>NC_053158.1:49715301-50407801 GCF_016835505.1 Polypterus senegalus
TCAATTTGGCATAAGGCACTTTAATAAAAAAAGTAAAGAAATGTAATAAGTATAATAGTCTGCAAATATACTGTATAATAAGACAATTGAAGGGAAAGAGCTAAAGACGCACTGAGAGGAATTTGTAAATGACACTGAACTGATTGTTCAATACATATAGTCTGCAGCAAATAAAGGGATGTCATGTCTAAATTGACTTTTAAGGTGAGATTTAAATGTTGTGGCTGATGGGACTCCTGCTCCACATGAAAGTAAATGACAGAAGGAGAATGAGCCCTGACAGATCTGAGGTGTTTAACAGGCTTAAAAAGGGTAAAGCAAGAATTCCAATATGCTGGAAATTAAGTCAGTTGCAGGGACTTAAATGAACATAAAGTCAGAGTAATCAGACCAGTTGAAGGGTGATGAGGATGTTTCATTCTATTATAGTCCAATTTAACTGCAAGATATATCATTTGGAGGAAGAAGAAGAATGCAGATCTGGCAAGGCAACCCAGAGCTCCATGATTCAAACCCTAGTCCAGATTTTAGTCTTTGTGGAATCTGCATGTTCTGTGTATGGTGACATGAGTTTTGAGCAGATATTCCAGTTTCCTCACACCATTCAAATACATTATTTGAGAGTCAAAACTAGCCCAGGATATTGTTTGTGTGTGTAAGTGTGTCCTGGCATTTCATCCGTGTTTGAATAGGTGCTCACTACCTGTCACTTTGAAATGGGAAAAGTAGGCTAATAAAAATACAGGGTCTCTCTCTCTCTAGATTTTTTCTACATACACTAGCAGTGCTACCCATTCAAGACAGGTTGAATTCTAAATAATCAATGTAGACCTCTCCGTTAACGTTTACCGTGCACCATGCAATACATATGTCTCTGTTAAATGCCCAGCACACCAAACCAAACCATAGAAAAGTAGAACATGTAAAGGATATCACTACTCACATTTAATGAAGGCAGTCTCCTAAGAAAAGAGTCTGCTCTGCCCTTTCACATTTACCTCCTCTGTGTTATGAGACAGTCCAGCTTGTTTTGATGTGAATCACCAAGTACTTGTATTAATGAACCATCAGTACATCCTCTGACCAGTGACTGGGAATGGAGGTTCTCTGGTGCGGTGAAAGTCAGTAACCATTTCCCTGGTTTTGCTGATGATACGTTGCAGGTAATTCTTTCTGCACTAAGAAACAAAGTTATCCACAATTCCACATGTCTTCTGTAGTCTCTCATCCCATTTGTCAATGCTCCACATTAGTGCAGAATCATGGGAGAATTTGTGCAAGGGACATGTAAGGAGACAGGACTGTTCCTTGTCATGCTCCAGTGTTGTTCACATCCTTGTCAGAAATAGAATTTTTGAGCCTCGCCAACTGTGGTTTACCTAACAGACAGTCCATTATCAATCTATCTGCCGCAGCCAGGTGTTACATGGGTGTCTCCTTGGCCTGGTCCAGCCGCTCAGGCCCACAACAATGAGGATCCTGTGAGCCAGATCACCCACTGGGAATCGCGCCACATGGCTTCCTCACAATGCAGGTAATGTGCCTGATTCGGGACTCCGTGAGCAACTGCTCATTTGACACAAAGTCAAACCACAGACACACTGCTGATGGCGTGCCCAAGAGGTCATTAAAGGCCTGGATCTTGTTTTTTATCCAGGACACTCGCAAATAGGTAGATGGTCATTTCCGGAAAGAGGGACTGGACCGCGTGTCTGCCAGAGGGGTTGCCAACCGGGATCCCGAGGTGTTTCATCGTGTGGGTGGGTGCAGCAGCGCGTACCAGTGCATGCTCGCCAACCTGACCTGATCTGACAGTTCATTATTTGGACACTGTACACTCATTCACTACATATGTTGAAAAGATACCTGGTTTATTTGGAACTGGAGCAATGCATGATGTTTTCCACAGCATTGACACACTGAACAGGTTGAAGAAGACACTACAAAGTATTCAAGGACTGACTCCATCTAGTCCCATGATGTTTTCTGTGTCTAGCCTCATCATTTGTCTCCTCACATGGTCATTAGTTTGGACTGCTGCTCCTATTGTTCAGAAGTGGACTCATCATTGGCTATATCCATAACAGTTGTTATTAATGTATTAGGGATCATATGCAGGGATTAGCCATTGGGAGAAGGTGTTAGCGTGAAGAAAAATCTATTAAAAAATTATTTGGGACTATTAGCTTTGCCCGCATTCCTTTACGGCACTGGAGTCCTGGATTGCTTGAGTCCATTAATTAAGACCAGTTCATTTAAAACAGCTATCCTGAGTGAGTCTGTTTTGTGTTTTAGCTTTGTAAACTTTCTTTCCTACACTCATCATTTTCTTCAGCACTACCTGTATGTCCTTCACAGCCTCATTATTACCAAATTTAAAAGCTATCTGCTTATTATTATTCAGGAGAACATTTAGCTCCTTAGTAATCAAACCCTTATTTGGAATATTTGCACTGTTTTTGAGGGTACAATAATGTCAACAGAGAAGTTAATGTTGTCTATGATGCTTTGACTGGGTTACTTGGGACTAACATATCATTTCACAGTATGTCTTTTGGAAACAGTCATTCAAAGCTGTTTTAGTTTAGGGTCTATTTCCTCACTATCCTGGTTGGCAACAGATTACCATCTAATATCAGGATGGTAGGTCTGTGAAGACTCTCAGTCATTGCCTGAAGAAGGGGCCTGAGTTGCCTCGAAAGCTTGCATATTGTAATTTCTTTAGTCAGCCAATAAAAGGTGTCATTTTGCTTGGCTTTTCTCTACATTCATAACGGCTAACATGGTCATCCAGGTGAAATTATCTGGTGGTAGAGTCATGACAACTGGACTTCTGTCTAACAAGGAGGAAGTCCAGATGCCATGACTCAACCACCAGATCAGGATGGTAGGTGAGAGTAAGATGAATCAGACTGAGGTCAGATCTCCCCAAAGTTGCCACAGATGTACATTTAAAAAGATCTTTAACAGTCGAATGATGCAGGTCCAGTTTACTGCGTCCTTGAGTGGAATTTGACACATACTCATGGAAGTTTGTCATTATTTCTTATAAAGTCAAATAGATGATTCGCCACATATACCTACAGGTTCAGAATCGTTCCTCATTAGAGTGCTGGTGTCAGAGTGAAGCACTTCTGTTGCTCAGACTCCATTTGCAGAGGGTAAACATAAACATTAATCAGGATGATAATGCCTGATGCTTGCTGGGATTGGCTCCAGCTCCTCTACAAACCTGCCCTGGATAATTGGGTTAAGAAAATGAACAGATGGATGTAACTTAGCTCACTAGGGAGATAATAATCCTGAATTCCTACAGCCAAAATTGCAATGTCTGCATTGCAGATTTTACTTTTAATTATAAAATGCTCCATTTTACACCATTCCTCATTCACATGTATCACTAGTCCTCCTCTTGACTTTTTATTACATCGTTCCAGGTCTCTGTATGCTTGAATCAGACTAAATCTATCTTGAATTAAAACGGTGTGAGGTGTAACACTTTTAAGCCAGCACAAAATGCCCTAGCTCCTGTATGCACTGTGACTTGCTATGAGAACTGATAGTTCATCAGATTTAAAAGTGATCAAAACTTCCCCATTATGGTGGTTGGCAGGGCAGTTTTTAATTCTTTCCCCCATGGTTTTATTCTCACTTCGACTCATTGCCCTCTCCATAAAGCAGAGTTGCTTATGTGTTTGGAATTGCAATAGTAGCAGCTATAGATACAGAGATTTACCAGATCTGGGGTTTTTCAAATTCTCAACTAGTGTCTGTTACTACTGCAATTTACCCCTACTTGTACTAAAGTTTGAACTTTATAATGCTGAGTTTTCTTTGTGATGCAGCAGTACCACATATTAATGGTGTTATATAACAAGTGACTTACTCTTTATGGGATGGGATAGGAAAAAGAGGATTTTGCAGTTAGCTAACAAAGAGGTAATGTATGTGCACACCACACAAGGTAGTAAAAGATAACAGGGCCATGCCAATATTCTAACAATAATTATATCCCATAATATAGAATAGGGGAAACTAACCCCATTCCTTTAAACGAGAAAAGAGAGAAAATACCTTGGGAACACAGGGTGGTCTAATCATTCCTGAGATTGCTTCATGTATCATATTTCCCTTCTACATTCGTCTACTCATTTCAGCAGTTCATGGTCCCTCAGTGTGAAAACCTGGCCATTCCACTACTGTGTGGCACAGCAGGATCTAATGGGAACTCTGTTAATATTCTTGTTTAGAAAACGTGCAAATCCAGCGTCTCTGGTTCCACTCTCTGTGCCACATGTCAGCTTTTTTCCTCTGGCCCAACTGTTTTGATTATTTAACCAACATTAGAGACTGCAGATAAAAAAATTGAAACCATGTATGTGTTTTTGCAGCTGCTCCCAGGCTCGGGAGCTTGGTGACGAGAGCCAATTTCAATATATGTCTTAACAATTACAGTCAATTTAGTATCCCTTGGGGTTCCTATGCTTTATTTAAATTCATACATGCTAAAATGTGATTATCACACCTGCACAGCTAAATGTTTATTTGACTCTGCTATGGAAGTATTGATACACACGCTGCTTTTTACATTTTCATTTATTTATTTAGCTGCTGTGTTTCTCTACAAATCATAGGTGGGTAGATATTACAAACACTATACATAAAATATATACATTATCTATTTTTAAGACATAATAATTATAATGATCTGTATATGACCTTGTATGAGTGATAGTTCATATATTCATATTAGTTCATACATTACTTTTATAGGGTCATTATTATCAGATGTACAGAGTACAGCAAAATTCTTACTTGGATGTGCCAATCAGCAGGCAACATGTCAGCACCCCCTGGTGCCGTGATCATTAAGTATAACAACCTTGCATCTGTTTTCTAAAGTGACTAGCTTACTTCTAAGTTAGAATTATAATAGAAAGTGAAGTAAAAGAGGCCTCCTAAATCTTATTTTGTACTAATAAATCTTTTATGACCATTTATTTAAAAGGAAAATATCTTAAATGTTCCCTAGCAGCAAATGATAAGCCAGTTTTTACTGAAAGCAAACCACAACAGGACTGTTAAATACAACATATTTCCATGCTTTCAGAGTAAAATGTAGAAAAATCTACCAACTGTGAATACTTTCACTTTACCTCGTACTATAATTCTCACTTTAGGGTAAAGTTGTTATTTTTGGATAAGGAATAGAGACGTTTTGGGTTATAGTTGTTATACTCACTGATTATGGCACTGGAGAAAGGCAACATGTTGCATGTTGATTAGAACCTGCAGATAAGAATTTCACTGTACTCCATGCATGTGAGACAATAATGACACTATGACTGTATGGTATACTGAAAATTAATGTACTTGCATTAGGAAAAGATGACATCAGTGTTGAGTTAGCAGCAGCAGTATGAGGTGGAATTCTATGATTCACGTGAACGGCTTCAGCACCCGCTGCAGGTGAGCCTATAAAAAGGGCATCAGAGGATAGGGAGCTACATAAAAGAGTGATAAAATTAGCATGGGTCCACTGGGTCAGTGCCAGCAAGCACTGCACAGCACTACATTGTCTTCTGAAGCAGTACAATTACAAAAGCTACAGTCCGACATAGCAGGGTGCTAAGTGCCGCAGAGACTGAAAACTGGATTTGCTGGGCTCTTCTAAGGTGTTGAATGGAGTATCTCAAAGCTGAGATCAGAAAACTGGATTGACAGTTTCAGGATCAGTTCAGGAAGGACGACATTTAAGAGGCTGCTGCCTCTGCAGCTACACACAAGGAGGTTTACCTGCCCACATATAATGGTAAGATGACCGTCCAGAAGCGCAATGTCAAACTCTCCTGCTGTTGCAGTTAACAACACAATGCTTGATATCCCTCCTGCAATCTTCTAATTACCAGCCACATGTTTAAGGTGGATGAAAAGCTGCTTGGATGTTGTTTGTGTGATGATGCAAGGAGTTGGAATTGGTCACTGGGACAGCTGACCTCTCGCAAGGAAAGGTAGGAAATGGCGTTGAGTCAAAAAAAGGTGGTTCATATAGATCAGGCTGAACTTTTTCCATTTTGGAATGATATTTTTTTTTTGCCTATGAAAAAATACAGCTTCACAGATGTAGCTGCCTTTGTTTTTCTTTCCTCCTATTACAGAGTTCTTCATCATGGTTAATGATCAATAAACACAATACTTAAACTTGACTATGAGTTTGAACAGTCGATTAGTAATAGATGGACTGGCAAGGATCAAGCTTTTATTACAATAAGCTTTTCTGCCTACCAGTAACACACTCAACAGAAGGAAATGCTTTTGTTTCTATCATGTCACTTTTGAACACTTTACTTTCTCAAGGTTGACGCACGCTCAAATTCTTTAACTTTCACGAATGTATTATATGATATGCTTCCGATTAAGGTCAAGATCAAGGCTGTTGTCCCAGTAGTTTGTGAGTACCAGCAGGTTGCCACACTGTATTTGCTTCATGGTCAGTGGATGCCGTAGCTGTTCTTCTTACAATATAATCAGCTTCTGCAATTTGCTTTACGCTCAGCAGATGTCACCGCTATTCTTTTTCTTTCTGCCATGTCACCATTTCAATTAGTTTGCCAAGAAAGACACAAACTTAATGGATGCTGCTGTTAACTACATTTTTGCTTCACCAGCATACGCTTTCAAACAAGACCAAGACAGAAGTTCAAGCCTCAGTGGATCATGAGTATTTATGTGACAGATGGAAACAACCTTTAACATTTTATATATACACACTAGCTGTGCTACCCGTCTTAGAGGGATTGAAATCTAAGTAATCATCACAGAGTTCAGTGTATTTAGCGTTAACGTTTGCAGTTCACCTTCTACAATATTGAAATGTATTTTGTAATTCACGGTGTAATTAAATGAATTTAATTTAACATTCCATCAGATGGTACATCACAAACATTTGTAGCATTGCAACTGGATGGACACACAGAGACATTTGTCTTTTTATTGAGATGGATGAGCAGCATGCTTTAAGGAAGCATATAAAAGGGTGAGCCTTCCTCGGTTGCACTATTCCTAGTCTAGTCTGGCTATAGTGAGCTGTCTTTCTAATGATAGTGAGCTACCTAATAGAGCAAAGAAACGAGCAATAATCCATCGGGTCGGTGCAGGTATTCGTCATATTCATATACACACCCTGAGGGTGATTACCAGTCATACAATTGTGTTCACATTTCCAACACGTTTTGAATCATTTTAACTCTCTTTACTTTTTCTTTACCAGCTTGCCAATAAACAATGACGTGAAAACTAGCTGGCCATTAATGCAGAAGCAAACCTATCTCTATTTGCGTATTTATATAATTATCTTGATCGATGAGTAAAATATCACTCCATTCATTTTACGACTTTTGACCAATACGGTTGGCGCACAGCATGGAGCCAAACATGACGGCATCGAGTAAAAGGCAGACCGACCCAGTCTACCGCAGGGTACACCCACTCCTTTTTTTGAAAGTAACTGGAAAATAATTACGCATTATGTGCAATATCAGATTGTAACCATGCTTTTATTTTAGAAAAGTACAATATGATTTTAAAAAAATCCATCCACTTTCTGACCCGATTAACTCAACGAGACTCCAAAACTGGAGAATAGTTAGAATATAATCTCAGTGAAATTTCTGAGCCGATGATGAAGCCATCAAGCAAAAGTTATATTGCAGTAACAGCAAGACTTGGCATGAAATCAAAAAAAAAACGTCTGGAACGAAATCCTGCAGCCACTGCAGCTCTCCGGGAAGAGTTTGCAACCTCTAATTTACGGAGAAAAATCAGGAAAAGAATTGGTCTGCAGCTGTTTCCCTCTCAGTCCGTCAAATGTAGCAAAAGATAGATTGGGATTCTGTCCAATCAGCAGGTTGCGTTCCCGGATGCGGCTCCAAGGACCCGCCTCTGAGTCGACAAGAAACAGCGAAGACGTTCATTAGGAAGAAAACCATACGATTGAATTGAACTTGGTGATCGTCGCTATCCTATTTGCTGATCTTCGTTTTTGAATGATCCTCATTTTATCGCAATCTCGACGCGGACTGCCTTTGTATTGCAGTTTCGACATTCTAACGGTTTGTGGTTCGGTTACCTCGGCTTGGTGGCTGTAGCTTGCACCGCAGCGTCTTTACATTGAAACTTGGCCGAGAGAGACTCAGGTATGCGCAATGATTCAAGCTTTCAAATATTCTTCTTTTTATTCGTGAACATTTTATTATGTTGCTGCGTTATTGAACATTAAAACGCCCCCATCTTTTTGTATTTTCAGTTTGACTAGGACGCCTTGGCCGTTAAAAACTCGAGTGCAGTGGGAATAAGTTGTATGTTTTTCGTTTTTTTAATCATTGTTAAAGAGGTCGTACAATTTCTTAGGATCCTTTCATACACTACACAAACTGTTCCTTGTTTTAGCAGGTTATTTCAGTCTGTTTATTATTATTATTTTTTATTAATTGCGGTGGATGTTGCTACTCGGTACGGTCAATGGTTTGTGTATTGTGGTTGCCTGACAACCGTCCTTTTTCTTTTTTAAAGGTACAGCTTGTCTTTTCCTCTTCTGCTCCGGGATCGCTTAATGCGGTATTGCAGTTCAGATTACCTTTAAAAAGAATAGTAAATTGTTAAGTCATGGAGATGATCTTTGACATGCAATTTCAGTTTACGCATTTTTATTTTTTTACAGTTTTAGGGAATGGGTACGAACGTGGTGCAGAAAGTGGGTAACTTTTATCAGTTAAATGTTGTGTTTTGTGTTGCATAATAACTCGATTCGTCTTACCTCTCAGCAGGTTACTTATCATCATAAACTGCACTGAGGCAGATTAGGATATGAATAGCTGTTTTTCTTTGCCGTTTATCTGAGAATTTGACAAACCCTATCCAACAGGGACGAAATGGCCGCAGGGTTTTGAGGCTCCCAATCTGAGGAGCAGCTCTTCTGTGCCTTCGATTGAGCCTAATTCTGTGTTTTCCTATACTTAATTTTAAAAGAATTTGGCACGTTAAGCTTTATTTTCTTAGTTTTTTTCCCCCCCCACATACGTGAATTGATTTTGGTTTCACGGCAGGGCTGTATTGATTTATTCTGTTGCTTCCAGGCACGTCTTTTCTGACTTTGTGACTAATAGTTAATACTTCATCGATGACATTTGTGTGTACTTAAAATGTGTTGCGCTTAGAAAGTACCCATTATAAGAAAAGGAGTCGTTCAAATCTGAAGGGCAGCAGTTAGTGAATGAAATAAAACAAACATCATCCGGTAGTTCTTTTTGTTAGAAACCCTGAAGGAAAAACAAATGCACATTTTGTTTCTGGACATACTGTATTTTGTAGTTTTCTATTGTTGTAACTGACTGCCTGCAGTTTCTTTATGTTTTGTTAGTCCCTTTGTAATAAAGCAAAGGGCGTTCTGACTTGTATTACATATTTTTATAACTGCATCTAACACAGAGCAGCTCATACAGTACTGTGGCACTGGCTCGTTTGGTTCTGTTTTGCTATCAAAACGGAGGCCCCAGTGCACTACTTTGCCCAGGGGCCCACAATGCTTTTAAGATGGCCCTTCAGTTGGAGAGTTGGGTTATATCCATAATATATTTGAAGCTAGTTTTCAGCACAGTAAGGATCTATTTACTTAAGTAAACACTAAAAAACGTTAGAATAAAATGTCGATAGTTACATTTAACAGGTTAATTGTGTTTTTCAGACACGACACTAATGTGTCAAATGGCTAGAACGTTCTATTTTTGGTTGCACAAATTCACCTTGAGGCACCTCTGCCATTCCATATTTATTAAATGTCACCAACAACAAGCTGTTCCAAAGGTGCATTTTAACAAATTAAAATGGATACTTTGGACAGTAACTACAAATAACCATGCTTTAAGGAGAGGATATGGAAATGGCTGAGAGAGCATACTTTGACAGACTCAAATTCACTGTTTTGTATCATCAAGGGTATAATCTTTGAGAAACCACACATGAAAATACTGTACATCTTCAAGATTATATATTTAACCTTTCTTATAGAACCTTCTTAAGAAGCTGAGCATGTTGAAGTGGTAAAATGCTGCTGAAGATTAGGAGTGAGTGATATACCAGTGATATGGATTTTTGAAAACAATATTTTACTTGTATATTTAAACGGTGGGAAATCTCCACCATGTTCAACCACGCATTGTCTCAAAACATACAAAAGGAAGAGACAAATGGGATTTTATGTTGGTGTATTAATGGAATACTGCACCCAAAAATGGTATTGTTTGTGTCACTTTGGCATCTGCTATATCAAGCTTTTTTCCCTCTACATTCTGCATAAAAACATGAGATTAAATGTTTTTTTTGTCCACCTTTGCAAACTACATGGGGTAAGTAACATATTTGATATAAAAAAAAAGTTTTCAAAGTATTGTCTTGGTGTACAGTATGTACTTTGTATGTGAATTTGGTGTAATAAGTAAGCCTACTCCTTTAAGAACATTGCCCAGGGTGATGTGCTGTTCAGGCTGATTGAGTCAAAAAATTGTTCCTGCCGCTTAACTCTACTTTGAATTGAGCAAATTTGACAATATATGTACTGGCTTGGTGGGGATGTGAGTGAGAATCTGTTCAGTGAGGTGAATGACTACTATCTGAGTGTTAACAAGCTTTCTGACTGATAAGAGGTGTGCCTCTGTATACTGTTAACTTCCTTAGCGTTACATTTTTTTTCTCTTAAAAAAACGTAAAGTTGCATGTTGGCTTAATCAATGACATATATATTAAATCTCATCTTTTTACTGTAAAACACGCAAAACACTAAAATTAGAGGGTCAGAAGTTTAGAAAGCATAATAAAAATAATAACAAGAATAATGCTAATACCTTATACAGTATACTGTCAAAATGTGTTATTTGTGTGGCATTTCTTGAAGCACGGTGAAATACACAATCCAATGTCACAGTCAGGACAGTAGTAGTGTGATTCCTTCTGGATTTTATTTCCAGACACATTCAGCTTTTGAACAGCACACTGCTCATACGCGATTGATTTGTGCCACTTTTGGATTCATCAGAATTACTTTGTTTCACTGACCTTTTCAATTTCACTGCCCAAAGACCAATTCACTTCATCATCACTGCTTGTATCACAGTCAAGAGCATTCAACACTTGGGTTGCTGAAAAACATTTCTTACAAAACTCCATTATGAGGCTAGAAGATGATGTGTGTACTGTTGCCTGGGCAGCACTTGGACTTGTCACGTTGTCGGCTCTTTTATAGTCCGAGTATTCCTAGGGTCTAACGCTTACATGAGATGCATCTCTACAGTTGCCTGAATGACGCTCAGAACTAACGCTATTAGCACCTTTTTCACAGCCCAAGTGACGCAAAGGAGTAGTAGCACGCTTATTTGTTAAAAGTATATTTCTGTCTAAAAGGTGTGTGTGTGTGTGTGTAAATATAAATACTGGTATCTTCCAAATTGGTTGTAATTTTTAATTATTCTGTGGTAGGGATTTTTGGCAATACCACCAACTCATACTAAAGACCCAAAGAAACTGTGTGCATCTGATGAGCAGTACTTAAAGGTCACATCCTTAAGGGAGAGAAGGACATCTGAGGAAATATTGGCTTTGCATTTGGCACCAGAGTACATGCATCGTGCACAGAAATCATACACAAAATGTTCTTAATATGTGTTATATCTAAGAAATCATCCTTGCAGAAAAAAAACCCATAAAGCATAGTGTGACACCCAATGGCAATCTTCTGGATAGATGAGTCCAAGATAGAAATTTGACCTTTACGAAGACAGCAGTATATCAGATGTGTCAGTGGGACATTTGTTGATTACGGTCTGTGAAGCCCAGTGTCTGCTCAGGGGTAATTTGGGCTGACAATATAGGGGATCTGCTCAAAATTTAGGAAATGACTGGTATTAAATAGAAAAAGTACTTTAATTCATCACATTGTACCCATAGAAGAACTACTTATTGGAAAAACGTCTTTCAGCATCATAATGACATTGAACATATACAATTGAGGCCAGTTTGCTGTGGAGGTCTGCAGGTGGATCACTAACAATAATAGATTGACTTCCTCGAAACACCAACCTCAACATTGCTGAAGCTATATGGGATCACTGGGACAGGGAAAAGAATGAAAAGCCGCTACAGTTAAAAAAAAAAAAAAAAAACCTGGTTTTCTGGCATGGAAAAATGTACTGCAGAACTGGCTGAAAAAATCAGAGTACTGTAATGTACCAAAGTAAATTACTTAAGTGTGGTATTCGAAGAGATGCTGGCTTGCTTTGAGGACTCTTTGTTACTTTTTATTATATCAATTTTTATTTGTCTTTACTCTAATAAATACTTAATAACTATATAAATCATGTTCTTGGGTGACCTTAGACGTTGGTGCTGTACTGTGCACAAGCTATCCTTTAATAATAAAGTGGGATATTTGTGTTTTCTGTAAAAACCAAGTGAACAGTGAAGGTAAAGTGAATATTAAATTGTTATAAAGAACTACTATTGATGTAGAATCGGGTATAACAAATATTGCTATCTGACAATTTTAAGGCCATATTTTGCTAATTGTTTTATTTATTTTTAAGTGGGTCCAGTATATATTTGTATATTGTAATTTCTTGTTCTTCAGTTTCAATTTTCTATAATTTTGAAACTTGTTGAGCTATACCATTTTATGAATCCTTAATATAACTTCCTCAAACCCATGTGTCCTGGTAGCACTGAGCACATGTCGGCCCTGAACAGTGCTTTCCAGTGCCCACTCACAAGCGCACACTCACAGTCACAGGGCCATTTTGGGGTTGCAGAAAAACCTGGCAAAAGCGCATCATCGGTGATGTGGGGTAAGACTCATGCAGACAAGGGAATAATGTGAGAGCTCAACACAAGCAACGCCTGGGTACGTGAGGCTGCACTGTTAACCACTGCACCAATGTTAATAACTAATATACCTTTTAATTTGTTATGATAACAACAATAATTACTATTCATATCACCTCTTAAGCAGGTCAGGAGGAAGGAGATTATTTCTTTCAAAAATCATAGTATAACATCAAGGTAAAATTCCATTGTGAATCGTGTTCTATTTGGATAATAATACATTTTATTTAGTAGCTGCACCTTGGACTCGGTGTCATTACTGTTATCCACTTGCATAATCAATCATTGTGTTTAAGTTTTCCAAACAATTTGGTTCTACGCAGTATTGGGAAAAGGTATGTGGGATGTTTATGTAGTGTTTGGTTTTCTTTGACAGCTCATAATTAGTCAAGTTTCCATTTGGCCAAGTCATAACTTTCACTAAATATTTAGAATGGAGTGTTTTCTGTGTATTTTAAAAGAACTGAACTGTTATGCACTATTTTACAATACTTCTGTGATATGTTATAATTAGAAATTCCTCATGTTTTCCTGAGCTTTGAAATCTTAAAAGAGGTTTTCTTATTTTGTATAGCAACAAGGATTTTTTTTTTTCTTTTAAAGAAGGAAGTGTATTTGCTAAAAGTATTCCCATACATCCTAATTACATACAAGATGGCAACATTTTTAGGCTGTATCTGCCTTAAGATTTCTTTAAGGAATGAGAGATTTCTTTGAAATTAGATGCAAAAATTATTATTTAAACATAAGGATAAAGGAGTACAGAAGAAAAGGCAGCATGGCAATTAAGACTGAAAGACTATTTGAAGATATTAAGCACTATGAGTTTAAATCTCTGTGTATACCATGAATGAGAGAGAGAGAATGTTTTAGACATTGTTAATTGTGTGAACTTTATTAAATTCCTTGTTTTAAAGAAAGTCATTAAACACACTGTGGCTTTTTGGTTGTTGCTTAACATTTGATGCTCCTGCTATCTGCTTGCTAGTCCAGTTCTCTGACATTTTAGAGGCACACAACATAGAAACAGCTAGGAGAGCCTGAGCAGTTCAGTGCAGACCACAATTTGTGTGTTTTCTGCCTTCACTACAGTGAACCAGGCCCTCTGATTCTGGTGATGAAGCCTTTTTCTGTGCCTTCAGCCCCTGCTTGTTGGTGACAGGTTAAACCACCGTTAAAAGTAAAGGTAGCTGTATTTTATTTATTATTACTTGAATGCAGTTTGTTTTGTTTTTTTCTTTTACTGAATGATGTTGAAGTGGTGTGTGTTTTATTTATTTATTTATTTTAAAAATTTATGCTGACAACATTTTTGATTGAAAGAGCTATTGGTTAGGATGTTTTTGCCTTTTGCAGATCACCCAGGCAATCCAAAAAGGGGAAACTGCAGCCCCTTTTTTTTCAATTCTATGTCTTAGATGAAATAGAACTTTATTTGTCCGCAGGGGGACATTTGGCTGTTTACAGGATCTCTTTAAATAAATCCATAAATAGATCAGTGCACACACATACACCAGTATGACTAAAAATAAAGAAAATGTAAACAGAAAGCCTCTGGCAGTCATAGTCGCAGTGAGGCATTACATTATATGTTCTATACATTTCTGGATATGACTTTCTTCAGATTGAGTTTTTTGGTAGTACACAAGATGTTGTCTTGCATAAATATAACTCTTTGCAATTTACTATGGCAAAAAAATGAACATTTAGGGAAACCCCAGAGATGCATTTTAAGCTAGCTTTAAATTAAAGAGCTGGTAACGTGTATTTCCTGAAATCTTAAATTGATTTTCAGGTATCTCCAATGCACTTTGGGATTTCGTGGATAATCTTGATGGGTGTTTTAAGATGTCTCAATGTCACTTCATGTAATTCGTTTTTTGTTTTCAATATTACATCCTGACATTTTAGGATGTTTTTAAAATGATTTCTTAATTATAATGAGAGAGCTTGAAATACCATATCTTAACATGTCTTTAGATATCTTCACATTCATTCATGTTTGAACTATCTCAAATTTTAAAATATCTAAAAATGTATTATTTTTAGACCCCTTAAATCATGTTTCAAGGTGTTTTAAATTTGATTTCAATGTATTTAAAACATTTTAAGATAACAACATAAAATGACAGGAGGAAATTTTAATATATTTGAAAATAATTTTGAGGTGTTTTAAAACATAATTCTGGATATCAAGTGCCTTTCAAGGTGTTTCAAAATTACTTCCTACCTATTTTAGGATCCGTATTACATTTTAATGATGGTGAACTATTTAAATCAATTTCAGATACCTGCCTATAGGTCAGTTTTGAAATATCTAAAGATTATATTTAACAATATCTTGAAATGCTTTAGAGATATCCAAGAATGTATTGCAGATATTAAAAAAATAAAAAAATAGAAGATCACATTTTGAGACATCTTGAATATTATATACCCTGTGATAGACTGGTGTCCTGTCCAGGCAATGATTGTTCCTGCCTTGCACCTGATGTTTGCTGCAAAAGGCCTCACTTCACCACAGGTTTACAAGATGGGTTGATAAATAAAACACGATATCTTAAAAGGTTAATTGCATTTAAGATATCTGAAATTCACTTTGTAGACAGAATTTTAAAAGATAGCTTTCCTGCCCTGTGTTTGTGTGTGTTTTATTTTTTGATAAAATAGAAGGGAGTGATTTTATTTCATCTGCTCATTGAAAGTCATGGAAATATTACATATTTAGAGATATTAATTTAAAAAACAAAAGCTTATTCTTGCTGTGTAAATTCCTGGCTTCCTGATAGGGCTGAGTTTGGCGGAGAGTCGAGACAGGGAATTGGATTGATCCCTGACTGTGCCTCCTGTTCATGTGATCTGATTGGTGCTTACAGAACAAACAAAAACAACATGGAGAGGAACAGGAGAGGAGAATTCAGGTAATGCTGCTTGAAATTTACAGAATGAATTATTTTCAAATAAATGGCTCATCTGATTATTTCAATTAATAATACTTGGATGAGAGATTGCTAGTAGTGTGGGGAAAAGGAATGCATCAATTGTTGTTCATCAGTTAATCATCGACTTTGCCTGTATCCGTTCCCATAATTGAGATATTTCAACAAGGCTCCCACTTTATTTTCTTTACCTTTCTCTTCTGATTGTGGTTTCCAGCCATTCGACGTATTGAAAAGTAATTAAACCAGACATTCATTGACATACGCAGGCAATATAGAAAAAATAGACTAGAATGACATATAACCCAACAGAGGACATTATTAGTTCACTCAGAGGTTTTATGGAGTTTCTAAAGTTTGTGTGTTTAATGCTTGTCCTTTTTGAAATTTCAGCATGACATCTCCATCTTACTCAAATGTTTGTAGGTGAAGGAGAGTTAAGTCTATAGAATGTGGCTTGAGAGTTTTTGTCTGCAAATTCTACACCTGTAAAATTGAGATATTGACTTATACAACAATTAAACTTGAGAAAGTGGGACTTTAACTTGCTGTTTATTAGGTGCTTAGAGTTCTTCTTTCTCTTGGCAATAGGATAGCAGATTTAATGTAATATTAACATCTTTTATTACCAGTTTAGTTACAGAAAAATTGTTATCTGATGATAAAAACTTACGCGTCAGTCTGTTGTTTCTTCTGGATAACAATGTAGGACAATTTGCACTCTCTCTAGTCTCCTAAGAAAACGCAGAGAAAGCTCTTTTTGTAGTTCCTCTGTATTATGAGACTAGTCCAACCGTCCATTGATGTGGACCCCAAAGTACTTGTAGGAGTGTGCCACCTCTACTTCCACTTCTCAAATATAGAGGCTCTTTGGAGCAGCAAAAGTTAATAATTAGTTGTTTTTTTTTTTCTTTGCACCAAGAAACAAAGTTCTCCATCTGACTCCTGTACTTTGTCTTATCCCCCTTATCAATACACCCCATAATTGTAGAATCATTTGAAAGTTTCTGTACGTGATGTGACCTGGTGTTGTACTGAAGTCTGAGGTATACAGAGTAAAGAGAAAAGGAGGCAGGACTGTTCCTGTGGAGCTCAAGTGTTCCACACAGCCATATCAGAAACCATACTTGAATCTCACGAACTGCAGTCTGCCCAACAGTTCATTATCCAGGACAACATAGGGTCACCCACCTGCACATCTCTGAGTTTACCCCATAACAGGGATGGTTGAATTGTATGGAAGGCAGTGGAGAAATTGGAACAACATAATCCTCACAGTGTTGCCTGCTTTGTGCAGGTGATAAGTCTTATAAAGCAAATAAATAATTGCATCCTCTATTCTTTGTCCAATAGGCAAAGTACAGTGAGCCCATGTGGTCCACAACTAGAGAACTCCTATAGTCCAGGACCACTTTCTCAAAGGTCTTCATGATGTGAGATGTAAGGGCCACTGGCATGTAGACATTAGGTGATGAGGCACCTGCCTTCATTTGAACAAGAACAATAGATAATGGTTCCACAGTAGCAGTACTTTTTGGAGCCTTAGGGACAGACTGAACAGGAGACAGTAGATACCACAAAGTTGGTCGGCAGCTGGGAATAAGATGAATCAATTTGTGGTCAGATCTGCCCAAAGATGCCAGTAGTTGATTTCCTTGAGTGGAACATGACATTGTGGTGTAGTGGGTTCACAGCTCACGTCAACTGGGCCACTTTTGAAATAAGTAATATCCGCACTCGCAGCTTAGAGAGGGGGAGTGGTGTGTGTGTGTGTGGCTGAAGTGGTTCCTGGGGTGATTCGTGATGCAGGTGATCTTCGCTTAAGTGCACAGGTGAGGAGTTGTCGTCCGCATCCGTAATTATTCCCAGGAGCTGCTGATTGCCACAGCTGATCCACATCCCCATGATAAATAAAGCGCGAGGCGGCTAGCAGGGGAGGAGAAAAAGAAAAGGACAAATAGAGGTTGCAGGAGAAGACGGCAAGAAGCAGGGATAAGTTAGCCGTTGCGAGAGCGAGCGAGTGCACGCAGGCTCGTAGTCAGCTGGACAGTGAGCCCTAGCGGGGTGTTTGGCCAAAACCTAGGGCAGTTGGTAGTGGTCACTCCCACTGAGCATTTTGTGAAGAGTGGGATTGACCGGAAGAAGGATGGCTCGCCATGGGAGTCGGGAGGCTTGGAAGGTGGATTCCCCAGTGTGAATGTCGTGGCCATTGGGGGAGGCCAAGTCTTGCTCTGTAGAGAGCTGAACCGAAGCCAGGGATTGGGAAGCCACCAGGTCAGAAGGTAGAAGATGGTCAGCTGCAGGTAGGGTGGCTCCCCTGGTGCACAGCCTGGATGGGAGAAGCAGGGGAGTCACCAGTAGAAAGGCACCGGGCTTTATTTTTAAAAAGAAAGGTTCCAGCCATTGGTTTAACCTCATTGTTTTTAAAGGATTTATTTATTGATTTTGTTTAAACCTCCATGGATTCACTTCTGTTTTAATGGATTATTTATTTAATGACTTATTCGTGAAGCACTGCACTATTTATTTGGACACTGTTTTTGTTTGTTGATTTTAAATAAAAGCATTTTGCACTTTTTGCACCATTCCCTTGCTCCATTTGTTGTGCCTCACTGCCTAGCTCATTTGTGACATTACCAATGGTGTCGGGTTCGAGGGCTCCCAGAAGCCAGACGGGAATGGAGCAAACCCGCATCGTCACAGACATAAAGTGATGGAAATTTGCCATAGTTCCTTAAAGTCCTATGGTTGGAGTCACTACTGTACCTTTTATAGTTGCAGTTCGGCAGAGTAAGTCCTTTCCATTGCTGAGTCTCCATTTACAGAGGGAGGAATACAAACATTAATAATGATGATCTAACTTACTGTATATCCCTGGGCAAATAACATGAACAAATTCCGAGCACCATAATGTTCATTTCTAACTTACAAACTGTAGTTTTAACTGTAATATGCTTCCTTTTATGCCATTCCTTATTCACATAGATTCAGTCCCCTTCCTGTCTTCCCCATTGTACTGGGTCTTTGTCTTCTGAAATAAGTCCGATGGATAAATCTGTCCATCATTAACAGTGTTGGGTATGTCAGGTTTAAGCCAGTTGTTTGTAAGACACAACACACCACTGTACTTTTATGCTATATGACCTGTTGTAACAGCAGACAGTTCCATCTTATTTGACAGTGAGTGAACACTGTTCTCATTACAGTGAATGGCAGACCAGATCAAAAACCTTTTTTACCTCACATTTACTCTTCCACTAGCACGTATGCCTCTCCTTCTTTGAACAAATTACTCTTACAGTACAGTGAAACTGCTCTACTTATGTGCTTGTGATCACTGGGCAAATAGCTGAAATGTTGCAGACTATGTATATTTTGGTGTCTCTGTTGGTGATAAATTGGTGTTAAGAATGTTATTGTACTCTGTTACACTTGACTTCTCTTGCAACATTGGTGAGTTATGCACAGCTGTCATTCTCCATCTCTTTCAGTCCTTTTCCTTAAGGAAAGAGCCTTTTTATGCCACTAAGTCTTGCAAAATAAGAGTCTCCCCCATTCATTTAGGGCACTTTTTTCTTTCACAGTTCAGGGTAACTGTGTTTATTTCCCAGCCTTGTCACTGTAAACTTTGCACATTTTATTTAGCTTTCCCTGCATGTAATCAATAAGGAGATTTTTATAGTCTTATTTCTTATGCTGGTTACCAAAGAATTATGTGTGAACTTCATA
This sequence comes from Polypterus senegalus, assembly GCF_016835505.1. NCBI lineage: Eukaryota > Metazoa > Chordata > Cladistia > Polypteriformes > Polypteridae > Polypterus > Polypterus senegalus. Next base: position 49,734,897 of record NC_053158.1, read on the forward strand.
TTTGTTATTCTCATGCTTGATTTCAAAATATTAAAATAATCTCAGACCCAGTACTTTGTCAAGAATCCTTTTAAGGTTAGTTGCTATTCAGTTAAAAATAAATGTCACTATGGTTTGAATTTGTGGTTTTGTTTTATGAGTAGTAAGGAGCAGATTTCATTTTGACAATAAGCATTAAGATATCATCAGTCTTTTATAGTTTTGAGTGAACAGTGTCTTGCTGTATTCATTGCTGATGTAAACGCACAGCTAGCACTGTATTATCAACATACACTGCTATCCCTTATTGTGCTAATTTGGCTTTAATGGACATCTTGTACTCCTCACTTCCACTTCTGTTCTTGAAGTCTGTGGCTCAGTATACAGCAAAAACGGAGTGTAGCATTATACACATTTGGTGTTATGAGTATAAGGTGAATATGTAGTAAACTGCTCTTTTTTTCCTTGCTGTTTGTTGCTATTTACTGCAAATATTAGGGATGCCTTGTTAATCTCTTCATTTTAATATAGCGTTCTGTTTTTGGACTTGGTGCTGAGGTGTTTCAAATTGCTTTTTGGTTGAAATAAATGCAGATTATACAGTGGGATGCAAAAGTTTGGGCAACCTTGTTAATAGTCATTAATTTCCTGTATAAATCGTTGGTTGTTACGATAAAAAATGTCAGTTAAATATATCATATAGGAGACACACACAGTGATATTTGAGAAGTGAAATGAAGTTTATTGGATTTACAGAAAGTGTGCAATAATTGTTTAAACAAAATCAGGCAGGTGCATACATTTGGGCACCACAAAAAAGAAATGAAATCATCAATGTTTAGTAGATCCGCCTTTTGCAGAAATTACAACCTCTAAACGCTTCCTGTAGGTTCCAATGAGAGTCTGGATTGTGGTTGAAGGTATTTTGGACCATTCCTCTTTACAAAACATCTCTAGTTCATTCAGGTTTGATGGCTTCCGAGCATGGCCATCTCTCTTTAACTCACACCACAGATTTTCAATTATATTCAGGTCTGGGGACTGAGATGGCCATTCCAGAACATTGTACTTGTTCCTCTGCATGAATGCCTTAGTGGATTTTGAGCAGTGTTTGGTCGTTGTCTTGTTGAAAGATCCAGCCCCGGCGCAGCTTCAGCTTTGTCACTGATTCCTGGACATTCGTCTCCAGAATCTGCTGATACTGAGTGGAATCCATGCGTCCCTCAACTCTGACAAGATTCCCAGTCCCTGCACTGGCCACACAGCCCCAAAGCATGATGGAACCACCACCATAATTTACTGTAGGTAGCAGGTGTTTTTCTTGGAATGCTGTGTTCTTTTTCCTCCATGCATAACCGTCCCTTGTTATGCCCAAATAACTCAATTTTAGTTTCATCAGTCCACAGCACCTTATTCCAAAATGAAGCTGGCTTGTCCAAATGTGCTTGAGCATACCTCAAGCGGCTCTGTTTGTGCTGTGGGAGGAGAAAAGGCTTCTTCCGCATCGCTCTCGCATACAGCATCTTCTTGTGTAAAGTGCGCTGAATGGTTGAACGATGCACAGTGACTCCATCTGCTGCAAGATGATGTTGTAGGTCTTTGGTGCTGGTCTGTGGGTTGACTCTGACTGTTCTCACCATTCGTTGCTTCTGTCTATCCGAAATCGTTCTTGGTCTGCCACTTCGAGCCTTAACTTGAACTGAGCCTGTGGTCTTCCATTTCCTCAATATGTTCCTAACTGTGGAAACAGGCAGCTTAAATCTCTGGGACAGCTTTCTGTATCCTTCGCCTAAACCATGATGGTGAACAATCTTTGTCTTCAGGTCATTTGAGAGTTGTTTTGTGACCCCCATGTTGCTACTCTTCAGAGAAAATTAAAGGAGGAGGGAAACTTATAATTGACCCCCTTAAATACTCTTTCTCATTATAGGATTCACTTGTGTATGTAGGTCAGGGGTCACTGAGCTTACCAGGCCAATTTGAGTTCCAATAATTAGTTCTAAAAGTTTTGGAATCAATAAAATGACAATGGTGCCCAAATTTATGCACCTGCCTGATTTTGTTTGAACAATTATTGCACACTTTCTGTAAATCCAATAAACTTCATTTCACTTCTCAAATATCACTGTGTGTGTCTCCTATATGATATATTTAACTGACATTTTTTATCGTAACAACCAACGATTTATACAGGAAAATAATGACTATTAACAAGGTTGCCCAAACTTTTGCATCCCACTGTATGTTTTATATTAGAACAGTGTCCGCATCCAATGAATTGTTTATTCCTCAGTATAAAACCCAAAGTTCATGTTGTGTTTTTTTCTCTCTTGTTGGTGAATTATGTTCTATATAAACTGTATCCTTCCCTTTTAATTGTAATGCAGCACAAGCAAAATGCTATGTGAAAATATTAGCGTCCTGTAAAAAGGGATTCTATTTCTGTACCCGCTGAGAATGGTATAATTCATGCCTGAATCCCACTGGCTACGCATTTTGCTACCCAGTTAAAATGTAATAACTGTAGCGCAAAACCTTCATCCATTTTAAGTCTTAGAAGGGGCAGTTTCTTCAAGGCTTCTTTTAGAAAGTGTTTAACCTTATTTGGGTGGAACCCAAGAAAGTAATCCTTTGGGGAAATTGGCATTTATTCATCACTACTGGATGCTCCTTTTTATCAAATAAATGAGGATGTAATTCTTTGATAGTCTTTGAAAGATTGCATTAATTAATCTCGCCAGTGAGATTTGTAACTTGATCTGTTTGGTAAGATCCTCTTAAATGTTTTCAAAAAAGGGAATCAAATTATGTTTCAGTGCATCTTTTAAGCTGTGTGCAGTTGTAAACTCTAAATATGTACATTTTATGTGATATAGTGAAGGGAAGCTGGTTTTCATTTTTACAGACGAACACTAGCACTTGAAAAAGTAATTTTTCACTTACTCATACCAATGGTAAACCTCTTGAAATGATCCTTATCATTTATTAAAGGGAGTTTGCATGTTCTCCCCGTGACTGCATGGGCTTAGTCCGGGTGTTCCGGTTTCCTTCCACAGTCTAATGACTTTCAGGGTAGGTCAATTGGCAATGCTAAATTGGCTTGTGTGTTTGTGTTCACCCTGCAATGGACTGGCACCCTGTCCAGGGTTTGTTTCTGCTTGGCTACCTGTTCTTGCAGGAATAGGCTCCAGACCGGTACCGTGGATTAAGCAGGTTTGAAAATGACATGACATTTATTAAGGTATTTATTGAAGAGTTTGGTTTAGAAATTAACAGTGATAATAATCCTATCTTCATACATGGTGGAGCTTCTCTGCTCAATTCCCCAGATCTCTATGCTATTGGATTTGACTTGTCTGAGGTATGACTTGGTATTCCTCCTGAGGTTTTTTTTATTTTTTTTATTTTACTTTTATTAGCTAATTCATTTATGCATTTTTCCATATTAAAATAAATACAAATTAATTTAATAAATTAATAAAGTAATTTGGCACTTGTTTGGACCTGGGCATCAAATAATTTAAGTTGATTGTTATTTGGAAAAGTTGAGTTGATAGGTAAATAATGGCAAATATGAACTTAGTGTGGTCATTTGTGGCATAATTTGCTTTTACTCTTGATGTTGCAATGCAAAATGGAAAGTTTTACTTCTTGCATATTGCAGTTTAAATCACAATCGCATTATGTGCCAAAATAATTACAATACAATTTTGATCATATCATGTAGCCCTAGTAAAACCCAAAATAAAATCAAAAAATGGCCAGCCTGCAGAGACAAACCTTGAAGCAAATAAAATCAAGTCCATAATCCAAGAATTAAAAAAGAAAAACAAATTGGTGCTAAAAATTTAAAAGTATTAAACAAAATCGCTAACCATAGGGTTAAATCTAATTATACAATTTTCATTACGGTATAACTTATTAAGTTTATTACATAGAAAATAACCTCAAAAATCCCGGACCATTGAGAAGTGTCCGAAGTGACGACATGAAGAATCGTCTTCGCACCAAACTGGAATCGTCCCCACATAAAACAAAGTCATCCAGATGGTCTGGATCTGCATAATTAGAGCTGGACTATCCTGTACAAAGGAATCAAGAAAGATTAGCTGAAAATCATAAGCGGGGAAAGCTAATAAGTCTAGGTACTGAAATCTTATCACTGTATATAGATCTGAGAGAAATCCATCAGCTAAATCAATATATAGTGCGCAAAGCACATAATCTAAAGAGCTCAAAGATGCATAATCAACATAGGACAATAAAGTTTTGTTTACTTCCTGTAAAATTATTAATCTACAAAAAATAAAATTGACTTATTCAATAGCATGGTATAAAATGACAATCGTAAAGTAAAACAGTAAATGAAAGTAAGACAAAGGATGATATCCAGGCTATAACATAATACAAAGTGAAGATGAGATGCAATGGCGTAAAATAAGATTTCTGAGTTGTTTTTATTACTGTTACTAAAGACCCAGATGCAAGTACTGGAGTTACAAAAGAGATTCTTTTTCATCAGTTTCTTTTTAACACGTACTGTAGGTGAAAAGTCAAATGCAGAGCTTAAAAATGAAGGTGCCATAGTGGTCCTTTAGAGGAATGCAACAGAGGAACCAATTTTGATGCAAAAGGATCACCCACATGAAAGTTCAAGAAAATACCCTTATTTAGATATTCTGTAACAGGTTTCTTCAATCATGAATAAATAATATATTTGTAAAATTCCAATGGGTTTATGCTTTTCAAACAACAATGACATAAGCCAAGTTCATGCTTGATCTGTTAGTATCCTGCTATAATTAATTTCTGTTTTGTCTACAAATTTGGAACCTTTCTTAGAATGAAATGGTTTTTTGGTAAGCAATGATATTCTGAGGAACCCCTTGGCCTAGTGCCATTAAAGAATAATTTCCAAGAGTATACACTAGAACAATTGGGTTAAAAAATAGTAATTTGAACAAATGAAACTATTAGTAATAACATAAATCCTCGACTAAAAGGTACAATAATTCTAGCATGTGTCTAGCAGTTCATGCGCTGTCTGTGTTACATTATAGTTGGCTTTTTGCTAACCTTTTGGGTGGATTTCTAATCATCCAAAAATTTTTATCTACAATCCTGTTATCTTTTGCAGTAGGACTTTGCATTTTTATTAGCAGGCTTGTTGTACACATTCCAATTTAAGGTTAGATGCAATTCTTTGTTTGCTATTTTGGCATAGATACTTTGTTGGCTAGTGTACCTTTAACCTAAGGTAGCTCAGATTGCTGCAGATGAACTGGCACTCCACATTCAAATACCAATCACTGTCAATACTTGTGGTCAATCAAAGCAAGCCTGGCATGAGATTGGCTTTAATGTGTCCATAAGAATCACCTTACAAATACCTTGAAATCTCTCTAGGTGTTTTTTTTTTTTTTTCTGTAGTCTCTAACCCATATTTTGTACTGTTCATCTTGTCTTGATGTCCGGTTATTCAAAATGTCAAGCTTTTTGGGAGTAACCCCCTCTAGTTTTGCCCCTCTAGACCTGAACACCTATTTCTGGCTACCTTGGACCATATTTTGTGCAGTAAATTATACCCTTCTGATAAAGAATAAACCAATAGTTCTCTTCAGAAAAAATGATTAGAAGGACTTGTGGATGCCACATCAGTTGACCCCAGGGGTTCGAGGGGTGAAACTTGCTACTTTTCACAAAAGTTTGAAAACCTAGGGATGATGTTCTATGATGTTTCAAGGTAGTTGATCACAATTATAATATGTTTTGATATTTGATTGTTTACATGTAGACCTAACCCTCTTAAGAGCCACTCCTAGTAGGTTAAAATGACAAATTTCAAACGTAAGCATGTAGTGTGTCGTTTTAGACTATTTCAAGGTCAGTGATCACGAATGTTGTGTTTGATCCTTTACTAGGGATATTGTCCTCTATCAGTGGTTGAAAAATGACTAATTTCTGTTACAACTGAGAGTATTTAGACTTAAAAGTTGAAGCACACATTTTAAGATTAACTATTCTTGTTTGTTACATACTTCTGCGAAATGAAGTAAAGCATAACATTCCTGATGAACACCCTGAATTACAATGTCTTATGCTAATTCAGACTTTTTTTTTCCTCTTTTTCTCTTAATTCTTTTGACAGTTGCTTGCAAGATAGATAATCATTGTGTTCTCGTGGTACTTCAATTGATTCCATGATCTAAACCTGATCTATAAGAACTTTATGAACTTTATTATTTTTTTTTAATATTGGAGTTACTTTTCCCCCCTATTTATATACTGAATCTTTTGTCATGCCTTGTTCTTTAAGAGTAATATCACTATTCATCATTTGCATGCATTACTGATCAGAGCAGAGCTGCTACATTAAAAAAAAAAAAAATACTGAGAAATGGCAGAAGGAACGTTTAGTTTGAAACATTTAGTGAGAAATCAAAAATGATGCGTCCCAATTTCTACATCACACTAGGAAGTCTGCTTTTAAGTTTTAGATCATTGCTGACTTCATTGTGCCGCATTGAAAATCCACTGCTACTAGCAATTAATTTGTGATGCCTTTCATGGTGTGCTGTTTTATGGAGCAATTTATTTGAATCGCTATTTTTTTCCAAAACATTTATTTGTGACTAATCGAAAAAGGGTGCTGTCATACATGTTGTCAGGACAAGGTCAAGGCAGCCTCAATTTGAGTAATGTAGTTAAAAAGAGAACATCAGCTGTATCATCTTCAGTCAGTAAAAATGACACTAAGTAGCAGAGTGAAAGAATACAAAAATACAAAATTTTCTATGAAAGAACAATAAACCATAACCTCTGTATAATATTAACAAAAACAAACCTGGTCCACTTGCAGCTATGGTTTTAAAATAGCAACTTTCACAAGATGAGCACTCTCCAAAATAAAGTTGTTTTGCATGAGCACTTCTACAAAGACTTTCTCAGAAACTATCCAACTTTATTTAGTTTAAACCACAGAGTAACTGTTATTCATCCAGAACTAATGCATACTCTTTGTTTTTGAGCTTACTATACTTTTGGAAACTTATATGAAACCTGAATAATATTAAAACTGAAAAAATAGATTTAGTAAAAGTAAAAAGTCCGCTCTCTAATTACACCACATATGCTGTTAACTGAAATTTGTGGGAGACATCCCATTATAGACTGAGAAATGTGTAGTTCTAACCTTTCAAAAATGAAACCAGCGTTTAGGTTTGTTGTAACTGAAGTTATTGACGAAACCTTTAAATATTTTCTTGGCTATATCTCTAATTGGAAAATATCTGTCTTGCCATGAGAAAATGTCAGTGTATTGGAAGGGCCTTGTCTCTTACTGGTAATGATTCCTAATGAAAAGATTATTTGCTCTGAGGAGGTTCATGTGGCAGATGAACTCTGTTATTCATTTGCATCTTGGCCAGTGCAGAGGGTGTTTGGCCTGCTAACCTTTCCCTACTGAATTATACCTTTGGCATTGCCTGATCGCATAAATGCTGATGAATCTTTTTAACCAGTACATTAAATTCACATTCACAGATAATATGGTCTTAAAATTAAAGTATAGCTCAGTTCATTTTACTGGTAACTTGTTTAAAATCAAATTCACTTACTATCTAATAATGCTCGTCTCCTGAAGGTAGCAGCTTAACATACACCTGTTGGTGATATATAGTATGTGGAAACCAGGAGACATAAGAAATTCCTTTTTCATGTTTAGGCTCTGCTTTCATTGAAGAGGCTTGCAATAAAGTGAAATGCTTTCAAAGTCATTTTCCTGCCTTGCACTCCCTACTGTGGGGATATGGCTGCCCCCTTATAGTCCAAATTGTATTAGGGGGTTGAAGAATGTCATGTTAAGTATTTTTTTTTTATTATTCTTTTGCAGTAAATGTATATGTTGTGGAAAGCCTTGACAGCGTCTTGGCCACATCATGTACTGAGCTGGAACCAGCCATAGACGAGGTGTCATTATATCACAAGGCACATTTACACACACACACACACACACACCAGTGCTCACTCATACTGGGGCAATTTAGATTTGGCAGTTAACCTAGTGGTTTGGTTTCGTTTAGTTGTGGAACTCTTAGCTTGTGGACCAAACTAATAATGCGGGTTGTATTGTGCTGAACAAAAACTGTCAGCTATAGATCATTTGCAGTAGTAATGAACGTAATATCAATATTATTTCATTTATCAATTCTGGTGGAATGAATTATTGAATTCCAATGTTTTTAGCAGTGTTTGTCAGTTTTGTATGTGGTGGTGCTTGAGGTAATGTGGCACATGTTAACAGATTGACTACATCGGTAAATTGTAGGTATGGTTTTAAAATGGGAAGAAATTTTAAAACATTACACATTGCCATCATAATTTGATGAAAAGAAACATCTCTGAAATGTTTTGGTCATTACCACCCTATAATTTTCCTGAAAAATAAATTTTGCTTCGTGTTAACCAGTTTTGTTATTGGCTTATTTTTAACTATAAGACAGACCTCTTGATGGAGCTTCCCCACAGAGGATTATTGAATGAGAGAGCGACTGTGCAAAGCACTTATTTTGAGGAGCAGGTTTGGGGGTATATAATGTGAGGGCTGCTCTTTAGTAAAATTTATTGTTGTTTTTTTTTTTTTTTTCCTTAATGTTCCATGATGTCAAATTGGGAAGATCCCTTTGAACTTCTATATACCATATGTCAAGTTTTACATTGAACATTCAATAATTTTAATAGTAAAGAAAAGTAATACTTGACCAATGTGAAGTCTTCTTACTGACACATCAAACTCTGTGTAATCCACCTGTGAGAGAGCCTCCTCCACTTGGTATTCCTCCATCCTCTACACTTTTCTCATAGCAGGATTTAGTTAATGTTGTGTTCCTGAGGTGAGAACCAGAAAAGCTGTCTAACTCAATTTTCACATAATGCATATTATTATGTAATAACTGTCTCCCAATAATAATATTCCTTAGTATATTATTCAAATTTTCTGTTTTTTGTTTCAAAATATTTGATATTTGAAATTACTAGAATTATCATGTATTAACTCCTTATTTAACACTTATTTCAGGCAGAACTAGTGGTTATTCTACTGAGCCTTAAGACACTTCCACAGAGCTGCACACCAACTTGTCTGCAATGGGCTTTGTCTCTATTGAAAGTCTATCTATTGGGGTAAATGTGTAACAGAGAAGCTGATTAGTGATTGCATTTTATCTTTTTGGACCTGTTACTTAATTATAAATGGCACCTACCACAATGCCTGCTGTCTTCCAATAATCTTTGCTTCTCTGTCACTTATGTTTCAGTCTTTGTTCTGTTCTGTTCTGTTTTGTGACACTTAAGTAACCTAAATGTATTTCTTTGTGTGCGCCTCATTTCTTTATTCAGGGTGATGCATATGCACTGTTCTTTCCTTGGAGTTTCATTGCTCTGTTGTTTTTACCAGTGTTTATTAGTATGGAATTACTTAACATCCAGTCAGATGCTTGCATATTTTTAAGACCATAGTTATGTAAATATGTTAATCCTGTATAATTTTTATCCTTAGGAGTAAAAGATACAGAGATGAGTGATGATCTCGGAAACTTTCTTGAAGAGCAAAGAGCTAAAGTAGCCGAGTACCGAGCCTCTTTGGAGCAGGATCCTCCTTATATGGAAATTAGAGTAAGTTCATTCTTACCATTTAGGTGAAATAATGTATTTTTCAGAAGTGACAGAAATTAATAATATTATAACCTTTTATAAAGAGAAAATATCTTTGCAGGTTAATTAAATATTCATTGTTCTGGAAATTGATATAGTATAATAACACAAGTTAAGATTTTAAATTGTGTACAGTACTGTCAAATTACCTTAGTGGTGGTATATATTTCTGGCTGCACTTTATGTATATTTTGACCTGATTACATACATCAATTCTATACAAAATATTTTATATATCTATATTTATTCATGCAAAACAAACTAATCAGTATTCATATCTATATTCTCATCCTTGAATATACTGCTTTATATATGTTACTATTCTGCTTTGTACTAAACATTGCTAGCACATTGGGTCCACTTGTCCGGCACTTAAATTTGTGTGCTAAAAATCTTGGGGTGATCTTGGATTCAGGTTTTAAGTTTGACAAACAGATCAGTGCTGTGGCAAAAAGTAGTTTTTTTCTACCCTTGGGTGACTATAAAATCAAGCTGTTTTTGTCATTTAATGACATGACAAAAGCATGGATGAGCTTTTGTAGGTCTCGTTTGTATTATTGTAATGCCCTGTATGTCGGGGTATCCCTTACGACACTGTCTTACCTGCAGCTGGCGCAGAATGCAGCTGTTAGTTTTCACCAGAAGCCAAAAAAGGGATCCCATTGCTGCAGTGTTGGCCCCTCTTCGTTGGCTCCCTGTTAGTTACAGGCTAAATTGTAAGATTTTAGTGTGTATTTTTTAAACTCGACATGGGCAAGTTCCACCGTACTTAGCTGATCTTCTAATTCCATATGCAGCTGAGGTTTTCAAATCGGCTATTGCTTACTGTCCCACACACACGGTTGAACCTGAGGGGCGATTGTGCCTTTGCAGTAGCTGGTCCTAAATTGTGGAATGGTTTAGTTTTAAGTTTCTGCTAAAAAAGCACATTTATTCACTTTCTTTTTAGCTTTGTAAGGTTGATGTTTAAATCTTTCTATTTATATTGTTTGTACTGTGGTCATTTAATGTATGTATTTTATTTTACATAATTTTACATGAGCTATTTACATTTGTACGTTGGTACGAATAGGTGTGGCAGAAAAGTAATGAGACTGATTTTTTTATTTACCAAAGTTTTTATTTTTTTCAAACATCAACGTTATCCCCCTTCAAAGTAGTTCCCTTGGGCAGCTACACACCGATGGAGACGTTGTTCCCACTGTTGGTAGCAGCGCTGGAAGTCTTCAACCGGTATGGTCTTCAGCATGTCCGTTACAGTCTTTTGGATGTTTTCTAAAGTCCCGAAATGACGTCCTTTGAGGACATTTTTCAGTAAAGGAAAAAGTCACACAGACTGAGGTCAGGTGAATAAGGGGCTGGGGAACCACAGGAATGCGTTTTTTTTCGATTGTCCTTCTGCTCAATTGTGAGGTTTTTTCGGCACCATTTTGGCACAGACCTTTTGCATGTGCAAATGTTCAGTCAAAATTTGATGAACGGTAAATCTGTTCAAATTTAATTGTTCACTCAACATTCTTAATGTTAAACGACGGTCTGATCTCACAAGAGTGTTCACACGTTCGATGTTTTCATTGGTTTTCGAAGTTGAAGGCCTCCCTGAAAAACTTGAGCTCGGGATAAAGAATGTTCCCCATAGGCCTGTTTTAACTTTTCAAACGTCACACTTGCCGATTTCTCCAAGCTTAACACAAAATTTAATGGCACAACGTTGCTCCAAATTCCGCTGTTCCATTTTGCGTGACACACAACCAAAAACACAACTTCGCTAATAGCAGTCACAAAAATCACGTAGTTAACGGAAGGAGTTGAAACTCACACTGAGTATATATGTGTTCATGTATGTATAATGTTTTTTCTTTTTAATAATTCCATATCTGAATTTTATTTCTTACTGTTAGCTTTTATTCTATGTAAAGCACTTTGGTCAACTTTTAGGTGTTTTAAATGTGCTATATAAATAAATAAAACCTGAACCTACTACCTGTAAATTCAAATATCATATAGATCTATATTCTCATCTGCATGCTGCCTTATTACACTTTACCGTCTTACTGTTTAATGTACTTTTTGCACCCACTGTCTATTGCGTCTTACTCTACTATTTACACTTTCTGGTTAGATGCTATACCGCATTTCATTGTACCTGTGCAATGACAATAAAGTTCAATCTAACCTAATCTAAAAAATTTTCTTGTAGGAGTCTTTGGTAAAAACACAGTATCCCTCACTGCATTGCAACACTTTCAAGTGTTTTGTAAACATTCCAATGTAAAAGTTCAATAATAACAAACATATATACTAAATAAATTTCAGCAAAATACACTGTAATGCCATTTTCAAAAATGCAGCCCCACCTATTCCTTACTTTTTCTTTGACCTGCTGCCAACATGGAATTGGTTGGACTCCTGGATTCTATGAATGTATGAAAGGCACTAGACATATCCAACCCAACAAGTGCATAGAGCAACATACACTTCTAACAGAAAAGGTATTAGAGCTCTTTGACAAATGGTCATTGGAAAGGTCACACTTGATAGCAAACTCTAAACCTTTTCTTCTTTCTTTTAGTTTCTAAGTAACATTAGTTGGAAACAAAAAAGAAAAAACAGAAGTGCATTGCATAGCGAAATATAGCTAGCAATAATAACAATGAATAATGTCAAATGAACACCACCACTCCAGCATAGTATACAGAACCTAACAGAACAATCAGATAATAATACATTTTATTTATATAGTGTCTTTACCATACCCAAGATGCTTAAAACAAAATAGTACAAATAGTTTCTGCATAGAATAATAAATAAATAAATAAACACATGATATACAAAAGCATTAAACGGAATAAAAGAAAATAAACCAGAGTATAATACTAAATTCAATACTAAAAGAAATGCCTGAACAAATCACATAATTTATGATATAATACACACACAGTTTATCCTGAGCAATTGGACAGAGAGGTAAACTAAAAGAAGGGACAGAGAGTTAGGTTAAGGTAAAAGCCTTCCTGAACAGATGACTTTTAAGTTGTGTATTAAAAGAATAGATAGATAGATAGATACTTTCTTTATTAATCCCAAGGGGAAATTCACAAATTCAATTCAATTTCAAATTCAAGGGGAAGTTCACTGATCTACTTAATTCCTGGAAGGTCATTCCAAAGTCTTGGCTGTATACAGCTGAAGGCCCTGTCACCCACAGAGTTGCAGGTTAATGTGCACAGAATGACCAGAATCAAAGGACCTTAGTGGGTGAACAAGAGCAAAGTGATGAAGAAAGTCAGTGATGTAGTCCGGTGCAAGGCCATTAAAAGCTTTGTAGGTTATTTAATAGAATTTTATATTTGATCCTGCAAGAGACAGGGACGCAGTGAAGGTGAAGCAAGATGGGTGTGATGAGCTTGGTATTGTTGATTTGTGTAAGGACTGTTGTAGCAGAGTTTTGAATTAACTGGAAATGTGTGAGAAGATTTGAAGGGGCACCTACCAAGTCCTCCAAGTTCAAAGTATCTGGTTCTACAATGAAGAGACATACCGTTCTTTAAATAAAAAATGAAAAAAATTGCAAACTGAACTATGCCGCAACATATGATTTATTACATTAAAACCAGCATCCTGAACTTTGAGTCCTAACTCATTTATATTAAAGAGGGTTCAGAAGTTTGTCTGAGTCACTTGGAATATTCTTTTCAGATAGCAGAATGAAGAAGCTGTACGGTAACTTTAAAAATATTTCCTTTAACAATTGTTTTAAATAAAAGGCTTCATTGAATAGAAACCATATAATAGGACAGATAATCTTGCCACAAAGGAGGTCATAGTTAAGGCCTCTTCACCTAACAGTATCAAAAATGTCATCTGTTCTCATAAGATTTTAACCCTACATATCTACTTCTACAACTAAAAAAAAACTAACCTTATTTGCACTTCATTGATTTTATCTGTGTTCTTACTTAGGTTACTTATTGCCTCCATAGAAGGCATAGCATGAAGCTTTGAAGTTTATTATTTTGTACAACTGTGTATTTGAGAAACTACATCTTTCAAGGAATGGTTTTCAAGTTTTTCCTACAGTTAAAATGTAAAAGTTCAATGTTCTTTACAATGTTCACTACATGTAATATGATATGGGTTACACAATTTCTCACTGGTACATATGCAAAGTCCTCCGTTTTCCCATCTGTTTAAGAGTAAAACCTTCAAATTTCTGAAATGTGGATCAGACAGGACTGAAGATATCCTGAAAGAAGTTGTGAATAGACTGATCCTTATGTTATATGTTTATATTTACATTTAATTTGTATGACTTTTATCAAATGCTATGGTGGCGGTGTGGCAACAGTATACCTGCATTAATATGCTATTTGCTGATCCACCACTATGAAGATTGCTTTCATTTGCCGTGTGCATTGACTTGGTCCACTCCAAGTCAATTCCACCATTCTTTGCTAGTTTAAGTTAATATTTCACATCAACAAATTGTGAGAGAACAGAGGAAGAGTTGCTAGAGGACATTAGAGTAAGGATGCTGAAATAAACTGCATCTGAAAAAGCCTCATGTTCTTCTTAAAATTCTCTTGTCATACAATGTTCAGCTATGATAGGAAAAACTGATACGTTCACTAGCAATTATGTAAACTTATACAATTTATTGTTTCAAATGCATAAGTTCCTGTAGGGTATAGATGGATTTTTGTCAATATTTATTTTGCCATCTTGCTGACAATGCTGATTCATTGAAAATGTTGCTTTATTTCTTATGAAGTTTGTATTTACTGCTAAAGCATCAGTTTTTAAATGAAAATACAATATTTGGAATAGATATGAAAGTTCAATAACCCAGCTCAGTGTATTAAGAAAAGAAAAAAGTACCACAAACATCCATGGAATATTAGCCTACTTAGCGATGAGAATGCAGCAAAGGTTAAAACATATAGCATTTAAGTTCAATTATTAATCTTGATCGTTTACTTTTATAAAAAAAAGTTACTGTTACCTCTTTGACACTTTGGGCAATTTTACCCAGGGAAGCAAAAAAGTGTGCTTATTATTATTATTATTATTATTATTTTTTGTGTGCTGTCAAAGTAACGCATCTTTCTTTTATTTAACATTTCAGACAAAAGCTGACTTTGCTCACAGTTCTGCAGCTAAAGAGAATATTCCTCCAAACAAGTGGCAGGTGAATCAGAGTCCACATTCTGTCAAAGGTAAATAAAGTTTTATGTTTTGGAAATATTTTTGGTATAATTTTAAACTTTTTCAGTTAAAAAGTTTGTAAAAATGTGTAGTCTCATTAATCAATGGTTTGTGTCTACAGTGTTAATTCATAATGCTTTTAATCAACATTTTAGTATTTTTGTAAGGAAAAATTTATATTCCTTCTTTAAATCAATTTACTGCAGTACAAGATGTTAGTAACTGAATTTTTTTGCCCTGTACTGTAAATTTCACCTTTAAAGGAATACTCCACTCAAATATCAGATTTTTTTTTAATCTGCTACTTTACCCTGTGTTTGAAGAAAAAAAAATGTTTTATTGGAAAATTTGAGACAACAAATGTTCTCATTCAATGGGCACCATTGGGGACCAGTGCTGAAGAACACAAAACAATATTAAATTCTAGCCAACCCATGGCGTAACATACGCCGCATAATCAGGCCGATTTTTTTAATGATTTTTAAGCACAGAGAGAAAATTAACATTTGAAAAATCGGTAATGTAATAAATCAGCAAGAAAAGCAACATTGTAACAATGCACAGAACGAACCAACACACAATCGTCCATGACTGAAAACTGGCGGACCCCCATCGCGCCTTCTCCTGCCAGACGGAAGGATGCGAGTGCACTGCGCTCAGGCGCGGAGTGTGGAACGGCAGGAGAGGAGAAGGACGTCCACTCGGCTCCCTCCGTCATGCTAGTCTACTGATTTCTCGTTCAGTATGCACTGCCCACTCATGTGCCCACCTCCAACTCATCACTGGAGTCGTTGTTGTCTTTACACAGTCCAGATACACCTGTGACTCACATAGACGTTTCATTGCTCTGTGCGGTTTTGGCTACTTTCCTATATATAATCTATCAAGACACCCGACCACGGTAGTAGCGAGGTGGGACGGGGGTGTGTACAAAGTGTAGGGACACAACCAGTGGGAGCGTATGAGTCACACTTAGTGGGAATTCCACAGTTTGCAGCCCGAGTGGAGTTCAACGGCTTACCCACGCCGGGTAGACACACGC
Organism: Polypterus senegalus; assembly: GCF_016835505.1. NCBI lineage: Eukaryota > Metazoa > Chordata > Cladistia > Polypteriformes > Polypteridae > Polypterus > Polypterus senegalus. Next base: position 49,750,834 of record NC_053158.1, read on the forward strand.
TTAATCTCATGCATAATTATTAATTGAATGCTAAACACTTTTGGAAAGACACAGTTGTTTAAAACGGGTTGGTGTGAGAATACAACAGTAAGTGAATGAAAAGATGGAACTCTGGAGAGAGCAAAATACACCACAATAGTGAAGCCGCGGCATAACAAACGCCGCATAATTATTTATTGATGGTTGAACACTTCTGGAAAGACACAGTTGTCTAAAAAGGGAGGGTTTGAGGATACAACAGAAAGTGAATGAAAAGATGGAATTCTGGAGAGAGCAACATATAATTGTCCGTGAGTGAAGAAGACGCATGTTTGTCGTGGATGCAAATTGCTGTATGTAGCGTGTAAAACAGTTTGCTATGGTGCACGCGGTCATGCGTTGTAACCGAAAACTCGGTTTTTAAAGACTGCTTACTTCATTGTATTTTAACCTCAGTTGGAAAGGATTGTTTTAAGGATCCCATTGGATATCCCTCGCAAACCGTTTTACACGCTGTATATGGTGACTTACCTCCACGAGAAACATGCCTCTATGAACAGTCAACGTGGCTCGGATGTGCCAGGAGTTGTTGGGCGTGGCTCCTTCTTGCGTGCGCCATAGGTGTCTTGCTTGTCAGCGGCTCAGTGAATCCACACCCCTTCTGGCGTGCTTTCCATGGTTGTCTTGCCTTAGTGAATTATATATATAGATATCTGTGCAAAAGGAAGAAGGTCAAAAGTCTTTAGAGTCCTGGTGCTTCCTGTCTTGCTATATGGGTGCAAGACATGGGCACCATCCAGTGACCTGAGACAAAGTCTGAAGTCCTTTGGTACTGTGTATATTCAGAGAATCCTTGGGTACCACTGGTTTGACTTTGTGTCTAATGAGCAGTTGCTCGCGAGTCCCGAATGAGGCACAATACCTGTACTGTGAGGAAGTGTCAGTTGCTGCACTATGGCCTTGTGGCGTGAATCCCTGAGGGTGATCCGGCTTGCAGGATCCTCATTGTTGGGGGCCCTAGTGGGTGGACCAAGCCAAGGGGGTGTCCATGTAACACTTGGCTGCGGCAGATAGTCATTTTGAGAGGGTGGGACTGGACCACGTGTCTGTCTAGGGCACAGGTCACTAATAGGCAGACTGCAGTCCGGGTCCGGACCCAGACATATCATTGAGTTTTATTTAGTTTTGGCGGAGATTACATTTTTACCGGCGACTGACAGTGTTTCTACACTGCTACTCAGTGAAAGGGACCTACTAGGTGTCTCTGATTGGCCAATATTTTTGCCTTTGTGGGTTCGAGTTGGTTGGGCTTAAGCATGAAGGCTGATATTGGTCAAAGTGAAGGCAAGAATGTCGGCCAATCACAGGCAGAATAGGGCGGGCCTTCACTGAATAGAGGAGCGGAAAACTTGCATTCGGAGTGAAAACAGCTGGCACTCTTGTGGCAGCGGCATTGACATGGAGAAAAAAATACAGGAGTGAGCAGACAAGAGAGAGAAAAGCGATGAAATAGTCAACGTGCCATGGCTTTTGCTAAACGGCGGAAGCTTGACACTGAAAACCGGGTTTTTAATCCGAAATGGACCGAGGCGTTTATGTTCATATTTCCCGTAGGAAGCTTGAAATTGCTGTGTCTGCTCTGAGACGGTGGCAGTGGTTAAAACTGGGAATCTGAAACACCACTACGAAACTTAGCACAAAATTACATTTGAGAAAAGTTACCCATTAAATTCGCCAGTTAGGCTACAGAAAACAAGCGATCTTAAAGTCAACTAACGACCGGTCAACAAAGATTTTAACACATTCATTTACTGGCCAACAACTCGTTAACGAGTCTTCCCTCAGAGATGCATGTATTTTGGGACGTCACAAAAAAAAACATTCAGTGATGACAATCTTCACACATGCATGAGGATGGCACTGACACCATTCCAGCCCAGATTTAAAATCCTAGCAGACCAAGCAAGAGCTCATTTTTCTCACTGAACAAGAGAAAGTAGACAGTGGGATAGGAGGGGAAGATAGGTTCAGTTATTTAAAGATGTTCAGATTTACTGTGAAACTGGTTGTGCCTGTTCAGTTGTGCACATATTAAAAACTCTTATACATTTTTTTTTTTTTTTTTATGTTGAAACGTTAAAACTTATCATGAAAGTACTAATTATTTATAATTCTCAGTTGAATGCCAAAGTTACTTTGCTTTTACTTACTTTTACTGTTATTTATTTTTTCTTATTTTATTGTATGTAGCCCTCAACAAATATTGTATATGTAGAGAGTTTGAAATTTGTGGATCCAAGTGAGAAGTCTTTTGATCTTAACAGAAGCATTAATATGGGCTAGTGCTTTGTCAGGCATGAGTGTTTTGGTGTACTTATAAAAGCAATCAGTTCCTTCACCTTCTTGGTTTGTTCATCCTTTCTGGGCAGTATAATTTGGTTTTACCATTGAGCAAAATCTGTTAGACATTCTGCTAGATCCTACTCTGATCAGATACCCATTTCCCTACACATCTAGAGAACAAAGAAAGAAAAAAAATGTATTATGTAGTACCAGGTAGTCCTCGACTTACGACCACATTCGGTTCTGATGGACCATTCGTAGGTCGATCTGGATGTAACATAGACTGGTATATGTATGTAAAAATGACTATATGTATAGTAGTGTATAATAAGTCCCTTGCATCGTATTGTTTGTTTTTATATCCTTTTTTTTTTTTCTTTAAATCATCATTCTTGGCACATTGTGTAGATTTTCTATCTTTTGTGTGTAAATTATTTTTTTATTTGAATTTTTTTTTTTCATTATGACTGTTGCTTGCGTTGGTACTGAACCTTTAACCGCTTCACAAATACTTTCTTAGTCTGTGTTATGTTATGTCATAAGCATGAGCCTCTCTGAGTTTATTGTGTTACTTGTGAGAGGAGATATTTTACCAGTAGAGTTTGAGTACTCCTGTGTTTTAACTTTTTTTCCTGTTAATAATAAACATTAACAGATTAAGGAGTTCATTTTGGTTTCATTGCCCCTTCTTGGTGGTTTGCATGAAGCAGAACATTGTGGGTCACAACACAGAAGCTTCAGAGGTTAACCAAATATAAAGCCACAGCGCTGCCGCACAGCGCGTGCAGTGAACACTGATTACAGTGAGAACTTAAAAGTTGCATTTGATTGCATTCACTTTCTTTCCTCCCTCATACTGCTTGATCACCATCATTTTTGCATTGAGATCAATTGCTGTTTTTTCCTTTAATTGTAAGACAGATGTAACTGAACGTAGTCAAAACCGCTGCATATAATAAACTGATCTCAAGATGAATGAGACATACAGAGCTGGCATGACGGAAACTGTTTGCCCTTAAGACACAGTAGCAGTCATAAGTCAAATAGTCGTAAGACTCATCGGTTGTAAGTGAATCAGAGATAACAATAACTGTCATCCAAATTTAAATGTTTTGAATACTTTTTATAAAGTGAATTTAGATTGTCCAGTTTTAAGTAAAATAAGCCACTCTTTGTACATAATGTCTTGGTAGCTGGACTTCTACTGCAAAAATATCTTGAGTATTTTCATAGGATTTGACACACTATGGTAACTCATCAGTATTCATGTCTGTGAAGTGCCTTCAACCAAAATACACAATGGCATTTAAACAAAAAGCTGTAAAGCTGTTTTTAGAACAAACAGAACCATCAGTTGAATCAAGTGGTAGTGATCACAATGTGCATTGGTCATCAGATGTTGACATGAATAGTGAAACTGTTGCATGCTGTACCATATGACTGAACCGCCATGATATGCCTGATGAATTGGTCATGTGAATGTTCATTGCCGTGGAAGTAGTTGCGTGGCAAAAAGGCAAAATGATTGTAATCGAACTGGCAAATTTGAAAGACTCCCCCCGGCATGTTCACAATCCTGTCGATGTTAGTATCGGGATATTTGGAAATCACAAAGCTTTGTCTGTTTATAATAACACAAGGGGTGTGATGTTTATACAGATCAGACTCTGCCATCCTATCCTGTCATGTGAAAACAGAAATAATATTACAAGAAAGTGCACAAAGAAACGTGCTTCTACTGTCCCTATTGCAACATATCACATAAAAGATGTGAACTAAATCCACATCAGTACAGCAATTTTATGTGTTTCAGCTAAACATAACACTGTGGGTGTATTCATTACTGTCACATTAGGTATTACTCCAAGAGGGGACTGTCCATGAATTAGGAATTATTTCAATCCCAAGAATAATGTGTAAGTGAAGATAGATTAACTTAAGTTGCATTTAAGCAGTATTCCCAAAGTATGTGGCCTTCTGGAGCAAGAGGAAACATGCTAAAAAAATAACATCTCAGCCTTCTGGTATGTCCTGCATTAGTACTCTGTTCTTACTGGATGGTGAAACACCAGATTTGTGTTTTATTGCCAGCAATTCTAGATAAGCGGCCTGCCAAGACAAATGAACAGGGAGGATTTAGTGCATTCTTCTTCCTCTCCATGACTAGAAAGGCGGGTGCAAGTTAACGTTTCTTTCATTCAATTCATTTGATTCTTTCACTAATCTCATTGTATATTTATTAGCAACCTAATAGTACAACTGAAAGTTAGTTACCACTGTGCCCCTGTAGTTTATATTTCTGAAGAGTTAATTAATCGATTTAATAGTTTTTTTTAAATAGTGTCATCTTTGTATTTCAAATGAACGACATTACAGTTGCATCCAGTTTGCCGAGTATGCTAGAAGACCTAAGATACTGAAAGCATATTTAATTCTTCCAGTTAACCCAAATTACATTTGAATAGGATTTAAATCATTTAATAGTTTTGATTCCTAAGTAGTAAACTGCTTTGAGAAACTGAAATTAAACAAATTATTAAGTAGGCTAATAAGTAAAGTTATTGACATGGAGTAATATGTTTTTTATTCAAATTAATCTTTAGCCCCTAAATTTTATACAATCCCCCACAAACACATCTGTCATATATTGAATTGGTGAGTATAAGTCAACAATATAAAGCACCATGTCATCTGCCTAAGTTCTGGTCCTTCTTTTACGATCCCCTGAATCTCTCATTGCTTAAATGGAAGAAATCCTATTTTTCTACCTTGTAATTGCAAAAAATGCACTTTCATGTGGGTGTTTTGAAAAAAGTGACAGTGTGAAATGAAGCATCTATTTTCATATAAATCAGCTGAAAGGAGTTCACCAGTGACAGTGCTGGTCTTATATTGAGCTGGTGGAAGGACTCGGCCTTTAGAATCCACGTACTGTAGTGGCATGAGCGATGCTCTGCATGGACTGCCTGGATGTACTGTTGACACATTCATTTATTTTAAGTTTTCTTCCAGAAATTAGAAAAAAAGAGTAGTGTTTTAAGTAAAACAAAGACATTTTGTTGGTTATTATAATAATTTTAAATATAATTTCAAAATGTATGCTTTATTTTGCAGAAGAGAGTTATGGGTTGAGTTTGCCACTTGGTGAAGAATATGAAAAGAAAAAGCAAAAACTAAAACAAGAATTAAGACAAGATTATAGAAGATATATGGCTCAGGTAACTGTGTATGGTTTATTAAATGAACCATACATTTTAGTAACATAATCACTCTTTGGTAAATATCCAAGAATTGTTTGAAGGTATTCTGTAATGTTCATCTTAAATAAGAAGGAAGGCATGTATTAAAGACCAAAATACAGCATTTTAGTTCAGTGATTTGTGTAGTTGTCATGTTTTTGTACTTTCTGTATTGCCTAGAAATTTGTTTTATTAGCTTATTTATTATATTAACAAGTAACCATTTTTGTTTTAACCATTTTAAGTTATTGTATTTTTTCAAGTCCTGTACAAATCCTAATATTTGGATTAATCACAGTTTACCTATCACAGTAAAACTACCAGTTTTATTTACTACTAACTATGTTTCTATAAGGAGTTTCTGTATTCTGAAGTCTTAGTCTGGTTTCAGTGATCAGATTTAACAGATGCACATTATAAACATCAAATCACATCGTAACTGGTCTCTGATCCTCAGCTGCTTTTCTAATTACTTGTAAGAAAGAACCTGCCATGATATTTCCATACATATTATGTTCTTGCTTGTAAGGTTTAATTCAACAAACTGGAGACAATTCAGTAATTGAAATTCTAATATCATTGTTGTTCGTCTTTCTAAAATATGGAAACACTAAATCTATTAAAGCTTAATCTCAAAGCATTAAAATCCATCATAACTTGTCAGAAATTAGAATTATACTTTTTGCAAATTTGTTGTAAAAATTGGATGTCGTTAAGTATGTACACATTTTTAAAATAGCATAGCAAAATCTGATTATGATATCATTCTGCATTTTGGAAAGCTCCTAACCTTAAGTAATACCTATACATATTATACTATTTTTATTGTTAATAAACCTTTAATGGTGTAAGCTATACGAATAGTTGTAAATTAATCAATTTATTTAAAAATAAGGTTACGTCCCCTTAAGGGGTGAGGAAATATACATTTTGTTGCCTTTTTTTGTAATAAGTATTGTTTTCTTTTCTAGTCTGTGCTTAAATGTAGCTGATGTACAAACTGGGAGGTAGTTTTGGTGACAAGGGGGATGGAGAGGTAGTAAGTAAAAGCTTTGAAGGAGAGAGTAAGGATCTGACTTGTATTGGAGGGATGGAAACATCAGGTAGTGTGGTGGAAGTGCTGAACAGGAGGAGAAGTAGATGTGTGCTGCATACTGGAGAGAAGTTGGAAAGGTAAAGGCACTGCAGTGGTTAGTGGGAAGTTTTTCTGTCAGAGTAATGAGTGAACATGTTGTAGTTGTTAAGATAATCATTGGTACACAGCTGATACGTAAATATATTCTTATTGTCAACCTAATGTGCAGGTTGGCAGAAGTAATGAAGAGTTAGATGAGTTTTGATTGTGGTGATGAAATATGGAGTGCTTCAGTGGGAGGCAATTGAATTGGGGGGCAACTTGAATAAATATAGTGGATCCAATCATGATAATTATAATGGAGTCCATGGGGCTGTTACCTTTGGTGCTAGGAATTTGGAGGATGACAGAACTCTAGAATTTGGTTATGTGACAGAAATGGTTGTGTGCAACACCATATTTAAGAAGGAGTAAAATATGTTTGTGACATATGAATCCTGTCAAATAAAATAACAGCAAAAACATTTATTTCTATAGCACATTTTCAAACATGAAAGTAAATCGGTGCTTTACAATAGTAATAGCTATACAGAGTTGCAAAAATAACTAATAGAGTAATAAGTCTATGACAAACACTTAGGTTTATTTAAGGTGTTAAATTGTATTGTGCTCACTGTATTGAGGCTCAGCTAGGTTTGTTCTTCAGGTCTGTGACAGACTACACCTTGTGTGCATTATCTGAAAAGAAATCCACAAAAGTCTCACATTTAGTCAGTGACCAATGTTTCAACATCCACTCCACAGAATGAAAAAAAGTAAGTAAGTATAAACGTAGGCTGTTGGTATGGAAGATAAGGTAGGATGTTGTAAAAAGTAGATTTGCTGAAACATTCATCACATGAGCAGATGAGGTTTTGGAAGTATCAGCTGTGAACAGCAAGTTATAAATAAAGAATATCTGGGTCAAAATAGATATGTCTGCATTTTGAAAATGGATTACTGAGGGAAATCTGTTGAAATGCTGAGGTAGAGAACAAATGGGTGGAGAGTTGAGGTGCTCTGAAAAGTGGCAGAAAACAAAGACAAAAGGCAATGGAGCAGTCTATAAAGAAACAAAGTGAAATGATAGAAAAGCAGACGCAAGATCCAAGAAACTGGGGTTTGCATGTCCGCTGCAGAATGCAAAGGAGATGACAAAAGAATGAAAGGAAGTAGTAGGTGTAAATGGCTTGAAAAATGCTGAAGAGGACACTGATTGATATTAATGAGATTTAGGATACCTAGAAGAATCCCAATTGAGGACGATGAATAGGATTATGTTGTTTGTTGTAAGGAAACAGGTGGACTGTGCTGGAGGTTTTTGAAATAGGAGGATGGGAAAAGTGTTAGAAAAAAATACGATAAAGCAATGGGCCCAACTGGAGTGGTGTCTGAAATTCTGAAGATAGTAGAAAGTTCTGGGATTGAATAAACACCCACCGAGGCAATATTATTGTGTGTGTGAAGAAAGATCCCCGAGGATTAAAACAGAAATATGCCTGTTTAATTATACAAAGTAAATGGTGATCCATTACATAGAGTTTGAGTGCTTTCGAGCAACCATGGTTTTTGAGCAAGCAATGAAGATGGATGAAAGAGTGCTAGAGAAAGGAATCGGGAATCATTGAATGTTCTCAAAATACAGTAGTTTCATGTGTGTGTAGGGAACAAAGGTTTGTGGTCTTTATTGGCAGGGAAATGTAGGAAAAGCATGAACAAACTTCTTTCTGTTCACCTGATGCATTTTTTTTTATCTAGAGAAGGCATTATGATAGCACAGTGCAACAGATGAGTATATTGAATGTTTTGAGGTGGGATTTCACCTGGAATCCATTTTGAGTTGATTTACTTTTCATGATGGTGAGGCAGTGGTGAACACTGAAATACATAAAGAACTGCCATATCACCTGTTGTACACAGATTATTTTCATACTGATATTATAAAAATTGAAGCGTAACTGAACAAGAAGATGGTGCAGGAAAGACCAAGGTGATGTTGGAGTTGTAGAGGCAGGAATGTGCAAGGGGTGGGTGTTTGGCCTTCCGATGTATGTGGTGGAGGTGTTTGTAACAACTATGGGTACATAAGATATATTGGTGGTAGTCTGCAGTCATAGTCTGTGCCATTTGTAGAAAGTGTGTTAGAAGGGTACAGAATGCTGATGTAGAACATGTAAATTTCAGAAGTCCGCAATCAAGGTGTTTTGGGAAAGTAGAGAAATTCTGTTATTTAGGTTGCACACTGGCTATAGAATTAGGAGTGGACACAGCAGTGATGGCAACAATGAGAGGTGCATGGAAGAAATTCTGGGAGCAGTTCAACTTCTAAAGGAGTATATCTGACATTTAAGGGGACACTTTTTATGAAAGCTTTTCGGGACAAGTAAGTTCTGTGGGAGTGAGATTTTGCCAATGAAGACATAACATTAAGCAAAGCTGAAAATAACATAAATGAAAATGATCAGGTGGATGCATGGAGTGTCCCGAAGTAAGGGGAAAGGTTAATGCTGAGTTAAGAGAGAGACTTGGTGGTGTGCATCAAGATGGTGATGGAGGGGATGCGGCCTGGAATGAGCATGAAGAAGACATGACAGGAGACAGCATTAGAAGCCAAAAACAGAAATGCAGCCTGGTAAGCCCACTTCTGGCCATTCTTGGCTTTGAATCTCATGTGGTTGTTGACATGCACCATTACTGCTGCATCACTTTTGTCAGGCTGCCTGATGCTATATTGTCTTCATTCCTGGGTTTTTTTTCATGGTTCATTTGTGAAAATGTGGGGCTTTGAAATGTAAATCTAGCATTATTGGATTTTTTCATAAGAATACTTTGACTAAAATAAATATTGAACTAGTAATATGACTTCCAGTAAGAAGTCGTTATTTGGTCATATAGCAGGCCACCTATCTTTGAGTTTTAGCAAATGGGTCCTCAGTCTGAAACGCTTCAACTGCCACTGACTTATATGAATCATGTTTTTTTGACAGGATTATTATATTGTGTTTTTTGTTTTTGTTTTAAGTAAATTGAGCCTGTAAGCTGTTAATTTGTCACTTAGTCTCATCAACAGCAGAAAGTAATATGTTGATATTGATCAGGTGTAATGGTATACTGGTATATTTTGGAAACTGACACTGTTTGATTAAGTGCATCTAGGTTTGAGTCATTGGTAGACAAAATTACCTCTAACTTACACTCACCTAAAGGATTATTAGGAACACCTGTTCAATTTCTCATTAATGCAATTATCTAATCAACCAATCACATGGCAGTTGCTTCAATGCATTTAGGGGTGTGGTCCTGGTCAAGACAATCTCCTGAACTCCAAACTGAATGTCAGAATGGGAAAGAAAGGTGATTTAAGCAATTTTGAGCGTGGCATGGTTGTTGGTGCCAGACGGGCCGGTCTGAGTATTTCACAATCTGCTCAGTTACTGAGATTTTCAGGCACAACCATTTCTAGGGTTTACAAAGAATGGTGTGAAAAGGAAAAACATCCAGTATCGACAGTCCTGTGGGCAAAATGCCTTGTTGATGCTAGAGGTCAGAGGAGAATGGGCCGACTGATTCAGGCTGATAGAAGAGCAACTTTGACTGAAATAACCACTCGTTACAACCGAGGTATGCAGCAAAGCATTTGTGAAGCCACAACACACACAGCCTTGAGGCGGATGGGCTACAACAGCAAAAGACCCCACGGGTACCACTCATCTCCACTACAAATAGGAAAAAGAGGCTACACAAAAGCTCACCAAAATTGGACAGTTGAAGACTGGAAAAATGTTGCCTGGTCTGATGAGTCTCGATTTCTGTTGAGACATTCAAATGGTAGAGTCAGAATTTGGCGTAAACAGAATGAGAACATGGATCCATCATGCCTTGTTACCACTGTGCAGGCTGGTGATGGTGGTGTAATGGTGTGGGGGATGTTTTCTTGGCACACTTTAGGCCCCTTAGGGCCAATTGGGCATTGTTTAAATGCCACGGGCTACCTGAGCATTGTTTCTGACCATGTCCATCCCTTCATGACCACCATGTACCCATCCTCTGATGGCTACTTCCAGCAGGATAATGCACAATGTCACAAAGCTCGAATCATTTCAAATTGGTTTCTTGAACATGACAATGAGTTCACTGTACTAAAATGGCCCCCACAGTCACCAGATCTCAACCCAATAGAGCATCTTTGGGATGTGGTGGAACAGGAGCTTCGTGCCCTGGATGTGCATCCCACAAATCTCCATCAACTGCAAGATGCTATCCTATCAATATGGGCCAACATTTCTAAAGAATGCTTTCAGCACCTTGTTGAATCAATGCCACGTAGAATTGAGGCAGTTCTGAAGGCGAAAGGGGGTCAAACACCGTATTAGTATGGTGTTCCTAATAATCCTTTAGGTGAGTGTATATTCTACCCTGGCTGGTGGTAGTGTCAGATGGAAAGAAAAGAATGGTTCTCAAACATGTAGATGCCCAAAACCGCAAGAAGCAAAGCAATAAGATTTGGTAGGCAACCAGCCAACTTGGGCGAACCTAGAATATAACCATTAGCCAATAATGATGCTATGTCTTATGTTAGGACTTCCAAATCAGATGTAATAACTTGTAGCAATGATGTTTAATGGGATTATGATTTAACTTTCAGTCATACTAGAATATTCATTGAAGTTCTTTAAGATTATGAATTAGTTATGTAGGTTATTTTACACGGTAAAGATTCTTAATATATACATTTTGTATGTTAATAAATAACTTCTGTGCTTCAGCTAACACTGATGCATGACCTGCCAAGTTGTGAATTTAATCAAGCAATATGCATTACTTCAACAAAGTTATTTTAATGAGAAAAGACATCAGTGCTTCAAAAACAAAACAAAAAAAAAATTGGGGTCTGAAATGAGAACGATAAACTGTAAAAACTGGGCAAAAAAATCTCACTTTATATATAAAAAAAAAAAAAAGTTCAGAATTTTTATTGTCAAATGTATTTTCTTATTAAATACACAATAAGTGTATGCAGTATTTAAATGATTGACACCAGCATGTCAATAGTGCCTAGAAATAACATTGATTTGCGATATTGAATCACAGTTGAATTGAGAGTATTATATTTTGAGGTGAAATAGCAAGTGTATGTAGGCTTATCATGTTAGACTTTGTAACAGTGGAGTAGGCATGTGCATGCAGTTCCTCTATTTGTTGTTTTAAGCAGTTTGAAATATCTACACAATATACATTGTATTTTTATGTATTAGTTAGTAATTGATTGGCTAAATTATTACTCCTGTAAGTATGTGTCCTTGTTTTTTGTTTCTGCTGCTGTATGCATCTAAATTTCCCCATGGGGTTAACAAAGTTTATCTAATTTAATCTAATCTTAAATTTAGTACAACTTTATAGGTGTATTTAACTGACACAAACCCTGGTACAATCGTACAGTATAAAGGTTGTGAAGGCTTATTGACAGCAGCATTTTTAGGGGGGGAGCAGCCTGTGCGATTGTAGTTTAATAGTCAATGTGATTATACAATTATGTGCTTCAACCCTAAGACTCTGAAGAGTTCAAAAAGCTAGATTACTTTCTTCTGACTACCTTTTGAAAGAAACATGGTTGAATAAACTAATTATTATTATTATTATTCTTTTTAATAAATTTCAGGCAGTAAACCAAGAAAGAAGAAAGGTATGGTTTCAGTAACTGGTTGCTGATGTAGCTAAATGAGCTTAGTGCTTTTTTTTTTTTTTGCTCATATCAAACATAGTTTTTGTATTTTTTTTTTTTCTCTTTAACTGTTTGCTTTTTGAATAATTTAACAAGGCTCATCTTAATGTCTAAATTGCTCTCTAACTGCATACAAGTAGTGATTTGGCAAGATGCTTTGGAAACTCATGGTTTATTGCATAATGTGCCATCCTTGATTTGATTCCACAAAGTAAAATTCCTTGAGATTTACTGTCAGGGTATATCCCACTCTCCATCCTTTTGCTAATCACCATGCGGACCCACTCTCTTTTTACTAATTTGTTGTACACCCCAACCTTTGTTTTTTTGTTGTATGGATTTCTCTAGATTACATTTGATGTGGACATGTCAATGAATCACTTTAAAGACACTTAAGGCACGGAACAAATGTCGAAGTCTTCACAATGCTTTTATTTTATTCTGTGCGGTTCTTATTGGCTTGCTTTATGTTTGCCAAAGAAAAGCTAGCTTATTTCAGTCTGACTTCAGCAATGAGATTATTATTATTATTTTTAATTGAATTGGGCATCTCATCTGCTTCATATCACTGTAAAGGGTGATAATAGCTACTTTTGCCAATAAATGTAGATAATTGTTACAGCCTTTTCTTGGGACTTCATGAAACAAAAAGTTGCAGACGTTTTATTAGCATACTCCATCCTAGGTGGCTTACAAAACATGCAGTTCAGTTACAGAGCGACTTGGAGCATACCTTCTATCTCCCATTCTAATGCCATGTTAAGATTATTGAAGTATTTCATGAAGGAATGCATCATTTTGTTGGAACTGACAGGTATCCCTTCATGTGAATAACTAAGACTTGCTCCTTTTGACAGTGCTGTCATCTACTCTACTATCACTAAATTTATCCTTAAGGAATTTTCCTTCTTTGCCAACATGAATTGTTAATTTAAATTGTGTATTAGATAATAAAGCAGATAGTTCCCAAGGTATGTGCCAAATCAGAATTCTTCTGCTGCTTACTAATTGTGCTTTTTGCCAGAATTTGTTTTAATCATTAACATTACATCTTTAAGACTTTTTCATTCTTGTCTTATGCTTTACAGTATTTGTCTGTATTGTCCCAAAAAAAGTTTACAAAATATGAATGATGTAAATTAAAGCACTTTGCACAAGATGGTTTACAGTATTCAATGGAAAAAGATGCGTTTTACCTTGGGTTATTTTATTTAGGGTAATTAATTGAAAACGCTACTTCATAAGCTACGACGGTTTTCCATGATTCATTTAACATTACTTAAGCATGTTTAGTTTTGTTTGACTTAAGGTCATGCTGGGCCATTTGACATCTTGTGACTTTACTAGTGTGTGTGGTGTTTTATGCTCAGATTTCAACTGGAGTGAAGTCTCTTCTGTGGTAGATTTTTTTTTTTTTTATAAACTTTTCGAAGGGTAGACCCCAGCTCAAATTTATTGGTTTCTTAGCTTTTACTGTATACTTTAAAATAAACAGAGAGAGAAAAAAAAAATAATTCTCCCTTTTATTATCTTTACTTAACAATACAACAATGAGTAAAGGAAAAAATGTAAGACTTGTTTTTTGTGTAGTTCTCCTGGACAGAATTATTTAAACTCAAGCATTCAAATGATTTTGATTGAAAACCAGCAAAGTGGATTCTGAATTACTGTGTTTATAATTTTACCTTTGTCAAGTTGACATTTAGCCAGTGCCACCTTGCATATCCGGCATTCTGTGTGCCAGTCCTGCACCTAGTTGTTATCAGTGTGGAGCTTGTAAGTGCATGTTCTCCCTGTTCTCCCTGTGAGCTTATAGGCCTTCTCTAGCTGTTCTGTTCTTCCGCTCATATCTGCAAACACGTGTGTTTAATTGTGAGTGTGTTCGTTAGTATACCCTAACCCATGTCTAGTGCTTTTGTCGACATTCACCCACTGTTGATGGGATAGATCCTGGCCCTCCTGCTGTGGTTAGATAGCTGAGTTTGTCTGTTAAAAGAACAGATTAAAGCCGCTGACGGAGTAGGTAAAGGGAGCTGTCTGTAGAGTCTTGGTGAGACTGTAGAGCCATAGCTTATTTCCTAAAAACCTATTATGCATACTTTTTTTATTTTGTCTATATTTTTTGTTATACATGAACCTTGTCTGTGATCACTAACAAAGAGCCACCATAAATATTAAATCCCTTATCCATGCAAATAGTTCACAATTCATTTGACTGCATTTATTCATGTTATCAAATAGCATGGCCTTTATAATGTTGTCAATTGCATAAAAAGTAGCAAGTCTTCAAATGTACAGATTTTTTAAAAATGTTATTGATTTTATTGAAATCACACAAGATTCCATACAAATAGATCAATTTTACAAGAATAGGATTGAAAACAAATCCACCCCACCCCTGAAATGTACAGATTTCTTTTTGTATTTTTAATTGTCTTTTAACACTTTATAGTCTTCAGTATTAAGCATCTAAACTCTCCTGCAGTAAGCTTATAACAAACTTTTTTTTCATAACTGACTGTTCATTTTGGTTTATATTATTGCAGTGTAAATTTTTAAAGTAATACATTAAATGGACAGCACTCATTCTAACACTAATATGCGTTATCTTTTATAGCTTTGAACTTTCTTATTTTTAGGAGTCGCATTGCTACTGAAATAATTCTAAGTGTGTTTAATATAAGTAGAAACAGATAGGAATTCAGTTTTGCCAGTTTTAATGTATAATATTTATTTTTTCAGAAAAATGGTGCAGTTTCACTTGAGTCCAATTTATCACATCAGGGACTGTCACTTCCTATTGGAGAGAGGCGATCTGCTAAGGTATACATACAATATAATTTTGTACCTGTTTATTGTTGCATTGCGTGTCCATGAAATGTAATATGTTTGAAATGGGAATATGCTAGGTTAACAAGTTTTTGATACAGGCTGGTAAAACCTTTCAGAGAAATATTAAGTATTACCATTTTTGTCTGTTTTGATCAAACAAACCAATACATTTAACATGTCTTAACATTTGCAAGTTATTGGTTAATTTTGTAATTACTGTAACATGATGTAAAATGGCAATATGTATTAACTAAATTGTCCTTACAGACTATGCATAATGCAAGTACTGTATACATATATAAGAAAAGTATCATAGGCAGTAATTAGAGGTATTTTGTGCAGTAGACCTTTGAGATTTAGGACCTCATTCAGTGTGATAATGTGCTCTATGGTATGGTTGGCTAACTATATTCAATATCTATGAACCAGGGGTTTTTGGGTTGCAAATAAGCTTTCGCATCAGGTTGAGCAAGAGAAGGAGATTTACTTCTTTGGATTGGGTAGCTTCTTAGCTGCAAGCAGCTTGTTTTGGCATTTATGATGTCAGGCTGACTATCTCGCATTTGACTGGCACAAGACTTTATAGGTTGCTAATGAAGCTACTGAACAATGTTAGAATTGGTGTCATGGTGGACAAAATATTGCTCCCTAGATCCTTGTTTGCACTTCTGCACCAAACTTTTTTTTTTTTCCCGTGCTGTTGTATAACACCGGTCCTCCACAATACCCAAGTAAACATTTTATGACTCTGAGTAGCACAGTGTGTGTTTAAAAAGGAGACTTGCTGCATATTTTTCGCTGGAAGATGTACTAAAACTCACCATTGTGCACATTACTCCTTTGTTTTACACGTAAATGCACTACACATGAATTTGCCACTTACCATTACCAACCTACCAGCCTTTCCTGTTTCTTAATTCCTGCCGATGAATCCGAGGATATGCACCCTCCAAGTGCCATGGGAGAAAAATAGCATTTTCTTTTGAATGATTTACTTTTGACCATTTTAAAAAGGCAAAGTCATTTGTGTGCACGTGTCTCCATCCACGCAAGACTAAAATGCTCTATATAAAAAAAAAATAAAATAAATGAATGTTCACCTGGCTTTTGTGTTCTGTAATGAACTGTTGTCTTGCTTTGGCTGTATTAAATGCTTGCTAAATGTTACTAAATGGAGAAAGCTTGTTCAGAAATCAGGCTGACATACAGCATACTATAGAAGAGGCAACACATGGCCCAGAGACGACTTTTGTTGCAGAATTCTGTATATGAAGGATATGCCTTTTTTCTGTTCACAGTGTATTTATAAAGTATCTATCTATCGATCGATTGATCGATCGATCGCAGTGCACTTTGCAGATGATGTGTTTAGTTACATTTTATTTTGACCAAAAATATAGATGTAATGTTTTAGTTTGGTTTTGCGTGGTCAACTGCAAATCATCAGCAGCATTTCTTCCGAAACACGTATACCAAATGATGTGTTTAGATGAGGTATCTATAAAAATTTCCATAGCATGTAAATGTAGCAGCTTTTAATGCCTGCTACTTTTACCAAAACAAAAACCACAGTTGAGTTAAAGCTAACATTTTGGGATTAATTAACAGCCAGCTGTAATATAGGCTGCAAGTGCTATGTGACTTTTATCCAAGCTTGAATGTATACTCATGATGAAGCACCTTGTCCTGTTCATTTTTGGAAGTCTGTTAAGCAATGTTCCAGCTATTATTTGGCTTTTATGTGACCCTAGCCCAGCTGTCTTGCATGTCTTGTTTAAAAACGTAGGTAAGTTGGTTTGCTCATAGGTTTGCCTGGTATGTCCCTTTTGGGGTGCCTCCAGAACACATTGGGAGACTTACTGAATTCTTCCGGTGTATTCAGTTTCCCAGCTGGAGTATTAGTGATAGGTAGTCTTGCTCTTTATTAGCATGTGCTAAACATACATTCTCATGTTGTTTAATAATTTCTGTTTATTTTTTTTAAGGAAAGGCTACGAAGTGAGAGAAACCGGGAATACAATAAATTTCTTAAAGAACAAAGGCAGACATTTCAAGTTAAAGATCCAGAGATTATTGAACAGGTAATTTTAATGTTCACATGCTTAGTAATTCTGCCTGTCTGGTAGACAAAGTCATTTTATCTTTAAATGTGTATCTGGTGATATTGCTTATTTCAGTAAAAAGTGGAATGGCAGCATTTACCTTCAGGTTTTCAGTGTGACTGATATTTTGAATTGACTTATTTGGTGACGTGAATGTATATTTCTAATGGATCTTTTTAAATGTTGTTCAGAAGATTTTTCACATTATTTGGTTGAGGTATCATCCATCCATCCATCCATTTTCCAACCCGCTGAATCCAAACACAGGGTCACAGGGGTCTGCTGGAGCCAACACAGGGCACAAGGCAGGAACCAATCCTGGGCAGGGTGCCAACCCATCGCAGGACACACACAAACTCGGGCCAATTTCGAATCTGAGGTATCATATATTTGAAATTAGGCACAATTTAAATTAAGTGTCTGAACTGAATGAAGAAAGCCACTGACTGTTGACTAAATACTATTAAAATACCCTTTTTAGTTTAGTATGAATAAAGTAAAGAGTGGATAATCTTGGTCTTGCAGGTTTTACTTTCTAGTCAGTCTGACAATATCTGCTTAATGTAACTTCTAATGTGGCTGGCTTTATGGTTTCTTATTTGATCTTTTAATAACTATTTATACTGTTTTCTCTACTTTTAATAACTTATCCTTTAAGTTTCTACTGTTAAAGTTGACATATTTTGTTGAATATTTCACATAAAAAGTCAGACATTTGCATACCGAGCATTATGTTCTTGCCTGTTGTTCACATTGCTGTCACCTATTTAAAAATGATTTGCTATTTAGTAAATACATTGGATGCCTCAGATCTAGCAGTATGAATACAGGTGTGATCTTATAAGAAACAGAATTCTGTTGTGATTTGGAGAAATACAAAGTTTAGCACAACCAGGTTATTTTAAATTAAGTTCTAGTTAAAATACAAGCCAGTTGTGAAATAGGCTGCAAGAAAAACAATTAGTATTTATTATTAATAATAATAATATTTTTTTAACTGCAAAATGCACAAACTGCTTCATAATTTGTAAGAGCAATAAATAAAAAATGTAAAAAAGAACAGTAAGCAAAAATGATAAAATATAAAAACAACAAGATGTATGAAAAATATAAAACATATACTAAATTGAAGAAAAAAGAAACTAACATTAGTTAAAATGGGGAATACAAAAAACAAGTCCTGTGCAAAAATGTTTTTGGTATGATTTACAAGAGCTGACTCTATATGATCTCCTACTAAAAGTTAAGAGTATTTTAGGATTTATGGGCCTTAACAGCAAAACCCGCATAACCCTTCAGCGTTGACGTTCAGCACTGTCTAATCTGATGATATGAGTAATTTTTCTGACTCTGTTTGGGTTAACATTTTTCAAACACATTCTGGAGCTAAACCTTGTAAAGCCTGGTATGTAGTTAATAAAATCTTATTTTTTTTCTTAGTCTTAATTGGTAACCAGTGATAGCAGGCAAGCTCAGGGTTAATATGCAGTTGTTTTTACCCCAGCAAACAATTTGCCAGGAAAGTTCTGAACTAGTTGAAGCACAGTCAACATTTGCAGGTTAAGACAAGTAACCAATGCATTACTAGGTGTGATGGTATTTATGCATATATGATCTCTCTGCATCCCCAATAGACAGAACAGATTGATCATCAGCTGTTTTTCTAAGTTAATAAAAAGAAGACTGAATATGTTTTGCATGATGTTCATAATTTGTATATAAATCCAAAAGTACACCTACATTTTTAGCCAGTGTCTGAATACTAGAATGCAACGTCCCAAACTCACACTAATTGACTGCAAAACCTCATTTCGGCAGAAAATCAAAATTATTCTCTTTTTAGCATTTAGCCCTACAAAATAAGGTCAATTATTTGATCTCACCAATACATTTATGCCACACAACAATCCTACTAAAGTCGTTTTGGCTGTTGGAAAGGTGTAACTGTATATTGTGATCATATAAATGGAATTTTTTAAAATATTAACCAAATTACTTTGCCAAATGGCAGCATCCATAAAGAAAACAAAAGTGGTTCCAGAGTAGAACTTTGAGGCACACTGAGTTCTCACACTGCTGTTAATGATGATGTGTTGTTCCTGATCACAACTTAAGTTTTCGTTTGACAGGTAAGAGATTAACCACTTCAGAGCAGGTTCTGATGTACCAATGCAGTGTCTTAATCTGTCAAAATTGTATGCATTGCACTAAAATCAACCAATATCAACACAGAATAGTGCCTGCATCTGCTCTCAAGCAGATCATTTGTTTTAAGGTTCCATTGAAAACCTGTTTGAAATTAAAAAAAATATATATAACTTTTATTAGTTATATTTAAACACAATTATTATTTTGCTATTACTTCCTCGTGTATTTTTTAAATAGGAGGATGATTAAGATTGGTCTAAAGTTATTTAAGATTGCTGGGTCAAGGGAAGGTTTCTTAATAAGTGTCTGAATGCAGGCTTTCTTAAAACAATTGAAAACCTAACCAACGCAAACCAAACTATTCTTTATATCAAGCAGATCTGGAGCAATGTACTGCATACAAAGACTTATTCAAGAAGACTGATTGTTATAAGATCTTTAGTGTTTAGCAGAGTTTCACTTGAAGTTCATTAGCAGAGCCCAGTATCAAAATTAGTGTGAAGCTACAAAACAACTGGTGGATGTTGCAGTGTAACCTCATCCTCAGCAAGGTCAGAACAATGACAGACGTCATGTAAATTTTCTCCCTAAAAAAGTATAAAAAAAACCTCTCTCCATCATCAGTGAAAACAATATAGCTATTTCAAGATTCAAGAGTATTTATTGTCATTTCATCCATATACAGTAGTACAGCATACAGTAAAATGAAACCACGTTCCTCCAGGACCATGGTGCTACAAAGAACACAGGACAATGAAGAATCCACAACACATCATAACATAAAGACACATATTATATAACAAGGTGCATGTGAGTCAAATGTGCAAACATGTGCAACATTTTTTTTTTTTCATTAAACTGTAATTGGCTTTTGCACTAATGACTATTGCACATTGTACACAGGTCTACTTTACAAGCTCTAATGTTATTTATCTTATATGTTATACTTTTTATATTTTATTATACTACGAAGTTGAGAGAGAAACAGTATTTCGATTCTCTTGTATGTTCTGCACATATAGTGAATTGACAATAAAAGGCTATTTAATTGAATATTTGATAAAGTACATCATCTCCTTTGTTTTGTCTACATTCAGAGACAGGTTATTGGCTTTACACCAGTCTGTTAACCACTGCACCTCCTCTCTGTATTTGATACAGGGTCAAAACACGGTTTGTAATAAACAGAAATCTAGGATTATATTGGTGTGCAGCTATTTTGTAAGATATTGTAGGTACTTAACTCTTACATCCTTAAATATTATATGACATTTAAGGACCTGTAATTAATCAGTTCTCACTTTTATAGCCTTGCCGGTTTGTTCAAACTTTCTGCAAATCTGTAAAATTATGAATGTCCTCATTAATCCAAGGGGATTTCTTTGTGACTGAGTTGGACTGTTATATGTTACTGAACTTCTGTAACAGATTGTAATGACTTCAATATAGAAGAGAAACCTGAAGTGGTGTCTGAGATGATAATAAAGGAGGATTATACAGTATGTACTCCACAAACAATATGCTGATGATTGGAACCAAATAAATCCTTTTATATTAATTTCATCAAACTAAGATGTGATGTAAACACTAAATCAAGACTGTGACCACTTGTAGGAGATTTGCTAAACTGATGCTTTATTAGGTTGAAAGACTGAGTAAGTATCAGGAGTACAAATGTGACAAAGTTACATCATTTATATGGAGATTAAAGTCTCCTGTCATACTTTGAAACAACTCATGATGATAACTCTGAAAACTCTTACATGAAAGTTGCACTTCTAAAAAAGAAAATTGGGCCACACTGAGTAGCTCAGCTAATAAAGCTGCTGTTTAACAGTGATCTCATATTTAGAAGTGTAATATTTACCATTTCAGCTTTTGATTAAAATATACCTTTTTAACTTTTAAAATTGTCAAGATGAATGCCAGTAATTTTACAGGAATGTTGTTGTCTTATAGAGTAGTTGCTAACAATTGGTTGAATGGGAAATACATACGAATGCATATTAAGTATCAATAAGTAGCATATTGCAATTCTAGTGTCTCTGGATTGTCTGGTTATCTGCAGAAGAGTATCCCAGCAATTGAAATTCACTATAAGCCATCCTTAATAACTTATTAATTGTATCACACAAAAATTAAAGCTCTTTGTACATTATTTTTTTTTCTATGGGGGGATATTTAATGTTTTCACTAATTCATTTTGCTTCCATCTGCAATTTCTTTTTCTCTGTATTCATTATGTAGAATCGTAAACGTGAGGAACGTGAACAGCTTCCAGCCAGTTTTCGAACTCTGCCTGTTTCAAGAGATGAAGATTATACTCCTTCAAAGAAAGATGCTGCTACACTAACAGAAGCAAAAAAAGATATTATAAGGAGGCAAAGATTAGATGACGTTCAAAGCCATCGTTTGAATAAGCACCCAGAAATCAGAGAGAGGAGACCTCGGTTTTCACAATTTGATTATGATTCTGAGCTTGAAGATTATCAACGCCAATATTCTGATGATGAACATGAAAAGTTCAAGTTTCCAGAACGGACACAACCAAGACACACTGAGGAAAGGGAATTATTTGGGAAAATGCTGCCTAGACAGAAACAAAGAGGTGACAGGTTAGTTAATGGGCACAGAATATTATGCTTTTGCTAAAAAAAAAAAAAAATTACCTTTGTCTAGTGATGCATATGTATCATATTCTGAATTAGGTTTTAGATAACTGTTAAGTTGTAACTAGAATTGAAAAATAACTAACGCTGTTATTTGTGATTCTATTCATGATTTGCATACATACATTATTTTTAGTTGAAGTAAGTGTATCCAGCAGGAGGTGCATGCTTCCTGGGAATGTGATCTTTTAGAAATGCAGTTCATACTTTGAACCTGTATATATGCCCCTTCTTTAGTAACCATGGTGGAAATATTGGTTTTGTTCTGAATATATACAGTCCCTAACAAAAGTCTTGTCGCTTGTGTACAAATTGACCTGAAGTGCCGCTAAAATATATTTCTAATCAAGATTTTGTTACAAGAAATGGGTCATTTCAATCCCATCAGCTTTTGTAATAATGTTTCAGTGCAAAACGAAACTGACAAAAAGTATTCACAGCTTGGTAAAGCCCATTGAGTCAATTTTTGGCAAGACATAAGTGTTGTCGCCTTGTCATATGAGCTTCACCTGTGACTAATAATGGATCAATTAGGTCTCAGGTGTGTATAAAAAGAACTCCAGTACACTAGACCTTCACATCAACTGCAACTAGACCTTTGCAAACATGCCTAAGATTCACCCTGAGACTAAAGTGTTGATTATCAAGAGGCTGAAGACCAAATCCACTGCTGATGTGGCAAACAGCTTCAATATGTCTCAGCATCAAGTTCAGAGGATAAAAAAAAGATTTGAAGAGACTGGAGACGTTTTTGACAAGCCCAGGTCAGGAAGACCCCGCAAGACAACTGCTTGAAAATCCAAGGCCAGCCCATTTTCCACTGCAGCAGAGCTCCATGAGACCTGGTCACCTGAAGTCCCTGTGTCAACCAGAACAGTTTGTCGGATTCTGTTTCAAAATGGCCTCCATGGTCGAATCAGTGCCTATAAGCCAGCGTTAAACAAAAGACAATTGAAAAACTGTGTGGCATTTGCCAAGGCCCACAGCCTGCTAAAAGGATGGATGCTGGAAAAGTGGCAGAAGGTGGATTTTTCAGATGAACCTTCTGTTGAATTACACCACAGTCACCACAAATATTGCAGGAGACCTACTGGAACCCGCATGGAGCCGAGATTTACCCAGAAAACAGTAAAGTTTGGTGGAGGCCAAATCATCATCTGGGGTTACATCCAGTATGCGAGGGATCTGCAGGGTGGAAGGTAACATCAATAGTCTAAAATACCAAGAAATCTTAGCTACCTCTTATATTCCCAACCATAAAAAAGGCCAAATTCTGCAGCAGGATGGTGCTCCATCGCATACTTCCATCTCCACATCAAAGTTCCTTAAAGCGAAGAAGATCAAGATGCTCCAGGATTGGCCAGCCCAGTCACCAGACATGAACATCATTGAGCATATGTGGGGTAGGATGAAAGAGGAAGCATGGAAGACGAAACCAAAGAATATTGATGAACTCTGGGAGGCATGCAAGACTGTTTTCTTTGCTATTCCTGATGACTTCATCAATAAATTGTATGAATCCTTGCCAAACCGCATGGATGCTGTCCTACAAGCTCATGGAAATCATACAAGATATTAAATTTGGAGCTCACAGCACCACTACTTAATTTGCTGACATATTTTTGGATTTGCAGTAAAGTTGTTCATTTTCTGTATAGGCGACAAAACTTTTGTCTTGCCCAAATTTGACCTTTCTGTCTTGATTAAATGATAAATCTTTTTTCAGTGAAACTAATTTATTTCAGTGCATTAAACATCATTTGGGAGGGCTTTAGCTTTTCATATGAGCGATTTCTAACACCAGTTGATTAATTTAAAGTCAGGTTAATAGCAGGAGTTTCTACAAAATAGGTAAGCAACAAGACTTTTGTTAGGGACTGTACTGTAGTATAATCATACATACAAATAGAGCTGAAGAGAAGCCTTTGGAAAAGTGCAATGCTATTGTATTTCTTCTTTGGGGTTTTTGACACCTGCAGTTCCATCTTTTGGTAGGAAGAGAGGCATGGTTCATTGTCACATCTGTGTCAACAGGGCTTCTGGTTTGAGGCACCTTGAGAGGCCTAATACATGCTCGCGGTCCACTAACAATATCACTTGTGGGTTCCTACCAAATTAGCATATTCAGAGAGCTTATCGGCATGTACTCTGTGTGGATTAGGCTCTCTAAGACCCTATAAAACACATTCCTTTTATTATTTTATTATTTGGGAACAGTGCCTGAGAAAATTGTCTTTGATTCAGCTATAAAATGCTTTTATGCTGAACATGATTAGGCTAACTAATCACATTATCTAATAGTTATTTTTCTGTTCTGGTTATATGACTATTAATTCCTTTGTTTTCTGATGCACATGTTAACTGACATATTTATATTTGTGCATGTTAATGTTAAGTGTCTGAAGGTTTGTTTCTGCATTATCTTTCCACATTCTGTATGTGTAATATTAAATATCATTGATGGTTACACAACATTTCCTCCACTTGACTGGCACATAATTCTTGTTTAAATAATATAGTAATATTTTGCTCATCAGGCCAAGATGTGATAACCTCAGAAATCAAAACTATATATACCTGCTAGGTTTCATTATTCACCAAATAAAAAAGACCCCTTGGTCTTAATCCAAAAGCAAAGACATGCTGATAAACTTCTGCAATAAAAAAGTAGGTAATCAACTCAAAATGCAGAGACAGCCTTATTTTAAAAATTGGATGCACTACAAAAAGGTTTTAAAAAATCCTCATAGGCCCCTATAAACAAAACGTCATTTTGACGAGGTTATATAGCTAATCCTGTGAAGATTTCACCCGAACCGATCACATTACAGTCTTAACACCTTGTGACTAGAACATACTTATTGGTGGCTGGAAAGTCAAAAGAAAGCATATTCCAACTTTAATATGCATAAATCTTATTCAATTTGTACACAGAAAAAGTACAATCTTTTTGCTAAAATTTGGATGGAGTTCCCTCCTTGATAAATGTTAGAGAGGCACTGGCGTTTCATATTTGGACAGTCAAATGGACAAAAGTACATCTGATTAGTTCAAGATAAGACAATTTTGTAATCTAAATTTTCAAAAACACTTTCATAACCTGAACCTTAAAAAACATAAAACACTAAGACTGACTGATACGAAGAGAAATAAAGCACATTTGCTTCGGTCTTAACATTACTACGTTCTAAATGAATACACTCTGTCTTAAACCAAGCTGGATGAATATTCCATTCATATCCTCACTCTCCAATCCTAATTTATGATGGAATAAGGTAAACACACAAAGCAGGGTAGTAGACTGTGGATGAAAGATGGTGGAATAGGCCACAGTCTTTCTATACTAGAACCAAACTGCACTAATACTGTATTAACCTGCTTTGCCCACTGGCTGGTGTCTGATTGTTACTCTGGCAGCTGTAAAGTTTTCTTTGGCTGTTAGTATCCTCTGTTCTGTTTTTATCTGACCAAAATATACTTTTCTTTATTTTCTTAAAAATATGTATCTTGTGCAACACCCAGTGCTTTGTGTGAGCAAGTCATTTCAGCATGTCCCTTAGTAGTGTAATGGCAGGTAAAGTTTTGACACAAGCTTTGCTGTTACTGAAAAGAAAAGCAGGACGAGTACAGTTCATAACAGTAACATTATTTTTGACTTGGGCAGTGTAGTGTAAGATGACAAATTTACCACATGTAAGATTTAAATAATGCAGTAAAATACACTGGAATGTACACACAGATTAAAGATCTTATTTTTAATGAATAACTACATTTATATGTGATGACAAATGGTTGTAAAAGAATATATTAGATAAAACTTTGTTAATCCCATGGGGAAATTCAAAAAGTTGTTTAATAATAAAATAAAAACCTTGCTGGTACCATTTGTACAGATGGGCAATCTTGATGACAGGGTTCAGTTTTTTTGCACTCAAAATGCCAGACATTGCAGCTTCTGCTATACATATGAGTTATGATAAAGTGTTTCTGCTGAGCTGCCATATACATGTTGATTACAATGTCACCATGGTCTTGTTGTAGCCATTCCCAGATTGGTATAGATCTGTTTATTAGTATGGTCTGGTCAAACTTGGTTTTTTCTTAGTGCTTTATTTGTCCTGACTCTTATACTCCACTTCATTTCTCCTGTCGGTTTACTCCATTATTGCAGAATCACCTGAGCATTTCTGCAGACGACATGATCTGGTGTTGTATTTGTCTGAGGTGTACAGCGTGAATGGATAAGGTACAAGTGCTTCTTCCTTGCAGTGCTCTAGTGTTGCATACATCCACAAAAGAGACCCAGTCCTACAGTTTGCTAGTCAGATAGTCCATCATCCAGGACATTACAGGCTGAGCTTACTGCTTAAAATGGATGGCTGGATGGGATTGAAGACTCTGGAGAAGTCAAAATAATTCTCACAGTGCTGCTAGCTTTGTCCAGATGGCCGTAACCTTTGTGGAGCAGATAAATAAATAATTGCTTCTTTCACTCCAGTCTTTGTCCAGTAAGCAAACTTGTGATTTTTCACAAGAGGACTAATATAGTCCAGGACCAGCTGCTTGAAGGTTTTCATGATGTAATTTGAATGTGGCATTATTTACCTTTCTATTTATTAGAATATATTAGAACATATAATAACATTTTAGTGTTTTTTTTGTTTTTTTTTGCATTATTTTGAACGTTAATTTTGTTTTTTTAGGGACATGCCACGATACAGAAGTGATCGAATGGATGAAGATGAAATATATCCTGATGTACATCCTCGTACTGAAAGACGCAAAAATGAAAACAGGTATTTTTGTAATGTTAAAATGTATAAATTTAGGCCAATTTGACGTAACCAAAGGCCTAGATCTTTTCTCAACCAATCCTAGAAAAACATTGCATTTGTGTTGCTTTGTCTTGAATTTGTCCTGTGTGCTGCAGAGGCAGTAGCACAAAGTGTAATGCTTCCCAAAAATGTATTTTTTATTTCAAATTTATACATGTTTTAACTTCTGTAGTTGGTTGAGAACAACATCTGGGTAATTGACAAAATAAAGGGAACACTTAAGTAGAAGTAGATAAAGGATATAACGTTTATTGAAGGTGTGTGCTGCTGCTCGTTGGTGGTCATTCAGATACTTAAGCATTTTAACATGTCTTCATGTTTACAAGCAGGTATAAAAATGTACAGGTCCTATTGCTTATTGTGCTTACTAAGACGTGAAGAGATCCTACTGAATTCGAAAGAGGTTTGATTTTTATGTCAAAATGCAGAGACTTGAATAAGTCTGCTTAGTTTGTTGGTGTTTCACAAGGAACAGAACATGAAGTGATGCTGACATGGATACTGGAATGACAGATCTTATCTAGGGAAGGCTGTGCATACGCAGACAACCTCCTGTACCAAATGCAACAATAAAACTCTGGGTGAATTATTTTAAATATCATTCTAAGAAAATTGGGAGCTTCAATTAAAAATGTTCTGGTAAGGAAAATGAGTTCCAGAGCATAAGATTCTTATTAAATCTAGTAAAAGGCATGGTGGTCAATAAATATACTGTACAATGAATATAAGCAAGGGTGAACTTTTTGGTGAAAGTAACAAAGTCCAATGAGCCATTCTTCACTTATTCTCAGCAAGTAGACGAGTAGGAGTGTGGTGCACATCAAAATGACTTAATACATAACAATTCTGAACTTTGTTTGTCGTGTAGCGAAGCATTTCTTTCTTGACAACTTTTCCAAAACCTCAGTTTCCCTGTGCAGGGTATAAAAGGGCATTGAATAGTTTATTTTAGGGGTCCCAGTTATGGTCCTGCAAGGATGCAGACTTGACCAATATGTTATTTAGAATCCATTTATTTGCTGTTAAAGAAATATACTTTGGACTTAATTTCATTTAACTCAGTTTTTAATATAAACTGCTGCATTTTGGTTTTTAATTGCTTCCCATTTTCTCAACCAGCCACCAATTCATAATGAGATACCAAAGACAAAGGAACAACCAGCTTTCCTGATGGTTTTGTCTTGTTTAAACCTGTGCATATGCATCATAAAGCATCTATGTTAATAAAAAGTTTAGAAATCAATAATACAGGGAGACAGTAAAAGGAAGAACAAAAGTACAGATCTGTTATTGTTCTCAAAACCTATAAATGATGTTTTCAGTAAAGGAAAATCTACAGTGTGATAGTGCATTTACATGGCCAGAAGAAACCTTTAACAAGCTGTGTAATCAAATGGCAATTAAATACATTTTAAATCCCCGGCTTCTAATTGGGATGCTTTGTGGAACTAAAACCTGCAGCCTTCCAGATCCATGTTTGAGAACCCAGGTTTACTGAGGAGTTTGACAGCAGTGTTTGTGATATGGCCTGAGCATCCCACTAACCCTATCTAAATGGGAAGATACTGCTTTAGGCATCACTAAAATCATTTAAGCACAAAATGAAGGAATTTTATATAGAAAGACGGTGTTGCTTCCCTGTCGAGGAGCACTGAATATGTTTTGGCCGCATGTGACAGCTGAATGCCCTTTTAAGGCTCTTTACATTGGCCTTTTATCAGTTACCTGTACTAAATTGAAATATCTATTAAGTATATTTAGATTTAACTATTCTTTTTATGTATATCCCAAACAAATACAAGTAAAGCAGTTCATATGATGAAGGAAGATGCATATGGTTAAAGAAGTTGTAATAAAGCTCAAACATTCAACTTCATTACCATGGACTAGAATTAGGAAGCCATTATCTGGGATTCTTCTACTTTTTCTGACTTCTGAATTTCAAAGTCTGTTTTAAAAAGATTGTTCACTTCTGTGCTGATTTGATTATGTATATATTTATGCTAAGTAAATCATTGGTACAGTATAATTATCATTTGGAATCATTAATGTGCTTTAAGTTACTTTTCTGCCTGTGTTCAAGTTAGATTTATATTCCTTCTTCCTTTAAATTACAGGTCATATAGAGAGAGATTAGAGGATGCTCAGTTAGACTATGAAGATGATTATTGGGAAAAGAAGAATAAGAGACCATCCTCAAATACAGGAAGAACGAGGTGATTATTTTTGTTTTTAGTTAAAATGCATACTTCCAAAGTGACCCAGTCAAATACTGAAAGAAAAAAATGGAATTGAAGTGGTAATTTCAACTAGTTATTCCTCCATCAAATTATTCCATTGAACCTCATATGCATATTTTGAAACACCAGTGTAAACGTATTTAGCAGCATTTCACTTTTCTAATCACTTGTTTGGTTTGTCCTGTCTTTAGTGTTAGTGTAAGTAAAAGGTCAGAATTACATTTTTGCTTTATTTACCGACAAATTCATTAAAATATAGGAAAGTGTTTAATGGTATAGTTTTGTATTTTGTATATAATGTTAGAAAAATAAATGAGGTGGAGCCGAATTTGCATTTTATATACCATATTGTTACAAATACTCAGTGATTTGGAACAGAAGTCCATGGCAATACAAAAATTATGCAGAAAATATGTTTGCCCTTTGAAGCAATTATTTGCTACTGGCAGTTAAAACATGACTTAAAATGTAAATAAAAATGCATTTATATTTATAAAAATATCTGTATACTCATTTGATCAACTGTTTTTGGTGTTACATAAAATTAATTATATATTTTATTTTTTTGGAAGCTTTTTTTTTTTTTTATATATACACTGATCCTTCATTTCTAATAGCCAACTTATCAGTATATGGTCTTTGTTTCTTACATTTCTTAAATTGACCTCTGTTTGGCTTTCAGAATTTCACTGCAGTATCTTTAGAATATCAAGTGTATTTTTATCATACGTGCTGCATTTTACACCTTAGTAGTTTAAAAAGTCAGCAAACTTCCTTATGTTTTCATAAGTTTGAGAATGACTCCATATATACAAATACCTCCATAGTTTTTTGGCAAGCGGAGCTTAAACCAACATAATAAAACTGCTCAGATTTAGGTCCTTGAAGCTGAACAGCTCTGCCAAGTTTGGCCAGGGATGTCCAGTCTATACTGTGTCCTCCATCGCACAGGTAATTAATACATGCAGAAAACACAAAGTTGTGGCACATGAGATTTAAGGTGTGGTCTTTAACAGATGTTAACTGACATAGTGTTTTTATAAAGCGATATGAGATGCCCCCACTGACACAGCTGAAGAAAACATCATGGCCATTAAAACCAGGGATGGCTGAAGGGCACATGGCACTGTACCATCTCTATGTCTTCACCTTGAATGGAAACAGGGCTCAATATGGCCTTATTCCTGCTCAAGTCCATGACTATTTCTTTAGTCATGTTGGTGTTATGCTGGAGATGGATATATTTACATCATTTTACGGAACTAGTCTTTGAACTTGTGTATTCATCCTCTCTTCTCCTACTAATATACCTCACAATTTTGGAGTCAACTGAAAAATTTTGCAGGTAATGTGCATCAGAATTATACTTGATGTTAGAGGTATAGAGTTTAAACTGCAATGAAGCCATTGCAGTCTCCCCTTGAACCCCAGTACTGACAATAATTTGTTTGAACACACACCTTGTAGCTATATAGACTGTGGCGTGCAAGTCAGATAATCTATAAGGGAGTGTTCACCTGTGACACCTTTCATCTCTCCATAATGAGAAGTAGATATCGATGAAAGTGCTGGAGAAATCAAGGAGCATAGCTTTTATATGTTTTCCTTTATTTTATATACCATACATGGCGTGTGTGTGTGATCAGAGATAGTATAAAGATATTCCAAGTTAGAAGATACAATTTTTGATTTGTTGAAATCGAATACTGTCTTATTATTAGGGCACATAACGTAGGAAGATTACAATTTTATACAAACCTAGAAGTTACAAAGTTTAATCCATCTACTCTTTATACATATTTTTACATTTCTGAAGTGTTCAGATATTTTTTTTGGAAGCCTCAGGCATTTATGTGATCTTCCAGGCCTAACGAGAGGTTGCAGTCTTCAACTAAAAAGCACGAGGAGCGTTTTGCTACCGGACTAATAATTGGTAAGTTTGCAGTAATGTTTCCTAAAAGCTGATCTTGAATAAATTATAAATAATACTTCTGTATCAGTATTGAATAAATTATAAATAATACTTCTTTATCAGTATTGAATTGCTTTGATATATTTTTTTGACTTGTAGGGGAGACTGATAAAAATCAAGAAGAGCAGAGAAGAAAAGAAAGGTACAGACAGGAGCTGCAGGAGCAGATAGCAGAACAGCAGAGAAACAAGAAAAGGTAAATTAATGCCTCTCTGTGTGTGTACTGTGTGTGTACTGTGTGTGCGTGTGTGTGTTCTGAAGCCCAGGGCGCATACAGCCGCCCCAACAGGACATAGGTTCACCATACAACACACACCTTTATTCCTTTTCACAGCATACAAATAATGTCAAAAATGACAGCACAGTCCTTCTTCCTCCAGTTCTCCACACAGGTTTTGTATTTCTTCCTCTCGACTCTGGCCCCAGAATGGAGTGAGGAGGCTCATTTTATTCAGGTCGTGGGAGTGTTCCAGGTTGCTCATCAGTGTTGCCTGGAATCACTCCCGGATGTGGTGGAAGTCCAGTATAGGGCTCTTCAGCTCCCCAAGACGGCCCCCACAGAACACAGCAGAGCTGTTCCAAACTCCAGCTCCCAGCGTTCCCTGCAGGAAGCCATGGTGCCACAGCTGCCTTGATGGGCTATCCTCTAGTGTCCCAGAGGAGGTATTGCATCACCAATGCTGTCTTCACCGGGCCTTCTATTCAGTTAATTATACTCTAGTATAGTATATACTATATTCTCTCTCACTCGATATAGAGATAGATAAAGATACTATAGATTTATATACCATATTTACGCGTGTACCACGCGCAGATTTTTTCCCGAAAATTAGCATTAAAAATGAGGTGCGCGTCATACATGAGAAAATGTAATTCTGTAATGTTTACTACTTCTGCTTGGGCTCGCTCTCTTTTTTTTCTTTCTTTCTTTCTTTCTTTCTTTCTTTCTTTCTTTTTCTCTCTCTCTCTCTCTCTCTCGCGCAGTTGTGCTCTCTCTCACACACGCTTTCTCTCTCGCTCGTGCCCGCTCGCGCACACACACTCGCTCTCTCTCTCTCGCTCGCACTCACGCTCTCTCTCTCGTGCTCTTTCTTTCTCTAAACACTTCCTATACAATCACAATGTGCATCGTACACGGGACAAAACGATTTTCTTTGTAAAAATTAGGGTGCGCGTCTTACACAAGGGCGCGTGGTACACAAGTAAATATGATATATATATATATATATATATATATATATATATATATATATATAGAGATATATATATATATATATATATATATATATATATATATATATATATATATATATATATATATATATATATATATATATATATATATATATATATATATATATAGAGATATATATATATAGAGATATATATATATATATATATATATAGAGAGATATATATACTGCTCAAAAGAATTAAAGGAACACTTTTTAATCAGAGTATAGCATAAAGTCAATGAAACTTATGGGATATTAATCTGGTCAGTTAAGTAGCAGAGGGGTTGTTAATCAGTTTCAGCTGCTGTGGTGTTAATGAAATTAACAACAGATGCACTAGAGGGGCAACAATGAGATGACCCCCAAAACAGGAATGGTTTAACAGGTGGAGGCCACTGACATTTTTCCCTCCTCATCTTTTCTGACTGTTTCTTCACTAGTTTTGCATTTGGCTACAGTCAGTGTCACTACTGGTAGCATGAGGTGATACCTGGACCCTACAGAGGTTGCACAGGTAGTCCAACTTCTCCAGGATGGCACATCAATACGTGTCATTGCCAGAAGGTTTGCTGTGTCTCCTGCACAGTCTCAAGGGCATGGAGGAGATTCTAGGAGACAAGCAGTTACTCTAGGAGAGCTGGAGAGGGCCATAGAAGGTCCATAACCCATCAGCAGGACCAGTATCTGCTCCTTTGGGCAAGGAGGAACAGGATGAGCACTGCCAGAGCCCTACAAAATGACCTCCAGCAGGCCACTGGTGTGAATGTCTCTGACCAAACAACCAGAAAGACTTCATGAGGGTGACCCAAGGGCCCCATGTCCTCTAATGGGCCCTGAGCTCACTGCCCAGCAGCATGCAGCTCAATTGGCATTCGCCATAGAATACCAGAATTGGCAGATGCACCACTGGTGCCCTGTGCTTTTTACAGATGAGAGCAGGTTCACCCTGAGCACGTGACAGAAGTGAAAGGGTCTGGAGAAGCCATGGAGAACATTATGCTGCCTGTAACATCATTCAGCATGAGCAGTTTGGTGGTGGGTTAATGATTGTCTGGGGAGGCATATCCATGGAGGGTCACACAGACCGCTACAGGCTTGACAAAGGCACCTTGGCTGCCATTAGGTATCAGGATGAAATCCTTGGACCCATTGTCAGACCCTATGCTGGTACAGTGGCTCCTGGTGCACGACAATTCCTGGCCTCATGTGGTGAGAGTATGCAGGCAGTTCCTGGAGGATGAAGGAATTGATACCATTGACTGGCCACCACACTTTCCTGACCTAAATCCAATAGAACACCTCTGGGACATTATGTTTTGGTCCATCCAATGCCACCAGGTTGCACCTCAGACTGTCCAGGAGCTCAGTGATGCCCTGGTCCAGATCTGGGAGGAGATCCCCCACAACACCATCTGTCATCTCATTAGAAGCATGCACCGATGTCAGGCATGTATACAAGAACACAGGGGCCATACAAAGTGCTGCGTACAATTTTGAGTTGCTGCAATTAAATTTTGGCAAAATGGACTAGCCTGCCACATAATTTTTCACTCTGATTTTTGGGGCGTCTTTGAATTCAGGGCTCTGTAGGTTGATCATTTTCATTTCCATCAAACGATGTGGCATCCTTTCGTTCCTAACACATTACCCAGTCTATATCAGTATAGATATCCAGGAGGATTTCTTTTTCCCATTGAGATCTGATGTGTTTTCAAAGTGTTCCTTTAATTTTTTGAGCAGTTTATATATATATATATATATATATATATATATATATATATATATATATATATATATATATATATATATATATATATATATATATATATATATATATATATATATATATATATATATATATATATATAACCGAATTCCAAAAAGTTGGGACACTAAACAAATTGTGAATAAAAACTGAATGCAATGATGTGGAGATGGCAAATGTCAATATTTTATTTGTAATAGAGCGTAGATGACAGATCAAGCGTTTAATCCGAGTAAATGTATCATTTTAAAGGAAAAATATGTTGATTCAAAATTTCACGGTGTCAACAAATTCCAAAAAGTTGGGACAAGTAGCAATAAGAGGCTGGAAAAAGTAAATTTGAGCATAACGAAGAGCTGGAAGACCAATAAACACTAATTAGGTCAATTGGCAACATGATTGGGTATAAAAGATCTTCTCAGAGTGGCAGTGTCTCTCAGAAGCCAAGATGGGTAGAGGATCACCGATTCCCACAATGTTGCGCAGAAAGATAGTGGAGCAATATCAGAAAGGTGTTACCCAGCGAAAAATTGCAAAGACTTTGCATCTATCATCATCAACTGTGCATAACATCATCCGAAGATTCAGAGAATCTGGAACAATCTCTGTCGCGTAAGGGTCAAGGCCGTAAAACCATACTGGATGCCCGTGATCTCCGGCCCTTAAACGACACTGCACCACAAACAGGAATGCTACTGTAAAGGAAATCACAGAATGGGCTCAGGAATACTTCCAGAAACCATTGTCAGTGAACACAATCCACCGTGCCATCCGCCGTTGCCAGCTGAAACTCTACAGTGCAAAGAAGAAGCCATTTCTAAGCAAGATCCACAAGCTCACTGGGCCAGGGATCATTTAAAATGGAGTGTGGCAAAATGGAAGACTGTTCTGTGGTCAGACGAGTCACGATTCGAAGTTCTTTTGGAAATCTGGGACGCCATGTCATCCGGACCAAAGAGGACAAGGACAACCCAAGTTGTTATCAACGCTCAGTTCAGAAGCCTGCATCTCTGATGGTATGGGGTTGCATGAGTGCGTGTGGCATGGGCAGCTTGCATGTCTGGAAAGGCACCATCAATGCAGAAAAATATATTCAGGTTCTAGAACAACATATGCTCCCATCCAGGCGTCATCTCTTTCAGGGAAGACCCTGCATTTTTCAACAAGATAATGCCAGACCACATTCTGCATCAATCACAACATCATGGCTGCGTAGGAGAAGGATCCGGGTACTGAAATGGCCAGTCTGCAGTCCAGATCTTTCACCTATAGAGAACATTTGGCGCATCATAAAGAGGAAGGTGCGACAAAGAAGGCCCAAGACGATTGAACAGTTAGAGGCCTGTATTAGACAAGAATGGGAGAGCATTCCTATTTCTAAACTTGAGAAACTGGTCTCCTCGGTCCCCAGACGTCTGTTGAGTGTTGTAAGAAGAAGGGGAGATGCCACACAGTGGTGAAAATGGCCTTGTCCCAACTTTTTTGGGATTTGTTGACACCATGAAATTCTGAATCAACATATTTTTCCCTTAAAATGATACATTTTCTCAGTTTAAACTTTTGTTCCGTGATTTATGTTCTATTCTGAATAAAATATTAGAAGTTGGCACCTCCACATCATTGCATTCAGTTTTTATTCACGATTTGTATAGTGTCCCAACTTTTTATATATATATATATATTTTATTTATTTATTTATTTATTTTATATATATATATATATATATATATATATATATATATATAGAGAGAGAGAGAGAGAGAGAGAGAGAGAGAGAGAGAGAGAGAGAGAGAGAGAGAGAGAGAGAGAGAGAGAGAGAGAGAGAGAGAGAGAGAGAGAGAGAGAGAGAGAGAGAGAGAGAGAGAGAGAGAGAGAGAGAGAGAGAGAGAGAGAGAGAGAGAGAGAGAGAGAGAGAGAGAGAGAGAGACTATCTATCTAATCCCACGCTAAGCACTGCTCTATCTAATCCAATTACTATCTGCAGCAGTGACTCGAAGCACTGCTTTTAAATTTTTATTAAGAAGTAAAGAAAACCTTTTCAAACTGAGAGAAAATATACCAATTACTATCTGTTAAGGATCTCTTTGTATACCACGTTGTCAGTTCAGCACTCCGGATGTAATATGACCAAGCTGTGCACTGAGCTTACTCTTGAGAATGCAACGTATAGTTGTCCTGGAGAAAAGCTATCTTCCCTGAAATCAATGGCAACCTTTTGTAGGGTCTGTCCCTGAGACTTATTACTTGTCATCGCGAAGCAGAGCCTTAGTGGAAACTGGAGGCATTTGAATTGAAATGGGAGATCAGAGGGTATAACAGGGATGGGAGGAATACATTGAGTGTGGAGAAACTCCAGAGACAGCGTGTGTATTAATTTGTGGATTTTTCTGTGAGTATCTGGTGGCAGCGTGACGAAGTTGCTTCCGCAAGACCGTGTTAGCTGTGGGACTCAGCTTGGAGTATATTCTTTTCCCACCTTGTCAATTGTGTAATGCGTTTTTTGAACAGGTTTGATGCATGGAAGTGATCACTCATTACTGCGTTCAGTCAGTTCACGTGAGCTGCTCTCTTGTATGGTGTTGCGATGTCCATGGCTTTATTTAATGTTACTTAAGACCCGGCACTTAAAAGTTTCTCGCTACAGCAATTGTAACTCCGTTACAAAGTGATCCAAAGTCTCATTTATACCTCGTGTCTTCTCATTAAACTTTATATCTCGCGAATAAAGTATTCGACGAAGGCATGACAAACGGCTGTGGTAGCGTGTCTATAAACTTAAATTTAAAGTTACGGTTTACACCGTGCTTTGTTTCCGCAGTTGCTGCACTTCTGAATAAACTTCTATGCGTTTTTCTTGAGCGCTCTTTGGAGCTCTTCCTTGTTTTCTACGTACTGCGTTCACAGTCAGCTCACGTGATTATGTGGGAGGCGTGATGATGTGACACACAACTCCGCCCCCCCCACGGCCATCAAGCTGAAGTCCATTACAGTATATGGAGAAAAATAGGTTCCAGGTATGACCATTACGTGTAAAATTTCAAAATGAAACCTGCCCAACTTTTGTCAGTCAGTCCGTCCTTTGCCTTTTATAAGTATGTATATAATAGAGAGATAAATTAAATATACCACGCGCACTGCACGTTACACTTGACTTGAACATTCCTAGTTTTCCTACTGTTTCTCTGTATGTTTAGTATTTATTTGCTCAGGGGTTGATGCACTTGCTGCTTCCTGAGCAGCTCTTCTTTTCTCCACCCCAGCAGCCCTCTTCTTCCATCTGCATTTTTTCGCGTTAAACTGATTAAGTCAGTGTTTGTGTTGCAATTACTTAGTATGTTTTTCTTAATTTTTCACTTTAGCTGGCACTTAAGTCTTCAATCTGCCTCAAGAATGATTTATGGTATGAAGAGGTAGGGGAAGTGATGGTGAAGCTGGTAGGGACGAGAACGGCACCCGTACACATTCGCTGCATGGTTGTGCTGATGGCAAGAGCTGATTCTACAACAAAATAAAATAAAAAGAGGAATAAAAATTATCACCCCGAAAGCGGACAGTAGACGTCACGTAGTATATGTGTTCCAAATTTCAGGTCAGTAGGTCAAACTGTTTGCGAGCTACAGGTGATTTAAAATCCTGGACAGATGTGTGTGTATATATGTATATGTACTAGGGGGCACTGCCCCCTGCTCGCTTCGCTTGCCAAAACCCCAGGCAAGCGCTACACACTAGCCACTTTGCAGATCTGCGGCCCGCGTTTGGGGAAGTGGATGTACAATTTGAACAGATTGCTGAAGTGGATGTACAATTTGAATAGATTGCTGTTTTCATGGTGGTAGTTACATATGCATAATAGACCTAACTATTTTACTTTACAGCGAATAATTAACCATAGTAAAAAATATTAAAACGTAATAAATCGAAAGAAAGAAAATTGTTTCTTGTTGCATTAGCTGTATTCGTTGCGTTATATGTTTTTGTTCTGTTTGGCTTTGAAATTAACACGCAAATACTTTTTAACCTCACTGTTTTTACTCACGTTTTACAGTAAAGGTGTATTTAGAATTAACTTTTCATCAATATCGCATTGAATTTTTATTGTGTGTTTGGAGTTACATGGTGACAATGCAACGTATAACTGCCTGTGAGTGAATATCGTTTCTTGCTCTCTAATAAATAAAACTTTTTGGAATGTTTGTCCCTGTGATTTAATTGTCATAGCAAAAGCTATTCTAATTGGAAACTGTAAACGTCTTAATACGACTGGCAAGATCTCCTTTGGTGTCTAATGTTTTCCGCAGGCGATGTACTACATAACCTTTCTTGTCGCCTATTAAAATTTTACATGTCAGAATTGTTCGACTAATTTTGAATACAACTAATCTTGTCCTATTGCATAGCCCATCACTCATACATAAATTACACAATAACATTACGATACATCCTTCTTTCAACATTAATTTGGCCTGTGTTAACAGTTGTAGATCTTCTACGAGATAAATTTGTAAATTGACGTTTTCATCTTGCGCACCATCACCACCAACTGTGTCAGCATGGTCTGTTGATACGCATGTAACCAATTTGCCATGTAACCGATCGACAAATTTCACGTTAATTTGTTTGACTTCATCGTTTCTTGGTGGTGCTAGGATTGCCCGTGTACTCAATTCTTCTCTTGATAACCCCTCAGGATGAAATTCTCCTATAAGATTTGGACATAGTAAGCCTTCTTTTATTGAGAACTTAAAGTGAGGAAAACATAAAAATTTATAAGAGCTGAGAGCGTAGGAACTGTGTGTGAAAAGAGCATTTACACGAATGAAAGGTGAGAGGACCGTGGGCGTGGGCCGGTAACCGTAAACGGTTGAGAGGAGGGCCAGACTTGAGATGAGATGAGACTATTGCCAAGAGATTTTTTACAAGATTTTCTTTTATAATAGAGAGATGTGTGTGTGTGTGTGTATATATATATATATATATATATATATATATATATATATATATATATATATATATATATATATATATATATATATATATATAAACTGCCGAAAAGAGAACCTTGTTTAACCACAAATGCACAAATGATGCGATTTATTGATTGATTGAAGTGCCAGAATTGATTTCTATGAGCCCGGCTTTGTACAACATGGGCTTACACAGTTAGTATATATATAATGTATGTTTATGTATAAATGTGTGTGCTTATATGTATGTATTTTTTTTATTAATTTTTTTACATCTGTACTTAGGGAAAAGGAATTGGGGCTCAGAGTTGCTGCTTCAGGTGCAGTGGACCCCGAAAAGCAGGTAATTTTGTTTCTAATTTAATATTTTTTATGGTTTATTCATTTTCCTTCTGATGTTTAAACAAAACTATGTAATAATCAATGCTTTTTAACATTATTAGCATTATGGAACACATGGAATACAAATATAACATTTCATTATGTAAGTCTTACAACTACTAACAACTGGTAGAAGCTGCCTTTATAGCAATTAGTGTATTATTAATGTCTACATTTTTTTTTAAATAAGGATTGCATGGTTTCAAAATAATTTCAGGGGCTATTATTAGGGATGTTATTTTGGGTTTACGTCAGTGTTTCCCAACATTTTTTCTGTGATGGCACATTTTTTGTAGCTAATAATTTTCCAAGGCACACCACTGTTCTACTAACCACAAACACATTCTATCTTGTACACGTGCTCAAGTGTCCGAAGGGGTGGCACTTAGTGATCACTTTTGGCATATCTCTTAGCTGCTTCGTCCATTTGCCCACCCCTCTCTGCATCAGAGGTCACTCATATGCCCAGTATCCACAATCCCTTTGACGCTCGCTGATGACCACACACCCAGGCAGATGGACTCTAGCTTCCAGGAGGCACTTCTGAAGTGCTGTGTCTGCAACTTAGTGATAGCAGAGCTGCTTTTATAACAGATTCTTCCAGTAGTCCTGTCCTCCTCCACCTGAGTAGTTTGTCACTTTCAGGTTTTTACCCAGGTGCACTACACTATTATTTCCGTGGCACACCTGGGTATCTCTCACAGCACAGCACTGTGCCATGGCAACTGGTTTAGGTGACCAAGGATTTTTTCTTTATTTCCTTGATACAACAGAAATATTGCAGTTAAGTTTTAAAGAGTTTAAACTATGCACCTGACAAAACTGCTGCCAACTAAAAAGCATGGTTACTACTTGTGTAGGACAGTTTGTGAATTCTAAATTAATTATAAATGACTCTTCCTGTTAACTGAAGTAAAAGAGTACTAGTTTACTTATTCTTATTAAATGCTCCATTTAATGTAACATGCTTAAAACCAAAATAAGCCCAGTCACACAGTATAAATGTGGACAGAGCTCTTGGTATAATAACCTGTAGTCCTGCTGCAGTGATAGCATTTGTGGTGTGTCATCTGAATTAAAAAAACAATTTATTTGTTACCATTTGCAGTATGTAACCTGTTGGACTGCATTCACTCTCAAAACGCATTGTATTTTTCATTCCAAATAAGAGTGTACAATTTGAAATGCTGCACTGATATCCATATTTACAGTATATGTAATGTATGTATGTAAAAATGGGGGCTGTTATGCATCTTAATACTTAACTTGAAGATATCAAAATTACATAAAATGAGGAAAAATATTGCAATATGGACAAAGTTGCTGTGCAGGGTAACTTTATGTATGTCCAGGACAGGAGGATTCCAGCAGGTGCTGAACATCAATGGTGACACAGGGGTTTTCTGTGGGTACTTGACGTTTAGATTATTGTTTTTGAGCTATTCATTATTTACACTAAACATTGTTAAATTTATTATTTGACTTCGGATTTTAGAAAAAAGCAGGAAATTTCAATCAAGATAACTTCATTTTTTTGAACTAGACCGAAACCTTCTGTGTATTCCCTGTGAAGAGAAGCAAGCCTAAAGCTTCATGCCTGACAGTAGGCATTGCGTACTTTGTGTTGAGGCTGTTTTGACTTTGTGGGAATTCATATCTTTTAAATTGCTGGCAGAAATTCCTAAATTAGTCTAATCACACCCCCTATATGGTTTTGGGAGACCATATACAGTAAAGGTTTTTTTTTTTTTTTATTTTAAATTTTAAATACGTAGCCTCCATTTAGCCACCATATCTCATATTTCAGACATGGGGAAATATGTGTAGAATTGTTGTAATATGCAGGCGTCGGCCAGTTACGGCCTTAAATTGCCTGTGATTATTGTATTTCCTTCAGGGTTACCATTGACCTCTTTGTTCATCTCTTTGTTATGTCTGTACTGTACATTAAAGAATTGGGATAGGGATCTAATACTTGCATTGATGTTAGGTGAAGGTAAATTAATTTTGTACACAATTTTAGTATGTGATTTGTTAATTTTGAACACAGTTACAGCCCTCGGTCAAATGATGTGCATATCAGTACAGTAGTGTAATCAAGAGTGACTTTTTTATTGTTCCTAAAAATGATTAATTTATTAATTATGAAAAAGTCTTGATTGCAAGATCTTACTAAAGATGAAAACGTTCTGTTCTCGGAGAGGAAAAACTTCGAAAAAGACAGATCAGGCAGAAGGAGTTTGTCTTTATTAATACTTTCGGGGAGACACAGTACATAGAGCAGAGTCTGGGAAGGGAGAGTGCTAACAGTTCTGTATGCTCTCTCAATTCACACATCTTTGATTGGCAGCAAATACCAGCTTTATCATACCGCACTACAATTCACTTACCAGCATAATGTAGTGTTAAAAAATACAGTTAATGAAGTTATGACTCAGTGAAATGTTAGTCAGTTATGACCTTAGAAGTAAGCAACCAGTGCATTCTGGGATACTTGAATCAACTTTCATGCCCAGTAGACCAGGAGGAAGGAGGATATTGAAAGCTTTAAAAGCTTATGTCACACCTGAGTTTTCTTCATTTTCTGTCTTTTATAATAACAAATGCTGTCAATAAAGGTTTGTAGACTTTTGATATTCACCAAAATAATAACTAGTCATTATAGGCACTGACAATAGAAGCAGTTCATCTTCCCTTCTCAAATGTGAAATTCACAACACATTTCTCCAAAACTGTACACCACTGAAGCTGACTTGACTGGTATCATAATTTTATTTATAGATATTTTCCAGCAATGTGAAAAGGTCACAGAAAGTTTCTAATGTTTAATCTAACATTTCCCCCTTCAGGACATTTTGGAGGAGGTAATGATTTGTTTGTTTTTTACAGTGAGTGTGTACGTATGTTTGCAGCTAAAACTCTAAGCTGGTCTTCACACCAGATGCAATTTTCCTTCTTTTTTGACACATTAATATTTTCATAGACTCTGTCATTGATCATTTTTTTTTTACTACTTTAGCTGAATATTTATTGTTCAAAATGTTTTCTTCTTTAAACTTATTAATCTAATTTCATAACACCAGTGGAAATGAGTACACTTCATAATTACTTACGATAACAAATATTTCATTTAACGGAGCTAATGTTTATGTGACAACTTTTTAATTAAACATCTTGAGATAAATACTGTATGTACCTTGCAAATGGAAAAATTCAAACATAATTAGTAACAAAGTGGGAAAAGCAGGTTTTATATTACTTAGACAAACAATGTAATTCAGTTTACTAGTAACAGTTTAAAAGTTCTTTAGATTACGAAAGGCATTTATCAATGGATTCTAAAATAATTAAAAATGTTAAAACTTTGTTAACCCTTTGAACACTTTAATTTCTTTGAGTGATTGTTTCAGATGTAGTAGTTATTAGATTGTTACAATGGATACAATACATTATATATAAAAAAAAAAAACATGTAGTAGGTGGAGAAAGTGAGCAAAAGTCCAGTTGTTCAGTTGTAATATATAAAATAAAAATCAGTAGTTTTATTTTTCTCCACATGTATTCTCATCTTGCATTGTCCCTCGTTTTCTATAAATATTATTCTGTTAATATTTTTGAGTTAAGTGATTTGTTACTATGCTGAAGTACAATCTATCTGACATCAAGTCTCTTCTTTTACCATTATATTATATTCTGTGGGATTTCCTTCATTCTGTTTTTAATTATTACAGATAAAGGCATTTGATATTTAAAGGAGACTTTTTTTAGTTTTGGTCTGCAGAGTTGAAATAGCCCAATAAAGTGCGTGGCTGTTAAAAGCTTTTGAAAATCTTCATTGTAATGTTTTTTCCAATTGTATTTTTCAATACTTCACTCTAGGAGTATTCAGTGCTTCTTAACAAGGAGATGTTTTACCAGTCCTGCCGATTCTAAACTTGTGTGCACAACATGAAATAGCTAGCATGTGTGTGTATGCATATGTATTCAATATTATATCATTT
The DNA here is from genome assembly GCF_016835505.1 of Polypterus senegalus. Taxonomy (NCBI): domain Eukaryota; kingdom Metazoa; phylum Chordata; class Cladistia; order Polypteriformes; family Polypteridae; genus Polypterus; species Polypterus senegalus. Next base: position 49,794,375 of record NC_053158.1, read on the forward strand.
TATAGGTCACTTAACATTTTTAGGTTTGTATTAAAATAGTTTTATTTCAGTTTTCAGTTTAATATGAAAGATTGATTTTTAAAATATGCAATCAACCAACTGAAAAATTGCTCAATATATTGCATCTGGTTTGAACAGACATGAAGTTGCTTTTTCTTCAAAAGCATTTAATCTTGAAGGAAGTAAAAATAACCAAGTACTTCTCACCAGACTTTTAAACGTACCTTTGTGTTATCTTGCTATTGCAGTGACTGAAGTTGTGTTCCTGCTGTTTAGTGTTTGGTTTGATTATATATAACTGCATGTGTGACATTTTGGATTTTAAAATATTCTTAACTTTGGGTCCTATTTTTACAAATATATTTGCAAAGAAGATTTTTTTTCTCATTGAATGTATTGTTTTCCTTAATTATGATCTCCTATGTTCTTCTCATCTTAGCTACTCTCATTGTTCGCCCCCACAATAGGAAACTTGTTCACAAACCCTATACAATTGAAAGAAATCTACAAATATAAGCTTCATGCTTTCAACATAGCTGCAGAACATTGTTTTGTCCCATCCTTTCTTTCTATTTATGGTGTGTTTAAGTAATGATGAAAGGGAATTTTCCACAAGGCCAAATACGGTTTGGTAGACTTTTCTTGAGTAGTATGGTTGTCCTCCTTAATTTCTTGGTTCAGCCCTAAGCTTTTATGCTTCCCCTGCCATTGTCTGTTCCACCCAGTGGTGTGTCAGTCTTTCTGGAATCTTCTCCCCTGTTGATTTTGATCTTTCCGATTTACAGAAAAAGTTATGTAAGGATTAGCACTTTTTATTGTAATTTAAAACAAATAACTTGATGCCTTGAGTAACACGGCTGTCCATAGGCTGTGTATGTTTTGAATTATATTTATTATGTATGTGTTTGTATTTATATTTAGTGGACAGTGTTAATTTGTATTTGATTATGTCTTTCAGCCAGACAGAATAAAACAGTTTGGAGCTGTAAATCGTGAATATGACAACAAAGCACGTGATGTTCCTTACCGTCCAGGTGCTTCTCTTGGTGTCTTTGGTATTGATAAGCCTGGGAGACAACATGAAGAAATACGTCAGCCTGAGGAAAGAGCTCCACCAGAAAAACCCAGAGTGGCCTTCCAGACTCCAGTCATAGATTATAATTCGACATTAGGTGCCTTGGGTGCCGGGGCTAGCAATAATGGAACAGTCACACTAAATGAAGATTTCTACAGAGGGCTTGCTCACACTCTTGGGGAAATTATAGCCCCAAGGTAAGCAACAGATTATTTATGTAACAAATGTTTGAGTAAAGTGGCAGTGCACAGTGCTGCTGCTGCCGCCTCATAGGTTCAGCTCCCTGGGTTCAAGTCCTTTGCTCTGATGTATTGTTTATGTGAACTTGGCACATTCTCCACATGTACTATATCTATATTGCTTTTCATCCAGCTATTACTGCATCTCCTTCCACATCCTCAAAAACATTCTGCATGGGTTAATTGGTGATTTCAAATTAGTCCTGGGTGTGTGTGGCTGGCCGCTTTGATGGACTTGCAACTTGTCCCGAATGGTTTTCTGCCCAGTGCCTGTTACTGTTAGGACAAACTCTGGCCCTATTTCTGTATTATGGATATCTTTAAAAAAAAAAAATTCTACTTGAAAAATAAACACCACAACCAAGATTTTTTTCCAGTGTAAACACATTCACAGTTTTCATTTACTTTGCTATTTTCTTTTCAGAGTTACAAGCGTTCCACCACCACCAGCCCCACCTGTGATGCATGACAACTACAGAACTCCATATGATGATGCTTATTATTACTATGGAACTCGGAATCCTTTAGACCCCAGCCTGGCACACTGTGAGCTGTATTTTTAAATATCCAAAAGCAATCTTGTAATTTACAAATAGTTTTGGAGCTGATGATAAATAATTTGGGATTATTTACTTGGGAATTTCTGTGTATGCTTTGAAGTGGCCATTTTTGTCTTTTTTTTTTACATTTACATATTGGTAAATGCACAAAAATATTATAATTTAGAAAATGTATCAATGTTTTATATTTCTGAAGAAATTCATATATGAGGGGTTAACAAAGAATTCTGAATGCGAATCTGAAAGGGATATTTTCATACTGTTGATTTTGTGAGCAGCCATGATGTTACTCTAGTGTTCTAAAAAGTGTTTTAAGAAACAAGTCAACTTTGGTTTCAAAAACTGCTAAAATATTTAATATCAACTGTTGTGCTAGCATTGAATTTATAATACTAGAGAACAGTATGCCATCAAAGATTAATTCTTTCCATGTCAGCCTGTTCTAGGTTCCTTTACATGTCAAGTGATGGCATTGTGATCTTGCCATTATGGAAGGGCTTATAATTAGGGAGTCCTGTATCAGGGTTACCTGGCTGTTAGGTAATTGAATTTAAGTACAAATCCTTGTGTTCCAGTCTATCTTGGTCGAAATTACAATAAAACTATAATGGTGGTCATTAATGTGCTGCATGTTGTCTTACAGCCCAGTCACATGATCTCATGGTTGTTTTTTTTTTCCCCCTCTCAGATGGACCCTCAGTTTTGGGGGCACAGGCAATGCCATTTAAGAATGTTGGTCCTGGGCCTGCACCATTCAAATATCCTGAAAAACAGTAAGCATTTTATCTTAACTTTTTTTTTTTTTTTAATAAAAATTTGTCTTTCAGTGTGAGTGTTCCTTGTACAAGAAAGTACAATTAAACTGTACTGTGGGTGCTAACTTGATTTTGCTTTTATGCAGGTTTATTGTATTTTCATTGTTTAGACTTATCCAAACAAATAATTACATTCTTTTTGCACTTTGCGTGTGTTTGTATAAATGTACTATTGTATTGAGGATTACCTGTGCTCTGTTCTGTACATTTTATTGTATTAACCCTCTTTTTAGATACAAACTGCACACCAACCTACTTGAAAGGGTTCTCTCTCTGAATCGTCTTTCCTGAGATTTCTTCCATTTTTTCCTCTACAAGTTTTTTTTTCTTGTCGTCTTAGAGTCAAGGCTGGAGTGGCTGTCAAAGAATAGGGCCTGTTAAAGCTCATTCCAGCACCCCTTGTGTGATTTTGGGCCAACCACACCACTGAACTATCTCGCATCAAATTTTCCACAGATTCCCCATTTGTACAAAGGAACACCATTGGCTTTGTTTCAAAGTTGTGTTGGTTTCCCTACCAATATATTTAAATGAAAACTTGTGATTTAAATGTCCTTGTACAAGTTTACTCACACAGGACTTTGGGAATTAACATTTTTCTGTTTGTCACACTTGAATAAGTCCTTGTTTAACCAGGTTTTTTAAATTGAACTGTCTTTGCTCATCACATTTTGTTTAAAACCCAGGCTTCTGGTGGTTGAAATAGTTTTCATAGATTCCAGATTCCAAGTTAAGTAATTGCTTTGATTGACATGCTATTGTTAACTTTTTGGTTGTGGAAGGTCTAGACTGAACTTTCTTGACATCCTTCTGTGACGATGTGGGTTCTGGCTCCACACTCCCTTTGCTGTTTGGGAACCCTTGAACCCAACACCGTCGATAATGTAACCGAGTGAGCTAGTCAATGGAGGCAAATGATTCCAGCAAGGGGAAGGTATACAAAAGTGCTTTTATTAAAACAGTCAACAAAAACAAAAACAGTGTTCAAATAAATAGTGCAGTTCTTCATATTCATTAAATAAATAATCCATAAAAGAACGTGGGAGTAAAACCAATATATAGAAAAAACAATCCTTAAAAACGAGAGGTTAAAATCTTCTCCTGGAAGCAGTCTTTAAAACAACAAACAAATCCGGTGCTCTTCTGTTAGCGTCTCACCTGCTAATCCCGTTTGGGCCAAGCAGCAGGCAAGACGCTCTCTGCAGCTGCCCTCCTACATCACACGCTCGAGACTGGAGACCTCCCGATCCCTGGCTTCGGTCTGGCACTCATCCCAGTCCCCGAGACTTGATTACCCCAATAGCCAGGTCGCTCATATTGGGGACTCCACCACCAAGCCTCCCGACTTCCGCTGCCTTTCCGCGGCCTTCTGCGGCTCGTCGCTTTCACCTTGTCACTCCCGCTACCAGATCGCTCAGCGGGAGCGACATCTACACAAACACCTGGGTGTCGGCCTAACACCCAGCTTCCTCGCAGCTGCCCACGGCGCCGATCGCGCGCTCACCACACGCTCCGCGTGTCCGTCTCTCTCCTGCACCGCTTGCTTCCACGCTCCCTGTAACCTCCGTCCTCTCCTTTCCTTTCTCTCCGATCGATTCTCTCTCTTCCCGAACGTTTCTTTTCTTCCCTAACCGACTTGCGCTTCTTTTAAAAACGTGAGGGGCCATCACAGCTGCAGCATTAGCCACGGGAGCAATCACGAATGTGGGCAGTTCCTCACCTGTGCACGGTGAGAAACGCCCACATCGACGACTGCCCCGCGGCTCGCTACAACAACGCACCCCTCACGAAGCCGCCTCGGGTGCGGTGATTATTTATTTAAAATCAATGGCCTTTTCTCCACGAGCTGTGGACCCATAACACCACACCTTCCTTGAGTAATCAATCTACTGGGTGCCGGTATGTGTCAGGCAGGCAGGCAGAGATGTCACATTTTTTTTTATGTATTTACAAAAGTGTATAGTACATATATACAGGAAGGTATCCATCCAAACTCCAGCTGAGCTAGATCAAGCACCTTCAGGAAAGAATCATTTCGGGCTACATTGTTTTAATTTTCATAGCAGACATCTACTAATTTGTAATAAATAATAAAATGTGTATATGTATATACTAGCAAAATACCTGCGCTTCGCAGCGGCTAAGTACTGCCTTAAAATTTTTATTAAGAAAATTAAACCTTTTTAAACTGAGGGAAAATATACCAATAATTATTTGTTAAGGATCTCTTTGTATACCACATTGTGAGTTCGGCCCTCCGGTTGTAATATGACCAAGCTGTGCACTGAGCTTACTCTTGTGCATGCAACATACAGTTGGCCATGTGAATAGTAATCTTGTTTCAAATCTCACAACTTGGATTGCTGCTGTCATAATCGGTTTGAGTTTAATGGTTTGTTTCAATTACGACAGTATTTGTAGGACTTGTGTTGAAGAGACATTTGGCATCTGTCAAGCGTTGCAAGTATACAACCGGTTTCATCGATAACTTCACATCCAGCTTTTGAGAGTTTAAACATTTATAAACATCAAAGTGTCCACTCCTGAAATCGTCACCTGTGAATCTAAGATGTTTAAGAGGCATTGGCGGTTGTCAAAAGGTGTAAAATATTTGGCCATTTCGGTACACTGGAAAGCGACAACCGAACAATTCAGTGGCAGCCATCAACTCACATGTAGATGCATAGGTGAAGGGCTTAAGCATTTCACTCTTATAATGCCCCTGTGTAGTATAATTATCTCCTGTACTGTCATCAGTCCACACCTTGAACCTGTCCCAGTCATTCAATACATAAGACACAATGTTCCTCTGGATATCAAGAGTGATCCTGATATGGCTGTGCAATATGTAACAAAGAGAATGGAAAAGGTAGGTGCCATCTCCGGGCATGGAAACCACTCGGTAAGTGACAGTTCTTTGATCGATGGTGATCACCTCGCTAGACATGTTAATGGGAGTACGGTTGGAATGATAAAGGAAATGGGTACTTGAACAATGTAAAGTCTAAAATACCTACACAATAACTATAATCGTAATAAATGAACAATAAAACAGCGGAGAAGCTGTGGATTAAATTAAAAGGCTGTAGTTATCAGCAGGAAGACGTGAATCCCGTGGCATAGCAAGGAAGGGAATGTAGAGACTGGAGAGACGGACGGCCTTATATAGGCAGGCAGCCAACAACGTGGGAGGCGTTGGGATGGGGGACCCAACGCCACCTCACACGGTGACCGAGCTGCATGCTATGGACGTATATATGTATGTAAGTAGGATTCCGTTAGCGTTGGGAACCCGCGTACCAAATTTCTTGAAGATGGGCCCATAAGTAACAAAGACCGTTGAAAAGTTCAATATGACGGCCGACAGTGGCATCATACCACCGAAATAAGTACCAAATTTCAGCCTTCTACCTACACGGGAAGTTGGAGAATTAGTGACGTTGGAAAGTTCAATATGGCCGAAATAAGTACGTACATTGGTTTCGGTTAGCGCAGGGAAGCCGCCTACCAAATTTCGTGAAGATGGTGCCATGAATAAGAAAGTTTTACATGGCGGACGTTGTTGACCGTTATGACCATTACGCATAGAATTTCGAAATGAAACCTGCTTAACTTTTGTAAGTAAGCTGTAAGGAATGAGTCTACCAAATTTCAGCCTTCTACCTACACGGGAAGTTGGAGAATTAGTGACGTTGGAAAGTTCAATATGGCGGCCAACAGTGGCCTCATACCATCAAAATAAGTACGTACATCGGTTTCGGTTAGTGCAGGGAAGCCACCTACCAAATTTCGTGAAGATGGGGCCATAAATAAGAAAGTTCAACATGGCGGACATTGTTGACCGTTACGTGTAGAATTTTGAAATGAAACCTGCTTAACTTTTGTAAGTAAGCTGTAAGGAATACGCCTGCCAAATTTCAGCCTTCTACCTACACGGGAAGTTGGAGAATTAGTGAGTGAGTGAGTGGGTGAGTGGGTGAGTTTGGGTCGGTCGGTCGGTCGGTCAGTCAGTCCTTTGCCTTTTATTAGTATAGATGTATGTATGTATTATTTGTGTGTGGTAATCTGCCTACCGGGCATTACCACTTTAAAGAAAAAGGTCTAAGAATACTGTAAAGACAACTTACACTTAATAACAAGAGAAACACTTACCTGTTTTAATCATTGAAGTGCGGGGGTGCACTTTTTTGAGGATTTTAACTTTGGCAGGTTCACAAAGTGGGATTTCAATGCCAGGTCAGGCATGCCTCTAGCTTAGGCCTGCACGCCAGTCATTCAAGTCGAGGGTCTCTTAAGCCCACTGCCGTTAGCAAAGAGAAAGGTGTGGAGTGTGTAGTTTATTTAGTGCATGCATGCGTTGGTTTGAGAAGGGGATCACAGGATAAAGTTCCAAAAAAGTTACAGGAAAAGTAAGTTATTTTTGGAGAGTGTATCGTGCTTGTCCAAAGGGAACATGTCGGGGTGCCCTCATGTACACGTGAGGCTGCTGGCTTATTTAATATATGCCACTGTAGGTGGAAGAGAGCGGCGTATTGCAGGATTGGCTAGAAGTTTCAATCCCAGGCTTAAAAGGCACTTCCTGCCTCTAGGGGTCGTCTTTGGACTCAATCGGGTGGTGAGTGTGGTTGGTATAGCTCCCCCTATAGTGCCTTATTTATAAATATCTCCTAGTTAATATATTGTTTTGGTGGAGGTATTTGTATAGATTTTGGAATTGCAGTGCAATTTTTGTTTTTCTTGTATATACACTTTTTTTCTTGTAAATATTTTTGTGGATTCATTGCACTGTGTTTTGTGTAGTTTCTTCCTGAGTACATTTTCTTTATTTAGGAAGACTGCAGTTTTTGTACATATACATTCTTTATTTTTCCTTTTCAGACCGGCGAATATCATTCACTATTTTTGAATGGGACATTTTTTTGTGTTTTTGTGCTTTTGTGCACTTGTAAATAAAACCCACTTTGTTTTTGAAAAATACCATCTTTTTGTGTCAGTGTCTCCCAGTCTGATCCCAGTTGCCCCAAACTACAAGACCCCCCCCCCACTGTATAGTCTGGTGCCAACCTTCCCACTGCACAGGGTGTCACAATGCGTAACCACTAAGTAATTAAAAATGACAGTAGATTTAACACAGGTATATAAATAGTTTTGTATGTATATATGCACTGCATGTATTTACATGTGCCTAATGTTTTATATATACTTTTATGAAATTATGTTAATTCCACTTGCCTAATATTACAAGAAGGAGTAAAATTAGGGCATCTCTATAGTTTATGTTCTATGTAAAGTATGTAATTCACATCACTAGCCATCTTTTTAATCTGTTTTCCACTTGAACAAAACAGCTTAGCCTCTTTTTTTTAGCTTTATTGTATCTGGTCTAAACTGTTATATGATATCTCAATTTAATCCTTAGAACATCACTTTTGGCTTCTGTTTTTGGTTTGGGCTTGCTCTGTCTCTTGACATGTCAGAGGACTGGGACTCTGAAGTGTGGTTTACATTACAGGGGGTTGGTCAGGGCAGAAGAAACCAGCTTACTTTTTATCTATTGTTTTTATCCCCATGGTTGTTGACATAATTACAAGCTCCATAGCCATACTATTTGGCAATAATGATATGAAATCAGTATTAAATATAAATTCTGAAATAACACTCTGGTATTACAAAATGTTTTGAAAAGCTCAGAAACAGTATTTCTCTGACCAACCATTAAACTTTTTGTAAGCTTGAATGTCAAAGGTTAAAATCACAATCTAAAGAGAAAAAAAAAGTATTCCTTCACCTTGCAGGCCGACAAGCTAAGGATAGTATCTACGTATCCTTAACAGGAGACGCGCTTAATAAAACTTCAGGTTCTCCTTTACTGGACTTCTACTTTGATTACTTTATTAATGGGGGTCACTGTAGTGTAGATTATTTTTTTTTTTGATACGTGTTGCAAGAAAAAAAATTCTTTTGATAGGTACTCCTTTTATTAGCACCCTAACATTTTATTTGCATGTCTAGCATTCATTTATCTCAACTACAAAAACAGTATTTATTTTATTGCTTAAAATTTGGAAACAAAACACATAAGTGCAAATTATTCATTGTATGGCCAACCTTTAGCAAGAGCACCATGCATTAATGTTTTTCAGGAGTTGTAATAATCTATTTGTATTATAACTGCCTAAACACTTATTTTATCCTTATTTAATGTTTTGGTTTTGCTGAGAGAAAATAGATTGTAGCCAACTATATTGCTTTTTTAATATAAGGCAGAGAGTAAAAATAAAATGTACAATGTTTCTTTGAGATGCAAGTGTTTTGTCTTGTGAATAAGTAATATGAAAACTGTCTTTTTTTGTGGAATTTTAAGTAGTGATTTAATGAAGTCTAATAGTAACTTACATTATGACTAGTGCTCTCTCATTAGATGTTCCAACTGTCTTAATATTGTTGTACTTTGGGGGGAAACAGGGTACAGTCGGAGCCACAAATCCCACCAGAAAGCAGCAGGACGAGTATAGGAATGTTTCCAGAAGAGAAAATGAAAAGCTCAAAGGATACCATTTTATCATACCAGGAAGAACTAAGAAAACAGGTAGGTGATTAGGATGAAACAAAGTACTCCAACTATTAAGAGATTTAAACCTTACTACTTCATATACATTTTAATTCTTGTTGTAACTCGGCGTTTCTCTACCTGGTAAGATGCTTTGTTTAGCTTTAATGTCTTCATTGTATTCATTGAACTAGAAATGGCTGATCAGAGGACATATCACAGAAAAGCAGCAAAATTGATCTGATTAAATATTGTTTATTATTTGTATGTATATATGGTATACTGTATCTGTGTGTGTGTGTGTGTGTGTGTGTGTGTGTGTGTGTGTGTGTGTGTGTGTGTGTATAATATGTATGTATGTGTGTATATATATACACTGCTCACAAAAATTAAAGGAACACTTTAAAGAAACACATTAGATACATCAGATCTCAATATGAAGTTGGATATCTATACAAATAACGACAGGGCAATGTCTTAGGAACAAAAGGATGCCAAGTCTTTTAATGGAAATAAAAGTTTTCTGCCTACAGAGGGCTCAATTGTGTAGACACCCTAAAATCAGAGTGAAATGAAGATGTGGCAGGCTAGTCCATTTTTTCAAAAACTTAATTTCTGCTACTCAAAATGCTTTTCAGTATCTTGTGTGGCCCCCACGAGCTTGTATGCATGCTTGACAACGTCGGGCATGCTCCTAATGAGACGACGGATGGTGTCTTGTGGCATTTCCTCCCAGATCTGTATGAGGGCATCCCTGAGCTGTTGTACAGTCTGAGGAGCAACCTGGCGGCGCCTAATGGACCGAAACATAATGTCCCACAGATGTTCTATTGGGTTTAAGTCAGGGGATCGTGAAGGCCATTCAATTGTTTCAATTCCTTCATCCTCCAGGTACTGCCTGCATACTCTTGCCACATGAGGCCGGGCATTGTCGTGCATTAGGAGGAAACCAGGACCTACTGCACCAGCGTAGGGTCTGACAATGGGTCCAAGGATTTCATCCTGATACCTAATGGCAGTCAAGGTGTCTTTGTCTAGCTTGTAGAAGTCTGTGCGTCCCTCCATGGATATGCCTCCCCAGACCATCACTGACCCACCACCAAACTGGTCATGCCGAATGATGTTACAGACAGCATAACATTCTCCATGGCTTCTGCAGACCCTTCAACGTCTGTCACATGTGCTCAGGGTGAACCTGCTCTCATCTGACAATTCTGGTATTCTATGGTAAATGCCGATCGAGCTCCACTGCGCTGGGTTGTGAGCACAGGGCCCACTAGAGGACGTTGGGCCCTCAGACCACCCTCAAGAAGTCTGTTTCTGATTGTTTGGTCAGAGACATTCACACCAGTGGCCTGCTGGAGGTCATTTTGTAGAGCTCTGGAAATGCTCATCCTGTTTGCCCTTGTCCAAAGGAGCAGATACCAGTCCTGCTGATGGGTTAAGGACCTTCTGTGGCCCTCTCTAGCTCTCCTAGACTAACTGCCTGTCTCCTAGAATCTCCTCCATGCCCTTGAGACAGTGCTGGGAGACACAGCAAAACTTCTGGCAATGACACGTATTGATGTGCCATCCTGGAGAAGTTGGACTACCTGTGCAACCTCTGTAGGGTCCAGGTATCACCTCATGCTACCAGTAGTGACACTGACTGTAGCCAAATGCAAAACTAGTGAAGAAACAGTCAGAAAAGATGAGGAGGGAAAATGTCAGTGGCCTCCACCTGTTAAACCATTCCTGTTTTGGGGTCATCTCATTGTTGCCCTCTAGTGCATCTGTTGTTAATTTCATTAACACCACAGCAGCTGAAACTGATTAACAACCCCCTCTGCTATTTAACTGACCAGATTAATATCCCATAAGTTTCATTGACTTTATGCTATACTCTGATTAAAAAGTGTTCCTTTAATTTTTTTGAGCAGTATATATATATGTGTGTGTGTGTGTGTGTGTGTGTATATATATATGTGTGTGTGTATATATATATATATATATATATATATATATATATATATATATATATATATATATGTATATATATATATATATATATATATGTATATATATATGTGTGTATATATATATATATATATATATATGTGTATATATGTATATATGTATATATGTATATATAATGTGTATATGTGTGTGTATGTAGATTTTAGATAACCTAGTCAAGTAATACATCACCCAGTAACATTAACAATTGAAGGAATCGGTTTTACGGGATTCATGAAAAAAAGAACCATCGAGAATCGTTGAGCATACGACTTTTGGAATGACACAGCAACGAGACGGACACACAGACAAAGACACTTATCCTTTTGTTAAGGGGGGGTTGGTTTACAAGAGCAAAACATTTTTTAGAGGACAATTCATTAGATTATATGTTGTGGACTTTTTCAAAATTTCAGAAGTTGTGTCTAATATTGTCCAACGATTTTTATTAGCTTGATCCAAAAAAGGTCTCTCCGTACCTACTAAGCTGCATCAGATATTGCTATTTGTCAGTGAAGTCGAATTGCCCAAATGTTAAATAGAATTCATTTAACCCATTACCTAAATAAAAGCTGACACTATGGAATTGCTGACCTAGGGTGGTTTATGGAATAAAGCAGGTCTCTTTCAGTTGGAGCAACTGGCTAACATTAGAAAGCATTTCTGCTTCTGTGCCTGTATCTTTAAATATGAATATTTGCACATATTGGTACACATGGAGGTTTGTCTGGGGTTTCTTGAGCAGTGATTCAAATCCCCAAGAAAGAAATTGGTGCATCCAGTGAAAGTGACTGTAAACCTTTTATTACTCTCTTAAAAATAAAGGTGCCAGAGTTTTTCTTCAGAGTAATGCCATAGGGAAACCTTTCTAGTTCCCTAAAGAACTATCCAAATGAAGGTTCTAGAAAGCACCTGTGCTTATTTAGATCTGCTTTTTATGTCTTGTTTGTCACCAACATTCTGTTAAAGAATTTCAATGCCACTGTTAATAAATCAGCCAAGGAAAATATTGCAATAATTTATTTTATTTCAACCTCAGATACAGGAACGTGAGGAGAAAAAGAGAAGAGAAAAAGAAGAAAATGAGCGATATGAAGCAAAGATTGAGGCAGAAATGAAAACCTATGACCCTTGGGGCAGAGGTGGAGCAGGAGCACCATTGAAGGATGATCGAGGAAATCTTATTAGTATGTTTCTGCTTTCTCCTTCCTTTGGAAAGATACTTTATTCTAACCTAGTTTTTAAAATAATATTACACACATTTAACAATCTCTGGTTTATATATGTATTATATAGATATTAGATATAGAGATAGAGATGCATAGAGAGAGAGATAGATAGAGATTATGAAAGTGTGTGTTAATTTTTTTTTTTTATTCTTTTAGGTGACCTGAAAAGAATGCATATATATAATGAGGAGGCTTATGTAAACCCAGAGCTCAGGACACAGCAAGAAAAGAAGACACTATTATCAGTTCCTAAAGAAAATGAATCCCATGAGTCATTGGCACACAAGATTTCAGGTACTTGATTTAAATAAATACATATTTTATTTATTTATATACTGTGTGTATGTATCTCATAGGTCTGAATTGCAATCTGATTATTTGGAGTATTACCTACTAGGTGATACTTGTGCTTGCTTGGCCAGTTTGCGAGTCACACCCATGAATGTAATATTCCGATCTTCACCCTGTCAAGTAAGCAAACCAGCTGCTGTGGCACAACATCAGAGGCTTTGCTGTGGACACTGAGGTTCGAGGTTCGATCCCAAAGCAAATATGCTTACGCCTGATGAATCACAAATAAATAAATAAAAAAAATCTATATATATATTTTATATAAAATATGCAAACATAAAGCATGGCGTTGAACTTTGAAGAAATGTGCCTTTTGGGTCAGGCTATAAGCAGAAGTTCAAGTGAAGAGATCAGTGCAATTAATGAACACACTTGTCTCTTTTTGATGTAGGCATTACTTCCACCCAGACATCACCCTTTGCTCGTGGCAATGTGTTTACAGAAGCTCCAACACCTCAGCAGATATACGAAAAGGATAAATACAAAGAGTACCTTCGAATTCAGGTATTTAAGCAAATAAAATGTGGTGTTAACTTAAACATGTGAAAACTGCGTTTAACATTTAAAAATATCTTAATCATCAGTGCATCGAAGTAAAACATAGTATAGAAATTATTTTTCATTGTTTTCTGTGAAATTTAAATGTGCCTGTGTTGGAGGATGTCTAGAATAATTCGGGTCCTCTTGTTTAAGATTGAGGAAAAACGTCGCAAGCAAGAGGAGGAGAGAAAGAGACTTCAAATGGAGGAAGAGGAAGAGGAGCGGAGGCTGGCTGAACAAAGGGCCAGGATGCAACGAGAATATGAAGAAGAGCTAAAAATGAAGAAACTGAAGGAAGAGGAGCTTAGAGCCCAGGTGACTCTTGCTAAGTCTTTTCTAGTATCATTTTATAAACATTAAAAGGAAAGACAGAAAAAATTTAATATTGTATGGTGTTTTTCTTTGTAAAATTAAAAAGAAAAACAAACCTTTTGAATAGATTTGATTTTCTATCAGTTTCATCTTTGTTTATAGGTCCTGTTTAGCAAAATACAAGCAGGTGGTTCCTGGAACAATGCAGTGTGCAAATGCAGCGAGCCTGATGTAGTGTAGCATCATACTGTGTAGAGTAATGAAATGAAAATCTGAGTGGGAAATGTTGACTGTTTAATAAACACTTTTAATAAAAATGTCACATTTAGATTTAACCCTTTCTGCTGAAACATATATTGAGTTGTGTTTATGGTAGGCACCAAAATGAAAATATAAATTTGCTTCATTGAAGAACTAGGGTGTCGTACCTTGTTAGCCATTATGAATGTAGTGAAAAGTCAAGCAAAATGACACCTTTTATTGGCTAACTAAAAAGATTACAATATGCAAACTTTCAAGGCAACTCAGGCCCCTTCTTCAGGCATTGATCATTGAAGAGTACTGTATAGGATTACGCACACATGCATATACATTAACACCTTGCTGTTTATCGTGTTTCATTTTTGGTTGCGTGAGTGCACATGCATACATTTTGTGGACTTTTCAACGTTACATTTTGGGATGGTAGAAGATGTTGTGAATGGAGTGAAAAGTAATGCTTTGCCTTTTAGAAAACTAGTGATTTTTATAATGTTGGTCTTTATGGGAATTTGAAATTGGTACATTTTTAAAAGTAAAATGAGCAGAAAGAATATTGGCAGAAGTTTTATACATAACACACAAGATGCTTTTTGAAAATTTCAAATTCAGTTTGTGAATGCTGACAAAAGAATGTTGTAGGAACATAAATACTTTTGTTTGGGTTTGTTTAGTCATTTGAGATCTCAGATTCCCATGGTAAAGTTTCTGAAGTAAAATACTTGAAATAAGGTGAGGTTTGCTGTAGATTCTTAAGTGATGCTCAAATCCTTTAAAAGTGAGTAACAGAGAAACATTTAGAAAGACCTGCATATTATGTTGAAACGTGACAATATTGTGTGTTGCACGGCATTATAGATCTATAAATCTCTATCTATATATCTATCCAGAAAGTTACTTGTTAATTTTTTATTTTGTGCTCTAAAGGTATTCTGACTGTTTGCTTTTTTCTATTCTGCAGGTTATATTAAAATTTTTTAATTGTTTTTCACTCAAAGCAGATGTTAAAGCATCAAGAACCAATGAATCAGACTGATGAGAAGGGCGTTTCTCAGAAGAGTAAAGAAAACGATGAGCTGCAAGAAGAGAGTGAAGGGGAGCAAAGAGCCAAACAGGAAGAGGTAAAGATGCGGATATATGTGATCTTGATTTGCAACCAATATGTATTAACTGTAGACCTCTAAGTTTTACACCTTCTGTGAACTTGCACATTATATCCTACATAGACATGTTAATGCACTTTTTTTATATAAATATAAACATTTCATAGACAAACCAGTCAGTGGTCTAAATTATAATTGCCTGTGTTGTTTTTTCAATTAATATTATTTGGGAATACAATTTTAGGAGCAATGGTGGAGCATTCAAAATGTACTTTATATCTGATACCAGCTTCTAAATGTCAGTTACTTCATTACTATGTCAGACCCAATACTACAGTGCATGGCTTTTACTAGTAATGTGCTGGTTTTGCAAGTGCACCATTTATTAATATATTCAACTTCAGTCTGTTTTTTGCACAGAAGAATCCACTTCTCCTTCTCTTACCTCAATATTCCTGTTGCTCTCAATCGTATGTATCCACTTGATCATTCGTATCTTTGTTCTTTCCAGCTTTCCTTTGTTCCACCTTTATTGGCTGCATCCCACAAAGTACTCCTCACACACTGTAGCCTTCATAACTGTTTCCCTTCATTGCCTCAAGGACTCTTTTAGTTTCGAAATAAGACTAAGGGACATCTTCTGGAATTCCTTCAATGTGTGCTACCCCGGCCTACAATCAACATGTCGCTAAGTAGCAGAACTTCACCACTTTTTCCAAAGCAATTTGATTGCCAATATCTACATTTAAACTTCTCACACCCGCATTCTGCGACTCTCTCGCACACTTTCTGCAAGGGTTGCTGTCACAGCATGCAGACTTCTAACTTCTAACAACCTGTATATAGGGTTGAGTTTCTTCCAAAATTGTTACTACGCATGCTTTGAGAATGGAGGGAAAAATGTAATTGGGATTTAGGTGCAAGAGGCTAAGTTGTGTAAACGTGGAGATTGCCTTTTAAACCATCCATCACTTAGACAGTTATTTAAATTAACTTTAGCACACTATAATATGCACAGTGCTGATTAATGGAAACCTGTTATTGGTGTGCAGGCCATTACACAAGCAAAGTGCTGGAGTCTGAGTGTGTTCTGAAAATTGAGCATCGTAGTAAGACACATCTGGTTATGTTAGGGTTTCAGTGAACTGTAAAGAGCAGATCAAGTTTTTTTATGCAGAAGGTGCTTTAAAGTATATCTTAGCATTTTACAAAGAATGATGGAGGAGAAACTGTGTTTAATATCCTGCTGAAGGTCAAGGAAAGTTAACAAAACAAATTGCTTTGTGCTAA
Organism: Polypterus senegalus; assembly: GCF_016835505.1. NCBI lineage: Eukaryota > Metazoa > Chordata > Cladistia > Polypteriformes > Polypteridae > Polypterus > Polypterus senegalus. The sequence continues at coordinate 49,810,692 of NC_053158.1, forward strand.
AAATAAAAACACGTTGAAGAGTTCAACAGCAGCAAATAAAATGGCTCACAATGTAGTCTCACAGTGTGTCCATGCTTGAAAGTTTGTCAGCCCATCGAGGTGGTCACTATTTTACTATAAATAGTATAGAGGTGTTACATAAACTGGAACTCTTAATAAGTGTATAGGATGTTCTAAAAAAAAGGGTGCTGCATGTAAAATTAGATTTGAATTCCTGGATTATTAAATCACCAGATATTCTTGTGTTCAAATCTAAATGAATCTTTTTAGTAAGTAACTTTTCACGCACAGCATTTGTATTGGACTCTAGTGAGGGCTTTGGATTGATTATTCCAGGACATAGCCAATCTTTACTGGACTTGCATGAGTATGTAGGAATCTTTGTCATATTGATACATCCACAGCTTGAGTTTCTAAAGTGAGGGCATTTTTCTCAGGAATTCCTTGATATCTGAGAAAAATTGTGCTTCCCACAATGATGTCAAGGTACTCGGGGCCAAAGTAAGAAAAACCGACCATTTATTGTTCTGGTAAGGTGATCTGTCATTATTGCGGAGTTGCCTAAAATAAATACAATTAAGTTTAATTCTTAGAATCCTAGTAAATATTTTTTAAAACATACGTACAGGGTGGTCCAGATCTAATTATGCAGATTCAGATCGTCTGGATGACTTTGATTTATGCGGGACGATTCCAGTTGAGCGTGAAGACAATTCTTCATGTCGTCAGTTCAAACACTTCTCGATGGTCCGGGATTTTACGGGTGATTTTCTATATAATAAACTTAAGTTACAGCGTAATGAAAATTGCATAAGTAGATCTGAACCACAATAGAGAGGTGATTTCTGGTATTTTTGTGTAAATACAGTTTGACCAGTTTAGATGAATGTTTGAAAAATGCACAATTAATAGGGAGATTTGGAGATTCAGTCGAATTTCTAATGCTTACACACATTCATTCAGATGTAGTAATAATGGGGGGGTGAGATTACAATGTATGGCTGCAGACGTTTACTTTAAAAGTTTCTGAGCAACAGGTAAGCATGCAAAAAGACGTGCATATTCTGTTGAAACTGGACAGTATAGTTTACTTTTGAATCAACATTTTTCTATCACTAAAGTAGGTAGTATTGATTGCAATTTTAAAAATGTACTTTAAGTGCTTAGCCATGTATCATTTTGAAAAGTTATCTATTCCACTTATAAACACTACAGCATATATTTTCTGTATTGTACTTCATGTCCAAGAATCAAGAGCAAGCACTGCAGACAGAGGATAAGAGTAAAATACAGAAGAGTAAAGAGAAAGAGGGGAGAAAGCACAGCTATGAAGTGCAGGAATGGAGAGAATGGGAGCGAGATGAGGTAACATTATTTAAAAAAAAGTGATGCATGAATCTTGATCTGTGACCAACATGCCTTGCCTAGACTGACTTAAAAAAATTCCACATTAAACCTAACATTTTTAGGTTTATACCAGGGAAGTGGGTGATTTTTAAATATTTCAAGAGTGCTGTTCAGTACGAATTCAGTCATCAAAGGCAATGGTAAACTTCCCTGGATGTAACACTTCATCTGAAACCTTACCAATGTTTGGCCAATGACCAGGATGAAGAGTAAAAAATATCAGAGGCTACTATAGTTGTGACCCTGTTTGATTCCCACTTCCGATACAAAGTAGTTTATAAGACTTTTTTTTTTTTTTATAAAGAAAACTTTAGAGACCCGAGTGAATGTATATGTATTAACACCACATCTACAAGAGCATATACAATGTACAGAATCTCCAGCCCAATACCTAAATGTAGTCTGGCTAGTACGTTTAGTGTATATTTACTATACTACAGCTATAAAGTATTAGATTATCGTAATGAAAATGACTTGTCAGGTACTCCACCCAGCATTCTACGTTTTGCAGTCTGAGTTGCTGGCCTGTCTCCTTAGAGTTGGACCAAGTAGCACTTTTTAACTGTTCAAAAATAAAAAAGAAGACACATTGTACATTTGCCTTCTCCTCTGCCTTTTTGCATTGCACGAGTAGATAAGCCTTTAGCACTTTTATCCTCTGTAACATTCTAGACTACTGCTTTAATTTTTAATGAACACTGATATATTTCATCCTTGTTAAAAATGTTTGGGCCTTACTACTGTAATATACAGTGCATCCGGAAAGTATTTACAGTGCATCACTTTTTCCACATTTTGTTATGTTACAGCCTTATTCCAAAATTGATTAAATTCATTTTTTCCTCAGAATTCTACACACAACACCCCATAATGACAACGTGAAAAAAGTTTACTTGAGGTTTTTGCGAATTTATTAAAAATAAAAAATTGAGAAAGCACATGTACATAAGTATTCACAGCCTTTGCCATGAAGCTCCAAATTGAGCTCAGGTGCATCCTGTTTCCCCTGATCATCCTTGAGATGTTTCTGCAGCTTAATTGGAGTCCACCTGTGGTAAATTCAGTTGATTGGACATGATTTGGAAAGGCACACACCTGTCTATATAAGGTCCCACAGTTGACAGTTCATATCAGAGCACAAACCAAGCAAGAAGTCAAAGGAATTGCCTGTAGACCTCCGAGACTGGATTATCTCGACGCACAAATCTGGGGAAGGTTACAGAAAAATTTCTGCTGCTTTGAAGGTCTCAATGGGCACAGTGGCCTCCATCATTCGTAAGTGGAAGAAGTTCAAAACCACCAGGACTCTTCCTAGAGCTGGCCGGCCATCTAAACTGAGCGATTAGGGGAGAAGGGCCTTAGTCAGGGAGGTGACCAAGAACCCGATGGTCACTTTGTCAGAGCTCCAGAGGTCCTCTGTGGAGAGAGGAGAACCTTCCAGAAGGACAACCATCTCTGCAGCAATCCACCAATCAGGCCTGTATGAAAAAGCGGCCAGACGGAAACCACTCCTTAGTAAAAGGCACATGGCAGCCCACCTGGAGTTTGCCAAAAGGCACCTGAAGGACTCTCAGACCATGAGAAACAAAATTCTCTGGTCTGATGAGACAAAAATTGAACTCTTTGGTGTGAATGCCAGGCGTCACGTTTGGAGGAAACCAGGCACCGCTCATCACCAGGCCAATACCATCCCTACAGTGAAGCATGGTGGTGGCAGCATCATGCTGTGGGGATGTTTTTCAGTGGCAGGAACTGGGAGACTAGTCAGGATAAAGGGAAAGATGACTGCAGCAATGTACAGAGACATCCTGGATGAAAACCTGCTCCAGAGCGCTCTTGACCTCAGACTGGGGTGACGGTTCATCTTTCAGCAGGACAACGACCCTAAGCACACAGCCAAGATATCAAAGGAGTGGCTTCAGGACAACTCTGTGAATGTCCTTGAGTGGCCCAGCCAGAGCCCAGACTTGAATCTGATTGAACATCTCTGGAGAGATCTTAAAATGGCTGTGCACCGACGCTTCCCATCCAACCTGATGGAGCTTGAGAGGTGCTGCAAAGAGGAATGGGCGAAACTGGCCAAGGGAAGCTTGTGGCATCATATTCAAAAAGACTTGAGGCTGTAATTGCTGCCAAAGGTGCATCGACAAAGTATTGAGCAAAGGCTGTGAATACTTATGTACCGTAGATGTGATTTCTCAGTTTTTTTTATTTTTAATAAATTTGCAAAAACCTCAAACTTTTTTCACGTTGTCATTATGGGGTGTTGTGTGTAGAATTCTGAGGAAAAAAATTAATCCATTGTGGAATAAGGCTGTAACATAACATGTGGAAAAAGTGATGCGCTGTGAATACTTTCTGGATGCACTGTATATTGAATTTTGTACTCGCCATACGCTTCTGCTTGAGAACTATTTCTTCATTTAGTTCAGCTTTTGTTTGCACTTTAGGTTATACAGTAGTGTTGTAGCGAAGTCTCATATTCACAGATATGAAACACTCGCACACCTAAATTTCTCTCCGATCCAGATGCATTACCACAAGATTCTGCTTATAACATTAGGTGTGGTGATACTTCATTTCAGTGTGTGCAGACCTTACAGACCTTGTTCATGTTTAAATTTCTCATGAAAATGAGACTGACCTGACTCATTACAAATTCCTGTAGAGTCTGCAGTCTTGTGCTCTACCACTCTTCAATTCTGCGTTACAGTGGCAGGGTCATTGTCAGAGATGTCCTTTCATGACAGAATTGAGCAGCTCATCACCTGATTGTTGTCCATGTAATTAGCTCATCTTTATATGCCAAGTCATTGCTACTTTGCAAAATCTGCCCCATAGAATGCCCATTTCAGGTTCGGGCACAAGATGTTTTGGTCAGCATATGTCAGCTGATTTATAATCTTTTAAGAAATATGATTTCTGCTTCTTAACAACATCAATGAATTTTGATTTGTAATCTAGACACTACACTGTTTTGTAATTAATGAAGAAGATCAACAGTTGTGAGAAGATGAGGATCTGAAGTGGTTTCATTGAGTCCAGTGACAGTTGCATTTTGAGCATCATCAGTAATAATTAGATTTAGCATATGATTGTGATTGATGTCAGGCCGTTCTCAGTCTGGAAAAGCCTGATGTTACAGAGGTGTCTGCTAAAGCTGTTCCACATTAGTGTGCATGTCAAAATGTCCCGTGAAGGCCTGTTTATCCTAGTTTATAGCTAGGTTGATTCACTTTATTAACCCTGGCCATTAATCAGAAAGAATGGCTTTGATACTCTTTAAATTAATTTTATAGTTCTGTTTTAACATTTAATATTAGTACTTCACAGAATATAAAACACATTTTTTTGAATCAAGTTGCAGTTCCTGTGAAAGCTCAGTTTAGAAATTCCTCCTCAAATTATATTTTATGGTTTACAGCAAAAGGATAAATTCTGCAGTGCAATTTGAATGAAAGTAATATTATTGGGCTTAATAATAACAGTTATAGTAAGTAACCAGAGTATTGATCAAAACAGCCAAGTGAATGTTTCACAAAAACAATTTGTTTCCATATCCATAATAAACAATATTCAATGTCTGTTGACACCAAGAAGGTGGTTTCACCAGGATAGCTGCACATAATAAACTCAGATGGTTTTTCTTTTGCCTTGTGATGAACTGGCAGCATCGGTGCAGGTGCTGGGAAGCCCCAGCATGTATCAAATAAAGTAACATCGAGATATTTCAGTTAAGTTCAGTTTGATTAACTGTGCAATTCCATTTATATTTTTTGTTCATGAACTGTGCTCAAAGTGAAAAACAATAATTCCAAAACAAATTTGTAAATGATTAATAATTGTCTTTCATACGATACTGTGTAACGGTGATATGTAGTGTTTGGTGCAAACACTTTGAATTTAGGTAACATCTCGGTTATTGTCCTTTATTTAGGAGATGCCTTTATTTGTGGTGAATTGCAAAGAAAAGGAAAACCATAATATATTTAGTCTCTGGAAACGAAAACATCTGCTGAATGCCAATGTCATTTTGGCAGAGAAATCCCCATAACACAGTGCAACATTTATTATTTTTTGTGTGTGTATTTATTATTTGATATTGTTAGAATATATAATTTCAGCAGGAGCCTTTGCTAGCATCACATTTTAATTAAGAAAATAGTATTTGAAAAATTCAGAATTGTTTGAACAAAGAGATGACTCTGAATATTGTATCCATTCCTTTTTGCAGTTACGACAGCCATCACCTCCTGTACCTGCAGTGCTAAACAAAATGGCTTTACAAGGGTATCCGAGGCACCCAGTAGCAGAGAGTGTGCACTCAGTGGTTTTGTCTGTAAGTTTTCATGTCCCATTCAGTTTTTCTTTTGTCTGATTTGGTGCATTCCACTTATAGTTAAAAAATTTAGGCTGGAATTAAGCATTTTAACTTTTTGTTTTTGGATTAAAGAACAACAGTTGTTATAGTATTCTTCTATTGCTTTGGGATGTTTAGTGGATTGAAAGGAGATCTCAAAACTGTTTCCATTAACTGATATTTATTGTCTTTTTTGAATGTTGACCATTTATGTTGGAAGGAGGAGGAATACAAATATGCAATAATTTATTTGATTTTGTGACGTTTTATTGCTTTTCACATAGTAATTGCTTTCCTTTAAAATACACAGGAAAGACAAGGCAGTGGAGCGGTCTCCCCACCAGTGCCTGCTAGAAGAAATGACTTGAGAGCTGCTGGTAATGTTTATTTTGAAACCTTTACAGAAGTTTTAATTTAGGCTAATTTACTAATGGCCACCCTATAGTGGACTGGACCATGCTACCAGGTCATTTTAACATCCACAGAACTTACTTATTTACATTAATTCATCAGTTTACAGTAATCCCTCGCTATATCGCACTTCGACTTTCGCGGCTTCACTCTATCGCGGATTTTAAATGTAAGCATATCTAAATATATATCACAGATTTTTCACTGGTTCGCGGATTTCTGCAGACAATGGGTCTTTTAATTTATGGTACATGCTTCCTCAGTTTGTTTGCCCAGTTGATTTCATACAAGGGACGCTATTGGCGGATGGCTTAGAAGCTACCCAATCAGAGCATGTATTATATATTAACTAAAACTCCTCAATGATATACGATATGCTTCCCGTGCGGTGCTTGATTGTTTGCTTTTCTGTCTCTCTGACATTCTCTGCGCCTGACGGAGGGGGTGTGAACAGAGGGGCTGTTTGCATAGAGGTTGTTTGCCTAGAGGATACAGACGCTCCTCTACAAAATGCCACTTTATCGTGGTGCTTCGGCATACTTAAAAGCATGTACTGATTTTTTGATTGTTTGCTTTTATCTCGCTCTCTCTCTCTGACATTCTCTGCTCCTGACGGCGCTCCTTTGAAGAGAAGATCTATTTGCATTCTTTTAATTGTGAGAAAGAGCTGTCATCTCTGTCTTGTCATGGAGCACAGTTTAAACTTTTGACTAAAGGGTGTTTATTTCATGTCTAGTGGGCTCTAATAATGTTAACAGTGTGGGAGAGTTTATATGGGCTTAAAATATATAAAAATAACCATACAAACATATGGTTTCTACTTTGCGGATTTTCATCTATCGCGGCGGGTTCTGGAACGCAACCCCCGCGATCGAGGAGGGATTACTGTATTGCAGTTAATTTCTTGATGTTTGTTTATCTCTTACATTAACTTTGGGATAAATTTGTATAGTTTTTATCTTTTGAAATAGTAAAAGCACTTTGAACTTCATTTGTTCAGAGCATTGTTGGGCAACCGGTGCATGCGCCGTCGGATTTTCTAGGGGCGCCGCGAAAACTTTTGTAAAATATTTAAACTTGCTAGTGTTTTTGAACTTATGGTTGATTAAAAAGATAATGTTTAAAAAAATATTTTATGTTGGAAAAACAGATAACGGAACACTTACAGAAATGAAGTCTAAGAAACGCGAGAGACTTCAAATGATCGACAAGGAAATGCGCATCTGTCTTTCAAAAATTGATCCTCACATCAATCTCCTATGTGCTGAAAAACAATCTCAACATTCACATTAATTAAATTTAAGATTTATCCTTTGATTCCTTTATTAATAAAATGTCTTTCAAACTTGTAAAATTAACTGTTTTTATTGGCGATTGTTCATAGATTGTGTGGTCACGACTTTATTTATGGGCAGTCCCTCAGGTGCGGCGCGAAAGAAAATTTTTGGACTTAGTGCGCCGCAACTCGAAAAAGGTTGTCTTTCACTGGATCAGAGTGAAACTGTGACTTTTCCCCAAACAAATGACCAGGAAAAAAAGTTAAATATCTCATAATCTGTACAGCGGCTAAAAAATGTTTACCTTACCTATTTCTTTTAAATCAGTTTGTCGCTGCTGTTGATTCTGAGGAGTTTTTGGGTTGCATTTGGGTAGTTTTTATGGGTTGTGAACATTCTTTTCAGCTCTAAATACAGGTCAAATCCTGTTATGGTGAATACCAAAGTAGCAAAATTTTCAGAATAACGAAAGCTTTTTGTGGGCCCGGACAAACGTTCATACAATATCATGTTAATCGAGTTTCGTTTTAACAAAATGTTCTCAGGAACCCTTCAACAGGCTGTTTCAAAGAAAAAGACCGACTGTTGTGAAATTTCCTGGACTCGGCCAGTCTTGGTGAGGTTCAGCTAGAGTGTAGACATGACATCTTACAGGTATAGCCGAATTCAGAGTCCGTACTCCAACTAGGGTCTGCATGGATAATGAATGGTGTTGTGTGCGGATATTGTACTGTTACAATTTTATAGTGCTTCTCAAACTTTTCTTTGAGATGAACAAAAAGTGAGTAACTGCATCTGTTTACGCTGGAAGAAAAATTTAAAATCCTAGAAAAAGTTGATTCTGGAATTAATAAAAATGACATGGTGAAAGCATTCGGAATTGCGCCTTTATCTTCATCTAACATCTCATTTTCATTCTGTATTTTCATACCTGTATTTCTATAAAACAGTTACATGCCTCATTTTCATACATCTATTTATATTAAAGAAAAGTTATTCTAGCATCATGCGAAAGCATTCGGAATTGCGCCTTTATCTTCATCTAACATCTCATTTTCATTCTGCATTCAAATCTGTATTTCTATTAAAAAAAAAAAATTACATGAAACGTCTCATTTTAGTTCTTTGCTCACACCTGTATTTCTATTAAAAAGAAGTAACATACATCTAACGTCTCGTTTTCATATCTGTATTTCTGTAAAAAAAAAAAAAGTTGCATCTAAAGTCTCCTTTTCAAATGAAATATTTTTTGCAGTTTAAGAAGCTCTGTTTTTTTATACAGGTTAGGTCAAGCTTGGGTCACAGAGTTGCATGAGAAACAGGAAGGTGGGTCCAGGTTTTCAAGGAAAGTACAGATAATTACTGTATAGAGAAGACAGGTACAGTCTCAAGAGTTCATTCAAAATAGGAGCGGTTAGGAGCAGAAACACGGGCAATTGTCCTGGTTTAGCTCTACAGTTAATTGTTCTAAACATTGTGCGACAAGCAAGTTATGCCATTAAACCTGATCCTACAGAGGGCAAGCAATTACTTTGCCCTTGCTTTACTGTGTACAAGATGCAGCTGAACAGCTACAGAGGTATCCTTGCACTGCTGCCATTAGAGATGGCGATTCTGGTCACAATAGTATACGTATATTCCCCATATTCGTTATAACGAAACTTCTGTTGTAATTAAATATTTTTATGGTCCCACGAATTTCATTATACCAGGATTGCAACATCTTTGTGTTTCATGAACTTTTGTAAAACCTAAATTTCCCCATGGGACAATTTAAAATACTATCTACATATTTAGCTATTTAGCTGTTTTAGTGGGTTTGACTCCGAACTTTGGGTACAGATTGTTTACATCCAACAAAACATCCTAAATGTGATCTGTTCTAAAACCTGTGGTCAGCGTTACTACAGGCTAAGATGGTCAATCTGTACAAAATCTGTTCAGAGTGAAAACTCTAACAGGGCTCCGATAAAGGGGTGTCAGAATCAAGTCTTGAGTCAGCACTTAAAGATGCTCTGAGGGTTAATTTTCCAGTACTATTTTGCCTGTTGGTGAAAAGTTAGAAAATTTAAAATTAAGAATAAAAACTAAGATTAAATGTAGGTTGCTCTGGAGGTTCTAATATAGTCATTACTATAAAGGTCTATAAGGTCTGTGTGTGTCCGATTCCTCCGAGCAGTCTGATTGGTCAGTTTGGCTTTAGTAATGAGGTCGAAATAGAAGTGTAAGTGTGAGACGCACAAGGAAGAGTAAAGGCATAAGAGGCATGCTGTACAAAGGTGGGAAGTACAGAAGTGAACAGAAGCCAAGCAAGGTGCCTTAAAAATTCAATAGTCTGAGTAAGATGGATTTACAGGAATGTGCTTGAGAGAGGGTGCACCAGTCAAGAGAGTTCAGACACCAAAGGTGCACATTGGACAAGAGAGATTAAATATTTTAAAATGGATTATACTACCCGTCTTTGACAGGTAACATGGCTAGTTTATTATAAAACTGTTGAAAGAATCCCTCAAGAGATAAGTATACTATATGAATAATTTCAAATACATTTGTAAGCCAGTGTAACTTATTGTATGTTATTTTGAGGACAGGCTTTCTGTCTTTAATGACTCACAAGACCGAAATAAAATACTTTGGGACATTAAACATCAAGAGGTAATCCAACAAATAAATACACATTTTGTCATTAATGCAAGTCACAGCTGGATAGTGATCTTTCCATTAATTTTATATCCTAAGCATCTTCTCATCGTTGTCTCTCTATTATAATCAAAAAAAAAAAATCCTGAGACTTTTTAGCCTCGGATGAGACATGACTTTTTCAGAGAGATACTTTCATGTCCCGTGAGACGAGACTTTGTGCCAAGAGATTTAACCACACCCGGGGCCGGAAATATAAGACAAAGAGTAGATGACAAAGTAGAACATCGTAAAGGGGTTTCAAAACGTTGCTGTGAAACACATGCAGAGCAGGTTACAGATAATGAAAGTACTGACATACGAAAGTCTAAAAAAAATTATAGTAAAGATCGCATTAGCGCAAACAAACGGAAATTATTACTCTGTGAAATAAAAGAGATTGAATATATTGTTCAGATTTAAACTTTAAGTCAGAGACTTGTAGATCGTTTTAATTCGTGTTGCCATCAGGGAAAAGTAGTGTTTCTTTCCAATGAAATGTATGTGCCTCTTCGTCCTCCACCTTAGGTAGTTAATGTATTTGTCATCTTAGTCTCATGTTTTTCTAATGATGAAAAGGTAGTCAAATGAGTTACTGCCTGATGTTGACTTTAGTCTGTTTGGAGTATTACAGCTGTTTTTTTGAGTAAAAACCATCTTTCAATATAACTGCACTACATTCTTTAGGATTCTTTCCCGTGTCGTCTTAGTTGTCTCAAACAGTCAAATGTTGATTGTCTGAAATCTTAAGTCTTCATTTTTTTTCTGATAGTTCAACTAACAGTCCTGTTACCTGTCATGATTAAAGTGTGTCATTGAACGTGTATTTGTTCTGCTTTCCCCGTTACACAAACCTATCCTTCGCTTATTTTATTTTTAACTTTTTTGTGTGTAGTAGAAGTAATGCAGTTACTAAAGACAATTCATCATTTACCAAGTTTATTTGCAACTGACTGTTTGTAGATAAATAGCATTAGATTAAGTTAGCTGAATATGTGTACTTTTAAAACTGCAGTTACGCCGAGAATGAGTGCGTTACTGCAATGCTTTGTAAGCAGCCCTGGCTATGCTGGGTTAAGCATGGGTGCAGTGTGTTGATTTGCTTCTTTTGGCTTCCCGTTGTTGTGCACCGATGGCCTGTTTCATTGTGTTAACAGATCACCTGTGACATGCACCTGACGTGAAAGGCCCCAGTTAACCTCATGGCTTCTTTTCTTAATGGGGGATAGGAATAAATGTCAGAAACAGCTATATACCCATTACCCTTTGGGACCACTATGGCAGCTTGCTTGCTGAATGACGCTGTCTTTTTACTTTTAAATATTCATTTTGACCCATTTTACCACCAGTAGAGGACTTTACAGCAGTGTTCCTTTGTGCTGTTAAGGGACCACAGTTAAACAACAAATGAATACCCCATCCTCCCAGTCTGCTTGTAACAATCAGACTGAGACACTGGCTTTAACCTACAATCAAAATCAAAACCAACGTAAGACATTACTAAGTGATACAAATAATTACACAACCGAGGTGGTTTCAATCTTCAGTCCCATTAGCAGCAATAAGACATTGATCAATATTTCCAGGTAGATTCTTTTCTTAGGTGCATATTATGTCTTATCAGTCAAAACAAAGAAAGTGAGGGATTTCTTCCCAAGGAAGAGAAAGAGCCTTTGCTAAGCGTTGATTTTTTTTAATGGCCAAAGCTCCCTCTCACTTTTTGCCCAATAAGCATGTAACACAGGACACCATGGCTCACTTAGCAGCATGTTTCTTTAATGACATTTTAGAAATTCTCAAAACCAGATAATTAAGTTGTAAACAATATATACTGCTCACAAAAATTAAAGGAACACTTTAAAGAAACACATTAGATACATCAGATCTCAATATGAAGTTGGATATCTATACAAATAACGACAGGGCAATGTCTTAGGAACAAAAGGATGCCAAGTCTTTTAATGGAAATAAAAGTTTTCTGCCTACAGAGGGCTCAATTGTGTAGACACCCTAAAATCAGAGTGAAATGAAGATGTGGCAGGCTAGTCCATTTTTTCAAAAACTTAATTTCTGCTACTCAAAATGCTTTTCAGTATCTTGTGTGGCCCCACGAGCTTGTATGCATGCTTGACAACGTCGGGGCATGCTCCTAATGAGACGACGGATGGTGTCTTGTGGCATTTCCTCCCAGATCTGTATGAGGGCATCCCTGAGCGGTTGTACAGTCTGAGGAGCAACCTGGCGCCTAATGGACCGAAACATAATGTCCCACAGATGTTCTATTGGGTTTAAGTCAGGGGATCGTGAAGGCCATTCAATTGTTTCAATTCCTTCATCCTCCAGGTACTGCCTGCATACTCTTGCCACATGAGGCCGGGCATTGTCGTGCATTAGGAGGAAACCAGGACCTACTGCACCAGCGTAGGGTCTGACAATGGGTCCAAGGATTTCATCCTGATACCTAATGGCAGTCAAGGTGTCTTTGTCTAGCTTGTAGAAGTCTGTGCGTCCCTCCATGGATATGCCTCCAAGATCATCACTGACCCACCACCAAACTGGTCATGCCGAATGATGTTACAGACAGCATAACATTCTCCATGGCTTCTGCAGACCCTTCAACGTCTGTCACATGTGCTCAGGGTGCTCTTATCTGTGAAAAACACAGGGTGCCATTGGTGGACCTGACAATTCTGGTATTCTATGGTAAATGCCGATCGAGCTCCACTGCGCTGGGTTGTGAGCACAGGGCCCACTAGAGGACGTTGGGCCCTCAGACCACCCTCAAGAAGTCTGTTTCTGATTGTTTGGTCAGAGACATTCACACCAGTGGCCTGCTGGAGGTCATTTTGTAGAGCTCTGGAAATGCTCATCCTGTTTGTCCTTGTCCAAAGGAGCAGATACCAGTCCTGCTGATGGGTTAAGGACCTTCTATGGCCCTCTCTAGCTCTCCTAGACTAACTGCCTGTCTCCTGGAATCTCCTCCATGCCCTTGAGACAGTGCTGGGAGACACAGCAAACCTTCTGGCAATGACACGTATTGATGTGCCATCCTGGAGAAGTTGGACTACCTGTGCAACCTCTGTAGGGTCCAGGTATCGCTTCATGCTACCAGTAGTGACACTGACTGTAGCCAAATGCAAAACTAGTGAAGAAACAGTCAGAAAAGATGAGGAGGGAAAAATGTCAGTGGCCTCCACCTGTTAAACCATTCCTGTTTTGGGGGTCATCTCATTGTTGCCCCTCTAGTGCATCTGTTGTTAATTTCATTAACAGCAAAGCAGCTGAAACTGATTAACAACCCCCTCTGCTACTTAACTGACCAGATTAATATCCCATAAGTTTCATTGACTTGATGCTATACTCTGATTAAAAAGTGTTCCTTTAATTTTTTTGAGCAGTATAGTAAATTGCTGGAAATGTTGCAGGAGACCGTCATCACATGGCCCCCTCGTCCAGCACCTGGCTTCACATTCTAAATCTCCCAGCATACACTGCACTCCTGTGGAGTTTAACAAAACTTTGGCTGAAGGCCTACCACCTGACATCTGTCAGCTTAAGGGTTTATAGCAGCGAGTGATGTTACATTATCAAGAAGAGCTGTGTTCTGAACAGTTTCAATAATGTTTGTTATTAGGAGGGCCTTGTAAATGCACACTCGTGTCATAAACTGAACAGCAACACTGCATTTACTTGTAATGGCTTTTGTAAACAGTAGAAATCTCCAAATGATGGCAAACAAATTCTGCATTATTAGAATTGTAAACCTCATAATTAATGTTTAAAGTTTTGAAAGCTTCCTAGTAACAATTATTTAATTGCAGTATTTTATGCATTTGAAAAATACATTGCAGGTTCTTAGGTTTTTGGTGCTTACCATCAGATCTTTATTACTGGCTTTTTATGACTGTAGAAAATTACATGTAAAACAATTTTGGCCACAATTTTAATTAATATTTGAATGGTGGATACAGCTATTTGAATATAACCAATTGCATTATTTAGAGATTGGTTCAGATTTTCATTTGTATAAGTGAAGGGTTCAGTTGTTGCGATTGGGGGGAAAAAAAGAAGAGTGAAAGCTGTTTCCACACTGAAAAAATAAAGCAAAAAGGTCAACTATCATGAGGTGTGACTGAAAAGGTAAAAGAGCATACTAAATGTATAGAGCCCAGGCAAGTGAAAGGAGGAAAAGACAAGCGTGTGCAAAAAGTAGCCATAAGAGAAGATAAAGGAAGAAATAAAGGAAAAATTGAGTTTTGCTTCTCTTTTTCTGTGGAGACTCTGATCAAGTGATGTAAAATATTATCCAGTAAAGTGTGTAAAGTATTTGACAAGATCTTGTGACTTCCTCTTATAGAGGAGAGAATAGATGTCATGAATCGGCTACCAGCTTTAAACAGACGACTTCTAACTGAACAACAGATTCTAGAAACCCAGTACCGCAATTTGGATCGAGATGATGTGGAAACTCCACTGTCGGGAAGGTAAGATAGTCAGTAACGCCATTGGACTTCAAGTTCTCAACAACTTGCTCCCATAAACTTCATTTTTTAGCACGAATCAGTACAGGTTACTTAGTTTTCTTTTAATTTGTATGAATGATGTTGGGAAAAATTTTAGTTCCATCACAACTAAAAAAAAAATCATTTGTTCTGCAGTGCCTATGAATATTAAGAATGACAAAAAGACTTTTGTGCTGTAATCATTCTTATTTCTGTGCTTAGTCCCTCTGTGTTATAAGACTTCTTCTAAATCAAACATCTGACTATTTATAGATCATGAAGACAATTGGTTTATTTTTTTTAACTAGTGTGACACCACCATCTTCTATCAAGCGTTTTCTTGATACTTTTAAGCGTTTAGATATGTTTGATTCCTATTGATTGTTAAAATATATTTTTCAATTATCTTTGATCATTTTGCATTTTATACTTTGTCAATACAGGCGAACAGATAGAAATGATGTGAATGTTTTTGACATGGCCAGGAGACGGAGGCAGGCTCCAGTTAGGAGACCACCGTCTAATGAAATGGATCAAATAAACATCCAGAATTTTCGAGACTTCAATCAGCTAAAGTACAGAAGTAAGTGCTACAACTGTACCGCCATTTTATAATAACTATTAAAATTACTGAAACTACAAGAGACTTGCTTTCATCGTGTGAAAAAGTGAAACGTCTTTTCCTCCATGACCGATTTTTTTTTTTTCCATGAAATTTTAAAGATTTTCTTTCTCTTTTTATTGTAAAGTAGTGACGTTTACATTCTGACCTGTCCTGCTTGCAGATACCGATACCAGAGAGGGTGTACTCCAGGTTTACCCAGATCCACCAAAAGATAACCAGAGCTTGGAGATTCAACAGCAAGCTCTTCTTAGGGAGCAGGAAAGGAGGTTAAAAAGCATGAAAAAGAAAGAAGGCAAGTTGAGGTCCTGAAGGATCTGCAAGAGGGTGTGTGGAGGGGGTGATTGTGGGTGTCATGGGAGACCTGGAGTTGGAAGTAACGTCGAGCAGGTTTTGTGCAGTCGGGTGCTGGCTTGTCATTAACGGAGGTGGCCACATTATAGAGTGTAAGTAATCATTCTACGTTCTACGGTGCGTTCAGTAGCCTACTGGTGACATCATCTGTTGCTTTAACTCAGAAGTCTGTCCAGCAGCCGAGGACTTTAGTGAAGGTTGTTTTTTTAAATAAATTGCCTTTTCTTTGATTCTGTAGAAAATGGAGGTTTTGAGTACATGTTGAAAGGATTTGCAGGCTGCGTTTGGTTTTTCCATCTTTTTTTAAATAATAGGTAATATTTCTGTTTTTGAAATAACAGTATCGATGATTTGTATTATGAAAAAAAAAACACAATAAATACATCAACAACACTAATAAAGAAATCCTAATTCCCCAACTAGAGTAATATGTTGACATGGATGCTGCATCATAAAATTAAACAACTGACGTGATAACGTGATTAAGTCTACTCTTGGCTAAAGACCGCTTTAATTCAAAGTCAACACGACAAACCCCATTCTCCATTGCTTGCTTCCATCTATGACTTAAGTGGTGATACTCCATATTTGCTCCTGGCTTATTAAAAAGTTCCCTGTAGTTGGTTTCTTATTTGAAAAAAAACTTAACTTTAAATCTTCTGTCAAAAATCCCTACAATATATATTTTTTTTAATGCTTATGTTACTATGTTACTCTGGAATTATGTCTGAATCTCGGGAACATCTCGGCTCTTTTGGCATTCTTAAATTCATTGTGAATGGCCTCTTTGTTGATCTCCCTGGTTGCCTCACTTCTTGACCTCACTGTTGTCTATGCTAACCACAGTGCTTAATGCAAATCACTGTGAGACGATTGTTATATTTTTCTGGTCACATGCCATCAGTTGTCTTTGATCTAGCTTATCTTCTGTGATGTTTGGTGTCTGCTTAACAATTTCCATAATTGCTTGTTACCTCTAAGATACATGATCTTGTGTTACGATGCCCAGTTCCATATGCAAGTGTCTCCTGGATACCCGCCAGAGACTGAGAAGATCACTGCCCATGTCAGTGCCATCCTGTGATGTCTTGAGCTAAACATTAGCAAACTGAACTACTTCTTGTTGAATCTCCATCTTCATTCAGGAGGTGCTACACCTCACTAGAACTCGACTATTACAGAGTAGTCCTAATGTCTCTTCAGATCAGCGATGAAGTCGTATTTAGCAGCACTGAGCTTTGTTGGCTGCAGTCAGAGCTAATTTCTTTCACGTAGTCTGATCCTTTCTCACTTTGTCTGATATAGAACTTTGTCGTGATTTGCTACTTGGTTACTGCTGTTCATTCCTGAAAAGTTTTTATGTGTAATTACCAAACGGATGCAAAAGTGTGAAAGTGCCGCTACCTGATCCGTGACTCAACCACAATGAAAATGTGCCTCTGTGATGGCCTCACTAGGCTGCTCTCCTGTACAATACCGTGCCATCTAAAACGGGGGTCCCCAAGTCCAGTCCTAGAGGACCACCATGGCTGCAGGTTTTCATTTTAAACCTTTTCAGAATGAGTGACCTGTTTTTGCTGCTAATTAACTTCTTTTTGAACTAATTTTAATTGATTTGCTCTTGAAGACTCGGACCCCTTAAATGTTTCTTTTTCCTTAATTAGCAGCCAAATAATATTGAGATGCAAAATGTGCCAAAACAACTGGTGTCCATCACACAATATCTGAAAACAAAGAAAGATGAAGGTCTCAGGAATGCTGATCTGCTCGGGTCCCCAAAACATTTGAACAGCGCCCTTAGAAAAAGAAAATCAACAATTTCGGAAATGTCTGCTATTGCACAATGAGAGCATCAACAAGCCATGGAATTAAAGAACGGGTTTAATTAACGACAAGACTCAGCGCCTCATTAAACAACAGATTGGAGTGAAATTGGTTGGAGTCTGAGGCCCTGACTTAGTTGGTCTTCTGCTGTGTTCTCACTCTCTTCTCATTTCATTTCTGTTTGGGTGCCATTTAAGGAAAGAAATGAAGCCATTTAAAGGAACGGGGAAGAAATTCAGGAGAGAAAATCTTAAAAAAAACCAAAAAATCAATTAAATGAATTCACAAGAATTTAATTAACAGCACACACAGGGCACTCAATTAAAAAGGGCTAGAATGAAAGCCTGCAGCTACAGTAGTCCTCCAGGACCGGACGTGGCAACTTCTGATCTACAAGATTCTGCTGCTGCTCAACAGACATTTCCAACACTCGAGATTACTTGTCATTGTTACTTGTCTTTTATCGGCCCATCATTCCACCCGATACCCTTCATTGCTGGCCTTGTGACTGTTTTTAGTCGTCTTTGCATAATCTTCAGGAGTGCTTATTTAGCTTTGGGTTTCCATGAGCGTACACATTGAAGTCATTCTTTTCTATTAGTGTTTAATTGGGTGTGCTTAAAATTGTTTATTCTTGGATTCTGCTGTACTAATTTTTACTTTTACTCTTTTGTACTGTAAATACTGATCTGTTCAAACTTTTAATAAGTCTTTGTTGGTTCTTAAGTTTTTGCATCTGTGTAATTTACCATGTTTATAGTATAGCACTGTACTTTGTAATTTTGTTAACTTTATAAAGTGCCTAAAATGGTGTGTTTTTGGTTAAGCATTCTATAAAGTACACTTTGTTTTAGAATAGATTACATCAAATGGTCTTAACTGTTACTGTCCTGTCCTTCCCCCAGATATAGACTTCCCTCTGCCTCATTTAATCTCTCAGAACATCAATTTGGTAAGTGAAATTTGGTAAAACATATGACCTATTTAATCACACTGCTTTCTCAGCATTTGTTTCTTCTATTAAATGCATTTTGTTTATTTAATAGGAGAAATAATCATTTTTATGGAGACATATAATATGTGCTCCATTATATTACCATGTTTTAACAATCCAGAAATCTGCTAAAGGCTGAAAAATTGTTTAGCACCTTGAAGTGGTCCTTTTTTTCATATGTATATGAATTTTCTTATTCAGTTTAGACAGGTACACACTACTGATGATTTTTATGCCTCCTTTATACAAGTTTATGAAAGATTTTCACAAAATTCGACGCTGCAGTCTGAAGATAAAGCTACCGTAAATACCCGCATATAGGACGCATTTTTTTTCTTAAGAAGTAGGCCTAAAAACCCAGGTGCGTCTTTTACATGGATACAGTTTCTCTTTCGGTTTGTACATGTTCAGTTTCTTCCTGTGCATTTCTTGTGCAACGAGAGAGAGACAGCGTGACACACACGCACACACACAGGCGCTCGCAAGAGGGAGAACTGGACGCATAAGGTAGAAAAGGCTTGTTTTTGTTTTCAGTTCTGTTTACAGCGATCGGTTCATAGCGTGCATTGTTGCAATGTTACTTTTCTTGATGGTTTATTAAATTATGGATTTTTCAAATGTTCATTTTTTCCCCTGTGCTTAAAACTCATTAAAAAAAAAAGTGTTTTTAGTGAGCGGTTCCTAGCACAATAGTGCAAACTATTGCAGTGTTAGTTTTCTCTGTTGTTCAAGGTTTTCTCAGTGTTATTCTATGCGTCCATTGGACTTTATGATCGTGTGCGCGTGTGTCAGTACCTCTCCTTTGCCCTCTCCTTCGCCTTCGATGGCTGTGTGACGGGGACAGAGAGGAGTGGTTTGAATCCAATTTGAATTTCAATGTTTGTTTTCAAGCGACAGTCGGTTAGCAGTGCTGCGATTGTAGCTACTGGGGTATGCCTCAGTCCGCGCACAATTAGCCATCGCCCCCACATTGGCATTTCCCACCATTTCAAATTAAAGTATTTTTCAGGTGTAGCATCGCTAATACTGTATCGATTTTGGAGAATGACACGGCATTTGAAAGCTCATTTTACAAAACATCCATCTGTATGCGTTATTGTAACGTTTGGAAATTGTTTTATTTTGAATTTTCACGTCACCAATACGTCGTTTTCGCCGTCTAGTACCATGTGTTTCTCGCTCTTTGTTGTTGTTCAGAGAGACTCCAGCCTAACACAAACGCATGGATACAATCATTGGCACGGGCGGCAGCAGCTTTTAATTAGTAACTTAAAATTAGGATGCGTCCTATAAACAGATACACAGGGTTTTCCCATGGTTTTTAGGGTCAAAAATCCACTGCGTCCTATACATGGTATCGTTCTATATGCGGGTATTTACGGTATATGAAATGGGAAATATATTATTATTGGTTAGTCTTATGAAAATTAAATCATTCTTCTTAATTTACAACCATAACCTCAGTTTCATAAGTCTGGTTTGTTTTTAATAATTAAATGTATTTTGTTAGTATTGGAGAACATCTTTTTATAACACTTTAGCATCTTGGTCTTATAGACTCACAGGGTTTTGAAGATGTTTTAAATAAATGGAGGCTGAGTCTTAGCACCATAAATATATCCCATTATTAAGATTGATATCCTGCGTTACCTTTTAAGTAAATGTGGTAGTGTAAAGATTTGCGTGCTATCAGCTATAAGCTAACGATGCTCTTGTATACTCCTGTCTATAAAAAAGATTTGTCTGTACAAAGAATTGTTGGCATATCCATGATTATAGTGCAAGACTGACCTCTTGTATGGTCTGCTTCTTTGCTACATAAATTAGTGCGTTAATTCCTGGAGTCCTGAGAGCTTTTGTATGCTATTGATGAAGTCAACTGGGGGTCAAGGATAAAGAATAAAGAATTTTCCCCCCAACCATTAGTCACAGGGGTGTAGTTCATTGGGCCTTATTTGCACTGCCCATAGTGTTAAATAAAAAAAAAAAAAAGTCCCAAAATGTGTCTTGTTGAACAGGTGTGTGTCAAATCCATATTTTCAAGATGTATTTGATAAACTCTCTTCTCTTATTTATTAGATGTGTATAATTTTAATGTTACAGTGGATAATTAATTCTTGATTAACAAAGTCTTATTTAGCTTGATATGAAATTAAATAGCACAGCAACTGCAGACACCTGATAAAGTCTTCGTTTAAAGCTGTGTCTGCCAATTGACCTACCTGGACAGGACCATTTTAAACAAAAAATAAAAAGGCCAATTTGAGAAGTTGGTTATACTGTATTTCCAGGGTAGCAGAATTGCACTTCATCTAGAACTGCTAGAATTTTTTTTTTACGTTTTGATGTCCTTATGATTTATAAGGCCATATATACTACAGTGAAAGACGTTCATCCACCTATGAAAAGTACTCTGGTATAGACACCAAGGCAGTTCTTCATTTCTCCAATGCAAAAAATGCCTAATATATGTATTTTGTTTTTGAAAAAAGTGGGTTTATTTTAGCTTCATTTTTTGGATATGATACTAATTTTACAGAGCAGTTACAATATAATCGTCATCACACGTTTTGTTTTCATGTATTTTCTAATTTTGCTTCCAGCCAAAAACTCTCCCAAGTGATATGAGGGGCTCTTTGCTGGAGTCGGAGAGCGCTTTCATCGGTAAGTGGTCTAAACGTTTCAAGGAGGGGGCTTGAGTGAATGCACCCTGATTACAGCTTTTAATCTGATAGATCGTTAACCAGTTTAAGAAACAATAAATGAACGGATTCATTATTTTTATGGCAGTAAATTATATAAAACTTTTTTTTTTTTTTTTCATTCTCTCATAAAATATAATTCCAGAAAGAAAATGCTTAATTTGGTTATAATATGGCTCAGTAGATTGCATTAGTAAACAGCACTTGTAAAGATCATTGTCTTGTTTTTGTTGATTTTGATCATTTTTAACGTTCCAGGTTCCATATTTTCCAAATGGTGACCTTTTTGTTCCATAAACTTGTAGATCAACGTCTGAGCTACAAGTTCAACTCTGTAATCTCTTCAAGCTTACTTGGATAAATGTGTGGCACACTAAAAACTGAGCACATTTGTCAGTACTGCATCACTGTCTAGACGTTAGCTATTTAAATGTGTCTTGTTGAACAGACAGGCTAGCCATGACTAATTTATTTCATCGAGCATGGACAATGACCACTATTCTATCTCTGATCAGGGGCCTGTTCAGGAAATTCTGCCACCTGTACATATGAACCCCCTGTTCTTAGAGCAAACCTGGAAGTTAACTTCACTATAAGTGTGCCTCTTCCTCCGCACTTAGAAAGCCAAGAGTCCATCAGGGATTCTCATCTCTGCCCATCATCTCTCAGCTGGAAAAGGCTGGCCACCACTAACTCTGGGCTTAATGACCCTGCACATTGTGCACCTCCTGCCATTTAATTATGTCTGTACCTTTGTGGTCTGTAGTGTCGGCATGCACACCACCTCTCTGAAGGAAATCTGTGTGAGTTCTACCAATTTATTATAACATGGGCTAGCTAAGCCCTCCTTCAGTTCAGCAACTCTGTGCTTAAGTTTCTGGATTATCTGTCATCTCCTTCAGGGAGATTCATGACCAAACACTGTAAATAAAATTCAAATTTGTAACCAGTTGACAAGAATACATTTTCCTCAATCACAGTAAAAGATTTATGTCAACAAACTGTACATCAGTAAATGCGGAGAGTACTACATTTTTTTTTCCATCAACTATCATTGTGCAGTCAGCTGAACATCACCACTTCTTAATACATCAAATATCATTTGCAAGTACCTGACCCACTAGCAGCCCACCAGCACCCTGATCAGACATCGCTTACTCCTTCCTGGCCTTGGACCGTTGCATCACATCTCAATCCTGCTGCTGCTGCCATTTTATAAGTAGGGGTTGAAATGTGAGGACCCAATAAGAAAGTGGTACAGTACCGGACAGAAGAGAGAGAGAGAGAAGAGATTTATATGATTGTTGTAAATTTGCAGATTCAGAAATGTTTAGAGACTCGTCCATTTGTAATGAGGAAAAAGTGTGAGTGGACTCCTCAGAATTGCACCAGTAACTTTGTGCCTTTGAAAGCATTCTACTCATTTTCTAATAAGAAATTGTGCATCACCCATCACATCTGTGATTTACTGAGCGTTTACTGAGCGTTCACCCCAACACCTTCCAGTTAAGCATTAGGGCAACATAACAAATGCTGATAGGAACTCACAAAGCAAATTAAACTTGATTAAAAAGTGATTTATGATAGCTATAAACTGAATACAGAGGCACCCATTTGTGATGCTGCACGTTTGAGGTATAAAAATAAAAACGTGCAGTTCAAGCTTTGTGGATTCAGATCCCAGGGTGTTTGGTGGGAAGGTGAGCTGATTACCTATAATGGTGTAGGTGTGATCAGCTCAGCTGTTTCCATGAGCACTCTGCCAGTCATTATTAAGGCTTCTGTACCCACAGGAGTATAAAGGTAGCCTGACTAAGACAGAAAGCAGGCTGAAGAATTGTCAAGAAAAAGGAAAGATCAAGAATGTCTGAATAAGGAGGCCAGAGCGTGCCATTCCCCCTCCAGGGATAGGTTGCTGCCATTGAGTGCCTTAGGGGTCCTGCTGGACCGATGTCAGGTGGCAGGACAGACTGTGGAATTGTGTCTCCAAGCTTCTCAGCGGGTGCCAATGGCAGTGGTTGGGATTAAAGCCGGAGAAAAGGACTGGAGCTGCCAGCATTTCACTGGCTGAGAGGACCCATTGGGGTGAATAAGAGAGATGAGGGAGAAAGATGCACTTGGCTTGGATTGTATGGTTTGTTTGTTGTTTGTTTTTTTTTTTTTGTTTTTTAAGGGAACTCTCTTCTGGACTGTATTTTATTCTTGGATTTTATCATATTTTAGTTTACTTATTGGCAGTTTTATCTAATTGAAGCCTCATCAAAATGATGAATATTCTACTACCATACAAAAAAGTGAGAAGTCTTATTTAACGCCCACTCCTAGTGTGAATAAATGCTTTGAGAGCCCGATACAGACACATGCAGTATTCCAGACAGTACAGACCAACCTCAGTTTGCTCATCATAAATGGTTTTAGATCAAACTTACCTCAGCATTTCACACTGCTCTTTTGTCAAGATTGATAGCCAGGCTCCTAGACTTGGGTCTGAGTGCCACTTTCCTCAGTTGGCACTGATCCTATGTGCTTAACACATTGTTGTGCTCCTTATTCACTTGTGTGCCCAGAGACACTGCTCCAGCTCCACCATTAAATTTAGTAAGGACCCGACATCCGGGTCTGAACACCACAGTGGCGCAAGGACAATAATCTCATTCTTAATAGAGTGCAGAAAGCAGGAGGGCACCAGACACTCATCTCATTCTCCCAGAATGCAGTGCCATCGGTTACCAGCTCATCAGAAAGATCTTAGAGGCACCATCAATGATGGCCAAAGGTATGCACAACATAAGTGGACTATTATCACGGAGGTTTCCCAATGATTTTACCTCATTGGACAGCTAAAGAAAGCTCAGATATTTCAGTTTATGCCTGCCACCTTCTAGTCTTGCACAGTGGAGCCAAGTCTCACAGATTGCATAATATCCAAGTATAGAACCTGATCAGCATGAGATACACATACACAGAGGGGCAATGTCAGCTTAAAACATTAGGGACACAGAGCTGACCTCCACAGAAGAGCTAACAGTGTCATTAAGGACCTCCGCAGTCCCTCTTCTATCACCTCCCTCTGCTCTAACAGTAGAAGCCCTAAGTGTCTCAATGGCACAGGTTTTGTTTTCCTGTCGTAAGATCTCTCTGTCTAAGCATACCTGCCGTGTGCTTCTTCAGTTGTTTCTTGTATTTCATGCATTTCCGTCTTGGTGGTATCCGTCACTAGTATTTGACAGACAGGCGAGTGAGCGAGCATCTCCTTGTACTTTTCACTCTTGACCACAAATCTGAACATAATTGTCTTGATTTATCACACAACGTCAAATTTTTAGATATAGAGGAGGTTTATTGTGTCTACAATTTCCAAGTTTTTATCCTCTTTTGTAGGAACCAATGGAGAAGTTTTCCCGACATTAATGGACCCATTTTTAAGTGAAAGGCAGCTTTCAGCAAGAGAGCGCCGAAGGCAGAAGAAGAAGAAAGACTTTGAATTTGTGAGTGTTTGTGCATGCTTTAAATCACTCATTACACTATTGTGTGTGTGTGTGTTTTAAAATTATTCATTTAATTAACACTCCTCGTGCATCGTCATGTATTTTCCTTGGACGGAGACCGTAAGACATACAGTAATCCCTCCTCGATCGCTGGGGTTGCGTTCCAGAACCCCCCGCGATAGATGAAAATCCGCGAAGTAGAAACCATGTTTGTATGGTTATTTTTATATATTTTAAGCCCTTATAAACTCTCCCACACTGTTAACATTATTAGAGCCCTCTAGACATGAAATAACACCCTTTAGTCAAAAGTTTAAACTGTCCTCCATGACAAGACAGAGATGACAGTTCTTTCTCACAATTAAAACAATGCAAACATATCTTCTCTTCAAAGGAGCAGAGAATGTCAGAGAGAGAGAGCGAGATAAAAGCAAACAATCAAAAAATCAATGCGTGCTTTTAAGTATACAGAAGCACTGTGATAAAGCGGCATTTTGTAGAGAAGCGTCCGTATCCTCTGTGCAAACAGCCCCTCTGCTCACACCCCCTCTGTCAGGCGCAGAGAATGTCAGAGAGAGAGAAGCAAACAATCAAGCACCGCTCGGGAAGCACATCGTATATCATTGAGGAGTTTTATTTAATACGTGATACATGCTCTGATTGGGTAGCTTCTAAGCCATCTGCCAATAGCGTCCCTTGTATGAAATCAACTGGGCAAACAAACTGAGGAAGCATGTACCATAAATTAAAAGACCCATTGTCCGCAGAAATCCGCGAACCAGCGAAAAATCCGTGATATGTATCTAGATATGCTTACATTTAAAATCCGCGATAGAGTGAAGCCACGAAAGTCGAAGCGCGATATAGCGAGGGATTACTTTATTACTTATGAGTGCTGACCAAAGTTTTTCTTTATAGGATGATATGCTTGGAGTGGAACCCCAAGTGCAACCAGATAGCTACTCGATATCCAGTCTAAACGTAGAACACCTCAATGCCAAGAACAAACATCGGTTAAAACGACTCGAGGATTTCAACTCTTATGACAGAAATGCTGGTAAATAAGGTTCACTCTGTAGTTTTCGTTCTTTTCCTTGACTTAAATTTATTTGGATGTTCCATACGTTTCACTTGAGGTTTAATGAAATATTGTTTTTGTTTCTTTTTATTAAGGCAGAGGCCTTAGAACTTCTGGAAGTATCTGTTTGATTTGAATTGTGTCTCTTATGTGAGATCTGTGCTTTTCTTTCCAGTTGGGAATCCAGAACTATGTAGAGATCTGTGCAATTTAGGAATGACTTAAAAAAAGGAGTTAAAAATAACTTCATTCCTCTGTTTGTGATTCGGATGTAATGATGGACGGCTTTTCAACAAATAACCCAAACATACTTGCTGCAGTAAACAATTTATTTACAACATGAGGTTAACGGAAGATGTTATATATGTATATGATAGAACGATAATGAAGCGCAGAAAACCTAAATCTGTGCCAGCTTAGTTGGATCCTTTTCAAAACTAAAAAGGCACATAACTTATGAATTCTGCTTTCTAAACCAGGAAACACAATTCAAATTTAAAACCTTCTACTTAGAATTGTGGTCTTTCAGCGGGGTATATTTATTAGTTTTTAACTAATTCATAAGGTGTGATGGGGCACTGCTAGTCTCAACTGGCGTAGATTATGTGTGTGTGGGAAGCTGCTCTTTTCACATTGGTTATTACTTTCAGTCACAGCAGTGCCAGTAGCAGCACTACATTAGCTGGCTTTATCCAAACTAGCAAGTTACAGACAGAGGGTCTCAAGATCAAAGTAGGTGAACTTACAGTTTGGTTCCTATTGGCTCGGCTGTAGGAGATGTTTGTCCCAATTCTTTCAGGTTGGCTTGCTTTGGCAGGATGTTCATTGCACTTTTTCTTTCTTTGTTCAGAAGCTCTTCTCACTTTGGTCGCACCTTGTGGTTTCAGGTGGTACTGCAGTTTGTCCTTAGGGTTTTACACACGCCTGCCAAGCAGTCAGTGATTCTTCAGCAAGATGCATGCATGGCTCTGTATGGTCTGTCTTGTGTCTGCACTTTGCTCTTCTTTAGTAGATTTGGACTTTTAGTAGCACTTGCATCCTGGTCTACTATAGATGGCCTTCCCCTCTTACAGTCCAACACCAGGTTACGCTCCAAAGCAAAAGGGACGACGTCACTCTGATTTTAGATACACCCTGGATATAAGAGTCCTCCTAAGGAGCAGCACCTAAGTCCAGATAGGAGAGCATATAGAGAGCACAGATCTAGTGCTTGCAATGAGTTATAAAGGAAGGAATGGCTGTCCTGCCATAGGCATCTTGGGTGCACATAAGCCCATCAAAAGTGTGTTTGTTAAGGTGCCCAGTGGTCAATTTATGGCTCTTTATTTCACTGACCCAAGTGTATAAATGGTGTATTGGTCAGTCTTATTAGATGAGACTCGGAAGTTGTGCGGCTGAAGTGTCACAAAAGAGGGTCTGGCAGCTGCAAAGTAAAGCAGGTAGTGCCAGTCTGTCATGCAAATGTAAAACTAGACTGCTTTCTTCAGAAATCCAGTCGCTTTATAAGGGACTGCCGTTTGTCGGGGGGGGGAGTGGGGGGGTCACTCAACATGTGGCATGTCCTAATGACACTGCAGTATTGTGACGTTGGCAGAGTAGCGTGCACAAGTGTCTGAATGACAGACACCCACTGGGTCACAGCAGCTTTGATATTCAATGCTAGCCAAAGGAGTGGGCCTTCTGCGCTCCTAGCCGTGCTCTTTAGTTGATATGGCAGTAAGCAGTGGTAAGCCCCCACCCAATCCCCCTCCACGCCTCACCCCCAGGGTCTTTATATGTACATCAGACCCCTCTCGTTAAGGCTGGGATCATCATGTTTGGTCCTGGTGGGCTGTAGATTTTTGCTCTGAAGCAGGTTTTGCTCACACAGCTTTTATGGCTTCATTTTGGTGAAATGATAAACGCGCGCCATGGAGTCTTTGATTTGTTTCATTTACATCCTGAAAAAAATCATCCTAAGAAAAGACAGTTTTGGGATTTTATTAAAAAGTAACATTTTTGAATGTTTGAAGTTTGAGCAACTGAATAAAGGTTTGTTTTGTCCTATTTTCAGATCACAATATGTTTTTGGAAGATCTTGATGATGACCCAAACCATTTTTCCTCCAAAGATCATGCACGACCATACTCGGTGGAGACGGTGGCCACAGACCCCTGGATGAGGCCTGGGACCTCAGAAACAATAAAGAGGTTCATGGCTAATCAGATGCGACGAGAGAGACCACCATCAGCGAGCCAGTATGTTTTAAACTGGCAGGGCCCTTCGACGTCCCATGGCTGAGGTCTCCAGCTCCTTTACGTCGATGTACGTGGCGCACCTTAGATTACGTGCTGAGTTTGGGACGCATGCCAGACTGGAAGTGCCCAGTGTTGGTGTTTTTCTAGGCCACTTGTTTGATTGTCGGTGTGTTGAGGCAGAAGACCTCGTGTGGACTGTCGAGTCCCCACCGTCGCAGAGCTCGCTTCTGGATGGCTTTCTAGATTTCTGGTAGAGCATCTGAACCCGTTTTTTATTTTACGTTATTTTATAATGCTGCTATGGTGTACCAGGTGTTTCCTGGTTAATGACTTTAAAGTCTCTAAAAGCAAACCTCCTTAATTTGAAAAAGTTTGGAAGTAATTTAAGCTGCTTATTAATTGAAAACAAAGGGAAATATTTAACACTATATTTAATACAGTATATATATATATATACACACACATTTTGGTTGTAAATTACTTCTGAATTAATGTTTTTAGAAAAAAAATTAAAATATATTTTGATTAATTTATGATTAACTCTGCTGTTGAATAAGTTCTTTCTATTTTGTGCCTTCATTTGGTTTGTGTTTCGATGACTGACTGTGTTGCTGCTGTGCCTAACAGGTCTCCACCGTTGTCTTCTTATCGGCTATTTAAACCTGCATTTAAATTGGAATTGCTTTCTTTAATCATAAAAAGACAAAATAATAAAGTTACGTTTACACATTACACACAGTGACACAAAGTCGGAAAGCCGAAAGTCTGCTTAGTTACGTCACTTTGACGAACGACCAACGTGTGCAGAGTTCGACCGTAAAGCAGTGAGAGGAGCCCATCGACTGCTCCTTATGGATACCCGGATACCGAAAAGAAGGAGCAAACGGCAGATATTGAAGAAGTCGTGTCAAGAAATGTGAAGAACTTAAAAAGAGGCAGCGGGGGCCACGTCGACAAAAGAGCCACACGGTGGAAGGACAATAAGACGGCCAGGAAAGAGAATATGTGAAGACAGGAAGAGAAATCTCATGTGATCAGAGGGAACAAAGCAGTGGCGATGAAACGGAAGGAAGCACAAAGTCACTCACAGGACTCTCTTGACTGCTAGACACAGGGTTGACTGCACAAGTGGCCATCTTATTCTGGTCTCTCTCCAAATCTGGTCCCAGGTAGGTATGGGTATTCCCTCAAGGTCCTGCCTGGTTGCCATACAGTTGGAGTTTGTCCAAGTGGAAGAGGTGGTCACTGCAATGTGTCTGAATTACAGAACAAAAATCCATTGACTGTTGACTCGGTGCAGACAATCGAAATAGTTAAGTGAAAGGACATGTCTGCTCAACTCTGTAGTCCTGCTGGGAAACTTCACCACGCACATGCTGAGGGACCTTTGAGGGGTACAGCCGGTGAATTATAATTGGCATTAAGTTTGTTCAAACACAGGCCTAGTCATGGGTGCACCTCGTACCAGAGGTGAGCAGCAGACTGTGTGGGTTGTCATCAGATCAGAGAGATGTTGAGCTGTCAACTGATCTCCACTTGGTGAGATGCTGGCTCAGAAAGATCTGAAGAGTCAGGCTAGTGGAGCCTTGAGACCATGGCAGTTAACTTTGGGACCCCATAAGGTGATTCTGACCAAAATAACCTGATAAAACTTTGACTTGAATGAGGGTTGTGCTTGAGATGACAAGAACACTTTTGATAATGTCCTAAGCTTAGAGGTTTTATTAGGAAAGGAGCCTTTTCAGAAGCTGAGAACATTTTGCTTTTAGAAAGGTCAACAGTGACAGGCCCATGGAGGATGAGGAGATTTGGCTGGAAATGCTGAAAGCAGATCATATTGTGACGCTGTCTTGGTTATTACAGTATTGCTTGAAGAGTTGGACCGGCAGACCAACTGGGTGTGTAACACTTTTGACAGAAAGCCTGTGGTGACACGTGTGTCCATTTTTGGAACATGAGGGTAGCATTGTTGTTTGCAGATCTATGTGAGCTTTGTTAGTTAAGTGTAATTAGGATGAGAGTCTGCAACTCCAAATCTGATGATAATTTCCTCTCAGTAAGACACCTTGTTGACAGTGAATTAGTGTATTTGTGGAAAGACTGATGAGGTTTGAAGCATGGCGCTGAGGAAGAGGAGATCCTTTGAGTTATCAGTTCATCCTCAGTCTTGATGATTAAAAAAACAAAAAAACAAAAGTCTAGCTGTGTAGGACAGAGTGAACATTGCCCATTCGGCTAGGCTTCAGTGGCACACCAGGCCTGTTAATCCAGCTGCATCTTCTTCCAGTTGTGTTCCAAACTAAGTGCCTGACCTCCAGCTCGTACCACAATCTGCCTGGACTCCATCTGATAACAAAGGTGAAAAGGAGGGCTGAAATGACATCTGCCCATGCAATCTTCTTAAGTTGGAAGGCATACAATGGACTCGAGCAAGAACAAAGAGTGCTATAAATCATGGAATGACAACTGGGTTGGACAGTAGAACTCACCTATGAAAAGTTCCTCATTTTGTAACATCTTCTTCCTCTTATTTTGGCTGCTCCCATTAGGGGTTGCCACAGCGGATCATCTTCTTCCATATCTTTCTCTCCTCTGCATCTTGTTCTACAGTATTGCACTCATCACCTGCATGTCCTTTCTAACCACATCCATAAACCTTCTATTAGGCCTTCCTCTTTTCCTCTTCCCTGGCAGCTCTGTCCTTAGCATCCTTCTTCCAATATACTCAGCATCTCCCCTGTGCACATGTCCAAACCAACGCAATCTCACCTCTCTGACTGTCCAACTTGAGCTGACCCTCTAATGTACTCATTTCTAATCCTATTCAACCTCGTCATTCCCAATGCAAATCTTAGCATCTTTAACTCTGCCACTTCCAGCTCTGTCTCCTGCTTTCTGGTCAGTGCCACCGTATCCAACACTTATAACATAGCTGGTCTCACTACCATCCTTTAGACCTTCTCTTTCACTCTTGCCGATACCCGTCTGTCACAAATTACTCCTGACACTGCCTGCACTCTCTTTATCACTTCTCTTCCTCAATCCCCGTTATTCTGTACTGTTGATCCCAACTATTTAAACTCATCCACCTTCACCAACTCTACTCCCTGCATCTTCACAATTCCACTGACCTCCCACTCATTTACACATGTATTCTGTCTTGTTCCTACTGACCTTCATTCCTCTTCTCTCTAGAGCATATCTCCACCTCTCCAGGGTCTCCTCAACCTGCTCCCTACTATCGCTACAGATCACAATGTCATCAGCAAACATCATGGTCCACAGCGACTCCTGTCTAATCTCATCTGGCAACCTGTCCATCACCACTGCAAATATAGAAAGGGCTCATAGCCGATCCCTGATGTAATCCCACCTCCACGTTGAATGCATTCATCACTCCTACCGCAGACCTCACCACAGTCACACTTCCCTCGTACATATCCTGTACAACTCTTACATACTTCTCTGCCACTCCTGCCTTCTTCATACAATACCACAGCTCCTCTTGAGGCACCCTGTCATATGCTTTCTTCAGGTCCACAAAGACGCAATGCAACTCCTTCTGCCCTTATCT
This sequence comes from Polypterus senegalus, assembly GCF_016835505.1. Classification (NCBI taxonomy): domain Eukaryota; kingdom Metazoa; phylum Chordata; class Cladistia; order Polypteriformes; family Polypteridae; genus Polypterus; species Polypterus senegalus. The sequence goes on from NC_053158.1 coordinate 49,842,201, forward strand.
AAACTTCTCCATCAACATCCTCAGAGCAAACATCACATCTGTGGTGCTCTTTCTTGGCATGAAACCATACTGCTGCTCACTAATCGTCACCTCACTTCTTAACCTAACTCCCACTACTCTTTCCCATAACTTCATGCTGTGACGCATCAATTTTATTTCCCTGTAGTTTCTGCAGTCCTGCACATACCCCTTATTCTTAAATTTTGGCACCAGTACTCCTCTCACTTTTCAAGATTCAATTAAACAATTTGGTTAAAAACTCCACTGTCATCTCTACTAAACACCTCCATGCTTCCACAGGTATGTCATCTGGACCAATGGCCTTTCCATTTTTCATCCTCTTCATAGCTGTCCTTACTTCCTCCTTGCTAATCCGTTGCACTTCCTGATTCACTATCTCCACATCATCCAACATCATCTCGCTCTCGTTCTTTTCATTCATCAGCCTCTCAAAGTACTTTTTCCATCTGCTCAACACATCCTCCTTGCTTGTGAGTACGTTTCCATCTTTATCCTTTATCACCCTTATCTGCTGTACATCTTTCTCAGCTCGTCCCTCTGTCTATCCAACCGGTACAGATCCTTTTCTCCCTCCTTAGTGTCCAACCTCTCATACAACTCATCATACGCCTTTTCTTTAGCCTTCACCTCTCTCTTCACCTTGCGCCTTATCTCCTTGTACTCTTGTCTACTTTCTGCATCTCTCTGACTATCCAACTTCTTCTTTGCCATCCTCTTCCTCTGTATACTCTCTTGTATTTCCTCATTCCACCACCAGGTTTCCTTTTCCTCCTTCCTCTTTCCAGATGTCACACCAAGCACCCTTCTTGCTGTCACCCTTACTACATCTGCTGTAGTTTCCCAGCTGTCTGGTAACTCTTCACTGCCACCCAGTGCCTGTCTCACCTCCTCCCTAAACTCAACCTTGCAGTCTTCCTTTTTCAACTTCCACCATTTGATCCTTGGCTCTGCCCTCACTCTCTTCCTCTTCTTGCTCTCCAACGTCATCCTACAGACCACTATCCTATGCTGCTTAACTACACTTTCCCCTGCCACCACTTTGCAGTCTTTGGTCTCCTTCAGATCAACTCTTCTACATAGGATGTAATCTACCTGTGTGCATCTTCCTCCACTCTTGTACGTAACCCTATGTTCCTCCCTCTTCTTAAAATACGTATTCACCACAGCCATGTCCATCTCTTTGGCAAAATCCACTATCCTCTGACCTTCTTCATTCCTCTCCTTGACACTATACCTACCCATCACCTCCTCGTCTCCACTGTTCCCTTCACCAACATGCTCATTGAAATCAGCTCCAATCACCACTTTTTGTCCCTTGGGTACACTGTTCATCACTTCATCCAACTCACTCCAAAAATCTTCTTTCTCACCCATTGCACACCCAACTTGCGATGCATATGCACTAACAACATTCATCATCACACCTCCAATTACCAGCTTCATTACTCTGCCTGACACTCTTTTCACCGCCAAAACACTCTTGACATACTGTTCCTTCAGAATAACTCCAACCCCATTTCTCCTCCCATCCACACCATGACAGAACAATTTGAATCCACCTCCGATCCACCTGGCCTTACTCCCCTTCCATTTATTCTCTTGCACGCACAATATATCAATCTTCGTTCTCTTCATCATATCTGTTAACTCTCTCCCCTTACCAGTCATACTGCCAACATTCAAAGTTCCTACCCTCAGTTCCACTCTCTTTACTTCCCTCCTCTCCTCCTGCCTCCAGACACGTCTCCCCCCTCTTCTTCAGCCAACAGTAGCCCAATTTCCACCAGCACCCTGTTGGCTAACAGTACTGGTGGCGGTCGTTGTTAACCCGGGGCCCGACCGATCCGGTATGGAGATTTGTATTGTTGGCTGCATATTGATTTGGCAAAACTTTACACCGGATGCCCTTCCTGATTTAAGCCTCCCATTTATCTGGGCTTGGGACCAACTTGAAGAAACACACTGGCTTGTGCATCCCCTGTGGCTGGATTCCTGATTTCGTAACATAAAGTGACTAATTCAATCAGGAGAGTTTAGAGTGCCTTCTTATTTTATACTCACACTCAAATGATCTCTCCGGAGAATTCTGAACACCCTCTCCAAAATGCTGATAGGCCTCTCCGTCTCTCATTGGGGGGCTGAAAATCGAGATCCAGTCTGCCAAGCCAAATGCAGGAGAAGCAGAAGTGAACTTCAGCAACTAAACTCTTGTACTAGGAAGAGTTGTGCTATTCTGTATGAAGCTGCAGATGACACAGCAAAGAGTGCGACTAAAATGAAAAAGGGGTCATACAGCAAAGACAAAGAGTACACTTCAATGCAAGATGAATTTGCCGCTTGAACCCAGAGCTGCAACAAAGCAAAGGACATCACCTTTAAAAAGTTGGTACCTTAAAAACTATCTGTACAGAGATAAATTAGAAATCTAAATAGCAACCAGCATCTCTGTACGCCTGTCTAGTCTGTCCATGCCCTGCCTTATATGTCAGTATATGTTTACAGTTACATTTCTATAATTATTATTATTATTATGTTTATCAATAAATTGTACTATTATCTTTCTTAAAACGGGTGTGCTTCATTACCTTTATTTAAGTCTAAAGGCTGAAGACTCTCCTCCTACGACAGATAAATGAAGTCAGAGCCTTACTGAACTGTTACCAATTACAGCATTGCTGATGGCAGGAGAGACTGATCATTGATTATCTGAGTTAAATACATTTCTCCTCCTCTTCGTCTCCTACATTATAATGGTGTCGCGGGGTGGGCTCAATAAATGACACTGCTTACAGCAGCCAAAAACAGTCTGGGAATTTGCTGTGAGCACCTGACGTGGGGTACAAAGCAGTCGCCACCATCATGTGGAAGGCGCACTAACATCACACAGAGCACCAGCAGACTGACAGATTATTTTTTAATCTAATAGTTTCTTTTCATCAGCATCTGTATTGCAATATTGCATACTACGTAAACTTGTAATCATTATTAACCCTGGTTATTCCTTGCTTTCTTTTCCGCTTTCCAGTGGCAGCATTGTGTGCCACCGCCATGTGCAGCCACCTGAGGTGGCAACTGTGGACGAGGCCCACTACAGTCAGGGTGAAGCATAAAAGCAAGAACCACCACAGCACAACCATGTTTGGGAGAGACGCCCCTGGGGGCTGGCTGGTTGTTTGGCCTTGAACCCCACTAGCTTTATTTTCTCCAACATTTGCCAGCTGGAGTTTATGGTTTTGCTGACCTCCTTGACTGTTAGATTTCTCATTATAATCTTGAGAGACTTAAAACCGACAGTAGTAATGTAATCCATTATAAGGACTCCATGTTATTAGTTACTTGTTTATCTGTACTGATTAATTTTTTTTTGGCATTTCATTTATCTATTTATTCAGATACATAATTCTAATTTCTCCTTCTTTTTACTTGTACGTTTTTTGTTTAACATAAGCTACAAATTTGGTACAAAAATAAGCTGTAGAAATGGCACTTGTTGCTAGATGATGGCGCACTCACCTTCATGCCATCTCAAACTCCTGTAAACATCACAGCCTTCGGCTCTGCCAGTTTAACCCGCCGCCGTTTGCCTTCAATGACTGCAACCAACTTGTGCCATCAGAGATCGGCTGGAGTGTTGATGGCTCTCCTGTGTCTCTGGAAGTCTCCCAATAAACACCTGAAATGGTTACATGACAAGGTAGTCCTTCCTCATCATGGAGGAGCGCAGTCACCTCAGGCCTCGTGCCCAACTACCTCTGACCACAACTAACACTGCTCAAGTGTAAGGCGCCTCATTTATGCCATGCATTGCTTGCGAGAGCCCTCATTTCTTATCCATACAGTAATACTTTTAGTAACGGACCACCTAATGCAGCGTTTGTTAAACTGTTTGTGACGACTCGCCATATGGTTATAAAATCAGAGTTCATTCTGTGGCCTCCATGCAGCATCCTATTTACAACAGGAGTACACAAGCAGCACAGGGCACCTGAGATTCTACGGCACAAAATTATTAAAAAAGCCCCCCAAATGTCACCACCTACCCTCTCAGACTGAGATGAGTGACAAACAAGGCCACGTGTGATAAAGGGGGACAGATAAGGACACGGCAGAAGAGCCTGTGAGGTGACTGAGACGCAAGGCTGAAATGGCGGCTCCGGCACAAACTTATGAAGGGCGAATGAATCGAGTTGGGGGTACACGCATGTAAAGCTAAAGGCAGATTAAGCGGGCATGAACAACTGGGGGCACATTTGCTGTGGCGGCACACATCAAGTCTAAATCTGCAGCAGAGGTGCAAAGGCCATTTTGCATTAAACTTTAAAACTGTGACGAGAAGGCACAGTAAAGTGTCTTGGTAAACGTCAATCTGCTGCTAGTGTGACGGACGTGACTGTTGGACCACCGGGAACTGCAAGAACACAACAAAATATCCAAAGGGAGACGTAAAGCACAATGCCAGCGTGTAGCACTAAACAGTTCAAACATATAAAACACAAATAATGCCAATGTTTCTTAGGAATTCTTTTTTTATTCAATTTATTGAACTGTTCAATGAAAAGTGAGATATACTGAACTATTATCAGACTCATTTAGAAAAATGCATTTTAATGATGGAGCTAAAATGAGGACAAGGTAAATAAGCTGCATTGATTGCTTGCTGTTTTTTGACTACTTTATTCTTTAGTCATTCCATTCATGGGATCGGACAAGTTGAGCAACCATTCATTCTGTCCTTTCAAATGACACCAAATCCTCGCCCTTCTTCAATTCCTCTCCACTTTACTGAATCTTCCACTCAAGTGATTACACCGGCAGGGATTGATTACCAGTTTGGAATGGCAAATTATTTGGATTTATTAAAAAGATGTTTGCTTTCCACTTTTCTCGTAATAGTAATATTCATGTGGGAAATGTACTTGAAAGGAAACAAAAATGTTTAGTGTATTTTTTTTATTGGATGGCCATTGTTGTGTCTTTTTGCTAATGCAGCAAGTCGCCTACATACTGTATCGATGAGTTCTGTTCGCAAGTCCAACCAAGTTAGCTTTGGCACCCAATGAACACAATGCAGCTCCTAGAGAAAACATGTACAGGTACATGTATAGTTATTTGCACACAAGAGCTTTTTAAAGTTGATATTTGTATTTTTTGTTGTAGATTTTTAGTGCATTTTAACAACAAGCAACTGGAAGTTATTTTTTATTCCCATTGTTTTCCATCTGCTCATCAATGGTGAACGAGCCCACGTATGCAGACCTCGAATACCTCTCTCTCAACTCTTATTGAAAACTTACTTTTACTGTACATACATAAAAGTTAATATTCTCACTGTGAGATTTTTGAGACCCTGACAACCAGGCAGGGATTGCTTGTCCTCTACCGGTGCAACTGAAGGTTGAAAGGCTCACCACGTAACGTGTCCGTTCCCTGCTGGTCGATGGGACACAATTAAAACGAACTGCTGCCTTGGCCGGGTGTTCACTTGCGGTCTACCCTATTTTTTGGGGGAGCGACTGCAAGATGATGACAGCATCACTATGTGCACGGTGGGGATCCTGTGGGTGCTGAAGAGACCGCTCCCCGTTTGGAGAACTTCGAGCCGACAATGAAACTGGTCTCTTTTTTAGAAACATGGACTCCCGTTCTTCTCTTGTGCAGATCTGTGACTGACGTATTACTTATGTACAGTATTTCTGCGTTTATTTCAAGTGCATTTATCAACAAACAATCGTCTTTTTACGTTTTCAGTCAGCTGATCTTGGTAGACTCGCTTGTGGTTAGCGACCTGGTATACATTGCAAAAATATGTTCCATGATCTCGGCCATGTACGAACGAGCGACGTCTACCATCTTGCTCTACTCTCTCCATTATTTTCACTTTTGTTTCTATTGTTATTGACGGGCACTTTTTAGCAGTACATAATCACTGTTTTTATGCTTCATTCCAGATATCTTGGGCTTGAAATAAAGCACGATAACTCAACATAAACAGAGATGCACTCCTGTGACTGAGAATGTAAGCAATACGAGCGCGGGCTTTAACGCTCTGCCTAGTGGCGGACACACAAACCAACAACTCCAAATTTGAAGCTACGGTACGGTTTTCAAATTTTCACTTATTTAAATCATTTTTATTTTATTGGACATGCAGGTTTGCATCTTTGAAAGTTCGTATGTAGAGGACTTACTGTAATCCTCTTTCTGGGCCACAGGATGGCACAGATTTTCTTTTTTGGCTGCTCAGATTAAAAAGTTAAATGACGCATGGTCTAATAACAGAGGAAAATAACACCATGGATGGATCACTTCTAAAATAATGACATAAGAAAGGAATTTCCTATGGTGTATTATACAAAGCACAAAGCAGTAGAAAGCGTCAAAAAATGGTTTCCTTAACAAAGAGCCACCATCTTCACACCACAAGTACACTCTTCTCGTCATTGCCTATCATATTAAATCCTGGGCTCAGACACAAACCAAGCAGAATGTCAGACATAAATAAATAAGCTAAAGTCACTACTGAACACTGCAGCCCAGACTCTGCGTTTGCTTTTTAGAAGACTTTCTGTCCTCTGCCATTTTGTCAAGAGTAGGCCTTCCTCTGTTCTGTGTCAGCTGATCATGTCATGGAAAGCTTCTAACAGAGCAGAACAGGACAGGAACAAACACAAGCTGAGATGTTGATTTCAATATAACACAAGTACTCCTTTTGTCACCTCTGGAACTTCTGTGGATCGAGGCAGGATGATGTCAAATTCGACAACGTGCTACTCCATCTCTCAAACCCAAACTCTTCAACATTGGATTAATGGCAAAGTGGTAAGGATTAACCTGGACGACTTTACCAACCTGCTGTCGATTAAACTTTTTTGCTGTTATAAAGACAGAAGTCCCATCCCCCCCAAAAAAATAGTGCTTTGAAAAGAGGGACCCTCCTGATAATCTGAAGCGGTGTTAAGAGTTGACAAAAAGAAATCAGGGCCTGATCAAATAGACACTTCAGACATCGTAGCAAGACAAGGACTCACGTGACTCCAAACCGCACGTTACAAGTGTTCTCAGAGTCAGATTAAGGAAAATGTATCAGGGTCAAGACCCTCATTGTGAGTGGGTCACATTTCTGGAATGTCTCCTAGTCAAGGCCTATTTTATTTATCAGACCATCACATGGCCTTGCAGAAATATTCCAAAATGTTGCCAGCTCACAGATTTTTTTTTTTTTAACTCTCATGATCAAAAATGATCTCCTGAAATCTAAAAGCAGACTTAAGCCGACATTGTTAAGTGAAAAACTGAGCCACAGTCCACCCTGTAGTAACACTGACGTCACCCACAAAAGCAGAAGCTCTTGTTCCACCCAGGGTGGGGTCGGGGATTCTCTTTCTATGGCCCACCAAGATGGACAGGCTGACGCACTTTCTCTCACAGGCAGAGTCTTATTACATTCTGCTACCAAAATGAAAGAGTTCAAACTCAGGTCACATGCAATAAATGACAATGCTTATTTATCAAATATCACCACAATTAACAATAAGAATTAACAAAATAAAATGCAGATTTGTTGGTAGTACCCGATTGTCTCCGTAATGAAGCTGCTGCTTTAATTCCGCAGTATAAATTCTCTACTGGCAGTTACAGTGCGTTTCGTCTTTGCTCCTTTAACAAAAAGAAGTTAAAAGAGTATTCAGTGCCTGGACAGTCTTTGTCCCACATGGACTATCATATCTCTCAGGGTAGTCCTTTCATTTTTACTGTTTGTGGTTCACAGCCCTTTGTGACAGTCATTCCTGTGCTTGTGTGGCATTCAGCCACTTTTATGGTTGTTACAAAGCATCCATAGACAGGGAGACCATCAACACCGAGTTACACGCAACTTCAGTGTACAGTGCGGTGACTTCAAACAGTTCAGATTAAGTTGGACTTACAAAGCCTGGCAACTCAGTGGCACATTCACTGTTGCTATGACAGCATTCGGACCGGACCCCCTAACCTCACAGTCAACCGCAATAAACAGTAAACCTGCTGAGCAGACAAATCACTACCAGTGAAGGAAAGATCAAGGGCAGCTGCAGAACCCCAATGAATATCTCTGCCACTTGTTCCACCACTCATGGTCTCTGGACCCTTTTCCTACAGGTATACTCTTGAATCAGAGTTGTCCACACACACACATACATCAACCTCCTACTGCACATGACACACATTCTGTATCCTGCAACTCACCATTTTCAAAAATCTGCTGCTTATTCAGGGTCACAACACACAACCTACGATTTCAGAGTTTTGCCTTAAAGGTGTCAATGTCGACCTTTCCAGTTTTGTATACCATGAAAACCAAGTCAGTCCTTAGCAATTAAAAATTCAAGAAATTAAAATACATTCTTCATACATTTATGTAATACAAAGTTTAACTTGACTCTCATGAGCAAAGTGTTTGTGCACTCACCATTGTGTCGTCTTCACATGCTCCTCACTTGAGAATCGCAGTACACAAGTGTTGAACAACAATACACAGAGCTTAGCCTTTTCATTTTATGGACTCTTTGTCCTAATAAAAGAGGTTTATTTTCAGATGTGGTCATTTGTACACATTCAGCATTTCATTTACTTGAGGCAAACATTACATTCATAACAAAGCGTCAATGCACTGGCACAGTTTACCACTCCTGTGCACAGGCTTCCAAAACATATTGTGAAAATAACCCGGAAATAAAGCTGAGCACCGAGCGCCATCTTGTTTTAAGAGTAGTTCAAAATTCTGGCTGACAGTTCAAGTCCATTGCGTCCACCAGGCTCTGCTCCATCTTTCTCCTGCTGTGCCATGAGCGGTGTACTGCAGTGTACATCCAGGTCCCAGACCCTCCCTCGGTCACTAAAGGTCAGATGCATGCATGTGGGACAAAGTTTTGACACTAATGCTGGATTTTCATCCTGGTGCTGGTACAGCTAATGTCATTCCTTCTCATTTTTTGACTCATTTGTATACAAGTGTACAGAAAACCAATTCTCTGCTTTGTTTTAATCGACAATTTACATATTTTACTTTTTGCAACCTAAAATGAAAGCACACATCATTAAAGTTTCCTTTGCACAGAGGAGTGGTGGCTCTGAGGCTAAGGATCTGCGCTGGTATCCAGAAGGTTGCAGGTTCGAATACCCATCAATGCCTAAAGAGATCGCACTCTGCCGGGCCCTTAAGCAAGACCCTTAACCTGCAATTGTTTCAGGGGCGCTGTACAATGGCTGACCCTGCGCTCTGGCCCCAAGGGGTATGCGAAAACTAACAAATTCCTAATACAAGAAATTGTGTAAGGCAAAATAAAAAAGTAGTGCTGTAAACTTGAAGACATAAGACTTGACCACAGCTAAAAGGGGAGTCAAATAAAGTGAAACACAATCAATCGCCACACAGTGGGCCAGCTAATGCACGACGACGCCGATGAAGAGTTCAAAAACTTTATTGACCTGTGACCTGATTAGAATGTGCCAGATGATAACCAATATTGTACAGAAAGTTGTACAGATTTTTACCATAGAAAACTTTACATTGCTGTACCATATACATTTTGCTCCTCGGTTTTCTACATCACCTGTGACTAGGAATGCTCTTCATCCGATTTACCATCAAAAGCATAGTTCACAGTAGTATGATATATTATCATATATTAGGTCATCCCCAAACCAAAAATTGATTTTCTTTTTATTATATTTAATATTAAATTTGTACACATACAGTGAAACCTACATCAAACATGGAGAAAGATCGGTGACAGTTTCAGACGTATTTCCAATTACTTTGCAGTGATTCCAGTTCTAAAGGACCCCCGCGACTGGTTCTTTTCAATTTTTAAATAACTCTCTGTACATACTATTTCCATTTCACGTGGAATAGTCTCATTGGCTCCAATATGTTTTACACCATTCAGCAAATGATCCCTGGTATCAACACCTTTTCCCATCATTGCTTTAGCAATGGTAGTAGGAAATAAGATTCACATAATGTAAAATCCCCAGTGCATAAGGAAATAAAATCAGAGTGAGGAAAAAAAAAATGAAATTTTAAAAAAAAAAAAATCTCCTGGAACAGTTTTAGTGTTACAGTTCTGCATATATTTCAACCAAATCCAAAATGATGGGGGAGAGAAATATGTTGTTTCTAACTTTCTGTATTACGTGTTGCTTTGTTTTCTTCTCTTTATGTTCCTTTCTTCTCAGTCGAATGCATTTTGCAGTGACATTGCGATAATGCATCCTTCAGATAACGCAGGACGACGAAAATGAGTATTCTTTAAATGCATTTTCCTTTTAGATTATTCTTCCAGCTCTACAATGCAGTCACCAGAACAGGAGCCTTCAGCGTTTCTCTGCTTCGATCTGTGCAATTTGCTTATTATGACTGGGTGCATGCGCAGCATGAACCAAATGGGAGTGCCTCTTTACCATTAGATTTCCTGAAAGCTGCAAGGGAACAGAGGACTGCAAGCCAGGATTAGTTGAAAGCATCCATAGTACCCTCAAGTAGGCCTCAGTCCACCATCAAAAAACCATTCCTGAGGGACCCAGAAATGTATACTGATGCAAACGACACCATTGCAAGTTGATCCTCCAAGACAACCTGGGAATCTTCATATCCGATTACCATTCATGGATCTCTGTTACTGCTTGTCGCATCCTTGCTCCTGTTCACAGGCCTGTGAAATCTGAAAGACAATCCCAATACGCAGAAAGAATTTGCGCAGCACAGCCCGTAGTTCAGGAATCAGGTCAAATTGCATAATATCACAAAGAAGGGGATAGTATCTTGATGCATGAGCCTTGAACTAAAAAAAATAAAAATAAATAAATAAATGCTGGCAACAACTATTTTTTTTTTAAATCACAAGTGATAACAAAGACTGGATTCAAGCAGAAACTACAAACACATAGTCAGTAGACATTTAGGTTTTGTTGTGTGACTGGCCAGCACTTAGACTGATGCAACACCCTTCATCATGCAAGATGTGAGGCCTATGCAGTTACTTCCATGTAGCGACGACCAGAAACCAGCTCCAGAGGCCAGTCCTTGTGTCTACTGAAATGAAAGTCAAAACTGAAATGTTGTGAGTGCCTATGTATTTGCTTTTTCTATTCCAACCTATTAACTTCAGAAATCATAAAATTAGTTGATTAGGGTACACCTGTGTATAATTAAAGTGTCACATGATGTCTGCATAAACAGACCTGTTCTGAAGGGCACTGTCACTGCAACACCACTAAGCAAAAAAAATGAAGACCAAGGAGCACTCTAAGCAGGTCAGAGACAAGTTGTGGAGACATGTAGATCAGGGTTGGGTTATAACAAATATCCCAGGCTTTGAAAATCCCACAGAGCAGCATTAAATCCATTATAACAAAATGGAAAGCATATGGCACCAGTACAAACCTGATAAGAAAAGGCTGCCTAACAAAACTCACATAGGGTATGAAGGGTATTAATCAGAGATGTAACAAAAACAACAAGAATAACACAGAAGGAGCTGCAAATATCCACAGTGGATATCTGTCAATAGGATAACTTTAAGCCATACAATCCATAAAGTGGGGCTTTATGGAAGAGTGCAAGAAAAAAAGCGCTTTAAAAAATTCCTTAAAAAAAAAAAAAAACTTGTTTGGAGTTTGCCCAACAGCATGTGGTGGACTCCCCAGATACATGGTAGAAGATTCTTAGGTCAGATGAGGCTAAAATTGAACTTTATGGATTATGCATACTTTCTCAAGGGAGCTGTAATAAATGGGACAGTGTAAACAACAGCCACACTATGCACCAAGGTGTAGCTGCTTTTGATTTGCACATGTACTGACATCTGTGCTCTCACACAATTTTTGCTTTTTTTATTTATTTTTTAAAAGTAATATATATATATCATCAAAAATGAAGAATGCCTTATAACATATTTAATAAAAAACTATTTCAAACTTATTGATAAAATTACAGTGATGCAATATCACTGTACTTAAAACCACAAAACATAAATTTGTTTAAACTGAACCATGGGTATGTACAGTGTGTTGCACAAATTTCTTAGTTTTTGATAATGATACATTCATTACCTCATGGAGCTAAAATATGCATAATGATTGCATATAAACCCACCAGTAAGTGACAATATACAGGTGGTCTCCTGTTGCTATATTCACTGAGATACCACAGCTTACAGGCGTATGTCAGACACCAAGAATTGCAAGATGTGGGTTCTACAACTAAAAGGCAGCCGTTGATGTTGCAGCTGGCCTATGATGGAGGTTACTGTGAAGCTGCACATGCCACTGGTTACATTCAGCGACACACGAAAACACAAAATAACTGAAAATGTTGAAAAAGTACATACTGTGCTACGCTTCAAGCTGCATTAATCTGTTCCAAAACAGCTTTGCTTTGTTTATAAGCAGAAATGGTAAGTTGCTAGACAGAAATTAGTTGAAATTCAGTTGAAAGAAACAATTTCTGGGTTTTATGCACTCGCTCAAAGTAGACACCACCATATGAGTTCAACCTGCCTCTGTGTGTGTGTGTGAAATTTGTTTGTAAATTAATACCTGAAATGACTTTATGCTAAACTCAATCACATGTCCTGATCTTAAATAATAACCTTGTAAGATAATTCTTACCCGCTCATCACTTATTTTAAGGGCTTTAGTAAGAAAGAGGAGAAGGAGATTTGTCCATGCTTCTCTGTGGCTTTCAGAGGTCAGTGTCAGAAAGTAACTGATAGCCTCACTGCACACACTGTTCAAAATAAAAGTAGAAACAGACAGAAAAATAACATTATTCAAGTTTTAAACAACATGAATTTAAAAAATGTTTAATAATATGCAAATCTGTATTTTTAAAAGTGTTAAGTAATAAATGCAACTAATGTTAGCAGCAATTAAATACCAAGTGTACTGGGGTTATGAGAAGCCTTAACAGGTTTCCTCTAAAATCATCCCTAGAAATAAGGGAGTGACAAGTGGTTGGGTAATCAGGTAAAGACAGGCTCCCAGTTCTACAAGACAAATGAATAGAGAGAGATGAAAAGTTTAGGGGAAAAACTGAACGGAGTTCTTGAAGTGAACATAACCCAGTTTATAACATTTAGTGTACTTTACTACATTGCTGCTTCAATATGAAAAGCACAACAACAGACACTGCATAAAGGACATCAAAAAACTAGTCTGTGTATAAGTGGTGAATTGCACTGAGAAGCACAACACTCCAAGTTTATTATCCAGCAATGGCTTCTCTGTGCCTGTGAGAATTACTGTACTTAATCTGCCAGTTCTTCAGCTGTAGAAATATGGAAACAATTGTAATGTACACATAAAACAGTTCAGAGGAATGCGCACTACGAAAACACAAGATATATACATTTAAATATACTTACCACTCATAAAGAACTATATATTGTTCAAAACAAAGAATTCTGACTTCAATTTCCAGTTTACAAGATTTCCTTCCTAGTTATGTTAACTAGATAACTTATTCTCTGAACTATGTCCTCAATCATAATATAGGCAATTTCAAGTGTTAAAAAACTATCTGAATGAATCTAAATCTAAATTGCCATGTTAATATACTTCTAAAATGTTTCTTTCTAGCATTTTGTTATTAAGCTATTCATTAATTACCAAATGGTTTACTGCTTGCAAATGGCACAAGGGTTGATACTGTTTGAGGATACTGTACATTGGTGCCTTGTCAGCACCTGAATTACAGGCTCAAGGATAAACAAAACTGCAGTGGGGAACAACAAATAATTTAATAGAGATCTCCCAAATTGTGGGTGGGCAGCAAGTGTATACTCTGCACTATGTGCAATCCTGCTATTTATTAAGGAGGACATGTTCTCTTAGGATTAGGACTACAGGAACACATGGTATTAGTAGAAGGAGAGACAGAATGATGACCCCCAAGGAGTTCCAGAAGGTGTTCCCAACCACAAAAGTGATCCCTAACTTAAATGCTACAGTAAACCTGAATAAGGCAGTGAGCTGGACAAAGCTTCAGCTAGTACAAGGAAGAGAGACCAGTAGATGGAGGGATTTATTTTGGTGTACAGGAATGGCCAGAAAGGCATGAAGGTTTTATTTATCTATTGTTTATTGCTACTTCTGTTAATCATCTACTGTATGTGCTTTATTTATAATAAACACTCCTTTGTGTTACCTTGGCCAACCTGGTGTTTACTATGGGATCAGTGGCACCTCAAGAGGCACACTAATGTCTAAAATACCTAAAGAGTAATCAAGAATTATGGCTAAAAACTATGATTAACTATGAACTTCAACTTTTTGATAGTGTTCCTAGTTATTCCACTGACTTGCAGTAGACTTCAGCTGTCACTGCTTTAAAGCTTATACTGAAATACCTTCTATTATAGCTTCTATTTATAAAAGAAAAAAAAAGGTATTTATCCCCAACCACATTTTTTTGTGCCACAGCACAGAATCTTAAAGTATTTAACTGAGAATTTTTTGCAACTTATTAATATCAAATCCTCTATAATGTCTAACTTAAAAATCCAAACATTTTCTAAGTAGATAAAAGTATATTAATGTGTAGTAATCAGACAGCCATTTGTGCACTATAGCAGTTTTGAGTTGGATTGCCACTTACTTTAGCAGTCTCTGCTGCACTTCTTCCCAGGCATCACTTCTGCTGTTGTCTGTATACATCCGGAAAAGAATACGCAGACAACATGCTAGGCTGCTAGTCTCTTGTTTCAGAAGGTTAGGTTTTGATTTGCCTTTGAAACCTAGTAAAACATTAAAAAACGATTAACAGGTTATCACTCCTAAAGGAGAGGACTCCAGCTGGACTAAGAGCAAAGTGCAGAAGAGAATTCTGAATTGAAATATTATATTATTTACTTTTTCAGACAGATGGAAACAATCATCTGATTTATCTGGTTGCTACTCCTCCTCGTCCTCCATCAGTGTTGTGACTGCTCATTTTAGTGCTCATGTGAAGGGTTAATATTATCATATGTCATTTGGGGCAACAGATTTTAAAATAACATAGCCTGCATACAACGCAAGAAAACCTATATACCATATTTTTCCCGATTATACCCCTGTATAACCTGCACACAACACTACCCTGAATAGCCTGCATGTTTAAACTTTCATGAAAAAGAACATATGTAACCAAAACACAAATTAACCCACGCACCACTTGTAACTGTCACATTTCCCACCATAAAAGTTATTTATTATTGAACAACTGGGGATGACATATTTTATAATTAAAAAAAAAACTATATCCTCCATCTAATATTTTTTGTAGCTCAGCAATATCTGGTGAAAGTCAGTTGTGAAATAGCAAACCAGCTTCTCCTAGAGTTCTTCTATTACATGCTTTTGGCTGTTACAATATTATTACATGTATCTGTAAATTTTAGATTTAAGTCCAGTTTAGATACTGTGTCAAACACAGTCATCAAAGTGGAGAATGACTTGCAGATGTTGAATTGTGGATAAATGGGACTCCTCTATCTTCTCCTGCAACAGGCAGATCTTTCACTAATGAAAAATGGGACTATCATTGCCACTATCTTGGCAAACCAAGACATCATGCAAGATGCATTGGTATTTGTGTTTAGGGGAATAGCAGACATTTTTATAACAACCCTGCAACATCTAAACCTATGTATGTCTACTACGCAGGTTAAGTCAACTGCAGTACCAAAAAATCTTACCTGAATGTTAAAACTGATAACGGAATGTAAATAAGCATCTGATTGTTTTTTCCTCACACTAATTTTTACATTGTATCACTGTAGACCCACTATGTTTTCTTTTTTTGCATGTCTTCTACAAAGTGAACATCAGCCTATGCACATTATTGAGTGTTAGCTTGTGAAGTCCCTTAGTTGATAGAAAGCCTTCATTCAGAAAGCATTTGGGGGCTGATTTGTCTAACCCACCTGATCTGCTCTTAGATTGAACCACATTGTGAAAGTCACTCTTGCAGTCTAGATCACTCTAGATGATTTAATGCTATTTTATGCTACAACTGTTAAGCACCCATGTATGAAACATGGTCCGTTTTTCCTGATTAAACACAAAGGGAAATGGCTGATGTAATTCTTATTTTCATTGTTACTATAACATCACATTTTTAAAGTGTCTTTTTGGCAGTGTGCATTTTAGTTAACTTTGCCAAAACACAGTTTTACATACAGTCTACTCTATAGCATTGTTTGAAGTAATAGGGTATAAAAGTTATTATATTGATTCAACTGTAAAGGTGAAAGAGATCATTTATGTTAGTTTCATAAATCAGTTCTTGAATACCTGCTTCCATCTACAGCACCGCCAAATACTCAACTGGCTTAGTGAGAAAGTCAAGCCCAGCAGACAATATTGACTACTAGTAGTTTTTTTTTTAAATTTTTTTATAAATATTCTTCTATTCTGCTTTGAAACTAACTACAGCCTATGCTTAGTATGCTTTACCTGTATTTCCCTGATAAACACTTAAGTTCTTATTTCTAAATTACTTTAAATAAAAGTATCACAAATAAATAATGCTAATAGTGTGTTGCAGAGATTGGGATTCTGTAGAATACACAAAAATTATGAAACAATGAGACACACACAACAGATTGCGAACAAGACTCATTTCATTGTTTATTGAACAATACAGCACTACCCATCCCCCACAACCTTAGCCTGAAATAATAAATTTAACAATAATTTTAGTTAATAATCCTAACTTTCCTCTTTTAAGTCAGTGGGAAACCGATGTTTTATACTATATAATATAATAATATTTTAGAATAAGCTCTTAAAGCACCGAGGAAGCAATTCTTTTGGCATTTCTTTTTCTTCTATTGCCCTTTTAAACTAATCAATTTAGGTATGTTTACAGGCTTTAAGTTTTACTCCGTTGGCCATGCTTTCTTTTTTAGGGGTGGGGGTTTGGGAAGTTGTTTTCATCCTTTTTTTTTTGTAAAAATTGATTTATTTGTATGGAATGATTACAAAATACAAAAAAAAAGAAATAATAATAATAATTTAACAATTGTTCATATTTAGACATTAATAGTCTAACTGCACTATTACAATAATGATTCGAAAATACCATGGGTCATTACAGAGACCCATCAGTTCATTCACTCCTGAGCTACTTTGAGTAAATGCCTTAATATATAAAGTGAAGATGACTAGGGAACAGAACAATTTTCTGTGCAGGAATATTTCAGACAAAATTAAATAAATATGCAAATAAATAAATGTATTTTTTAAATGTAACAATAAATAGTAAAGCAATATGTGAGCATAAACAATTAAATGCACCGTGAAGTATGTTTTTGATGATTATTTGTTATATATTTATTTCTAATTTATTTACAGTATTTCCAACCACACACAATATAAAATACGTCTTGAAATTTAAACTGTTATTTTAGCCTATCAAAGCTGAGAAAGTGGACTCTAACAAACACCAGAATTTGACTAATGAATAAAAACCCAGTACAAACACACATCTTATAAAGAACACCCCACAAGTTTTAAATATTTCATGCATTATAGATGCACAGTGAACAAAAAACAGAATGCAGATGTATTATATCTGTAGCACCTGAAATATATATTCTTACATCATGTCATTTTTATTCAAAAACTTTGTTGTAGTAAGATTTTGTCAATCCAGTTTTGCAGATATATAAAAGGAAAAAAAATAACAATGTTTTCCAATTTTTCTGTCAAAATTATGTCTGCATGTGTAAATGAAGCAACTTAGCTCCCACTGAATCAGTTTTTTATGAGTTATTAGTTGCATTTTGCCCTTTATTTTTCAATGATCAGAGCACACACAAGCAGTGGGGCAATGTAGGACAGAACAATTGTAATTCATTCAAACCCCACAAGTGGCTATGGGAGCTGGAACTTCAAGCCATTAGGCAATGTCTTTAAATGTGAGTGAAAAAGTAAAATGCTTTTAATTTATTAGTTACAGCCCCCCATGAATATAGGCCCTGGGAAAGACGAGTAAAAAGGCTTATAAAAAAATTTTCAAACTTAATCTAGTTGTGGGTTGCAAACAAGTGGAGTTAACCCATGCAGTTTCAGACATGAGGGCTGGAACTAAGCATGGGCAGGTCAGCTAACTGTTTTTTGAGACTAAAACTATGTCAAATGTAACCAAGCTTTAAAAGAAGAGACAGCATGATGTCTATGTTTCAGCAAACACATTTTTAACTAAACCTCACTTAAAATAAATCATATTTATGTACATAAAAAACACACTGTATCACAGATTGAACAACAAACATAAACATGCAGATGTTTAATAGCAGCAAATAATACTATATAACTACCACATTGAAGAGTAAAGCATATGTAACTCACCTGCTTTCCAGAGAGCTGTTCTCTGCTCATTGTTGGAATTGAATGCTTTGGCAAACCTGTGGGACTCCAACAAGCAGTCTAGCAATTTAAAGAGCTGCTGTGAGGTGAGATATCTATACATTCCTTGGTCTTGTGTTTCAACATGGACATCTGCATCTAAGGTATCTCTCTAAAGTTTAAAAGAAAGCATTGAAACAGTTTTGAAAATCATGCATATGCCATTTTCTTTAACAATGTATAAATAAAATGCAAGTGATGTGATACATTTTGGTTTTAAAGCCTGCAGCGATTAAATTCCTGGCACCTCAGTACTGTGCACTGATTTGGTTTATATTACTTCAAATAAGAAAACACATCACAGTAGAAATACAAGAGTCTTTGCGACCAGCCCCGGGTGGGAAGGTTGATCGTCAAATGGTGCGGGTAGTCAATGTGCCCCCCTTAGTAAATCGAGCATGATCTTTTCTCACATTGATAATGTATTTTAACTTCTTTTTTTTTTTGATGATTAGGCCCTTCCTCTTATCATATTATGCACTACCTAATGCACAAATTCACATTGTCCGCATAAGCAACAGGTTGTAGTGTGCGATTATAAAATGCTTCCTCTGCATTTATTTTGAGATTTAATTATCTTTCCCAAGCACAAACTAAATAGTTGGATAGATATTATGTCTCCCAGACTTAATCCCTTATTTATTTTTAAACTCATTACTTGTTCATTCTGTGCTTTCAGTTCCACTTAAGTGTTTTTGTGAGTCATTTTCACAGCTGTATGAGATTCTTGGATACCTCACATTCTGCCCCATAACTTGCACCTACTAACAGTTTAAAATCTATGAGCAGCTGGTGCAATGTTACATTATATTCACAAAGTTTCTCCTAGACTATTCTCATTGAAAAACAGATCCGATTCACTGAAATCCACTTAAATTTTCACCATTTATATTTTACATGTATTATGTTAACTTTTATAAAACAAACTTAGACAGGATTTTGCCTTGTCAGTTAGCAGTTCTGGTAATCACTTATTGTGTTATTTTTATGAATTGGATAAATAACAGCAGTGCATCATTCCTTAGGCATTTCTTCTTACTGGCACATATCTATCACAAGGGTGTGTGTATATTTCAGCCCATAGTTCTTGTCCTCCATGTAGTCTATTTTTTATGAGCTCTTGTTCTGAAGGTGTTTAATAATTATGACTATGTCTTTATACATCGGTTTCTGCCGATAGTATTTTTGGTGTTTCTATCTCTGCTTCAGTACTATGGACATCATGCTCTCCTGTAGTTTTAACAGTTGGTCATAACCTCCTCTTAATCACAAATTATTTTCATTTTTCTTGCAGAATTCTGTCCAAGAATGAAAACCTCTTTATCAATCTTGTTTTTCCAATACATTTACCTAATATTCTTTTGTTCCAGTTGATATTTGTTCTCCTCTATTTTACTTTTTCTTTGATCTTTTCTTTCTTCGGCACTCCTTGTTCATGAGTCGCCTTTCCTCTTTCTACATATCTGCTACTGAACACTTTTAATCTTACATTGTTTTTGTTCTTCTACCACAGGTTTGCACCCATACCAAGTCTCCCTGTTGCCATTTTCTTCTAATCCTATTGCTTGTTCTGAAATTGTTTTTATATCTCATTTAATTTTATTCCTGTCCTCCTCTTTTTAGTTGGTTCTACAATGCTCACTGGAGTTTTTCCTTAGTTTCCTAATGCAGTAATACTTTCATGTTTTAATTTTGCAGCATTACTTGCATTGAGGGAAGCATAAAGTGTAGCACATGACCTTTCAAATAGATAACAGACTCTGTATTCCAACACCTTTCTCATCTTCACTACAAGCAGCGGGCCCTGTTAAGTCAAGACATTTAATTCAACCTTCAGGTAACCAATCCATTTAGAGAACAGGCTGTGGCATGGCTACTTGGGGTTAGCCTGAGACCAAGCATGTCAATGTAGGTGGTGCTGGTAGCACGGCATGCACTCAGAAATGGTGGTAGACAAACCAATCAACAAGTTAACAGCAGGACCCATACCATATTTTGAGTTAGAAGACTAATTGTGAACTAGTGGACAAGGCTTTGTAACCAAGGTGAAGTCAGCTAGTCTGGGAAACAGTGCCCCAAAATAAATGCTCCCAATCCTTCAGGAAGGTGGTTGGGCATATGTTTTATAGCCTTGTCTTGGAAAATTTTATTGTAGTGAAGCTTAAGTGAAATAAATGGACTGATCAAAGAAAATATGATTTTCAGATAGCAACATGGAATTTACCTCAGCTTATATTGAGCAGAAACCTTGAGAGACTGAGAGAACAGTTTAAATATTATAAACAGCTAACGCATATTTCTGCTAGAAATAAAATGGAAGGGAAGTGGCACAACAGAAACTGGATATTACACATTTGTATACAGAAATAATGTAAATAATAATTTAAGCAACAGTTTTCAATTAACAAGCAGTAAAAAAATATTCCTAGTATTTACTCTAATTAACAAGTGACTATGGACTACTAGGATTAAAGCAAAATTCATTAATATAACAAAATACGTGCCCAGTGAAGATTATGACAAAAATACTGTCTATGAACAACCCGGACATTCTTATGATACTTCACTGAAGAACAATGTGAATATAACACTCAGTGATACAAGTGGCAAGATAGAATGGGAGGAGGCAGTTAAATCAAAAATAATAAGTGACAGAGCATATGATAGCAGCAACAATAATAGCACCCAACTTCTCAGTACTAATATGATAGTAGCATATAGTTTCCCTGCAAAAAGATCCTCACAGTATCTTGATATTCATCTGACAATATGATTATTATTAGTCAACTGATCATGTATTAATTGATGGAAGACTCACATAGGCATTCTGGATATAAGATGTATGACAGACAAAAATAATAACACAAATCACTTTTTCTATGTATATAATGCTGACAACATTTACTATAACAAAAGTGAAGTAAGGTCAAGAAACAAAGGACAGTGACTACCCTACACTCAAGAACTTCCTCTTTATGGGGATGGCTTTAGAGCTGATCTACTCAAACATCCCTATTGCCTCATATGTGTCATGATCACCACCACCAGTCTTTGCGAGGTGCTCAAAATTGTCAAGCTTTTTATTGTTAATACGTTTGCAAAAATTTCAAAAAAATCTTATTTTCGGTTTATAATTTTGAGGTAAAGGGTTGCTTGATGAAGGAAAAAATGTAATTTAAATGATTTTAGCAAAAGGCTGTAAAACAGCAAAATGTGAAAAATGTGAAGGGGTGTGCATATTTTCTGAATCCACTGTATCTGCACCACTTTCTTAATCCACCTGAAAGTTAAATTATATACATAAAACAGTTGAAATGAATGTTGGAATTTTAGATTGTCGTGTTTTACTATGTTGTAAAAAACGTAACTTTGGTTAATGAAAGGTACAATAAAAATAAATTGACATTGTCATTTTCACCTGTGCAGCTGCCAGGTTTTCTGCATCCTCTTTTTTACTGGTGGCTGGAAAGAATACAATGTTGTCGATGGTCTGAATCAGCTCCAACTGGACAACACATTTTATCAGTAGTGCAGCAAACAGTCTCTGCTCTTGAATTTCTACAAGCAAAGATAAAATTAAACAATTGCCACAGTCAACTGCATTCTCCTTTGGATAACTGGCACACTTTAATATCATCATAAACTTACTTGTTGGAGTCCTGTTTTTAACTGCGTCTTCATATATCCCAGAGCCCACACTAAACTGGCTTTGACGTCTGTTCTCTAATGACACCTTCTCCATGCTACTGATAGATTGCTGGTCCTCAGACCGAACATGAATGTCTATCGACTTCTGGGATATGGAATCCTAAGTTAAACAAGTACAACAAGAAAATGTCACTGTAAACTGAATTATAGCAATAACATAAAATATGATCATTTGATTTTTTAATATTCATAATATTTAATATTAATTTGTCATAATATCTCCTTGCCTTGTGAAGCTTTTTTCATGCTATCCAAAGGAAGCTATATATTAATATCTTAAAGTTGTGACAATTCATAATTAGGCAGACAGCATAAAATAGTACATCTAACAAATTTACTTGTTTAGCAAGGCTTAACAGTACATAACTACTGATCAATTCTTAGCCTTTATATTTCCTCAATAAAGACCTGGGAGAAATCAAGGTTAATCCTGGCGGCACTGGATTAAATTCGACTTCATAATAGCATATACACAAACAAACATGCATACTCATCAGGCCAAGTCAAATTAACAAAGAAGGAAGCTACACAAACTCAGGGAAAACATGTAAAATCCATACAGAAAAGTTAGTGCCGGAGTTAGAAAGTGGAAATAGTACTGACGCTGCAATGCGGTATACCATATTTACTTTTTATAACTTTCAGCATTATTCTGAATAATTACTGTCAAATATGTCATTGATGGTCTAACGGCTGACGCTAATATGATTGAATTGAAACCCCAGTATTACACTTTTAAATGAGATTACTGTACTTGTGTGCAAGCTTGAACAACTCATCTAGACTACTTACAACCAAGCTAATATGTATTATTACATGTAAAACATTTTGGTTTGGTCCATACATACCAGCTGCTTGTCACTGGACTCTACCTGGCAGACAGGGTCACAGTCTATTCCAGCAGGCCTCCAGGTGAGTAAGCTAAAAAGAAAAAAGTGATAATTTACTAAAAATCTATTGTTATATTAAGATCAGCATATATTTTGCATATTAAAACTTGGCAATAAATGAATAAGTCTTTATAGTTAAATGTTTAGTAGTCATTCTCTGGATTTTTAGTAGTTTTTTTCATCCTTTAAATAAACTACAGAAAACATCTAGACAAAAACCGCATACAGTATTTCAGATGTAGCCTGAGTAAGTAAAATGCTTCTTTTGACTTGTACTGGACACACTGTGGTTTACAATCTAAAACTGTTTGGATTTTTGGATATATTTTGCACATTATCTGGTTATAAACAATAATGAGTATACACTGCCCTTTTTAAAGAAAAAAATTTTTTTTTTCTATAGAGAGAAACAATTCAAATTTCAGATGAACACTTCACATAAAGAGAAAATACAGTATGCAATGTCAACCTCTGGGTACGTCTGCAAAAATTAATGTTAATAATTAATAAAAAAATAACCTGTTGTGTTTCAGCCACATATTTCAGGCTATCGTTAAGTACAAAGGCAAATGAACTTTAAATAAATACCATCCATCCATCCATTCTCTTCCGCTTATCCGAGGTCGGGTCGCGGGGGCAGCAGCTTAAGCAGAGAGGCCCAGACTTCCCTCTCCCGGCCACTTCTTCCAGCTCTTCCGGAGAATCCCAAAGGCGTTCCCAGGCCAGCCGGGAGACATAGTCCCTCCAGCGTGTCCTGGGTCTTCCCCGGGGCCTCCTCCCGGTTGGACGTGCCCGGAACACCTCACCAGGGAGGCGTCCAGGAGGCATCCTGATCAGATGCCGGAGCCACCTCATCTGACTCCTCTCGATGCGGAGGAGCAGCGGCTCTACTCTGAGCCCCTCCCGGATGACTGAGCTTCTCACCCTATCTTTAAGGGAAAGCCCAGACACCCTGCGGAGGAAACTCATTTCAGCCGCTTGTATTCGCGATCTCGTTCTTTCGGTCACTACCCATAGCTCATGACCATAGGTGAGGGTAGGAAGGTAGATCGACTGGTAAATTGAGAGCTTTGCCTTACGGCTCAGCTCCTTTTCACCACGACAGACCGATGCAGAGCCCGCATCACTGCGGATGCCGCACCGATCCGCCTGTCGATCTCACGCTCCATTCTTCCCTCACTCGTGAACAAGACCCGAGATATTTGAACTCCTCCACTTGGGGTAGGATCTCTCCCCAACCCTGAGAGGGCACTCCACCCTTTTCCGGCTGAGGACCATGCTCTCGGATTTGGAGGTGCTGATTCTCATCCCAGCCGCTTCACACTCAGCTGCGAACCGATCCAGAGAGCTGAAGATCACGGCCTGATGAAGCAAACAGGACAACATCATCTGCAAAAGCAGTGACCCAATCCTGAGTCCACCAAACGGACCCCTTCAACACCCTGGCTGCGCCTAGAAATTCTGTCCATAAAGTTATGAACAGAATGGTGACAAAGGGCAGCCCTGGCGAGTCCAACTCTCACTGGAAGCGGGCTGACTTACTGCGGCAATGCGGACCAAGCTCTGACACGGTTGTACAGAGACCGAACAGCTCTTATCAGGGGTCCGGTACCCCATACTCCCGAGCACCCCCACAGGATTCCCGAGGGACACGGTCGAATGCCTTTTCCAAGTCCACAAAACACATGTAGACCGGTCGGGCAAACTCCCATGCACCCTCAGGACTCTGCTAAGGGTGAAGAGCTGGTCCACTGTTCGCGACCAGGGCCGAAAACCACACTGTTCCTCCTGAATCCGAGGTTCACTATCCGGCGGACCCTCCTCTCCAGAACCCCCGAATAGACTTTTCCAGGGAGGCTGAGGAGTGTGATCCCTCTATAGTTGGAACACACCCTCCGGTCCCCTTTTAAAGAGGGGACCACCACCCCGGTCTGCCAATCCAGAGGCACTGTCCCGATGTCCATGCGATGTTGCAGAGGCGTGTCAACCAAGACAGTCCTACAACATCCAGAGCCTTAAGGAACTCGGTATCTCATCCACCCGGGGCCCTGCCACCAAGGAGTTTTTGACCACCTCGGTGACTTCAGTCCCAGAGATGGGAGAGCCCACCTCAGAGTCCCCAGGCTCTGCTTCCTCGTGGAAGGCATGTTAGTGGGATTGAGGAGGTCTTGAAGTACTCCTCCCACCGACCCAAGCGTCAGTGAGGTCAGCAGCGCACCATCCCCACTATATACGGTGTTGACACTGCACTGCTTCCCCTCCTGAGGCGCGGACGGTGGACCAGAATCTCCTCGAAGCCGTCCGAAAGTGTTCTCCATGGCCTCTCCAAACTCCTCCCATGCCCGAGTTTTGCCTCAGCAACAACGAAGCCGCGTTCGCTTGGCCTGCGGTACCTATCAGCTGCCTCCAGAGACCCACAGGACAAAAAGTCCTATAGGACTCCTTCTTCAGCTTGACGGCATCCCTCACGCGGTGTCCACCAACGGGTTGGGGATTGCCGCCACGACAGGCACCGACCACCTTGCGGCCACAGCTCCGGTCAGCCGCCTCAACAATAGAGGCACGGAACATGGCCCATTGGACTCAATGTCCCCACCTCCCTCGGGGCGTGGTTGAAGTTCTGCGGAGGTGGGAGTTGAAGCTACTTCTGACAGGGGACTCTGCCAGCCGTTCCCAGCAGACCCTCACAACACGTTTGGGCCTACCAGGTCTGACCGGCATCTTCCCCCACCATCGAAGCCAACTCACCACCAGGTGGTGATCAGTTGACAGCTCCGCCCCTCTCTTCACCCGAGTGTCCAAGACATATGGCCGCAAGTCCGACGACACGACCACAAAGTCGATCATCGACCTGAGGCCTAGGGTGTCCTGGTGCCAAGTGCACATATGAACACCCTTATGCTTGAACATGGTGTTCGTTATGGACAATCCGTGACGAGCACAGAAGTCCAATAACAAAACACCGCTCGGGTTCAGATCGGGGGGGCCATTCCTCCCAATCACGCCCTTCCAGGTCTCGCTGTCATTGCCCGTGAGCATTGAAGTCTCCCAGCAAAGCGAGGGAATCCCAGAAGGTATGCCCTCTAGCAACCCCTCAGAGACTCCAAAAGGGTGGATACTCCAAACTGCTGTTGGGCATACGCACAAACAACAGTCAGGACCCTTCCCCCCACCCGAAGGCGGAGGGAGGCCACCCTCTCGTCCACCGGGGTAAACCCCAATGCACAGGCTCCAGTGGGGGCAATAAGTATGCCCACACCTGCTCGGCGCCTCTCACCGGGGGCAACTCCAGAGTGGTAGAGAGTCCAGCCCCTCTCAAGGAGATTGGTTCCAGAGTCCAAGCTGTGCGTCGAGGCGAGTCCAACTATATCTAGCCGGAACCTCTCGACCTCGCGCACTAGCTCAGGCTCCTTCCCCTTCAGAGAGGTGACATTCCACGTCCCAAGAGCCAGTTTCTGTAGCCGAGGATCAGACCGCCAAGGTCCCCGCCTTCGGCCACCATTAAATAAATACAAAGAAGAAAATGTCACACTTTACACATCCAAAGTCTTACTCGGTTTCTACATTAGGTGCTTTGCCAAGGCAATGATGTAGCCACTTTCAGTGGTTGTTCATTAAGCATGTTTCTAATGTAAAATGTATTCAAAGCGATTCCATTTAAATCAGAAGACTGACTTAATTAGGATAAGGCTTTGCATTTACTTTCATTTTGATTCACTTCTAGCCAGCAAATATGAAGACAATTTTAAAGTGTTTTTGTGGGTCATATATATAGTTATATCTCTTAATTATAAAAAAAAAAAAAAATCTTGGGAGGGAGACAAGACGTGAGACTACTTGCATGGAAGACACTTTGAAGTTCCACGACACTACTTGCACAACACACCCTACTTACACACATTTTCTGGCAGACACTTTAATGTCCCGCTAGACAAAGAAGTGAGATAAAAGGACAGCTGCTGTACAGGCTTTTAAATGATCATCATGCAGTGCGACATGCAGATCATGCAGCACGGCGCTAGCTGCCCCGGGGGAGGGGAGGGTGATAACTCATTCACTACAGCTTTATTACTGGCAAATATCAAGAAATAAAAAAAATGAATCAAACGAAAATAATCTTTTTAAATTGTATATCCGGATAACCAAACCCGGGGGTTGGTGAGTGAAGTGAGCAGGGGGGCAGAGCCCCCTAATCATTAGAAAAAATTAACAAACCAATTTCAGTAAGAGAATGACATGCATATCCAAGCTAAACAGTAACACTACCATCCTTATACTTGAAAGATAGAGTGATTACCTAAAGCATATGTGCTGTTTGATAATTTCTCTACATGTTCACATTGTAGCCACTTTGGTATTGACTTCTCGTTGCCTCAAATGCCCATGAAACTTTGTTCCAAAAGTCCACAAACTACAGCTTGTACCATTTAGCAAATCATAGTCTGATGTTTATTTATGCTGATAAAAGGTTTACATTTTCAAAATGTTGTGTTTAATACTTAAGCTAGAAAACTATCATTTGAACAGCAGATTTAAATATACTGTATTTCGTCCCTATACCATGGAGGCTATAGGCAGTTTCGGGAATATTTTATATTTACATTTACTTATTTGGCCGACACCTTTATGACCTCCAACAATGATGGATGGATTAAAAGGCAGAAGTCTACATGACCATCATCATTAAGCCTTTCCGTGAGAACCCTAAATCCAAAGAGGACTGTTTCATTTATGTTAGGTAGAATGCCCAGAGGGGACTGGGCAGTCTAATGGTCTGGAATCCCTACAGATTTTATTTTTTTCTCCAGCCATCTGGAGTTTTTTGTATTTTCTGTCCCCCCTGGCCATTGGACCTTACTCTTATTCGATGTTAATTAATGTTGATTTATTTTGTTTTCTTATTGTGTCTTTTATTTTTCTATTCTTTATTATGTAAAGCACTTTGAGCTACTGTTTGTATGAAAATGTGCTATATAAATAAATATTGTTGTTGTTGTTATCCAAGGTTTATCCAACATTTGATACAATTGGATACACTTCTTTTAGTTTTCCAGTTGAAGAACAGGCAGGGCAAGTGACTTGCTCATGGTCACACAGTGACAGTAGCAGGGTATGAACCCACAACCTCAGGGTTTCAAGTTCAAAGCCTTAACCACTACATAGACACTTGGTTCACTTTTTTACCAGCAACTGACATTTGAGTTTGGGTGACCTAAATGTTTCCAGTTTCTATGTATACCATAACTGTTTCTTTCTTTTTCAAGATATTCTAAGTTGTTGATTTTACTATTGCTAGTTTTTGTGTTTTGGTTCCAATTGTATTCTTATTCCTTGAAAAGAAAAACAGTATATATGTATAATCAAAAGACTATGAACCACAAGTGCAAGAGTTAAACAAGATAGGGATGTGAAAAGAGAGCTAGATATTACTAGGAAGGCAAGCTTTAAGGTAGGCACGGAGCTGGACAGTTTGACATCTGTGGTGGAGTGACGGGCGCTGAGCAGGCTCCTGTCAATCATGGAGAATCCACTGAACAGTATCATCTCCAGACAGAGGAGCAGCTTCAGCGACAGACTGCTGTCACTGTCCTGCTCCACTGACAGACTGAGGAGATCGTTACTCCCCCACACTATGTGACTCTTCAATTCCACCCGGGAGGGGTAAACGTTAACATCATACAAAGTTATTGTCTGTTATACCTGCCTTGCACTCTCCACCTTACATTTTTTAACATGCACTGCTTTTTTATTTAATTAATATTGTTTTTATCAGTATGCTGCTGCTGAATATGTGACTTTACCCTAGGGGATTAATAAGGGGATTAATAAAGTATCTATCTATCTATCTATCTACTACTGTGAATAGCAAATACATTTCATTTAAATTTTTAGCATATTATCATTACAGCAACAGTTTAGGTAGTCTTATTGCAACTGTGTTTGCTAGTGATCTGCACAAAAATATTAGCATGTCAATAATTATGAATTGTTAATGACCCATCTATATTCTCCTCCCCCCCCTTGGTATTCCATGGGGCACATGGTGTCTAAAGACGCCTAGGAATATAAGGATGAAATAATTGAATTATATTTTTAGACTGCCTTAGGCAAACTTTTAAAATTCTACAGAATTTCCATAAGGGTGTGGGCACTCAGTTGGCCTAGATCACCAGAACTGTGACTTTGACTGTGATTTTGTCTATTAATGGACTTATATTACTGTGTTTTTTGTTAATTTTGATAAATTTGAAATTGCCATCTTTGTAATATGTGAATTTAAACAAACTTGTATTTTTACGTACGTTCATCATGGATTGCTGCAGTGTTTGGAGTCTGAACTCACTGAACAGTGTTATGCAAAAATACAATGGCTTTATTCAGATTAACACAATGGAACATACTGTACTCTAATCAACTACAATCTGACATTGACATCATGAATGGTTTTGTTATACAGTATCGGCAACATTAAAACTGTATGTAAAAGAGTTAAGACGTTATACATATGAAAGTTTTAAGTTTTCATCTTACGCATGAGGAATTGTGGTTTTGAAGATGTCCAGCATGCAGTTGCATGTCTTGTCCCAGATCTCTAAAGTGTATTTTTCACCATTTAATATAACAACATTCTCCAAACAGTTAGTTCCAGATCTGGCAAGCTGTTCGTTGTCTGAAATGACACGGAAACATCATAAGGTTGTGACAAAATAAAGCAATACTCTTAAACCTGCTTTATTATATTTAATAATTTCTATAAAATATTTATTGCACAGCAGACAAATTATAATTTCCGATCAATTTTTTTTTTTTACTTCACTCTTATGAAAATACATAGTTTCATATGCTTTGCAAATTATTGTTGATCACCTTTAAAAGGCAACATGAATTAACCTAAACAAAACATACCTTGCTGTACACACCAGTACAACTGGGACAGGATGTCATCTAAAAGAACATCACTCAGTGCTTCAAAATACTGAGTAAACACATCACAAATTGCATAAAGTGCATGGTTGCATGTTGTTGTCATCCATTCAGCTTTCTGTAAAGAGAAACACGGTATGCAACTTAGTACTTTGCCCAATTACTGAAGGGAACAATTCAGTTGTAAGGAAAATTTAGAAAAAGTATCAGTTTGAGAGAAAGAAGCTATATTATATAAATATAGATCTAGAAAAAGTAGTGAAAAAGGTATTGAGAAAGTCAGATGTGGATACATACTATAGTTAATTAAGTAATCTACTATACTACATAAAAACTATACAATCTACTACTATATACAATGGTTTGTCACACAAAATGTTTCTGATCATCAAACACATTTAACCATTAGTCAAATATAACACAAGTAAACACAAAATGCAGTTTTTAAATGATGGTTTTTATTATTTAGGGAGAAAAAAAAATCCAAACCTACATGGTCCTGTGTGAAAAAGTAATTGCCCCCTGAACCTAATAACTGGTTGGGCCACCCTTAGCAGCAATAACTGCAATCAAGCGTTTGCGATAACTTGCAATGAGTCTTTTACAGCGCTCTGGAGGAATTTTGGCCCACTCATCTTTGCAGAATTGTTGTAATTCAGCTTTATTTGAGGATTTTCTAGCATGAACCGCCTTTTTAAGGTCATGTCATAGCATCTCAATTGGATTCAGGTCAGGACTTTGACTAGGCCACTCCAAAGTCTTCATTTTGTTTTTCTTCAGCCATTCAGAAGTGGATTTCCTGGTGTGTTTTGGGTCATTGTCCTGTTGCAGCACCCAAGATCGCTTCAGCTTGAGTTGACAAACAGATGGCGGACATTCTCCTTCAGGATTTTTGGTAGACAGTAGAATTCATGGTTCCATCTATCACAGCAAGCCTTCCAGGTCCTGAAGCAGCAAAACAACCCCAGACCATCACACTACCACCACCATATTTTACTGTTGGTATGATGTTCTTTTTCTGAAATGCTGTGTTCCTTTTACGCCAGATGTAACGGGACATTTGCCTTCCAAAAAGATAAACTTTTGTCTCATCAGTCCACAAGGTATTTCCCCAAAAGTCTTGGCAATCATTGAGATGTTTCTTAGCAAAATTGAGATGAGCCCTAATGCTCTTTTTGCTTAACAGTGGTTTGCATCTTGGAAATCTGCCATGCAGGCCGTTTTTGCCCAGTCTCTTTCTTATGGTGGAGTTGTGAACACTGACCTTAATTGAGGCAAGTGAGGCCTGCAGTTCTTTAGACGTTGTCCTGGGGTCTTTGTGACCTCTCGGATGAGTCGTCTCTGCGCTCTTGGGGTAATTTTGGTCGGCCGGCCACTCCTGGGAAGGTTCACCACTGTTCCATGTTTTTGCCATTTGTGGATAATGGCTCTCACTGTGGTTCGCTGGAGTCCCAAAGCTTTAGAAATGGCTTTATAACCTTTACCAGACTGATAGATCTCAAATTACTTCTGTTCTCATTAGTTCCTGAATTTCTTTGGATCTTGGCATGATGTCTAGCTTTTGAGGTGCTTTTGGTCTACTTCTCTGTGTCAGGCAGCTCCTATTTAAGTGATTTCTTGATTGAAACAGGTGTGGCAGTAATCAGGCCTGGGGATGGCTACGGAAATTGAACTCAGGTGTGATACACCACAGTTAAGTTATTTTTTAACAAGGGGGCAATTACTTTTTCACACAGGGCCATGTAGGTTTGGATTTTTTTCTCCCTAAATAATAAAAGCCATCATTTAAAAACTGCATTTTGTGTTCACTTGTGTTATATTTGACTAATGGTTAAATGTGTTTGATGCAAAACATTTTGTGTGACAAACATGCAAAAGAATACGAAATCAGGAAGGGGCAAATAGTTTTTCACACCACTGTACATACTAAGGTCTGCATGTGTGTCTGCTCTCTCAGAGCAATCTGATTGATCAGTTTGGCTGATGCTATTAAAAGAGGAAGTGCAAGTGTGAGACATTCAAAAAAGGAGAAAAGGCATAGGAAGGCATGCTGAGATAATGGTACAAGAAACGTAGGTTTCATTGGAAATGTAACAAGGCCTGAAAACTATTTGAAGAATATAAATATTTTACAAAGTAGTCTGGATCAAATTTAAGTCCCTTAATATTGAAGTTTCTTCAACATTCTTTCACTACAAATAACAAACAAATTATTTAAAGTTTCAAATATTAACTTGTATTTGGCATACACAGTGAGCAATTAATATAATTGTGGCTATCTCTGAAAGCTTTACATACCACCCACTTCCACTGTGGGGAAAAGGGATGAATCAAAGGGGGGAAAAAAGATGCAAAAACAAGTTTTACTGGCACAATCCAAAGACAAGTTTGAGCATTACAAGAAGATGATTTCTTTTTACTATCAACATCACCACTACCTTTCAACTACAATCATTTTACAATAGGGCAAATGCTGTAATTTTTGCCATTTTAAAAAGAAACCTTCGTATATTGCTTTGTAAGTGTACAACAGTATGTCATGTTTTGAAAAAGTAAGATCCAAAAACCATTGCATATAGAGAACACCTTTCATTGCTGTCCAAAAAGCAGAACACTCTGAACCATTTACAAACACCATCATAACACAGATAGTAATACAGAACTGTATGATTGTATTTGTAAGAGAGTTTCTCATGATGTATTTGAAACCGCATTAAAGGCCAGTTACTACACTGAGGCCATTATTATTATCATTATTATTATTAATAAATAAATTTGTTACCTCTGTCTGTTGTTCTGGGAGTTTCATGTTATCAAAAATCCTGAAGACAATTCTAAATAAATCTTGCCACCAGTGCTTCTCATAAGTGTGGCCATAGGTTTTCATTATTTCAAACATTACTGTCAAACCTCTGAGGAGGGACATAAATAGGGAATATCAGGGACGAGATGTAAAAACAATTCAACTGAACATTACTAAATATAAATTTAATGATAAGCTGCAGTGTGTCCCCTTACATGTTTGTAATACTTTTTTATGAATGATTGAGCATACTGCTGAAAAAAACAGCTTTTACTTCTACAAATATTAATCTTAAAATGCCTTCTATACACCCATTTACATAAAACATGTCCCATTCATGATTAAGGAATTCACATAAATAAATAGGTAAAAATTAGGAATAGAAAAAACTTACCTTGTTCGCACATCCAGTTTGCATCTATTGATTATACAGGATAGCTCAAACAATATAGGAAACCACCCCCTCACCCAGACTCTGTCCTCAGGGGCTACATTCATATCATCACTTGTGTAATCTTTGAAAGCCTAATGAAATAAATGTGAAGGTGAAATGTTTTCAATGTATATCTTTTAGCTTACTGAAAAAACACCACTGATCAAGTTACTGTTAAGATTACAAAATATAAAATATCTAAATTTCAAATGTTCACAAAGATACTTAGAATCTTAAATAAAAACGAAAGATAATAACTAGCAAGGGCACTACCAATATGTCATATTGCAGAGTACTAAAAGAGACAAAATGCTACACTGTCTGCATGTGGTATTGTTACTAGGACATTCTGAATATTACTTCAGTTATCGCGGGGACACCATAACGGTGCTCACTCTTGTCACATGCTGTTACCAATTGTTTAACTGAATCTGTTTGGCACAGTAAAACCAGGAACCGCACTGATCACAATTACAATTCAAATGGTGAAAAAAGGAAGCATAAAATTAACATTTACTTTTTAACTGGACAAACTATTAATATCTACATTAGAAAATATATTCCCATTTTATTTAATACTTTTTAGTGAAAATGATATATTCTACTTATACAAGCACCAAAACAGACAATAAATGCAAAGTTCTGATCTATCCATATTCAGATTGCTTACCTGCGGGCGATCAGAAACATATTTTGCACAGTGTCTTATTAGACGAATTGCTTCCATGCTAGTGTCTGGGAAAGATGCATTGCATGCAAATTCTGATAAACATTTCACAGCATCTTGAAAAGAGTCTATTGTGGCTGGAAAATGTTTTTCAAAAACAAGCGCTAAGGGGGGGAAAAAAGTTCAGCATTTTAGATACAAGTAATGTATATGGCAAACAATTACTATGGAAGTTTTTGGTAGAAACACAAAGAAGAAAAAAATATCAATGAATTGTAAAGACCAACTACAACTACATATAACAATAATGTACTCATCAATTCAACTCTCACTAGAACTGCTAGAGCTGTACACAATATAACCATCTGATTTAACATTGAAGACAGTGCAACAAATGAACAGTAAAGGAATGTCATCATCTTACTATAATGAAAACAAATTTAAAAAAATGTCAGATGCCTTGCAATATTCTGATAGCCTAAAAAACAAAATTAACAAAAAAACAGTCATCATCACTACTTTAGCTGTCAGTTTATGTAAAGTTTCACTAGATTGTTACAATGGAAAATCAAAAAGATCATTACAAGTCATATACAGGAGTAGCCTATTAACATGCCATAAATTTGGCCCTTTAAATATCAAATATTATTTATCATTAATCATTATGATTTATCATTAATGCCCACATGTTTACATATAAATAGTCTACACTGTGTTATAGCATTATAAGTAAGCGAAATGGACAAGTCATAGCCATAATCAGTGTTGATCAGTGAAATTAGTGAAAGTGTTTTTCATAGTGAATATGCTGTCATGTGCAAAATTGTCATTCATGTTTACAGTAAGATCGCTGCTGAGCTGTTTCTGGCATGGGTAATGTCACAACCTGATCAGTGCTTTAGCCTTCCACTTGCCATTCATTTTTAAAAACAAACCAAAAAAAGGCAAAAAACAACTATATTTTCATTAGCTGACCATAATGAGAATATTATGTGTACTGCTGCCAAATATAACACTGATCCCTGTGCCTCTGTGCAAAACAGCGTCAAATGGCTAATTTGCATGCATAATTAGCCATGTGCTGGAATTACAATACAAAATAAGCCTTAAAGAAGACCTCCCCCTCCTCAAGAAAGAAAACACATGCAACCCTGTAAAAAAAAATAAAATGAAAGATTTATTACTGTTTAAATAAGGCATTTCTATTTTCTTCATGGAAGAAAAAAGTGCAAAGCATCTGCACAAAGATTGGAAACAAAATAGTCATTCCAGCTGCACAATAAGCCGCTCTCACGCTACAACTCATTGCACAGCTAATGTGCACCCAAGATTGAAACTCTGTAAACATAATGAAATACTTTTTTTATTGCTAGTTTGTGATTATCATTCTGTCTTGTTTTATTTTGCTTGAGGCATGTTGGCACAGCAGGGAGCACTGCTTCCTCACAGCTCAGGTCACATTTTTGGTCACAATAATTACTTCGGCATACTGTGGTATAAGATGCTTCCCTAGTCCTCAGGGACAATTAAAACACCAATGTACCATTATACGCCATTCAAAACAAGTTCTGTTCCTCATTACCAATTTACTTCAATTCATTTCCTAGAGTTTGGTGAAGTTCCCAAATATTTCTGTGATTTCACCAAACTCAAGGTGAAGCAAACTCTGCAGAGTTCACTTACTGCTCGCCAAAATTTTAAGTCCATGACTTGTTTGATTCTGCACCCTTTGCCCTAACTGACTAAACACAATGTTAAGCTCTTCACACGGAAAGTCCAGATTGCAATGTAAGTTAATAACAGATATCATCACAGAGTTCAGTATCATACTATATACAAACAGCTGTAGACTACTTAAAACAGTGGTTTCACATGTGGGTCCTTTATACAAGCTCTTTATCACTTAGATTATTTAAATCTTAACATTTTTAAAACATGGTTAAAAATTTAAAGGCTGCTTAAACTTCCCCATAAGCAAACACTATTAACATAGTAAACCCAGAAACTGGCAAGGAGATTTAGATAGATTGATCTGTATTATAAATGTGCTTACCTATGCTTAAAACGCAATTTTAATATTATTGAAAAGTAAACAGTTTTCAAACTTACTGACAATGTGTCCCGTGGTCTGAAACGCCAATTCCACTATACTCTCATCTTGGTCTGAAGCAGCAAGATGAAACACAGAAAAAATATTCTTCCATCCTGAACGAATATTACCAGCCTGTGAATTAACCATCTGGGCTATACACCGTACTACCATGTCCCGAATAGTAGGTGACCTGGTGAATAAATGCAAGTAATAAACACAATATGTTCATCTCAAGAAAAACAGGTGACTGTTTTAATTTTTTCTATCAGCTCTGCACAAAAAGCATAGTGAAAATATTACTCTAAGTAAACTTCTTCTTCTTTCGGCTGCTCCCGTTAGGGGTCGCCACAGTGGATCATCTTCTTCCATATCTTTCTGTCCTCTGCATCTTGTTCTTTAACACCCATCACCTGCATGTCCACTCTTACCACATCCACAAACCTTCTCTTAGACCTTCCTCTTTTTCTCTTGCCTGGCAGCTCTATCCTTAACATCCTTCTCCCAATATGCACCAAATAATTTTTTTTAAATATATTTATACTACTGCAAAAACATACTCAAAGATAAATTATATTGAGCTCTGTTTGCTAACATGGCCTCAGAAGAACCTAAGAAGAAAATAAAAACAATGTTCCTGGATCACCTTTTACTAACGCCTGACCTGATTTAATTAACAGGTACAAATATCAAGACCAAGACATTCATGTTTAAATAAAAAAAATAATTTGAAATAAATTTTATTCAATACAGACTTGATGACTTTTTAATGACCAAACAGAAATAAAAGCCATTCATCAATTTATTTTCTGTGGACAGCAAAATAAATAAATAAATACAATCTATAAGACATTAAGCAAACACATCTCTAATATCTGCAGATCTTTTACTAGCTGTGAATCTATGTTTATAAATCTATTTAAATATAAATGGCACAGTTCATTTCTACTACAGCACAAACTGCACCACCATGACAGCTTATTTTCTTTTCTCTTACTTGACTGCTACTTTTTTTTTTTAACTTTAGCCTTGTACTCGATTAGTTAAGCTGTAAAATGGGGCTGCTTTTAAAAATAAATAATAATATAGCATTTAAACAATTAGAAAATGGTTACCCAAAAATTCTGTCAAACATTTTTTAGCTGCTAATGATTACATATATATAATTTTTGTATTATTTTTTTTTTGAATATGTAAGTCTGAATCCAGTACTGGTAAGCACTTCTTCAGTTCAATAATTTTGTCATTACTTTACACCTTTTACCAAAGATTGCTTCATTCAGAACTCCAAGCTGGTACAAACACATTTTTATAACTGAACATGAATGATAACGATTGATTCCTCCACAAGAAATGCCACAGCATTCTACTGCTCCAATATGATGTATAACAATGATGTATAGAAAGAGTTGCAGAACACATCTTTGGCAATGCTCATATGTGTACCCCACACAACAACCATGCCATAATAAACGCATATCTCTTTGACACTTCAAAGTCAACATTACTTCTTTTCATATGAATATAAACAGTGGCCTTAAAATACTTCAGTATTCTGTGGTTTATATAGATTACTGTAACAAATACTACTATTTATACTGCATTACCTCCCAAATATAACGTTGAACTAAATGTACAAACATGCCAGAGTAGATGCATAGTTTATAAAATGAATGTTATCTAATTACCTGTTCTTTTTCATGATATGCTCAAAAGGCCTTAAAAAGTCCTTTTGGAATCTGAAATTAGCCAGTTCTCCTTTTTCCAAAAATTTCATAGATAGCTGTCTCAAAGAATCTACAGCAAAAATAGCCACATCTTCATTGGGATTACAGCCAACCTTGCAGAAAGAAATAAAAGAAAACACTTCAAAAGGTGACTCAGATCATCTAAGGGTTTATACAAGAAAATGAACATTCAATCTTAGTATTCGTTTTACTACTGAGTAAACTAGTTATAATGTCAAATATGCATCACGTTCAGGCTCTGCAAAAGATGCAAATGATTTCTTTTTGAAATCACTACTGTTATTTTCTCAATGTAACTTAAAAAAAATAAAGAATATGCCATATATACAAGATAAGGAACCCCACCAGTTGAAACATATATACTCTTCTCCTAAACAGCTCAAAACCCATTGGATTTTAAGTTAAACCTTATGAGGACAACACAAGACCTGAATAAATACTTTGACCCTTCTAACCTCTGAAAGTGTTGTGCTTTGGGCTTATCTAAGTAACTTACTGATGACTTGAAACTAAAGATAACAGAGTTCAATATTTTCATACAAGCAAATAGATAAGCTTGATTTATGTTTTGTTATTCTCAATCTCCTATCCCCAGACATTAGGAAAACACTTTCAGTACAACCACTAGTATGTAAAACAATGCCTAGATTAACTAGGAATTTTTTGGGAGAATTGACAAATGAAGCAAAAATGGACATATCTGGGACAAACAAGTGAAACCTATACCTGAGGAGGTCAACACCATGACATTCAGTAAGAATGAATTGGAACTATTTTGCTTTGGAGTTAAGTGGCGACTATTACCAAAAATATGCTTCAAATAAGTACAAAGAGGTGTAAGAATGTTCAAGTCCATGAGTCACTAAAGAACCTAAAACTGAGAACAGGTTTGATTTTTCAGCAATGCAAAGACCCAAAATAACTCGGCATTAGCTATAAAATATTTATAGGAAAAAGAGATTGTGGCTACAGGTTACTTTTGGAAACATTTGACATTCTGTCAACAGGGTGCCCAATTGTGCATATGCAACATTTAAGGTTTTATTTTTGCATTTGTTCAGTTAAGCAAATAAATATTAATCATGCATTAAACATGACATATTTTGCACGGTTTAAGTTTACACACTGTGTTAAATTTCGTCCACTTAGATATTGATTGAAGCATTTAGTTTAATTAGGTGTGACCAAATCCCTGTATACCACTGTTTTCTTTTAGTTAAAGAACAACAACACGCCAATTGCTATCCAGTTTGTGTGCTTTAAGCAATCTGTCTAAACTAAGTAACTCAGAAACACCAGTTTTTTTTTCCTATATGAACAAAAACACATAGTTGACGACATTATTAATTTATTTTATGATTCATAATCATACTAAGTAACTGGACAGGAAACCTGCTTGAATACTGAAACATCTCTGATATACACAGGAATGTACTTCTTTGGTAGTTTCATAGTGAGTTTCATTATTGTGGTAGAATGGAGTATAAAAGGATGCATACATTTTCAGTGGCAAGATAAACCAACTCTGACTTTTATATTTGAATCACTAATGAATGCAGGGCCACGCAATTGTGCGGTGTCATTCTGATGCTGTCCTGGAGTTCAATACAGTATGTGGCCAAATGTTTGTGGACACCTGGGCGTCATACCTATATGAGCTTGTTGGACATCCTATTCAAAAACTATGGGCATTAATATAGAGCTGCCCTCCCCCTCTGCAGTTATAATAGGCTCGGTTCATCTGGGAAGGCTTTCCAACAAGATTTTGGAGTGTGTCTGGGAATTTGTGCCCATTCGGCCACAGGAGCATTTGTGAGTAGTACTAATGTTGGATGATAAGACCTGGCTCACAAACAGTGCTACAATAAGTCCCAAAGGCTCTGTGCAGGTAACTCGAGTTCTCCCACACCAAACCCTGTCTTTATGGACCTGGATTTATGCACAGAGACAATGTCATGCTGGAACACCAAAGGCCTTCCTCCAAACTGTTGCTACAAAATTGAAACTTCACAAATGTCTAAAATGTCTTTGAATGTTGTAGCATTAGCAATGCATCACCAAACTTTATAG
The DNA here is from genome assembly GCF_016835505.1 of Polypterus senegalus. Taxonomy (NCBI): domain Eukaryota; kingdom Metazoa; phylum Chordata; class Cladistia; order Polypteriformes; family Polypteridae; genus Polypterus; species Polypterus senegalus. The sequence goes on from NC_053158.1 coordinate 49,881,986, forward strand.
TAGGCACTATGCAGTCAAGAAGGTAGCATTTTTCTAGCATCTGCTAAACCCAGATTCATCCAGCAGACTGACAGATCATGAGATATGATTAATCACTCTTGAGAACCAAAAGTCCAATAAAAGCCTGCTTTACAAAACGATGCATTCTACTGGCAATACTTGTTAACGAGATTGCATAGCAATGTGCTTGATTTTATGAAACTGTTAATAGGTGTGGCTCAAACACCTGAACTTAATCATTTGTAGGGGTGACAACAGACTTTTGGTCATATATTATATATAATAAGCAGATACATATTCTAACTATTAGATCATGTGTGTATCTATTTGTTCCTTTTAACAGCTAAAACATTCCTAACTTCTCTGGTTTAAGATGACTTGAGAATACAAAGATTATGCAGTTTCTAGCCCAAAGTATAATATAGCAAGATTTTATAAAGACAAAAAAGCTATGGAAAAATATTTACTTATTCATTTATCTCTTAGATCCCTACAGCAAAGCTAAGTAACACATGGATGTTGTGACTGAAAACTAAACATAACTGGCAATAAATTTAGTTTGCTAAAACTATTAAGTGCGACTTCTACTAGCAGAAACTAATGGCAAAGATATCATACAGCCAAATAACATTTTGAAAATAACTCATTAAATAACTTAACCAGAAATTACTGCATTAAAATGTTCCAAAACATTCAGAAAATAAATTGATTTTATCTTCTATATCTGTAACAAAAGTAGCAATATGATTTTCCAAAAGAAAATTAACTATAAAATATATAATATTTTATTTTTTACCAATCATAGAATATGCATTTATACAATTTTTTGATTTCATTTAATAACTCACTGCATTAATAGCAATTTACTTTATTTTTATTTAAAATAAAATGAAAATTTGTCATGTTAGACATTGTCTGCTGTTTAAAGCAATGGTAAAATTAATAACATGCCATTTGAACTGACTTTTCACTTCATTTACTGCACTATTTCACAACATTTAAGAAAAACAATGAAAACAATACCTTATTAAAGTGGTCACCAATAACTTCCCAAATTCTTGACCACTGAAGTCTTATTCTGCCCATGTTATAATACGATATTTCGACAATTTTTTGCAAACTAAACATCCGTGGGTGTGTTGGTGAAGCTAGTTCATCCATTGACACAGCACAAAGCCACCTTACAAAATCAACTAGACAATTAAAAGAAACATGTTAATTCACAATAAATACTGATTTTATTATGTTAATATGCATTTTAAGTACTCACCAATTGCATTGCCATCCAATCTAGTTGAACCTGTAAATATCCTGAGAAAAGAAGTACAAAAGAAAACAAAAACACCATGAAAAATACTATGCCATTTATCTGTGCTTGCACTCATAATATAATGAAAACACAAAAGTCTTTAATGACAATAATGAAAAACAAATAAAGGATAATACTTAAAGCATAATGTCACAGTACCTGTCAACAGCCACAACTACACTTTGTGAGCTTGTCTCTCCAATGGACTCTTGAATGCTTGCTATCTGCTTGCGATCCACATTTCCCCCAACTTAACAGCAAAAAGAAAAAAAGTAACAGAAATAAAATAAACATAACATTCTGAAAATAAGAAGGGCAGTCAAATCTAATGAAGACTTACCCAATCCCAGGCCAACAAACTCATCAGAATTCTGCTCCTTGGTGCCAGTGATTGTTCCTTCTTTTCCTCGTACAGTCCCTGAGATGTAACGGGGTTTTACTCCCGTGCCAATCAGTTGGGCCAGTTCCAACTGACTAATGCACTTTAGAATCTAGAAGATTAATAGATTTACTCTTTATATTCGACAGTCAAATAAAATAACATAAAATTAAATAAAAAATAAAGAAGATGCAAAAATTACAAATTTTAAGTCACAGGCCCCAACCATGTAAGACCATCCTTTGGTATTCCCCTATCTTGAAAATATCTATTCTCAAACACACCTCTTCATCTTTAAAACATTCAAATCACTTGCATAACCAGTTAAGTATGTACATTGTTCCCAACTGTCACCTCTATCCATCAAATGCCCCAGGTACATTTGTCTTTGTGTTTGGGGATTGGTACATTATTTGCTTTTTGAATGCATCTGACTTTGTGTCTTCTGTTTTTTTCTAGTTATATTTCCTTTAACTACAATTACTGGACCTTTCGACTATTTACCTCATATTCAGTAGAGGTTATGTTATTCTTTGCCTCAAAATCAGTAAACGTCTCTAGCTGGAACACCAGAGATTTTGGTTTCTAGAAAGGTTTTTTTTTGGCAGTCAGGGTAGGCTTATTCTTCCTTGTTGCTTTGTTTTAATTACAAACCTGATTACCCCCTCCACCACTACACCCCAAATAAAAAGACTACTTTGCTAGTAATAATCAAGTACATTCAGTAAACATACTCTATCTTGATAAAACTGGATTAGGCCAATCTCTGCTTCTCCAGGTTTGACAAAAGCAGCCAGACAAAAATATAAAATAATCAATTTCTAGTATAAAAATCATATTAATTATGAGGTCTTATTAATATAATACCTACTACTTCATAATACAGATACAAATGTATGTCAAGAGTAGGTCAAAAGAAAACACAGCTTACCTCATGCCAGGAATTCCCTAAATAATTGCCATCTGTGTGTGCTACAGTGATAAGTGTTTTGATGGTGTCTATGTTCTTCTGCTTCATTTCAGTGATACCAGAACTTGCAGTCAATAAGGTAAATCTTGCAAGTGCCTGCACATAGGCATCTCTTTCAAGCTAGTCAAAAAACAAAAAAGATTAGTATCTTACAATGTACAACACCATACAAGGTAATATATTAGAACAAATGTCTCCAAAGTTAAGGGTATACTGTATGTCAATTTCTCTCATGTGCGCAACAAACACTAAAGCAATATATTCTTAATGGTTTAGGATGCATATTCTAACAAGTTTCTAATGAAAAAATTGGTAACATTTCTTTTGGTTTTCTAATTGGAGCACAGGAAGGTTAAATGACTTTCTCATGGTCACACAGTGTCAGTGGAAGAATTTGAAGTTCAAAGCCTTAACCGCTACACACACTGAGCAACAATAAATAAAAAGGATTTTAATTATATTAGTTGTAGTCTTACTATTTATGATAGAATTAAGAAGTTTATATAAAGCTTCACATAAACTAAGAAAAAAGTTATAACTGAAGTTACGAGTTCATACAAGATAAAACAACTGGGTTAGGAAAGGTTTTAATCTCTCATACTGGTTTTACTCCTGTGTAAATACAATACATCCTTAGTAGAGTGATGACATTTCTCAGTAAGGTAGAACCGAGAGGTGAGATTAGTTTATATAAAAGGAATAAATATTTAATGTAGAAATGGGAGCATATATGTTCAAGTAGAATGACTAAGCAGAAAAGCTCATAAAGTACTTATTAGATAGCTGCAAATACAGCTAAATAAAAAAGGTTCTTTAGGACAGAAAAAGGTGCATGCTAAACTTTATTCATTTGAAGTAAAATTCACTCAAAATTAAGTGAAATAGTACCTGAATGGTGAAGATGCAAGCTATCCTAATTGCACATCTTATGCCTTCAAGGCACAGTGAAGCAACTTCAGTATCATCACAGTCTTGCAAGCCAACACTGAAGGCTGCTAAAAATGGAGTCCAAGCCAGCTGCAAAAAAAGGAGATGTAATTTTTGTAATTCGTTGGTTAGTCTATTATTAACCTTCTTAAAAGACCACAGAAAAATGTCTTCCAGTATGCCCTTTTAAGGTTAGTGGTCCTCACCTCATACATCATGAGGACATTTAATCAAGTTATCATAGCATAATTAAAAGGACCACTTTAAAAGAATTTAAATCTTATAAGTACTGCATTAGGCTACTATATGTATAGGTAATGCAGTAAATTTCTATATTTTAGAGAGAAGAGTCTGATTTGAGGGCTATGCGATAAGCACGCTTTCTGACTTTAAGTACAAATAAACTTATCTTATTGTCTAGAGTAGGGAACTACAGAATCCTCCTACTCTAATGAATTTACTGACTAGGGGAAAACTCTATGGGGCTCAAATGTTCAACTTTAAATATACAACTTTTCTTCTTCTGCATCCTATTTTTTCTTTAAAAACATGAATCGTAAATTACTCTTCATGCAATCTTCAAAATATTCGTGGTCATTTTTCAATAAATGCCTCATTACTTAATGCCACTATGGGCAGGAAAGAGAACAGAATGGAGGACCTGTAGTTGGCATTAACAACATTTTAACACTTGGTATTAGCCCAACATACTAATACAGTCATGGCCGAAATTATAGGCACACCTGGAATTTTCCCAGAAAATGAACTATTACTCCCAGAAAATTCTTGCAATTACAAATGTTTTGGTATACATATGTTTATTTCCTTTATGGAACAACACAAAGAACAGAGAAAAAAAGCCAAATCTGACATCATTTCACACAAAACTCAAAAACCGGGCTGTACAAAATTATTGGCACCCCCAACTTAATATTTGGTTGCACGTCCTTTGAAAAAAATAACTGAAATCAAGCGCTTCCTATAACCATCAACAAGCTTGTTACACCGCTCAACTGGAATTTCCAACCACTCTTTTTTTGCAAACTGCTCAAGGTCTCTCAGATTTGAAGGGCACCTTCTCCCAACAGCAATTTTGAGATCTCTCCATAAGTGTTCAATCAGATTTATATCTGGACACATTGCTGGCCACTTTAGAACTCACCAACGCTTTGTCTTCAACCATTTCTGGGCGCTTTCAGAGGTATGTTTGGGGTCATTGTCCTGCTGGAACATCCATGACCTCTGACACAGGCCCAGCTTTCTGACACTGGGCCCTACATTGCGCCCCAATATCTTTTGGTAGTCTTCAGATTTCATGATGTCTTGCCCACAGTCGAGGCATCAAGTGTCAGAGGCAGCAAAACATCCCCAAAACATCTTAGAACCTCCACCATGTTTGACTGTAGGTACTGTGTTCTTTTCTTCGTAGGCCTCATTCCATTTTCTGTAAACATTAGAATGATGAGCTTTACCAAAAAGCTCTACCTTGGTCTTATCTGTCCACAAGCCCAGAAGGATTTTGGCTTCCTCAAGTACATTTTGGCAAACTCCAGTCTGGCTTTTTTATGTTTCTGTGTCAGCAGTGGGGTCTTCCTGGCTCTCCTGCCAAAGCGTTTCATTTCGTTCAGATGCTGATGGATAGTTTGAGCTGACACTGTTGCACCCTGAGCCTGCGGAACAGCTTGAATATGTTTGAAGTTGATTGGGGCTGTTTATCCTCCATTTGGACTATCTTTCGTTGCAGTCTTTTATCAATTTTTCTTTTCCGTCCACGTCCAGGGGGATCAGCTACAGTGCCATGTGTTGTGAACTTCCTGAATATGTTGCGCACAGTTTACAAAGGAACATGAAGATATCTGGAGATGGACTTGTAGCCTTGAGATTGTTGATATTTTTCCATAATTTTTGTTCTCAAGTCCTCAGATAATTCTCTGCTCTTCTTTCTGTTCTCCATGTGTGGCACACTCAGACACACAACAGAAAGGTTGAGTCAACTTTTCTCCATTTTAACTGGCTTCAGGTGTGATTGCTATATTGCTAGCGCCTGTTTCTTGCCACAGGTGAGTTCAAACGAGCATCATATGCTTGAAATAAAATGATTTACCCACAATTTTGAAAAGGTGCCAATAATTTTGTCTGGCCTATTTTTGGAGTTCTGTGTGACATGATGTCAGATTTGGCTTTTTTCCTCTGTTTTTATGTGTTGTTCCAATGCACATAAAGGAAATAAATGTGTATACCAAAACATTTGTAATTGCAACAATTTTCTGGGAGAAATGGTGCATTTTCTGGGAAAATTCCAGGGGTGCCGATAATTTCGGCCATGATTGTAGGTCAGCAGGTGAATAAATAGATTGTTCACTGCTTCCATGAATATTACAGGGTATTAATCTGGAAACAGTGGAATCCTAGAATTAAATGTATGAGATATACTTATTTAAAACAATTCAAACAAATAAATTAAATTACATGATATAAAAAGCATAGTAATAACAAAAAAGAGAAGTTAATTTTTTCTTCAGACTTTAAGCACATTAACAACATATTCAGCTGAGTTTTAATTTCAATATAGTACCTTGAACATGGGTCGAACATGTTCCAGGTGAGTTGCACTAGTGAATGGTGCCTGCACATGGCTCACAGCCTCCATGAGAGCCTTAGCTGTCTTAGCCATTTGCTCCATCTCCAAGTTATACAGCAGCCTGCGCTGTTTCTCACTAGCCACATCTGCAATATAAACAAGAAAATAAAGAACAAATAAAGAAGTATATGTTATGTTTTCATTTTAAATGGCTGAACATGTTAGCAATTTTAAACAGCAACATCTAATAAGAATATTATTAATACAAAAATACTTTTTGTTAGCAAAATTAATCAAGAGGACAAAACTGCTCAATTGAGTACAACATCAGCTAAAGAATTGTATCCTGAAAGGTAATTCAGTAGCATAGTCCTAAACAATTTATATTCTGTTTCAGACTTCTGAAGCATTCCCAAAAAATAGAAAGAGAACTAGATTTTATGCATACGGGAATAGAAAAGAACCACAATATTTTACTAGATTAAAAAAATATAGGTATATATGTATACTTTTTACGTAAAATACTAAATTTTGTAACCTTTTAAACAGAAAAAGCAAAGATTGTGAAGTGAGACACTGCAACTTGCCTACATACAAAAAAGTAGGTCAAATGTAATTTTACTCAGTGAGGTTTAAGTAGAACAATGCCCGATTGAGTAAAAACATTTTAATGGTAACTTAAAATATAATTCACAGCAAAAGAAAGGCCATACACAGTCAGCTGTGTATTACATAATGACTCAAATGTCATCTAAAGAAAAAGAGACAACCATTACCATTTTATAGACAAGTAAGTCATGTGCCAGATTTGCAGATACTATGGACTAAACTGCTCCGATTTATCTCAACTAGAAGCAATGCTTCAGTAGACTGACAGGACAGAGGACCAGTGAAGATCTGGTCACCCTTGAACAACCACACCAGAGTAGAACAAACACATCTGAATGATCCATGAAAGATATTGTTTCAGATCTACCATTCATACCGCTGTGCTGAAACTACCTGACAGCACAATGCTTGCCTTGGATACAAGACAGTGAGGGGCAGGTTCCATTTTGCTGGCCCTAGAGCAAGGTGACCTGTGCTCTCACTTCATATTTGACCTAAATATACAGCAGAGCTACAGCACGTCACACACAACTGATATGGTCAAAACTGTCCTAAGTAATGAATGGTGCCATACAGGTGTTGCCTTGACCTGCCCTCTCTCCTCATCTTGACCCCACAGAGTACCTTAGAAATACACTCAACAACAGGAAACAGTGATATACTTGCCACTGACAATCAACTTCATCAGACACAACTCAAAAAATAAGATGAATTTTGTTGATGTTCACAGTTGTTATTGTTTTCCTTTTTTTGCGGTTGTATGTTTTCCTATTTTTCTCATTTGTTTGCTATTTCACTTATTACTACTGCTGAAACAACATTGTCAACAAACACTAATTGCCTCTAAAAATCTGTTCACATGCAATTTTGCAATTCTGAAATGCAAAACTCATTAAAATGAGATTTTAGAGGGTTTAAAAATGTTTTGGTGGTTCAAAAGCAAAAAACATTTCTCCCTAAGAGTCATATTGCAGCAGGAACAGGTGTCTCTATCCTGGGCTGCCCTCAAAGACCGAAGAAATTTTGTCATGCTTTTGCACATAGAGAAAATGGCTGCAAATGTGATGATAAAATATGGGCTAAAGGTATGTTCATGTTCAAGTTCAAGCACTTTATTGACATTTGTGTAACACAACGAAATTACTTTTGTGACAGCCCCAAGGTGCATTTAAAGAGAAGTCAAATAATTCTAAATATGTCGTATACAGTGTTAAGTGATAAGTAACCAGAGCAAATTATTATTGCTCAAAGTACAGCAGCATAAATTGTTATTGCACCTGTTAATGAATAGTACATTATGTATTATATATTGTATTACATTAGTATATTGCACATTACAAATATAGCTTATTGTACATGTTCAATTAAAAATTATCTTAGACAGAGGAGATTCAGAGTTCAGAAAGTTTATGGCAGATGGGAAACAGCTATTTTTTAGTCTGTTTATGTGTACACAGATTGACCTCAAGCGTCTGTCTGCCTGACAGGTGGAGCTCAAACAAAGAATTTCCAGGATGAGTTTTGTCCTTGAGAATGTTTTTGGCCCTTCTCACACAGAGAGTCTTATACAAGAGTTTGAGTGATGGCAGTTCAGTCCCAATAATGGCCTCTGCTGTTTTTACGACCCGCTGCAGGGCTTCTTTAGCAGCCTTGGTGCAGCTGTTGTACAGGCCATCATGCAGTTAGTTAAGATGCTCTCTATAGTGCATCTATAGAAAGTAACCAGCAGGTTTTGGGGGAGGTCAGCTCTCCTTAGCTTCCTGAGAAAATAGAGGCGTTGTTGTGCTTTGCCTATTACAGCCAAGTTGTTGTCAGCCCAGGACAGGTCCACTGAGATGGTGACTCCTAGAAATCTGCATGGATTGTTATCAGACTGTGATTGGTCTTTTTCGTGGTCTTAAAGTCCAGAATAACTTCTTTGGTCTTTTTGGTATTTAAGACCAGGTTGTTGGTGTTGCACCATGCTGTCAGATTCTGAAACTCTGCAGCTTCACTGTTGTCTGTTACAAGCCCAATGACAGTCGTATCATCCGCAAAATTTAACAATAATGTTTGACTGGTGGATGGGTTGACAGTCATGGGTGAAGAGTGCATAGAGAAGGGGGCTTAGTACACTTGCGGTACACCAGTGCTCAGGGTAAGGGTGGAGGATGTATGTTTGCCCATCCTGACAGACTGGGGGCAGTTGGTGAGAAAATCCAGTAACCAGTTGCATATGGACGGAGCAAGTCCTAGTGCATATAGTTTTTTGATCTGCTGGTTAAGTATGATGGTATTAAATGCAGAGCTGTAGTCAATTAAGAGCATCCTAACATAGGTGTCCGGCTTTTCCAGGTGCGAGAGGGCAGCATGTAGAGCCACACAAATGGCGTCCACAGTTGATCTGTTTGACTGATAGGCAAACTGGTGTTGGTCTAGGTCAGCTGGGATGGAGGCTTTGATGTGGGTGATTACCAGTCATTCAAAGCACTTTGCAATGACAGGGGTGACAGCGACAGGTCGATAGTCTTTAAGACTGGTGTACGACCACAGGCTGTGAGTCTCCCCAGAGATGATCAGACTTGTAAAGGTGGGGGCGTGGAATGACCTTACAGGCGTCTTTTATGTTTATATAGACGTGGTCTAAGGTGTTTTCCCCTCTGGTTTTACAATGTACATGCTGATGAAATCTGGAGAATACATCTTTAAGATTCGCTTGATTAAAATCCCCAGTAATGATAAAAACTGCATCAGGGTGTGAGTTCTGTTATTTTGCTGATAACGTCAAACCATTTTTCAAGCACTGACTTAACATTAGCTTGATGAGGTATTTATACTGCCATAACAATAACGACAGTATGTTCCCACAGTAGGTAAAATGGTTGGCATCTTAGCATCAGATATTCCACTTTCGGACAACTAAACTTGTTGATTGTAGTTATATTAGTGCACCAAGCATTATTAGTATAGACACACAGTCCTCCACCTGTTTTCTTACTGGAATCGGGGGTTTGATTGGCTCGATGGAGCGTGCAACCTGCAAGCTCAACTGCTGTGTCCGGTATGGTGGGATCCAGCCATGTCTCTGAAAAAATCAAAAGGCAATAGTCCCTTGTATTTTTACGTGTGGAAATATCCAGTCGGAGCTTATCCATTTTATTTGCGAGTGATCTAGTATTTGCAAGAAAAACACTAGGCAGAGGGGTTTTATGCGGAGCAGCCTTTAGCCTAGTTAGTAATCCTGCTCGCTTGCCTCTTTTTTGCTTCCTCTCCCTGCACCATCTGCATTACCTTCTTCCAAGTGTAGGAGTCAATGTAAGTCCTGGTGATCTGAGAATCTTCTGTGGTATTGCTTCTGTGTTATAATAATTATCTTTGCTATTTCAGCCGATCTGTAGAAGCTTTTGACAACTGTAGTGGATGAAAGCTTCCGTGTGTAAAACGATGAAAGTCAATATTAAGAACAATAATAGCAGAAAAGAGCACCTATTACTTTATCGCTTGGCACACGTCAAGGCTGTCCTCTCTCCCCCTTACTTTTTGCTTTAGCTATAGAGCCACTTTTGATAGCTCTCAGGACTTCCTCTTTGTTCCAAGGCGTGACTCGTGGAAATATAGAACACAGGGTGGCCTTGTATGCAGATGATTTACTTCTGTATCTCACAAACCCGACTAATTCCCTAGCACATGTTATGGAAATACTAAAAGATTTTGGTTTCTTCTCTGGATATAGACTTAACATTCAAAAGAGTGAATGCTTGCCTATAAACAAAGCTGCGCAGCGGCTCAGACAGACTATTCTTCCCTTACACCTGAGTTATACTGGTTTCAAGTATTTAGGAGTGAATGTGACTAGCTCACCTAAGGCTCTACGGGCAGCTAATTTCACTCCTCTACTGTCTCATGTAAGGTCAGCTTTTCAAAGATGGGCTAATTTGACGGTATCTCTATTGGGCAGGGTTAATGTAGTTAAAATGAATGTTTTACCCAAATTTTTATACCTTTTCCAGTGCATTCCTTTGTTCTTACCCAAATCTTTTTTTAAATCTATTGATCAAATGATCTCCTCATTCATATGGAGAGGTAAGTCTCCCAAAATTCGCAAGCCATTATTACAAAAGTGCCGACTCAGTGGAGGTCTGTCTTTACCCAATTTGATGTTTTATTATTGGGCAGCTAACATCCAAAAATACATTTATTGGCTAAAAGATCCTCAGGCATTTTGGTGTCAGCTAGAAGCTCAATCATGTTTTTCGACCTCTCTCCCCGCTTTATTATTTTCATCCCTCCCTGTATCCCTTACTCAATATACAGATAACCCTGTTGTACTTAACTCTCTTAAGATATGGCATCAATTTTGACGCCACTTCAAATCTGTTTCTGCTTCTGCTCTGGCCCCACTATGTAATAATCACCTTTTTCCCCCTTCCCTTTTAGACACTGCGTTTAATTTATGAGATAAAAAGGGCATTACATGTTTTTCCGATCTTTATAAGGATAATATCTTTCTTAACTTTATGGATATGTCGTCCCTATATGGTATGCCCTCATTTCATTTATTTCATTATTTTCAGGTTAGACACTGTGCTTCCACTATTTTTTCTGAGTTTCCCATTCGCCCACCTAAACGGTCTTGGGAAGACTTATTCGACCTTTCTTCACATAAGAAATCTCTTACCTTGCAAATATATAATACTGTTCTTTCAATGGACAGTTGCGCTGACAGTAAAACTATTTCAAATTGGGAAGAGGAGTTGGGTCTGGACTTCAGAGAAGGCTACTGGGATAGTGTAGTTAAGGGGATTCGTACTTCCTCATCTTGTACTTCAGTTTAAAGTAGTACATAGGCTACATTGGTCAAAGTCTAAACTATCTAAAATTTATCCCAATGTTCCTGACCTATGTGACCGATGTAACTCCTCTCCCTGCAATTTAAGCCACATGTTTTTTCTTTGCCCCAAAATCCAGTTATACTGGACCTCCTATTTTGACATTATTTCTCATGTTTTTGGAATCCGACTGGAACTCTGTCCTTTGATCGCTATATTTGGGGTTCCTGGAGATCATGATACATCTTTTAATAGTACACAATTGAATGCAATCGCTTTCACTTCACTGTTAGCACGAAGTAGAATATTATTGTCCTGGAAGGCTCCATCCCCAACCATGGCCCGCTGGCTGAAGGATCTTATGTTCTTTTTAAAACTTGAAAAAATCAAGTTTAGTCTGAGAGGGAGGGCTGATGGGTTTTTGAAAGTCTGGCAACTTTTTGTTTCTTATTTTAGATCCTTGGAAACAATTGCACCTGATTGAACTTTATTTATTTATTTATTTCCTATTTTACTACTATTATTTTTTATTTATTTATTTATTTTTTTTAATTGTTAGTTATTTATCTACTTATTTTTTGTAACATCCTGTGTATTAGGGTTTTTTTGTATTTTTTTTAATTACTTTCTTGTTGTTTAATTATTTAATTAATCATTATCTATTTTATCTATTTATCTTTTTTGTGGGCCTATGGGTGGGATATGGGGTTTAGGCATTATATATTTATTGTTCGTATCTGATAGTCAACACTAAAATGTTTATCGATACCTTTGGCATTTTTATGTATTTGAAGAGATGTGTATTTATGTTGCTGTTAAATGGAAAACTGATAAATAAAAGGGAAAAAAAAAAGAAAAGAAAAGAGCACCTATTCACGGAGCACAAAGCCACAGCATCAGTGTGTGCCGCCATTGTTTTTGTATTGTATGAATTCTGCTTGTGGTTAAACACCATTTATTTCACTCATTTATTTTCACATTAATTTAATTTTGAATAAATCAATTCACTTATAACTTATTCACCAATAAAGCTTGAAACTTCAGTCCAAAGAGTATAGCATTCCCCATCATCTGTAAAAATGATTAATCCAAATCAGAATGGTAGGGAATCAGAATCTATCCCAGGAACTAAGGGTACGAGGCAGAATATAACCCAGGGCAGGGCACCAGGACATTACAGGGCACATGTGCAAAAGTCACAAACACAGGCCAATTTATAATGGCCAGTTATCCTAATCTCTACATAATTAAGTAAATGTGAAGAAAACAGCAATAAATGTAGGAAAAATCATGCATATAAAGGGAGAATGTGAAACTTCACACAGATTGGGTGCAGGGCTTGACCACAAGATACTAAATTTATAATGCAACAGCCCTAGCTAATATGCCACCAAGTTACTTGGATTATAATATTTCAAGTAACATCAAAAACAAAAGTAATGCTGACAGAAGGCAAAAAGTAAGGCCTAGGTAGAATCACAATATACAACAACTGCCAAGTTAAAAAACTACATCCATATACCATTTTAGCAAAAGAGATTGTCAAAAGCTATTCTCACCGGACATAAAAGACAGAATTTTATAATTTTAACTTACTTTGTTTATTGGACTTTAGGGTTAACTCCTTTGTTTCTTTCATAGATATCTTCTTTCCTGCAATTTCATTATATATAGCTGAAAGATATTCTTCTGGTAAATCTTTGCTATCATTTATTCCTCTATTCATCTTAATATACTGTTCTTTTGTCATTTTATTCTTCACCTACAAACAAATTAAAAACAATATGAAATAAACAATGTTCTAATAGCTTGAGGGTGGATAATCTTCCATTGTCTAATATAAGATTGGAGTTAACAGAGGGCTTTGGAAAAAATTAATATTAGAAGATTTAAAAATTCATAAGAAAACTTGAATTTTATAAAAGATAAAATTGAGAGCATTGCCTCTGTGATTAAAGTCTGTGAATAATGTCAAATATTCAAGAAAATAACTATGAAAAGCATTAACTCAATAAAGTTAATGATTTTCAAAAGTACACAAAATTTTAGATTTTTTGTACGTAATTATTTCTAAAATCACTTCAGAATAGCTTTGAAAGAATTTGTGAATAAACATGAAGGTGAAAAGCAATGCAGTGGCTTTTATAATAATCAACCTCAAGGTAGATTTAGATAATTATGCTGTTTTGTTCTTTGTAGTTCTAATTCATAATAAAACTTATAATTTACATGAAAAACTGAAGGCTTACTCAAATGTAATCTTCCTAACTGCAAAACAACCAATCCAACTTCAATTTCATACTACAAAGCTCTTCTTGTTCCATATACAAATAAATTAAAGTAATAATTATAATTGGTAAAAAAAAAAAAAACTGTCAATACATAAGACATCAATGTTATAATTGTTCTGAGCATAAACATAATACATATAAACTACATCCAGCCTACTTTTTATGAATATCTATTAAGACTTAGCACAGTACATACACATGCAAAAGTTGTAGTAGATAAATGCATTGACAATACAATGTTCCTACCTGTGGGCTATGGAGATCTGTTGTCAACATAATGATTGAGTATGCAAGAACATATGCAGTGTCTGCACTAGCAAACAGTGTTTGCCTAGTTGTACAAAATCAGAAAAGAGAGAGAATATTAAAAAATGTTTAACAGTATAATTTAAAAGTGATCTGCTAATTATTATAGATAGCAAATATTAGAAACATTTTTTTAAAACATGTTAAACACTGTAGCCTAGAGTGAAGGATTTGAGCAATGACTGTCAATATAGGTTTATGAGATAAGGCAAAACATACCCTTGATTGCACTCTAGGTATCTAGCAGCAAATTTCTCCATTAATCGATCAATTTTTTGAGCCTCTCCTGGAAGACGAAATCCCTCCAAGAACATGCGAAGAGCTGAGACAAAATCCTTTCCTTGGAAGTCCATCTGATCCACATAAGCATACATCACCTCTTTATTAAACCTGTCATTGTCACCCAGGAACTCACCCACCTGAGTCTGAAAAAGATGCAATAAAGACAATGTTGTTATCATCAAATTGGCAAGCATTTTCTGGCAAAATACAATAATTTACTTACTTTATAAATATCAAAAACTGTTAGGTTCTACATCTTACACTCTTACTTGTAGAATTAAAGCCATGGTGAAGTGTGAATGGGCTTTTTTGGTTATTCAAGTCTGCATACTCGTGAGAGAGCAATAAAAACTTTGTTGCTAATATCAATGATGTTTTCTCTTTATTGAAGTTGAACACTGTTGACAAAAAATGGCTGCTAATTATAGAATCCTGCCTGCATTCGACAAAAGTAAGCCATACAAGATTTGGAGAAGTTAAGTTTTAATATGTATACATGTAACTGAATTTGAAAAGAAAAAACATGTACTTGTGGTTCAACTGTTACTTACGGGGAGAGCGAGAGAAAGTGCAATGGCAATTTAGCAGATGATCTGAACAAAGATAAGAAGTTATGACCACTATGATAGAAAGGACTGATGCTGTGTTTTTGAGGGAGGAAAAGGATCATATATACCTACATGGCATATTCAGATTCTGACAGAGTTAATAGAGCAATTACAGTTACTACGGTGTATTATGTAATTGATTTCAAGGAGACATACTCCTGCATGTGTAAATATTACATGGCTCTCTCAGATGCCATGCTAGCTATTAAGCTGCTGGATACTGCTTGTTAAGAAGCGAAAGAAAAGTGACTGGCATAAACAGGATGTATGTCGTTTACCTTTGCCTCAATGAAGTAGGTGTGGAAAAAATAACATTTTTGGAGAAAAGGTGTTTCTGGTTAACAGCGGGCAATACTGTCACTCAAGAAACTGTGTACTTCACTAGTCAAAAACAAAGTAACAGGTTGCATTTGCAAAACAGCCAGAAGAGGTTGCCATTGCCAGCTCTTGTCACTACTGTATGAACATCTTAAATAAAGGAAAAAAATACATGACCACTGTGAAAGTCAGATTCAGTCTCAGAAAACAGAAGTATAGGAGAGAAGCAAAAGACATTGCTGAAATTTCCCCTACAATTTTGAATCATGTCTGAAATACAGCAAATCCAAAAAAAAAAAAAAAGGCAAGATCCACTTATGATCCATTCTAGCAGCTTTATTTTCTTTCTCTGAAACTAACTGAGAATTTCCTTGGCTGTGTGTTTGGGATCACTATCTTGCTGAAATGTCCACCATCGTTTCATCTTCAGCATCCTGGTAGATGGCAACAGATTCTTATCAAGAATGTCCCAGTACATTTCTCCATTCATCCTTCCTTCAATTATATGAAGTCTGCCAAAACCATATGCTGAAAAACAGCTCCACACCATGATGCTCCCATCTCCAACTTCACTGTTGGTATGGTGCTTTTGGGGTGATAAGCAGCACCATTTCTCCTCCAAACATGGCATGTGCAATGACATCCAAAGAATTCAATTTTGGTCTCATGTGACCAGACTATATTCTCCCAGTATTTCATTGGCTGGTCCAGATGTTGTGCAGCAAACTTTAAATAAGCTTCAACATGCTTTTTCTTCAGCAGTGGTGTCTTGTGCAGTGAGCGTGCATAGAGGCCATGGAGGTCAAGTGCATTACTTATTGTTTTCTTTGAAACAACTGTCCCTGCTAATTCCAGGTCTTTCTGAAGCTCTCCACGAGTGGTTCGTGGCTCTTGGTCAACTCTTCCGATTATTATTTTGACTCCTCTGTCAGAAATCTTGGGAGGAACAAGTGGTTGTGGCTGGTTTATGGTTAAATGATGTTCTTTCCACTTCTGGATTATGGCCCCAACGATGCTCACTGGAACATTCAGAACATTAGAAATACATCTGTAACCAATGCCATCAGTATGTTTTTAAACAATAAGGTTTCAAAGGTCTTGAGAGAGCTCTTTTATCCATCATGAGATGCTTCTTGTGTGATGCATTGGTAAGAAACCTTTTCATAGGCCATCAATTAGGACTAAACCAGTTGATATTAATTTGCACTGATAGGGGGCAGGATTGCTTTCTAAATTCTGACAGATTTCAGCTTGTTTCTTGGCTTTCCATTTCTTTTTGCACCTCTTTTTCTTCATTTGTTCAATTTTTTTCCCTGTGTCATTCCGCTTTATTACACATAACTTCATTTTTGGACTGATTTGTTTTGATTTCTTGTTATGTGTGGATTACTTGGGTTGTTACCAACGTCTTCTGAAAATTTCATGCCAATAGCTTTATTTTAAATATATTTACTGAGAAAAACGTTGACATGTTCAATACCTATTTTACCATCTGTATGCACAGAAACAGATACAGCTAAAGTTATAGGATGGGCTAGCAAAGCATTAGCAAAAACAAAAAAAAAAACGAAATTGGTATAATTTAGTGTTTTTGATTCCTGTGAGTATTGCTAAAACAAAAGGGTATGTTAACATGTCAAGTATGGGTAGTCTGGACATTGAACTAGTAACTAATCAGCTGTAGTTGTGTGACTTGTGAAAGGAAGATAATGTGTTCTAAATCTTAGATATCTCATTTGAGTCAGCAAAGCAAGAAGATATAAGTAACTGGAGATGTAATTGCATTTTTGAGGAAATCAAAAACACTGGTCAAAAAAGTATTTCCAGAAGATGGATTTGCACTTTAAAAGAGTGCACAAAGTTCTGTATAGAAGAGTATGTTGAGTGGAAGGAACGTTTAAAAATCTAGACAGGAATAGGCTCAAAAGTGATTGACCAATATGTCTATTGGAGTTTCTCAGTCTTCTTTAAGCTGTCTTTTGTCAAAGACAATGGAATGTTCATTCCACTTATATCAAATTTGCTTTTCTACAGGGTATGACACTATCTTGAAATATTTATATTCATTCACCTACTGAGGCAAAAAGAGAAGAAAAACTATGGAGGCTAAAAAAATGTGTGTATGGTCTAACAGATGTATTACTTTACTGATACAATAAGGGAAAGGAGATAATGCTGAGGATAGGTGGGAACATTTTTATAAGTAGATCCTGCCTTTTTTTTTTACTAGCTTGATGAAGATGGTAACGTTACTGGGATTCTTGCACGCAATATTGATAATTTTATATGTGGGGGTATGCAACTTATCTATCTCAGATCAACTTTCCAGGTTGGTCATAAGGGGCATGATCACTTCAACTACATGGGACTGGAAGTTGTGTTAATGGAGCAGTATGTACTGTAGACAGCAAGAAAGCTACACAGAGAATACTCAACCCATCGCCATGGAACCTTAGAGCCTTAAAGAGGGATGCACCCCATAGTGCACCTGAAAGAATAATAGTAAAGGGTAATACCAAATATGAAGTATTCTAACAGAAGAAACCCTGGCAATGTCTGACAATGGTGCAATCTTTCTTTCTACACTTTTCTCAGAGCATACAGTTGTCTGTCTGTAACAGACAGAAAACTTTGTCTGGAGTTAACCGGGATAAAAGAACTTATTCAAGACCAAAAAGTTTGAAGTGTTTTGTGGTTACCTAAAAAGGACCTGCTTTCTGGCCGTCTACAAAGGACCTTCTTTCTGGCTGTCTTATAAATAGAGCATCTCCTTTTCTACTTTTAAAAGCACTTAAAGAAAATATTAAGTAACTAGTATAACTACGTTTTTTCGGAGTTAAGGAAGGTTCAACCATGCATATAATTGGGAGTTATGTAATGTTTTGAAGTTTTAAATTCTTCTCATAAAAAATTAAATTGTATATCTTGCACTCCTATTTGTAGTTTTACGGTAATGTATCCCCACTTGGGAGTATTACGGTATTAAGGTTGAGCAAGCTTTTTTGTTTATGCCAATCTGCATACTTGTAGGCAAGTAATAAAAATGTTTATTATTAACATCAATGTTTATTTTATCTTTATTAAAGTTTAACAAAAACAATCATACATCATAGACTCCAAGACTGGTTATACTTTAAAAGCTTTAAAAACTTACAGCTGTCAAGTTTTGACGTATTTGTTTTTATATTTACTATGGTAAGCTTCAGTTATTATTGGTTTATGAAAAATTTATTTTTTGTCCATTTCTCAATTAGTTTTCAAACAGGTACAAAAACATAGTTGATATTTAATCCTTGAAAATTGTTAAAAAAAAGAATCCATCCATCCACTCAATTTCCTTATTCTATTCAAGGTCCTGGGTATCTTGTGTCACTCAATATATCACAAGTCACTCTCACAAACTGGGCCATATATGTAATACACATATCTTTGGGATATCAGAGTAAAATTGAAGCACTAAGGCAAAAACTCACACATACACAGAGAGCACCTGCAAGCTCTAAGTATGGCCAAGCCAGAATTTTAATCTAGGAGGTGAGAGACAGCAATGTTTTTTCCTTTCCCCAAAGAATAATATTTAAATCAGCATATTCTGCTATTTTATAAAAAGTGTTTTATTGCAGCTCCTAAAACTTAATGTACTTTGCAAAGCTTTGGTCCAATAATGGCTGTCTGAATTAGCATTACATTTAATAATGGCGTACATGGAAAAACTATATGTACTTTGTATTGTAGAACCACCCTGTTCGAACGGAGAGGGTTAAAACAGGTTAGAGTTAAACCATTTTGCAATTTTAGAGAGTAAGAGCTGAAGGTACAAAAATGTCATAGGTGTGTACAGAGGTGATCACACAGAACCCATGGTTGCAAATTCTGCAATGTTTAACTTCCATATATCAAGGGCTTGTCCTATAGTTTGTCATTCCGTTTTGTTTTCAGGTATACAAGCAAGAATTTCTGTCAGCACACTCTAAATGAGCTCTAAGTATCTAGCAGCAAATATCTCCTTTCGAAAAAAGCCATCATAGCAATTAGCAATTGTTAATTTTAAAATGTGATACTTTTTTTTTTTTTACTTCATTTCTAAAGGACGTCATACATATTTTCCAATCTTGCATATCGTTTCGAGTCTGCAGTGCGTGTTACAGTATTTATTGTTTATTATGAAAGTAAAACAGACTGGAGTACTAGTGTAAAAGATCCTTGTGTGAAAGATTTTCAACTGCTAACTATATTTACATGCAATGAATTTAATGTTACAGGAAAATGATGAAAATTGTTCTATAATCATAACACACATTACAGAAGTAATAATAATCATTAGCTACAGGCTTACAGAATCAAGTCTTTCCTCCTGGTGAAGAAACTGAGCAATATCTTCAGGAGTAGTGCCAAGCATGCCTTGTTCCTGAAGATACTGGATTCCTCTCTTTGGTTTTTTATTGAATCTGCAACACAAGACATAAAACACAACTACTGGCCTAGTACATAGACATAAATGAGTCATAATTTCACTAAATATTTTTAGATTGAAAAATATTTACAAGAATGAAAAGCTTAAAACCAAACCAACTTACAAATCAATGCCTTGTTCTATAATTTCTTTTTGTTGTTTAAGTACTTCAAATTGCTCTGGGTTGTCAGTCCCAGACATCTGTGTACTGTAACTGCCTATTCCTGAAGAGGCTGTCGAGTCCAAGGAATTTATGCTTCCATATCTGTTTATTGTTTCGGGGTGCTTCATTTCATTTGTTTCCTGCTCTGGTGGCTTTTCCTGGCCTGAAGTGAGTAATAAAAAGTACAAAAACACAAAAGAACAAACAGGCTTTTTACCAAAGGAAATTCACATTTGAAGCCCTACAATTCAAATATTTTGTTTAATAAATAAAAAGAAAATAATTGCTACAGCTAAAATGAAAGTTACGGTCTTAAAAAGAATTAGATAATTTAAGGGTAGAGAAAAATATACAGTAGTCTCATAATTACATTTACTCTAGTGATATGGATAGCACTACTCTACTAAAATATGTCAGCATTTTATAATTTTGCAGTTATTTCAATCATTTATCTTTTTTTGAAACTTATGAATGTGTTTTGCCTGGTCTGCCATACTAACAGGGAAAAATTCTTACTAATACAGTAGATCAAAAAAATGTACTTAAGCTCTCAAAACACCTTTCTTTTTTCTACCATCTATCTACAGTACCTAAGCTATAAAGGAGAATCTAAACAGATTTAAGAAATAAGATTCTACTTAAAAAATCACTTATATACTAAACAGTGCATCCGGAAAGTATTCACAGCACATCACTTTCTCCACAGGTTATGTTACAGCCTTATTCCAAAATGGATTAAATTCATTTTTTTCCTCAGAATTCTACACACAACACCCCATAATGACAACGTGAAATAAGTTTACTTGAGGTTTTTGCAAATTTATTAAAA
Source organism: Polypterus senegalus (assembly GCF_016835505.1). Lineage (NCBI taxonomy): Eukaryota > Metazoa > Chordata > Cladistia > Polypteriformes > Polypteridae > Polypterus > Polypterus senegalus. Next base: position 49,902,819 of record NC_053158.1, read on the forward strand.
ATAAAAACACTGAGAAATCACATGTACATAAGTATTCACAGCCTTTGCTCAATACTTTGTCGATGCGCCTTTGGCAGCAATTACAGCCTCAAGTCTTTTTGAATATGATGCCACAAGCTTGGCACACCTATTCTAGGCCAGTTTCGCCCATTCCTCTTTGCAGCACCTCTCAAGCTCCATCAGGTTGGATGGAAAGCATCGGTGCACAGCCACTTTAAGATCTCTCCAGAGGCTGGGCCACTCAAGGACATTCACAGAGTTGTCCTGAAGCCACTTCTTTGATATCTTGGCTGTGTGCTTAGGGTCGTTGTCCTTCTGAAAGATTAATCATCGCCCCAGTCTGAGGTCAAGAGCGGTCTGGAGCAGGTTTTCATCCAGAATGACTCTGTACATTGCTGCAGTCATCTTTCCCTTTATCCTGACTAGTCTCCCAGTTCCTGCCGCTGAAAAACATCCCCACGGCCTGGTGATGAGCGGTGCCTGGTTTCCTCCAAACGTGACGCCTGGCATTCACATCAAAGAGTTCAATCTTTGTCTCATCAGACCAGAGAATTTTGTTTCTCATGGTCTGAGAGTCCTTCAGGTGCCTTTGGCAAACTCCAGGTGGGCTGCCATGTGCCTTTTACTAAGGAGTGGCTTCCGTCTGGCCACTCTACCATACAGGCCTGATTGGCGGATTGCTGCAGAGATGGTTGTCCTTCTGGAAGGTTCTCTTCTCTTCACTGAGGACCTCTGGAGCTCTGACAGAGTGACCATCGGGTTCTTGGTCACCTCTCTAACTAAGGCCCTTCTCCCCCGATCGCTCAGTTTAGATGGCCGGCCACCTCTAGGAAGAGTCCTGGTGGTTTTGAACTTCTTCCACTTACGGATGATGGAGGGCACTGTGCTCATTGGAACCTTCAAAGCAGCAGAAATGTTTCTGTAACCTTCCCCAGATTTGTGCCTCGAGACAATCCTGTCTTGTAGGTTTATAGACAATTCCTTTGACTTCATGCTTGGTTTGTGCTCTGACATGAACTGTCAACTGTGGGACCTTATATAGACAGGTATGTGCCTTATCAAATCATGTCCTATCAACTGAATTTACCACAGGTGGACTCCAATTAAGCTGCAGAAACATCTCAAGGATGATCAGGGGAAACAGGATGCACCTGAGCTTAATTTTGAGCTTCATGGCAAAGGCTGTGAATACTTATGTACATGTGCTTTCTCAGTTTTTTTATTTTTAATAAATTTGCAAAAACCTCAAGTAAACCTTTTTCACGTTGTCATTATGAAGTGTTGTGTGTAGAATTCTGAGGAAAAAACTGAATTTAATAAATTTTGGAATAAGGCTGTAACATCACAAAATGTGGAAAAAGTGATGCGCTGTGAATACTTTCCGGATGCACTATACTGTATGTTTATTTGCTGTAGATCAGGGATATCAAACTCAAAGCCCATGGACGGGATTCTGCCATTGGACCTTTTTAACGTGGCCTCAATATTCAAAACATACTACATACGGCCTGTGATTACTGTTACTTTTCTCAACGAGCCCTCTAATATGCATTTCATAAAAAGATCCCATCAATATGTCATTTTTATTTACACTAGCATTAAAATGAAGGTATCTTATGTGACCTCTTTTGTTTATCTGTGCAGCACAGTGCACTGCACCTACTGAGCTTGCTCGGAATGACCCAACAACAAAAGCTGAAAAGAAGGTGACATGCCTCACTATCATAAAAACTGCTGCTGCTACCCTGCTTACCTTTTTAAAGCTGTCAGGTGTGGCCATTCTTCCAGGGTTTACCTGACTGTTCCCATCACCTCACACAATTCTTTTGTCTTCTCCACTGACTTAATTATTATACAGTGGTGTGAAAAACTATTTGCCCCCTTCCTGATTTCTTATTCTTGTGCATGCTTGTCACACAAAATGTTTCTGATCATCAAACACATTTCACCATTAGTCAAATATAACAAAAGTAAACACAAAATGCAGTTTTTAAATGATGGTTTTTATTATTTAGGGAGAAAAAAAAATCAAAACCTACATGGCCCTGTGTGAAAAAGTAATTGCCCCCTGAACCTAATAACTGGTTGGGCCACCCTTAGCAGCAATAACTGCAATCAAGTGTTTGCGATAACTTGCAATGAGTCTTTTACAGCGCTCTGGAGGAATTTTGGCCCACACATCTTTGCAGAATTGTTGTAATTCAGCTTTATTTGAGGGTTTTCTAGCATGAACCGCTTTTTTAAGGTCATTCAGGTCAGGACTTTGACTAGGCCACTCCAAAGTCTTCATTTTGTTTTTCTTCAGCCATTCAGAGGTGGATTTGCTGGTGTGTTTTGGGTCATTGTGCTGTTGCAGCACCCAAGATCACTTCAGCTTGAGTTGACGAACAGATGGCCGGACATTCTCCTTTAGGATTTTTTGGTAGACAGTAGAATTCATGGTTCCATCTATTACAGCAAGCCTTCCAGGTCCTGAAGCAGCAAAACAACCCCAGACCATCACACTACCACCACCATATTTTACTGTCGGTATGATGTTCTTTTTCTTAAATGCTGTGTTCCTTTTACGCCAGATGTAACGGGCCATTTGCCTTCCAAAAAGTTCAACTTTTGTCTCATCAGTCCACAAGGTATTTTCCCAAAAGTCTTGGCAATCATTGAGATGTTTCTTAGCAAAATTGAGACGAGCCCTAATTCTCTTTTTGCTTAACAGTGGTTTGCGTCTTGGAAATCTGCCATGCAGGCCGTTTTTGCCCAGTCTCTTTCTTATGGTGGAGTTGTGAACACTGACCTTAATTGAGGCAAGTGAGGCCTGCAGTTCTTTAGACGTTGTCCTGGGGTCTTTTGTGACCTCTCGGATGAGTCGTCTCTGCGCTCTTGGGGTAATTTTGGTCGGCCGGCCACTCCTGGTAAGGTTCACCACTGTTCCATGTTTTTGCCATTTGTAGATAATGGCTCTCACTGTGGTTCGCTGGAGTCCCAAAGCTTTAGAAATGGCTTTATAACCTTTACCAGACTGATAGATCTCAATTACTTCTGTTCTCATTTGTTCCTGAATTTCTTTGGATCTTGGCATGATGTCTAGCTTTTGAGGTGCTTTTGGTCTACTTCTCTGTGTCAGGCAGCTCCTATTTAAGTGATTTCTTGATTGAAACAGGTGTGGCAGTAATCAGGCCTGGGGATGGCTACGGAAATTGAACTCAGGTGTGATACACCACAGTTAGGTTATTTTTTAACAAGGTGGCAATTACTTTTTCACACAGCGCCATGTAGGTTTGGATTTTTTTTCTCCCTAAATAATAAAAACCATCATTTAAAAACTGCATTTTGTGTTTACTTGTGTTATATTTGACTAATGGTTAAATGTGTTTGATGATCAAAAACATTTTGTGTGACAAACATGCAAAAGAATAAGAAATCAGGAAGGGGGCAAATAGTTTTTCACACCACTGTATATGGATAGAAAGTGCACTTGATTACCACACACATTAAATGTGATGGCTACTTGTTTCTGAGCAACCCTGAATGTAGTTTGTAATATTGATCAACAAGTGTGTTTACACTCAATTTTTTAATGTGATGGTCAAGTGCCATCCATTCGTGATGCAGGTTAAGTGGGTATAAATAGATTCTTTGGTTTAGCAAAAATTCACACCAGTGTCCAGACTGCTGATTTTGCTCAACTTTATGCCACCTACACACTTAGAAGGTGGTCCTCAAAATCCCAAAGTGCAATGTACTTGGTTGCACAAAGATACTCTTTATGCCGAGTGTCCTCGTTTCTTTATCTTCAGACGAGGGTTGATAGTTTTAGCAAGTGTTTTCTTTACCTTATTTTATATATAGCAAAGAACTTATCTTACTACTATCACTGTGTGACCATGAGCAGGTCAATTCACCTGCTTGCTAGCCAAATAAGAAACAATACAGGGTGAGCCAAAATGAAGTACCATATTTCTCAAGGTCATTGCACGAGGCAGAGGCAGCTAAGTGGGTTGGGGTGGGGGTACTTTGATAGCAGATCCCTTGTAGTATTCAGTCAGCAACATGTCTTGGTCCTGTGCACACCGTGCTTTCGTTGTCGAAGCATTCTTCAAAAACAACGAATCCATCATCACTACGCAACGTGCCTTCCAAACGCACTTCAGCATTCGTCCAAACGGTGACATTCCAAATCAGAAAACAATTCTTCAGTGGGTAGCTAAATATAGACAGATGGGTACAACATTGTGCGGAAAATCTCCAGGCCGTCCTTGGACTGTACGAATGCCCGAAAACATCCAAGCTGTAAGGGCATTAATTTTACAGTCTCCTAGATGTTCAGCACGCAAACAGCACGCTTCTGCTTTAGGCATTTCTAAAAAGTCTTTGAGGAGGCTTTTGCATGAGGACCTTAATGTCCATCCATACAAAATGATAGCAGTGCAGGAACTCACTGAGAGTTGTGCGCAAACCATTCATTGGGATGCCATCGTCATGTGCATCGACGAGGTACATTGCCATATGAATGTCTGCGTAAATAAGCAAAACTTCACCTATTAGGCTGAAACAAACCTTCGTGAACTTCAACTGAGACCCCCGCACAGTGAACGTGCCAGTTTGGTGCACTGTTGCAGAATTTGGCATTGTAGGCCCTTACTTTTTTGAGGAGGTCGCCATCACTTCACAACATTACATTGAAATGCTAGAAAACGTTTGTGGCCCCACCTGGAAGAAATTGATGTGGTGGATGCCTGGTTTCAACTGGATGGAGCAACAGTTCATATGCTTTGGAGATCCCTGCAAGTTTTGCGGAAGATGTTTCCGGGGAAGCTGATCTCACTTTGTGGCGATATTGTGTGGCCTTCATGTTTGCCTGATCTTGCTTTTTGCAACTTCTTCTTATGTGACTGTCTCAAGTTGAAGGTATACACACACTGACCTCAATACCTTGAAGCCCTCAAGGAAACTATTCGCCATAAAATCACTGCTATTACCCTTAAAATTGCTGAATGAGTCTTGCGAGCGTTCAGAAATCGTCTCAAAGAGTGTATGATGGCCATCATTTTTAAAACACAGTGGAAAAAAAAATCTATCTTCTGTCGTAATGAAATTTATTTTAACTTGTAGTGTTTTTGTAGAATAAACATTTGAAATGTGGTACTGTTTTTTGGCTCACGCCGTATTATTATTCACTTTCTTGAACATGATATATACAATTATACATGAGTAAAACTCACACACACACAGAGAGCACCTGTATTAGATCAATTTCTGCTTTTACTACTAACTTGGCTTTTGCTGATGGTCATTGCAAAAAATACATTTATATGAAAGCATATTCTTTTGAATTTAATTTGGTAATCAGTAGGAATGTGAAATTTGAGGTTTATATTATTATTATTATATGTTTAAGATTTTCACATTTTTGTTGTTTTTCAAGTTCTTTTAATCTGAAGGAATTACTGATAGAACAAAACAACTAGGAAGTGTGTTTTTTGAATAAATCTCCAATACTGAATAAAGCTATAATACTGTTTCGTCATGTACCAGAACAAAAGTCTTCTTGTCCATTTCTCTCCTGGCTGTTGTCTTGTGTAATTCAGAAGCCCAAACATGATAATATACGTCCATACTAGGGAGCCCGGGATTCCCAGACATGAAACTGCTGCAATTCCCTGGAAAATGGGAACGGCCAAGCTCACATATATAGCATATAAAAGTGTAAAAATCAATCAAGAAATAACAGTTATAGTTGAAAATAATTAAGTGGCATGGTTTTTTGGCCCACGGTGTAGTGTGTTGCACATTAATTAACAACAGACCAGCAGCAGTCAGTCTCCCGACTCAGTGGACTGGGAGGAGTCCGCACTCTGCAGCTCACAAATGTCGGGATGGGGCAGACTTCATTGACGTCTGTCAGACAACAGCTTTGAACAGCAACTTGAAATTGCTAAACCCTTCTGGGAATGGATTCCCTAGTCCATACAGTCATGGCCAAAATTATCGGCACCCCTGGAATTTTCCTAGAAAATGCACCATTTCTCCCAGAAAATTGTTGCAATTACAAATGTTTTGGTATAAACATGTTTATTTCCTTTATGTCCATTGGAACAACACAAAAAACAGAGGAAAAAGGCCACCTTTTCAAAATTGTGGGTAAATCATTTTATTTCAAGAATATGATGCTCATTTGAACTCCCCTGTGACAAGAAACAGGTGCTGGCAATATAGCAATCACACCTGAAGCCAGTTAAAATGGAGAAATGTTGACTCAAACTTTTTGGTGTGTGTCTGAGTGTGCCACACTAAGCATGGAGAACAGAAAGAAGAGCAGAGAATTGTCTGAGGACTTGAGACCAAACACTGTGGAAAAATATCAACAATCTCAAGGCTACACATTCATCTCCAGAGATCTTCATGTTCCTTTGTCCACTGTGCACAACATAATCAAGAAGTTCACAACACATGGAACTGTAGCTAATCTCCCTGGATGTGGATGGAAGAGAAAAACTGATACAAGACTGCAACTAAGGATAGTCCGAATGGTGGATAAACAGCCCCAATCAACTTCAAAACATATTTAAGTTGTTCCGCAGACTCAGGGTGCAACAGTGTCAGCTCAAACTATCCGTCGACATCTGAACGAAATGAAACGCTATGGCTGGAGAGCCAGGAGGACCCCACTGCTGACACAGAAACATAAAAAAGCCAGACTGGAGTTTGCCAAAATGTACTTGAGGAAGCCAAAATCCTTCTGGGCGAACGTCTTGTGGACAGATGAGACCAAGGTAGAGGTTTTTGACAAAGCTCATCATTCTACAGTTTACAGAAAATGGAATGAGGCCTACGAAGAAACGAACACAGTACCTACATTTAAACATGGTGGTGGTTCTAAGATGTTTTGGGAATGTTTTACTGCCTTTGGCACTGGATGCCTTGACTGTGTGCAAGGCTTCATGAAATCTGAAGACTACCAAAAGATACTGGGGCGCCATGTGGAACCCAGTTTCAGAAAGCTGGGTCTACATCAGAGGTCATGGGTGTTCCAGCAGGACAATGACCCCAAACATACCTCTAAAAGCACCCAGAAATGGTTGAAGACAAAGTGCTGGAGAGTTCTGAAGTGGCCAGCAATGAGTCTGGATCTAAATCCGATTGAACACTTATGGAAAGATCTCAAAATTGCTGTTGGGAGAAGGCACCCTTCAAATCTGAGAGACCTTGAGCAGTTTGCAAAAGAAGAGTGGTCGGAAATTCCAGTTGAGATATGTAAGAAGCTTGTTGATGGTTATAGGAAGCGCTTGATTTCAGTTATTTTTTCCAAAGGGCGTGCAACCAAATATTAAGTTGAGGGTGCCAATAATTTTGTCCAGCCTGGATTTTGAGTTTTGTGTGACATGATGTCAGATTTGGCTTTTTTTTGTTTTTTTGTGTTGTTCCAATGCACATAAAGGAAATAAACATGTATATACCAAAACATTTGTAATTGCAACAATTTTCTGGGAAAATGGTACATTTTCTGGGAAAATTCCAGGGCTGTCGATGATTTCGGCCATGACTGTATTTGTGGACTTTAAAGGGGGTCCTCCCTCAATCATTTAAGAAGCTACCAAATAATAGTATAAGCAACTAGCCTTTTTTCGTTGCCAAAACTGAAAATATGGTTGCAATTGTTAACAGCATACAGTATATTTGGAGTAATAAAGATGCTATGCAGTTACACAAAATTCTTAATAATGAAACTGTAAAATGAAAGAATGTTTAAAATCTTTACAGGAACTAAATTCTTTTTAATATGTTTGCTCTACCTGCTACTTTACAATATTTTAATATGAAGTGTTAGCACTTAAAATGGCAGAAAAGTGAATTCTTGATTACTTGTATATAATGTACTACTAGTAGAGCAATTATTTTTTATGTTGTTGATAAATCCTTCAAACGTGAATCCAGCAAATCAATGATTGCTTACTCAACTGTTCTCTTTTTCAAATCTGGTATACTTTCAACAAGTGTAAGATGGTTATTCTCAAAAAAAATTACGGCAAGCTGCTATGAAATGCATCCTTTGTTTACTTAAAGTGCACTGAATATAACAAAGATAATGATGACAAAGTGTGAGGGAATTTAAGGTGGCCCGGCATTACGAATATTTTCGTAGGCTTCAGGGATTCTAGTGTTAATCATTATTTTGCATTTAAATGATTTGATAACGATTCTTAAAGTATCAAGATTGATCTTGTGAGTATCTAGTCGGCTCAATTACTTTATGTTGATATTTGCTTTTGGCATCTGATCCTGTCAATTGCGCTAATGTGCCAGTTAAGGCTTTCTATTGAAAAAGCACTTGACTACCTTGCAAAAAGTGGTGTGTTCACCTCAACTGAAATTAGCGCCTACAGTTAACTCAGATGTGTAGATTAAATATATGGATTCAGTCAGTGCATCAGTAAAGAACAACTGGATAAAAGCAAAGTCATATGTAAGTCGTGCAACTCAGAAGTTAAGTATTCTTGTAACACAACAAATTTGAGGAATTTTTTATCCCGACATCACCTACAGTATAAACAAAATCACAGTCAACATTCAAACGAGTAGCGCCTAAACAATCTGCACTGGAGACAGCATTTAACTCCAAGCTTCCATTTAATTTGCCTCGTTCCCAAAGAATAACAGAATATATAGCAGTTTTTTATCTGTAAAGATATGAGACCTTACACTTTTAGTAAAAACAAGGGCTTTCGACAAATGATACAGATTTTGGAACTCTGGTATGCTATACCAACCAGAAAGCAAATGAGTGAAGTTATAGCACCTAGGCTTTGTGAAGATCTTAAGCAAAGCATCGCCAAGTCTCTCACGTCACTACATTAAAAATGACTGCGTACCTGTGGCTGATGTATTGCAGACAGGAGCCCTAAATGCCAGTCACACCGGGAGCAACCTCACTGCTTAGATGGTAGGCTGTAGTTCCAAAAAAATTTCTAGCATTTTCAATTTGCTGTTGTATTGAGGGACCATATCAGTTCCAAGTTTGTGTGTTAGCAAATACAATAAACTAGCCAACCCGCGACATACCATATGCCGCATAATCAGGCCGGTTTATTAATGATTTTTAAGCACAGGGAGAAAATTAATATTTGAAAAATCGGTAATGTAATAAATCAGCAAGAAAAGCAACATTGTAACAATGCACGAAACGAACCAACACACAATCGTCCGTGACTGAATTTCTCGTTCAGCATGAACTGCCTGCTCATGTGCCCACCTCCAACTCGGCACTTGAGTCGTCGTCTTTGCACAGGCCAGATACACCTGTGACTCACGTAGACTTTTCATTGCTCTGTGCAGTTGTGGCTGCATTTCTATATATAATCCACCAAGACACCCGAGGTAGTAGTGAGGTGGGGCTTCGTTGTTCCTTTCGCATGGTTTTTCATGGTGGACACGGTGGGGTGTCGAAACCGAAAAGAATAATGAAAAGTCAACGTGGCTCAGACATGCATGTCGACTCCTAGCACAGACGAAAGGGACTAACTGGGTGGTTGGTGAGTTTTTGCGTCCGGGCACATGGGCAGGCAGTGTGAATGCCTAGAGAGCGAGGTAGACACAGGCCAGTGAAAAAGGAGTATTGGTGGGCAGGGAAACAACTTTTGTGTTCCTGCAGGAGCATCTATGAAGACGCATGCTTGTCGCGGATGCGAATTGCTGTATGTAGCGTGTAAAACAGTTTCCTATGGTTCACGCGGTCGTGCGTCGTAACCGAAAACTCGGTTTTTAAAGACTGCTTACTTCATTGTGTTTTAACCTCTGTTGTAAAGGATCGTTTTAAGGTTCCCATGGGATACCCCTCGCAAACTGTTTTACACGGTGCATATGGCGATTCACCTCCGCGAGAAACATGCCTCTATGAACAGTCAACGTGGCTTGGAAGTGCATGTGACCTCTACGACAGACGAATATAAATGACGCCGGTTTTTCTGTGTCGTCGCGTCCAAGTCGGTGGTCATGGCTCTGCGAGTTGTCGTCGTATCCAATGGTCTTGGAGTTGGTGGGCGTGGATCCTTCTTGCGTGCCCCATAGGTGTCTTACTTGTCGGCGGCTTAGTGAATCCCCTTCGGGCGTGCTTTCCATGGGTGTCTTGCTTTAGTGAATTATATATATATAGATGTTGCTTCTTTTTAAGCACGTGGCTAGCTTTGCTGATTTGAGTTCTAATACCGCCAATGGATACAATAAGCCAAATTTGTAAGGTAAGAAAGGTGGTTTTATAATGCCAATTACATTTTTTTGGGAATCAAGGGCAGCCTATTTAACATATATTTTTTTTTATAAACAACAGTTGTAAAAAACTTACCAAGGCTAGTTTGAGAATTTGGGTTGACATACTGATCCTTACTCCATTCTACCATACATTTCAAGATTGAAACCAAACATTCTAGCCCTTTCTTTCTGAGGCTTAATTCCTAGAGGAAGAAAATTGAAATATCAATGTTATACAAAAAATGTATAATATTACAATTTAAATTTAGAATAAGATGGTAAATGCCCAATATTTGATCACATAATACTGACACGGTTGGAAAAATGCCCTGCACAATTTAGATGTCTTTAAATGACATGCCAAATTTAGATTTTTTTAGTATAAAATCTGTGGCGGAGTTATAAAGCGAGTTTTAAAGAACTCACCATAAGATTATGTAAACATCTGACTTCATCTGTAAATATTTGTCTATTAGTCATATTTTTATTGTATTTTTTTCCATTTAAAACATACTATGAGTTTGCTATTTTATCACTGCAAGATCCTGAAAATCTACCATCTGCTTTTGTTTTTGCAGCAACAAGAACTGAGCCAAACAGAGAAAGCCAGCACACATTTCACTGCTATTAATATGATTACACGGACTGTGTCTGCAACTGTCTTTTAATAAATGCAACATACATATAATGCTGAAAAATTACAATTAACAACTAACCCTATACAACAAGGCAATATTAACCTTTATCATACAAATTCTTACTAATGCAAAGCTACCATAAACTTAACCAAATTTCCCAAAGGAGCTTATCTGTTATATTGCTGTTTATGTTCCACAGCTTTCTTTTTCAAAATACCTGACCAACCTAGAATAAACTGTGGGGAGCATGTGTTAGTAATTCTGTTTCTCTATCTATGTGTTCTCACTGTGTTAAAGAGACCAGTAGAATGTGGGTTTCAAAGAAACACACAGTGACAGACTGGTGCACTGTCTATAAATGTTTACCGCAAGCATCACAGCAAGACAAAAGAATATAGTAAATGGTGTATCACAATTGGTCAAATACTATAAATTACACAATGATGGATAAAGGAAAAGGAAATAAACCATATTACGTCTTTCAAGTTGGCCACTAGATAGAAGCAAAGGATGCAAAATAAATGGAGGCCTGCACTCTTCAAATATCTACTCTCCTTGTTGCTCAATATCAAACACAAGCCGTTGCTCTTGCTTGCCAAGTAGACCAACTAAACATGATTTTCCAGCCATCCATAAAAACAAGAAACACAAGCCAAACTAAGTACTGAAGTTTCTTACAAGAGACCAAAAACAAAACAGCATCACCAATGCAATATATTTTGCAAACAGGATGACTTACCCAACACATGGAATTGGTTACTTTAAAATGGAATCATACAGTTTAAAATAATCATTTACAAGGTGTAGAAAGTATTTGAACATTTTCAGATATTTCTTAGTGGTATGTTTACCACAATTAGAGTGCCAAAAGAGGTCTGTCATCCTTCACAAAAAGTTCTTGTTGAAAAAAAGAAGGATTCTTGTACATAATCAAAATAGATCAAATTCAGGAAGACAGGAAAGAGACCAAGATGCTATCAGGGTTTTCCATTTAGCCAAAAAATAAAGCTAAAATATTCAAATACATTTTTGAATTTATTCGAATTTATATTAGTGATTGCATGCTTGTATATGTATTTACATTTTATTATTACAATAGAAGTGACAACAGTTGCAACAGAAAGAACAAAATCTGGCACAACTAAGCTGGAAAAAAAATCATAGCGATAATCAGGCAACCGCTATATAAATACAAGAGCCATCGAAATCCTGCACAAGTGCACCTTATATAAGGGAATAATCTGCACAGCCTTCTTGTTTTCAGTCTAAAATCGATGGCTTGGTGAACAAATTCTTGTTAGGACAGAAAGACAAAAATAAACCATGAAAAGGAAAATAAAGCTATGTAAGCCACACACACTGCACTATGCTTCCCTACCATCAATTGTTTTTTTTTTGTATCCGTGGTGAGGCTGCAAATCATAAGCACACTTTTGTCTCACACACAGGTGAGTGAATGCTGCAACATTCAAATGAAGAGGACACTTGCAGTTCTTGTTACATATAAAGTGACACGATCATAAAGAAAGACACACAGCACTTCATGTAAAGGACATATGAAGCCCAGACAAAAATCACCCATAATTGCTTAAACATGCTAAATGCAATCATTGCTTTATTTTTCCCCAAAGCTAAACTGATTTTTGATCCAAAAGGGCAGAACACGTGTGGCCACTGTCCATTTTTCTTTTATATACATTAAGTCATATTTCCCAATTTAAGTAACTGAACACACTAAATGTTGCAATGCAATCTTTAAATATTTATTTACCAGAAGTTTCTATTCACAGCAACTCAAATGTATGAGTTTGGTTGCTGTAATTCAGCCTCAGAAGTGTGATTCTTTTTGCGTATGTGTTAATTAATTTGGCACAGTATTACACATTTTGCATCAAACTTCTCAAAACACTCCCGAACAGAACTGTTCAGCATGTTTCACTTAAGATGAGGGCATCTACTGGCTTCCCTAGCTTTAAGAACAACCTGTTTACACAAATGGGTACATAGGAAAGCATACTTTTAATACCCCATTTCATTTTATGAACCACTATGAAGGTGAATTTTCCTGCATACAATAACCAAGTTTATAACAATTTACATACAAGTGCCTCTGCTTGGGAGTGCAGCTGGATGATAAATTGGACTGGACTGCCAATACTGATGCTCTGTGAAAGAAAGATCAGAGCTGACTGGCGTCCTTCAACATCTGCAATAAGATGCTGCAGATGTTCTACCAGACGGTTGTGGCGAGTGCCCTCTTCTACGCGGTGGTGTGCTGGGGAGGCAGCATAAAGATGAAGGACGCCTCACACCTGGACAAACTTGTTAGGAAGGCAGGCTTTATTGTAGGAATGAAGCTGGACAGTTTAACATCTGTGGCAGAGCAAAGGGCGCTAAGCAAGCTCCTGTCAATCATGGAGAATCCACTGAACAGTGTCATCTTCAGGCAGAGGAGTACCTTCAGTGACAGACTGCTGTCACTGTCCTGCTCCACTGACAGACTGAGGAGATCGTTCCTCCCCCACTCTTCACTCTTCAATTCCACCCAGGGGGGTAAACGGTAACCTTATTCAAAGTTATTGTCTGTTTTTACATGCATTTTTATTACTATTTAATTTAATATAGTTTTTTTTTGGATCAGTATACTGCTGCTGGATTATGTCAATTTCCCCTTGGGATTAATAAAGTGTCTGTCTGTCTGTCTCCAACACCTGATCATCTTTGTAGTCATTCCAAAAACACCTCACTGCAGAATGTGGAATGGAGCATGGCTAGAGGTTAGTGATGTGCAATCACAGTCATTCATAAAACTGATGATGCAGATTTACAGACTATAGTGAGAGGGGTATTTTACGTTCATGTTCTGTTGTTCACTCAACTTGTCACAAGTGTTGCTTGCATGTTACCTCATATTATTCAGAACATCAAGGATCCAAAAAAGATAATTAAATACTGAGAAAAGCCCAATAGAGACTGAAAGGCCATTTCTCTGAATGTGAGATTTAAAGTGATAATGTGTAGGTAAACCGTTTTATTTTACTGTGTTAAATGAAGATTTTGTTTTCATGACTGATGTTATTATTAAACTAATTCTATCAATTTCATGCATTTTGGTATTGCTTGAACAACATGGGGGTGATAATTGGCGCTAGGGAAAGCTAAAAATGTCTTCCCTTTAATTAATGGCAATTAAGTGTTCATGTTTTGAAAATTCAACTTATAAAGGGGTTTTCAGGAGCAGACTAGCTTTAAAAAGCTAGGAAGTCTGTATTCTGCCTTTAGATCATACAGTTTAAATGCTGCCCTCAGGTGTCAGATACTTCAAAGTGGCAATGCAGCTTAAATTCCCCCCCAAAAAAATCATTTGCAAAACTCTCAATTAATTAGAAAATTCATTTGAAACACTTAATGTAAGTTAATTAGACAACAATTAAATACCTGAACAGGTGTCATGCCAAGTTCATGGCCTGCTCGGCCCTGGGCAATCTTGGACAAATCATTTACCAATCTTTCAAATATATTAGCAGCATTTAAGTCACAATCATAGTTAACATAAATGTCCACCACACTCTGGGCATCTGAAATAAAGGAAAAAAAAACTTGATATGCAAATCCTTGTAAAAGTGAATACATTTTTTATAAAATATGAACTGGCCTACCAGCACATATTCTTGTTAATGTCTGAATAACCATCCATTTATGGTCAAAAGAACTTGTAGATGTCTCCAGAATATATAGAAAGATTTCTCTGAAGAACACCTGGAGAGAATTACAAGAGGAAAAATATAAAGATACAAGGAAATAACATATACATTGTCATACAAAACATGCAGCTCAAAATGTGTTAAAAAATGCAGAAAGAAAAATGAATAATAACAAATTAAACATAAAAAATAAATAATATAAAGACCTCAATATTACAGATAAGTAAACAACAAAAATGTAAAATCCTTAAACACTAGTTAAATTGTTAGATTGCAATAGATGAGCGGAAACAAAAACTCCACCTGGCAAGCTGCTGGAGAGAAACAATAACTGCAGGGGTTTCAAAGCTTCTGGTTCCCACCCAGTTTGGTAGAATTTGGGCATTACTCCAAATATACAGTAAATATGCTAAAGTTGTTTATTATTGTTATGATGCACTGTTCTAGAATATTAATTGCAGTGGGACTCATCAAAAATTGTAGTATTCTCATTCTAACATCACAGATAGGAGGACTGTTTAAACTATGGATTTGCATGGTGGGGGTTACAAAGTATAGCACAGGCCAGGTTTATAACTTTGCATAAAGGTTAAGACATCAGTACAAATTAAAACTATACAAATAACATGAACAATACATTAAAAATTGACTGCCTTAATGCTAGTAGTATCATTAATAGAATGAGTTGGAGTTACAGTAAATATGTAGTGGCATGCAATTATGATACTGTATCTTAGCAATAACACAAACCTGGCTTAAATACTAGAGATGGGGAGTGTATAACAAATGGTTCAACTTTTTATTTAAATAAAGATATGCAAAACTGCAAAGGGGCTTGGGAAGGTTGTCATTTATGTAAAGCAACTAGGGGATGAATGACAGCTTAGTGATGATGTTTAGATTCAACTAGGAAGCAGTAGTTGATACAGGCCAGATTTTGGATGTGTCATTGGTAAAGTGGAAAGTGTAGAGGGGAATATTATCTGCATTGGGTAGACTTAGAAATATCAGATGACACAAGATCAGAAGTTTTTAGATGCAATTGGCAGCTGTTTTTTTTTTCACTTAAAGTTAAATTATATTAGAGCCCCAATGAAAGGGTAAACCAGTCTAGATTTTATATGTTGTAATAATCAGGATAGAATACAGGAGGATGATTTAGTGTCCACAATAGAGTTGACAGTGCTTTATTATGTCTACCTTTAGTAAGGCAAAATTTTGATCTGAGACTGTGAAGTCTAAAAAACGTAAACAAGGATAATTTTTTAAGCATGGGGCAGTCTGGCAGAGAAGTGGATTTAAAACCATTTTACATAAAAAACAGCACAAGTTCATCACGAAATTTAAAAGTAATAAATTAAAAAAATAAAAAAGTGAAAAAATAAGCTGCAAAAGAGGTTGCAAAGGAAAATCTTTTTGTAAATAATTCCAAAACCAGCCATAAGGCTTATGAGTAAGCAAATGTAAGGTACTACACGTAGAAAGCAAAACTGTTAGACCTAGATACATGATTGAATGCTTATACTTGAAAATACAATTCATTTGAACCTAGGAGTCACAGTGGACGCGTCACTTTATATGTCCTGGCAATGTATAGAAAGAATTAAAAAGATTATACCACCCAAAAACTATTTTTGCTGCATGTTACATACCTCATGTAGTTTGTAGTGTCAAAAGAGAAAAAATTTTAATCTCATGTTTTCATGCAGAAAGAACTTAACAAGGTTCACGACAGAATGGAACCCAATGGTGACCAAACACTGGACAATAGCAAACACTATCAAAAACATCCAAAGGAAATTCTCAAGTAACTCGTATTGTATAACCCACAAAAAGTCATCCAGTCATATGTTCACAATATGCAAAATGCATTAATTTTTTGTGCTAAAGTATTGTTAAATAAATGACTCCACAAAATAAAAGTAGTCCACAAACAGGAAGCCCCTTCACTGAGGGCCACACTTTTAGACTGAACATGGGACTATTCACCAGTGAATAAGGAGAAGAGTCAGATGGTAAAGAGTTTTATTTTAGGGACTTTCAAAACTTGACTCAATGTTATTTTGGACAAATTAGGCTAATTAGGCTACATCACCTGAGCTATGTTGAGCTAAACAACCTGTTAACCATCAAAACTGTCCTAATGCTTTGTCTGAAAGAATAATAGCAAAAATCACCAACAAGAAGTGAAAGTACCCATGTAATGGAAGGATTTTTCTAAAGAGAGGGGGGGATCAAGAGAGCAGATGGGCGTTGGTCGCTCAGCGCGAAACCCAGCTGCATTACTAATGTTTTGGGAGAAACAGCCGGGAATGTTCTAAAGATACAGCCATGGCTATGTAAGGAGTTGTTTTTCACTTCGAGAAGCTTTTTTCACATGTAATCATATTACTGTGTCTTCTGGTATCAAGCACTAGTCTCAAGGCCGAGTAGAAGAAAAACATAGCGCCGTGTATTGTGGAAGGAGGGGGTGTGAGAAACTAATCACTTCTGCATACACTGCTTCCACGTAGGCCGCTTTTGGGCAAGGACACCTAATTAGTATATAAGGGAAGGTTCCGCCCTCAGTTTCTTTGGATGCTCAACCGTGGGGAAAGGCGCAACCGCCCGGTATCTGATAAAAGGCACACGGGGTTGATCCTCTGACGAGACTGACATGCGGGCTCCCTCAGTCTACTGGTCTAGGATGATGGCTCTGGGTCTTTTGATGTATGTTACTGTATGTATGTATGTTATTGTAAGTATAAGTTTGTCTCTTTAAGCATATATATTTATTTCTATAACCCATTCATATGTATTTATATGTTATAATTGAATAAGTAAATTTTATTTAAGTAACGGACCTCTTCTCTCTGATTCTTTGCCTACTTATGTTCTAATCCCTTGAACCATTTTCCCAAATCAAAACAACCCACATATTAAGAAAGTTAAACACATAACATTTCTATCAAGATAATGTTATTCACCCAAGGCAACAAAATACTTATTAATCACTTCTTAGAAATGCATAAACAGAAAGGAATGTTTACCTCAATTTGCATCTTGAGATGAGTCTTGAAGTTTGAGAGCAAAGTAAGGAATATGGAGAGAGATAGTTCAAACACTTCTGGGACAGAAGAAACTCCATTTTTTGACAAGGCAACACACAAGTATTGTTTTATAGCATTTATAAACATTTCATTTGTCCTAAAAATAGGTCCTGCATTTTGAAGAATTGAAAGCAGCAGCTGGAGTGACAGAACCTTTGATCGCAATTCGTGTGACCTGAAATATGAAGAAGCAGGCAATTAACACACTTAATAATAAAATAACACTGTCATATTTATTTTTTGTATGCTTGTTTGTTTTTAAAATCAAACCTGCTGATTCTTCATACTACACAAGATACACAACGATTTTACTAAAAAGACCAAAGCTGTAAGTAAACTTCACTACAGATGACTATTAACTCATGTTTCTCACTGAACAGATGTGTCTCAAATTATTTTTGTCAGGTATTTTAGTTCAATGCTTTTTTGAACTTAAAATGCAATATATTTTTCCAGTTCTATGTAAAACATAATACAGTATACTTTTTCAGAGTCTCAAAGATACTTTATGTATTCACTGTTATTTACCTGAGATTCTGTTTTTAATCATTCTGATTATGTATGGGTTAGTGTTTCCATGGTCTCTTGTACCAATGTGGTGGTTACATCTATAGAGAATCTGGGCAGTCTATCTCAACAGTCCACCAGAGGAAAACAGATACTAAATGGTACATGAGGTGGTTATTAAAAGCTGGCTACATCATTACTTTTTAATTATTCTGACATTTATGGAAGTTTCATATGTTACACCATTTCTCTACTTTTGTATAACAAACACCATCATGCATTGGAATGAAGATGGTTTTAATTTTGATTTGATATACTTTGTTAATCCCCGAGAGGAAATTGTCTTTTTACAAGACCTTTGGGAGACAGAGAGCAGGGTCAGCCAGTGTACAGAGCCCCTGGAGCAATTTTCTGAATAAGGGCCTTGCTTAAGGGTCCAGCAAAATAGGATACCTTCTGTCAGTAATAGGATTTAAACTGGCAACCTTCTAGATGCCAGCACAGGTCCTTAGCCACAGAACTACCATTCTGCTGGGTGCCGAGACTAATATTAAACAACTTTATATGATGTTTGTGTGCTTCTTTTTTGACTGATTTATTCACTACAATGTAACTTACAAACCTAACAAAAGCAGTCTGTGAGACTCATTAAAAAGAAGAAAAATTATTTACACTAGGCTGACCCGCCTTTTAAGGCGACCGACTTTTAAGTTGACCACTTCTTAAGGCAATTCAATATGTAGATCAATTTGATATTTTATACAAACTCATTAATTTGGTTATATTGCATTTGAGCGGTATTACTTTAATACTCGTAGTTTCTGTTATTTTTGTGATGAAATTTAAACTTTTTTTCTATATTGAGGTCGCCCTTTTGACCCCCCCTGATATTTACTACGCGGTGAGGCATTTGTACTTCATCAACATTAATTATTTCCAGAGACATAATTTTGTCTATTTTTCCAGCGCATCGCGACAAAAAGCAAGGGAACGATGGGAGCACCAGAACTCTGCTCACATCATGTCGCTTCGTACTGCACGCTGCAAGTAGTAAGTCTGTGATAAGCGGAATACCGCTACGCTTTCCACTCACGGGACCGAAGGACAATCTCGACTGCTTTTACATAGTAAGAAAGAAGAAGAAGATGATATCGCACAGTTTGGAGTAGAAAATCATCTTTTACCTGGAAAAACAAAACTACAAATCCCATCGTGCATTGCAAAATGGACGGGGCGTGTGTGAAACTCCGCGCCTGCGTAGCACTCACGGGACGGAAGGACAATCCCGACCGCTTTCATATAGAAGGATTAGTTCAAGGGAAGGTCTGAATTTGACTAGAAACAAGTTACAATAAAACTGAACTTCAATTTCAACAACTTAATAACCATCACAGAAAGACCAAGAGATTGTGGTGTTGCACATATGATTTCATTGTCTCCATGAATTTCCAGAAACTGCCTCAAACAACATACCAATTGCTTTATATCACCTACTGCATGTGGCCTTGAGCAGCCTCCTGCCATGGATTGGTACCAGAGGCCTTTTTCATAAAGCTTGTGTACTCACAAAAAGAGGTCTGAAATGTGTGTATGCAACTTTCCATGGATATGATGGAATTTATAAAAGAAAACCTGAGAGGGGAACGTGTGGACATTTACGGCTACTCTGACACATGCAAACACAACATTTCGGAGAAACATGGAAAAAAGGACACCCACAATCAAGTAGAGAAATGCAGCTAAACCAGAAAAATGATTGTTTGCATGCACAATAAATTATATCACCAAGCTGTTATTATTATGTTCACTGACATGACAAACATATTACACCTAAAAGCAATGAATATGATGCACTTGCATGTATTTTAGTTCCCTTTTAAAAAGGGCCATTTGTGCATAGTGAAGAACTTTTTTTTTTTGGCCAGTTTACTTTAGCTAGCTACTGTCACTTCTCAGTGAAATGGCCATCAGGTCAGGAATATCTTGGCCAATCTACACTCCATCATTCCTGCTGTAAAAAAAGCTATTAACCAGCCAGCGAGGCACTACATTCAGTTTTCATATGGTGTGGGTGCACATACAGTACATAAAACATAGCATTATTTTGTCAATATAAGAAGGAAATTTGGAGCAGTATACATTTCTCTTAACATAAGCGACTTGAGCTTATGGGCACTATATAAATGTGTGATTATTACTATTTTTAATGCAATTGGGGCACTATACTGCACTCATATTACAATAAGGGAACCTAGCGAGAATGAAGCTGCTTTTGTTAACCATCAGCTGTTATATTCCATTAATACACAAGTCATCTGTGACACCATGAGGTGGCTGAGAAACGCTGTGCTGCCATGGCCTGGGCGAGCCTGTGATTCATTTATTTTGAAGCAAAGTAGCTTTGGCAGATGTGATGGTGCTGTGCACTGTGGCTGGCTTTTTGGTTAGGTAACTGGCTGAATCCTTAGTTTTTTGTATGGCCTGTACTCTTCATTGTAGTAGCAATCACATCATTATTTGTACCAAGTGATAGCGGCTACCCACTCAGTCTCTGTCTTAGTTTGGCTGCTAAGTTGCCACACACTGCCTAAAGCAATGTGATAAAAATAATTTGGGTTAAGTGTTTTTTTTCTTTTTCTCTGAACTATTACAAATAACATTAAAAATATATCAATATTCAAATAATAATTATTTGCTAATTTAATAGCTCTTATGTTTACAGCCTTTCAAATGAACTACCACATTAAGAAGAAATCTCGCATTAAGTGGAAAATACATAGTCCTAGATTCATATGGGACCTTTTAAGGAGTAAAGTATAATTTTTTTTTAACATAATATTAAGCAAACAATGATTTAGTTTAACACTTTTTTTACATAAACACATACATTTATATGTAACTGGAGCACAGGCAAATCAAAGGATTTGGTAATACACATTACCAACACATTAGCAAATTCTGATCAAGGAAACTCCCTAGGTCTTAAAGTATAGTAAGACCCGATGACAGCAGTAAGAATTCAGGCAACACACAACAACAGGTATTCGATAATATAAGGTTATAATCTTTACATTGAATTTCTGCCAACTGACCACTGTGCAGGTCAGTAAAATGATTTTTGGTAACCAATACATTTTCTAATTCTAGCAGAACTGAAATAAAGCAAGTGTAAACATTAAGGATAGATAGTTTAATTTGGCTACTTTGTTTTTTCCAGACTCATATTTTTTCTCTTTACACATAGCTGCACTTTCATTAGATCTGATATACGGTGTAATGAGTTTGACAGTTTCTTCAGTCTAATTCTTTTATCTCTGGCACTTTAGTTCTATTCTCCACACACCTACCATGTAGTTACTTCTTTATCCAAATACAGCAAGTAATGAGCTCAATTAAGCTGGCAGTGGTTAACCAGGTTGGGGGGAAAACATGTACTTTATTACACAATGGAATTAAAGAAATAGAAGTAAACACGATATCTTTAATGAAAGGAAAAGAATAACTAAAAAATGCATACTTCCAAAACATTTCCGATGCTAGGGATCTTATCATACATGTACATTTTCCTACCCAGTATAGCTGGTTGTTATGATAGATATTGCTTTAAAGGATAAAACATCATTATGTCCATTTATGATATATTAATGGATAAGTTTGGTATTTTTCAAGTCAAAATTACTTTTTCACAAACATGATATACAGTATATGCATTTACCATGCAAAATTATGTTCTAAAGTTAAGTGTTTTTAAAGTGTTTTCTATTTATATAAAAAAAAAAAAAAAAAAACCACAGCCAGTGTTGCAATTTTATAATGGAGACTTTATGAAATATCTTACTTTGGGTCTGGTGGTCCATCTGACAATGGTTTCATAGAAAGTTTGCAAAGTGAACGAAACACTAAAAAGGCATCCTTCTGTAGTATATGGGAAAATTTAGCACCTGGAGATGGCCCTGTTGTGATTCCAGATTCCTATGGAACAAAAAAAAAAAAAAAAACAAAAAACACATGCTATAAAAATGTTGACCATTGTTATTATTTGGGGTAAAATTTTTTTTTTTCATTAAACCTCTGTTCAGAATATGCCCTTTGTCTAAAGATGTAGCTTATTTAAAAAGAAATGTAAAATAACCGTAAAAATGTATTTGCATAAAAGTACATATGTACTGTATTATTCTAATGAATTCTTCACTATTTACTAGTAAAACTACTACTGTTTAAACATATTAAAATTCTAGCTATAGTAACTGAACACTTGACAGACAAGTTAGGGAAAAAACACACACCTGAGTATCATTGGAAGAAACGGACAGTCTATCATCTGGGAGGGAAGGAGTATAGCTGGCAGAGATGGGTGTCCCTGGAATTCCATTTGCATGAACATTTTCACTGTCACTGCCTAATCCAGTTTCATCCTCCAGGGCTCCACTTGTACTCCCTATACTTTCAGTTGCACTGGGACACTCTATAGAATCTGCATTAGTGAACATTTAAAAAATATAACATGGTCAAATAAAAGGCTACATTTTCACATTTATCTTATAAAGTTGCTTAGTGTTGTTTAAATAACATCCATATATTCCAAAAGGAGACTCTGTCCATAAGCAGCTCTTAATGCACCAGTTGCAGTATCAATGATAACTAACAAAGACTCTTGAGATCTTTTAAGTTTAGAATGTACCTTTTAACAGAAATACAAGTTCAATTTATCATTTAGTGAGAGGTAAAGTAATTAACATATACTACATGCAGCACTGAAAAAATTTTAATTACCTCCTACAACAGTATTAACTACTTCCTGCAGGATTCTATGGACTATTTCCTGTGCCTTTTCTTCATAATCTCCATCCTCATTCACATCTATATGGTCTTTACATAAACCTTGAAAAGAAAACAAAAGTTCTCTATGCAGATATTCTAAAAAATATGCAAAAAAATTTAAATTTTACATATTTAATAATATTCTTCATTAATAAATTGAAGAATTTTCTAAAATCGCTTATTTCAATAAAGAGGGGTAGAGGCCAGAACCTAGGCAGCACAAATTTAAAGGAAAGAATCAACCACTGACAAGAGTGACGATCTATCATATGACACACTCATATCCGTAAACGGTCAATTTAGAACAGGCATCTTTGCAAATTCCAAAATTTGGACACGTGGGAAGAAACCAAAACAAAAGATAAAACTCAGGCTGACACAAGACGGAAGACTGAAAGGAATATACTGAACCAATATTCTTACTCTTCATTTAACATGCAAAAATATTTTACAGTACAAGTACATTTATATTATCATAAAACATTTGCAATAGCAAACAGGCTTTTTCATGCCACTTTAAAACATTTAGAAAAAAATCCCACAATTTTTTTTTATCTTATCAATACTTAACTGTGTACAGGCAACTGCAAAATGCCAAATTTCTGAAATACTATTACATGCATCAGTAGAATGTCCCTTTAAATTTAACTATATATGCTATATTCCTTTTGAAGGAAGTCAGCTGCATACGTGTTGTGCTCAGCTACAAATATTAAAGAACTTTTAAGTCAAGAGCCCTGATATATTTCGCAATAATCAAAAAAATACAAGAAATTAATTTAATCTGTAACTTACTTTCAAGCCACACAAGTACACAATGTAACTTTAATATAAATATTACTCTCTGAATACTAATTAAAAGTAAATACTGATTAATGTTACTATCATTTTCACACTTTCACATTAGTAGGTAAACACATTTAATTAAAAACAATAAATATTATTTTCACTTGTTTAGTAATTAATTTAATTTTTCAATTATTTATTTTTAATAATTCTATCTAAAACTCCATGCATTTACTTAACCTGTTTTCTGCAGTACAAAGTGGAAGCAACTGAAACAAGTCAAGAACTAAATGCAGACAGGAGGCATGTCAGCTGTAGGGCATGCTGAAGCACACACCAGCATTCACAGAAAATGACAGTTGGATTTTTCCAAACAACCTAACTGTATGTCGTGTAGACTTCAGTTTTTTCAGTGTCCAGGGTTGTTCACCATCTTGAAAATCTGGAGTAATTTCCATTTCAAATATATTCTTTCTACGTCCATCAATAGAATTTTCTAGTTATCTGTAGGCTCACTCTGTATATCATATTAAATGCTTTCTCACTTTATTAGTTCTGAAATGAGTGTAATGTAAAACATTTACTGTATGCACAGTATAAACTCAGCTCAATGATCTGATTATATTGTTACTCTAAATCAGAAAAGGAGCTTATCCTATATTTCAGTTCTTTTTAATGTTATGCTGTTTTCCATTTACTCCTGAAATGGGATGTCAGAGCTGGTAAAACATTCAGAAAATCAACATGGATTTGTCCAATAAAAGCTCTGTTGTGCTTGCTCCACCAGGATAAAGAGCAGTATGCAGTATTTTGTGCAAACAAACAAAGTAGTAACAAGCCCACAGACAGACAATGGACAGTACTTTGTGTATAACTCAATTAATGAGATACAAATAGACAGAATTACCACTAAACATTATAATACTACAGCTTTCATTAAAGTTGGTGATGTACGGCACCATTTTGGATTGATGTCATTATCTGAGGTTGGAAAAATTCAGGCTTGACAAACCAGCCCTGATCTTCCGAGTGGACATATAGACTTAAGGGGGCGTTACAGTGGAAAAGGCTGACAAGAAACTCAGAAATTCCAACTTCTCACTTAAAATGGAATGCAGCATTATTTACTACATTATTACCAAGTTTATCCTGGTAATTGTGTGCAGTTTTTTTTTTTTTGAATTGGTTAGCAGCTGTGTCTATGTTTATTGTTCTGATTACAAAGAATATCTGAAAGAACACATTTTGTACATGACTTGCAGCCACCATATAATTTTTCTAGTAATTGTATAAATATGTATATTACTGTAATTTATCTTAAGAAATGCACTGGAACCTGTGCTATAAAGATTTACTTTCAGCCGCTGCTGTGGCTTGATCTGCCTCAGTCTGTTCATTTTCAATGGTGCAGAGATCCAGTCCATTTTCTGGCTCGATGTCTCCTTGGATACTCTTATCTACTTCATTTGTATGGTGATCTGCCTCCCCATTTTGATCTTGAGGTAGCTGTTTACCCGACTGCTCTTTAAGCCGCCTTAGCTGTGGAGAATCAGGCTCATGCTGGCTAACAGGAGAATGCTGTAAATGTTGCTGTCGATGTCTCTCTTTCTCCATTTGCTTGGCTTCCTGAAGCTTGAGGGAAGAAAAAGAAAGAATAACAGTAATTTTTGAGGGATGCTAATTAAAGAAAGCTTGCCCACCTGCTTACAAATACTACAGAATTGTTAAGGACAAAATTTAAACCAAACAGCATATTATACACTCAGCTGAACACTCAAGAACATCACAAATGAAGCAACTGTATCAGCCAAATACACAAATATAATTCAATAAAAAAATAACAGAAATAAAACAAAGAGAAACAAAACATATAAAAGACAAGATATATTATAAAAACATACATAAATATGACTCAATCTAATACTTTAAGTAATTTTTCTTTACATGAAAGCCTTTACTTATGGTTTTAACAAAACAAGATAATTATTTATCTGGTAGGCTAAATCTAATTTCACATAGCAAAAAATATTTTTAAGACGTAAAAGGTTTAAAGTATTTGGGATATGTTCAACTAATTGATTTTTGCTAAACCTTATGCATTTACAATACCTTACCTTCATTTGAAGAACACAGTGAAAAATAAAAAGTAAAAATTAACCCAGGTGGTATAAGAATAAACATAGATGTTCTCAGAAAGAAGGGTTAAAATCAGAGAAAAGTCCAGCAAAGCCTCAAGTACAGTATGTTGTATAAACTAACTTTCAGGAAATAATACTGTTAAATTCGAATTTGAACACACCATCATCTAAGCACTGTATGATGGATAATGCTCATTAATTAACTTCCAAAATATGATCCCCTGAAACATGAGATATAATGAGAAATGGCAGAAAGATTTTTAAACATTAAAGGTATGATTGACAGAACTCAGATGCTGACCAATGCCCTAAAAATTGATAAAATAAGCTATTAAAAATGTAATAACTGTATGGTTTTATATCAGAAAATGCTGAAATAAAGCATGAAATATTACACACACACACACACACACACACACAATCAGATACATACATACACTTATGTCTTAAAACTATAGGGTAGTAGAAAGTGAATGGGTGATAATGTCACTGTCTGTAATTATTTATATGCAATGTTACTATTTATCTAAAGGTCAAGAGGAAAGGAAAACAAACAAAAAATACAACTTTGTCTTGCTCATAATCTCAGTGCTTTCATTTGATCAGTAATTTTGCACAACTTCACATTTTAAGGGTGTTACAGTGTACGCTAATAAGGTACAAGTGGAAACACAAATTACTAAATTTAACTCCACTAGCAAAACAAATGTGTGAAGCACACTGCAAAATCACATTATTAAAAAAAGAAAAACATTAAAAAGATAACAGACTTACTATGTCCATTAAATTGTAATCTGTTCTCAAATTATTTCAATTTATGAATATTTCTACTTAGTACTGTCTGCTAAAATGTTTTCTCTACTGTTAATTAAATGTCCACATATATACACATACTCACACTTTTACTTTGGGTTTTTTTAGGTGGCACTGTATTTAGCAATACCGCCACATAGACCCAGGATTCTGGCTTTTCATTTTTAAAGTCAGTCACTATTTGTGCACAGTTTGCACATTTCCTAAATTTCTATGTGGGTGTTTCTCTTGGTATTCCAGTTTTCCTCACACATCCACCACAAAGACATGCAGGCCATTCAAATTGGTTCTGAATAAAGCGTATTTTAACAGTGAAAGTATGCAGGAGCACTACTTGTGTTTAGTACAATGTAGATTCCCAGTACATCAATGCCAACTCTGTCAAAAGCAGTTTGATTTACATGGGAAGACCAGTACTTTTTTGTAATTTAATGCCGATCCATGTGAACCTTAGCAAACACAATTTAGCAGTCTAGGGCTTATCTTGGTCACGTGTGATGTATTTGGAACAAATGTTAGACAAGTTAGTGGCTCATCATTTATGTTTTTCTGCATATGCTTGGCAAGCTCCTGTTTCTAACAAAGACAATAGTGTAAATTCCATGTTTAGAGGGGATCAATCAAATGGCATGACAGAACCATACAAAGATAATTGTTTTTATCTTACTGCCACAAAAGAACCAAAACCTAATGTATTCTTCATCTTTTATTTCCTTATTAATATTTTGCTTTAAAAAACTAAAGATTATAACATGATTGATTGACCTTTTAGAAAAGATATGGACAGCACAGTTCACATATTAAGTTGTGTTTCTTTAGAAGCCATAAGCCCAACATAGCATCAGCTTTCAAATTACTACCAGCATAAGGAGGTTTACTGTAGCTGGAACAATTTTTGAGCCCTTGAACTTCGTAATGTTTACAGCTCAATTTTTATTCAGCCTATCACTTATCATTATAGTACTTTCCAAAAAATGATTTAAATTAAACAGTAACTTGCACATTTTCTTGTGGACTATCGACACATCTACTGAATGCAAATCATTAAGGCAAATTTTTCAGAAGATGTATATGTTCCATTAGCATATCATATGAAAAGCTAAATTAATACAATGCACATGACAAGATGAGCGAAACAAGCTTACACATTCACAGTATGAATGAATGAATGAATATGTACACTATACCACATCACAATAAAAGGCACAAAGGCAGCAGTTATGTAACTGGCCATGCAACCTAAATTGGTCTTAAACTCATTCTTACAACCATGCAACATGCAAACAATGAACTTGTGCTGCTGTCTATTGTGCTATTTCCTTTATTATCTTGAACAGCATGTTTATTATCTATAATAATTTTACATCAATGACCGACCTTCACCAACTTAAAACATGTTGAAAGTCAAATTTCTAGTAACCCAAGAATTTGCATCTTATTATACCTGTTAACATTTAAAAGCTGCAAGTCACCTTTTAGCAATAAATATTTAGTTTGAAAATAAAACATTCACGTCACAAACAATGCCTTCTTTGCATGAAATGTCAAACTTTAAATCCAACCTTAACTTTCATTTTTATATGCTGGTATTGACTACACAGCACTCTTGGGATTAAAGCAGTGCAGTTCATTAAGAGACTAATCTATCTACTGCATAAGGTATACTGCATTTTAAACCACAAAGCTACCAGTATCTCTAGGTGACAGTAAAATTTGCAAGCAATAAAGCAACAGCAAACTGATTTAAGCAGATTTCAGTGATATTAGCACTGTTACCCTTTAAAAGATCCAAGCCAAAGCAAACAGAACTATTTCACTATTCAAGCAATAAAAAGTCAGCCCATAACATTTTACCTGTCTTTCTTTTTTTCTTGATGCCAATGAACATGAAATCCTGTAATCTGTGAGCTATACATTAGGAAAAAAGCTGTTATTAACAGCAACACATTCTTTGCCACCTTTGGCAGTTCAATTGCACAAAAACTACTTACTGCTTGGTTTTCCATACGAGCAAATATGACATTCAACATCTGAGTAAGTGTAGCTTTTGCTGTGGTTTGATTGATGAGGTTCTTGCTGGCCAAATAAATATTGTAGCATGTTCTTACAGCTTGCAATACTGTCCCTTCATGAATTTCTATCTGCTGAGAAGTTACGGCTGTCAGTAAAGCCTAGGAAACAAAGAAATATATTTAGAATGACTGAACAAAAACAGCACAATGATATTTGTTATTAGTAGCAGATGAAAATCTGCACATTGATATTTGTTGCCAGTAGCAGCCTTACATTTATTATGAAACTAAATAATTACATTTTAACATTAAGTTTTCTGCCTTGATTTTAGCCTAAAACAAGAAATACTTACATTTTTGTGTGTTTTTCATATCCAAAGAATTAAACATGTTCCGCAAAACAATTTGATTTTAATTTTGCTTGTTTTATGCTGTCTTTTTTGATAGCAGCCATTACTAGATGTAGACACGAACCTCCAACAGGTAGAGAGTCTTTAGAATCCACATGCAGAGAGAGTTTCCATAACAAGTTATGCGCATACATGAGGTACTAGACAGGTGATTTCCAGATAATAAAATATACAAAATCTGCTGTGCTAAGTCTACTTATAAAATAATTATGTTAAACCCTTATATAATAGTCTATGCTCAGTTGCACGGTCTATTATGCCAAATTGGAGTATTTATTTTGCGGGGAGAGGAAATAAGGTACATGCCTTTAAAATTTTTCCAGAAGCAGCAATATATCCCATCAATTTACTGAACTTATTTTGTCAATTTCAAGGTCAGGGTATAAGAGGCCTCACCTGCCAATATTCAACACAGGGCAGTATCAAATGGAGGTCTGGTCAACCAAATCACTGCAAGGAATACTCAGTCCTACTAGGAAAATGATCAGTCATTTATTACTCTAAGATGTACTTCTTCAGAATGTGTAAGGAAATACTGGTGCAGGCAGACAGGGAATGTGCAAATTCTACTTGAACTTAGTCTTCTGGAGTTCTAACTGTGGTAACTATTCTACTAGCATAATGTTTTCTTAAAATTGTGTACACATACATTACCTGATTATAAAAAAATGCTCAATAATATTCTTAATTTAATTAAAGATCATGTATACTGGATTCAAAAAGTATTCAGACCCCTTCACTAACCCTTAATTTCACACATTTGCAATTTTTGCTCATCAATCTACAGTTATTACCTCATAACAACAAAGTGACAAAAATATTTTTAGAAAAGTTTGCAAACTTATTTAAAATCATAAGGTGAAATCTCTCATTCATATTAAGCATTCAGACCTTAATTCAGGTTGAAGCCTCTTTGGCAGCTACAAGCCTTTGCACACCTGGATTTAGTCAATTTATCCTATTATTTTCAGGCAGATC
Source organism: Polypterus senegalus (assembly GCF_016835505.1). NCBI lineage: Eukaryota > Metazoa > Chordata > Cladistia > Polypteriformes > Polypteridae > Polypterus > Polypterus senegalus. The sequence goes on from NC_053158.1 coordinate 49,932,957, forward strand.
CACTCAAGCCCAATTAGATGGGATGGTAAGCGTCTGCAAACTGCCATCTTCATGTTTCATTGGGGTTTAAGTCTGGGCTTTGGATGGGCCGCTCAAGGACAGTTGGAGTTTTTATCTTGAAAACCACTCAAGGGTTGTCTGTTTGCTTTGGGATGCTTCCTCATGCTATCAGTGTCTTTTAAATGCCATTTGAAGAAGCACCAGGAGAGCTGTCATATGATTTTACTCAAGACATGCTTCTCTCTAGCTACTCTACCATAAACACTTGAGTGATGGAGTGCTGCTGAGATAGTCATCATTCCAAAAGGTTCTTTCTTCTTAGAAGAGGACTTCTGAATCTATGTTAGAGTGACAATTGAGTTCTTGGTCACCATCCTAATTAAGCCCCTTTTTACACGGTTAATCAGCTTGGCTGGATGACCAAAGAGTCATGGTGGTGCCAATATTCTTCCATTTCAAACTTACTAAGGCCTCTGTACTCCTGGGGACACACAATACTTTAGAAATGGTTTTATACACTTGCCCTGACTTCATGACTTGGTTTTTGTCCTGATATGCAGAGTAAATTGTGGGATGTTATATATATATATATATATATATATATATACACGTGTATGGTTTTCTAAATTATGTCCAATCAATTCAACATGCAAGCATGTGATCTCTAATCAATTTCTAGAAAATTAATTTAAGCAAGCACAATTTAATTTAACCAAGCTCAACTTAGAGCACCACAGCAAAAGGCCTGGTATAGCACAACCGGCACTTATCACATTACCAAACCAGCATATTTGCTTATTCTGGGCAAGATATTAGATAGACAAAATTCTACACAGTCAAAATAAGCTTAGGCCATTATTTCAAATGTGTCAAAAATCATTAAGACAATTTAAATACACAAAACATTAATTAAAAAAAAATATGGTGCTTTATAAATATATGTAAGGCTTGTTTTTCCTAAAACATTTACATAAACAGGAGACTGCAAACAGTACAAAAGAAGCCACGTGTACCAGTACTGACTGTATTTGGATGTTGCAGTCAAGAAAATATTTTTTACAAGTTAATTGCTTTGTTGTTTTCCTAATGTAATGTACATTGGATTGTAATATGCATATTCCTGGTAAAGGTAATTTCACTTCTATTTCTCAACTTAAAACAAGCAAACTCTATGAGAAAGTCAAAGCATAGGTCGAACACTGAAACATATTAACTTAAAATTATGATTTTATTTATTACTTAGCAACACAAATTTAATATTATAGCTTGCTGTGACTGTGGTGCAGAATGTGGCTGAGACATAGAAGACATTTCAAAAGACCCATGCAAAGAAATACAAGCAGAAAGAGACGTGCTATTAACACTAGAATCCCTGTAGCCTATTAAAAAACTCATAATCCCGGCCCACCATAAATCGCTTCGTGCCTCTCCATTAGAGTCTTTTGTTTTGTAAATGTGTCGATCAGCACAAGCAGCAAGCAGCATGCTATCCCACCCCCCCAACATGACGGAGCTCAATTCAGGCAAAAAGTTTTCACAGCTCAAGCCAAGGCTCCTTATCTGTGTGTGATATGAGTTGTACACGGTAAATAATGTACTGTCATTTGGAATATATGTATTTCATGTGTGTTCTGTGTCTGCAACAATCTGTGTAAATGTAGGATGAAATGCGAGGCAGGAATTGTTGAACACATAACTAAAAAAGATATGTTTTTCATATTTTAGTAATAATTGACAAAATGTAGACATTATGTGTATAATGTGTTAAGACTAAAGTCCAAATATCAAATAAACATATTTGCAAAAGGTACAAGTATACCAAAACAAGTGCGCTTTTATTCAAGAATATGATCACAGGAAAAGAAATTAGGTCAGAGTCATTGACATGACAGCACAGCGGTAAGAACTGCTGACTCGTAATCAAGAGGTTGCCAGCACGATTCCAAGCGCAACAATTTTGAGTAGTGAGCTCCTCTTATTGTTACTATTACAGAATAACAACAACAGGTCAAACATCATCCTGCCAGTAAATGTGCCAAATGCGTGTCCCTCAAAGAAAAAACAGGGTATGCCGAGCTCATCAAGGTATCTTGCAAAGTCCTGTTTGTGATTATGTTTTGGGATGGTCTTTATATGAAAAATATTTATATTTTATTTACCTTAATTTATTTACTTATCTTTCTACAGCATAAAGTCACAAGTAGACTGCAGAGCTTCCTGTGTTTGATCAACATGGGCAAGCTGACAAAGTACATGTGTAATGCCATGAAAAGTGCATCCACCTGCAGCTATAGACTCTTCAGTACGCGAGTGACTCTCCACGCTAGTGTTTAGATCTGGACGGTGTATGTACCCAAATAAAGAATTCTGACTGCATTCTAATGCCATTGCTCATGTAATGAAGCTGACACTTCAGTTTTGTTTTATTATTCATTTTTATTCTCTCAGTTATGTAAACACTCCTCCCAATCTGACACTGTTAGTTTTCAAATAAAGATGTGCTATAACAAAGGTAAACTCAGATGAGGATTCTACATTGGAGAAAGAGAACAGAAGCCCTTCCTATAAGAAACGAATAATAAAACAAAACTCTAACTTTTACAAGTACCAGATATTTACACCATATGTTACAGACTCAAATAAATCAAAAGTATATTTTTATTCTATAATAGTAATAATACTATTAGCGCTGAGAACAAAGGCCCGTGCCGGTGTGGTTCCCTATTTTCCTGACGAAGTAAGAAGCCGGTATTGTGGCAGCAGAGCCGGCGCTAAGCTAAAGGCTAAGCGGCTAGCGAGGAAGTGGCGATACAAGCCTTCGGTGCCTCCTGTCATCCTGGGAAATGTGAACTCACTACCAAATAAGATCGATGAATTGGCTGCGCTGTTGAAAAATGTCAGAATTGTACACAGAATGCATTTTGTTGTGTTTTTGTGAAACATGGCTAACAACTAGCATCCCAGATGCAAGCGTGGAGCTACTTGGGTTCAGCACAGTTAGAGTGGACAGAGACGCAAATACCAGTGGAAAGGAGGATGACTCGCTCTCTATGTAAACACAAGGTGGTGCAACCCTGGACATGTTAAGGTCAAAATCTCCACTTGCTGCAGGGACATTGAACTGTTGACTGTAAGTCTGCGTCCCTACTACTTGCCCAGAGAGTTTGCACATGTCATTGTTGCTTTTGTTTACATCCCTCCTCGGGTGGACGTGGAGATAGCGTGTGTGACATCATTCACTCTGCTGTTGCTAAGCTACAAACACAACACCCCGAGGCGCTTGTGCTAATCTCTGGAGATTTTAACCATGTAATGCTGAACAAAACATTACTTGCCTTCTCCCAGTATGTGGATTGTAACACCCGGGAAAATAAGATTATTGACCTACTGTATGCAAACGTTAAAGACGCATACAGCGCCACCCCGCTGCCTGTGATTGGGAAAGCAGATCATAACCTGATTCTGCTTCAGCCTCACTACAAACCAAGACTGAGGGAGCTACCTATAACCACACGCTCATTCAGGAAGTGTTCCCCTAAGGCAGAGCAGGATCTGAGAGACTGCTTTGGAACTACGAACTGGGATATCCTGCAGGGATCATATAGTGAGAACATTGAGGAGGTTGTTGACTGCACTACTGACTAGATCAACTTCTGTATAGACATTGTAGTTCCAGTAAACAATACACTGCTATGCTAACAACAAGCCATGGATTACAAGTGACATCAAGGGCCTTTTAAACCAGAAGAAAAGGGCTTTTAAAGGCGGTGATCAGCATGAGCTCAACTGCGTGCAGAAGGAACTCCGATTTCAGCACAGAGTAGCGAAAGAAAAGTACAGGAGAAAGTTGGAGCAGAAGTTGCAGAATAACAGCATGAAGGAAGTGTGGGATGGGATGAAGATTATCAGTGGCTGCAGTTAGAAGCAGGGTGCCACCATGGAGATAGACGTGGAGAGTGCAAACCTGATGTACAACTTTAACAGGTTTGACCACCCTAACCCACTCTCACCTCAGAGTACTGCATCCTCCACCCATCCTTCTGCTGATACCAGCATAGGACAGAGTTTCCCCTAACCCACAATTACAGCAGCACAGGTAAGCAGAGAGCTGAGGAGATTTTGTGCCAGCAAAGCAGCAGGTCCAGATGGAGTATCGCCACGACTGCTGAAGGCCTGTGCGTTGGAGTCGGGGGGTCCTCTACAGCGCATCTTCAACCTAAGCCTGAAACAGGGAAGAGTCTTGAGGTTTTGGAAAGCATCTTGCATCACCCTAGTCCGAAAGGTATCACATCCTGGTGAGCTGAATGACTTCAGGCCTGTCGCACTGACATCACATGTGAGGAAGACCATGGAGCGGCTGCTGCTTCACCACCTGAGGCCACAGGTTCACCACACCCTCGACCTTCTGCAGTTCGCATACCAGGAGAAGGTGAGAGCGGAGGATGTCATCATCTACATGCTACACTGATCCCTCCCCCACTTGGACAGAGGCAGTGGTGCAGTAAGAATTATGTTTCTGGACTTCTCTAGCGCCTTCAACACCATCCAACCTCTGCTCCTTAGGGACAAGCTGACAGAGATGGGAGTAGATTCATACCTGGTGGCATGTATCGTGAACTATCTTACACACAGACCTCAGTATGTGTGTCTCGGGAACTGCAGGTCTGACATTGTGGTCAGCAGCACAGGAGCACCGCAGGGGATTGTGCTTTCTCCGGTCCTGTTCAGTCTATATACATCAGACTTGCAATACAACTCGGAGTCCTGCCACGTGCAGAAGTTCGCTGACGACACTGCTATAATGGGAGGCATCAGGAGTGGGCAGGAGGAGGAGTATAAGAACCTAATCAAGGACTTTGTTAAATGGTGCGACTCAAACCACCTACAACTGAACACCAGCAAAACCAAGGAGCTGGTGGTGGATTTTAGGAGGCCTAGGCTCCTCATGGACCCTGTGATCATCAGAGGTGACTGCGTGCAGAGAATGCAGACCTATAAATACCTGAGAGTGCAGCTGGATGATAAATTGGACTGGACTGGCAACACTGATGCTCTGTACAAGAGAGGACAGAGCCGACTATACTTCTTTAGAAGGCTGGTGTCTTTCAACATCTGCAATAAGATGCAGCAGATGGTTGTGGCGAGCATCCTCGTCTACGCGGTGGTGTGCTGGGGAAGCAGCATGAAGAAGAGGAATGCCTCACGCCTGGACAAACTGGTGAGGAAGGCAGACTCTAATGTAGGCATGGAGCTGGACAGTTTGAAATCTGTGGCAGAGCAACGGGCACTGAGCAGGCTCCTTTCAATCATGGAGAATCCACTGAACAGGATCATCTCCAGACAGAAGAGCAGCTTCAGCGACAGACAGTTGTCACTGTCCTGCTCCACTGACAGACTGAGGAAATCGTTCCTCCCCCACACTATGCGACTCTTCAATTCCACCCCTGGGTAAACGTTAACACTATACAAGATTATAGTCTGTTATACCTGCCTCATACTCTCCACCTTGCATTTTTTAACTTGCACTGCTTTTTTTTTTTTAAATTGCTCTTTAATTAATATTGTTTTTATCAGTATGCTGCTGCTGCTGGAGTATGTGAATTTCCCCTTGGGGGTTAAAAAAGTATCTATCTATCTAATAATAGCTGCTCACTACTCAAAAAAGTTAAATGATTGAAGGACCTGGGATCGAACCCACAATTTCTCGACTTGGAGATAGCAGTTCTTACATCTGCACCAGCCAAGCAGACGTATATGTGTGTGTCGTACCCTATCCCAATTTCTTTCACTTTGGTTAAATTCTTTGAAAAAAGCTTACATGTTTAATTATATCTGTGTTTTTTGTGAACGTGTTTATTTGATATTTGGACTTGTGTAGATGTGTGAAGACTGAAAGTCAGCATTTTGCCATTTATTAGTAGAACATGGAAAAGTTTCTGTTCTAGTTATGTGCTCAACATTTCATGCCTCGTATTTCCTGTCATCCTACATTTACCCAGATCGTTGTAGACACACAGCACACACGAAATGCATGTGCTCCAAATAACGATATATTATTTACCCTACACAATTCAAGGCACCTCATACCAAGAAAATAAGACTTGAGCTGGGAGAACTTTGTGTATGACTAAAGCTGCGTTGGTGGGGGATGGGATGGCAGGAGGCCTGCTGCCGGTGCTGATCGACACATTTGCAAAACAAAAGATGTTGATGAGGAGGTGCAAGGGAATTTAGGGTGACTCGGCATTATGAGTTATTTCACAGGCTTCAGGGATTCCAGTGTTAAAAACCCTCTGTATATCTATATCTTAACGCAGAGTTGGAACAGGTTGTGTTACTACACCCTCTGAAGTACTACTTGGACAATATTAAACTGTAGAAAGTTTCTAATTCCAGTGGCAAGAAAATGTCAAAATGAGACAGAACATTATTACTCTTAGTATTGTAGTCCTTTCACTTGGAGAAACTACAAAAAACATCAAAGCATCAGTGAGTATGGTGTTTTACACAATTCAAAGGCAACTGGACACTGGAATAAACTCTGACAGGAAGAGATCTGGCCAAACCAAAGTCACAACCCAATCTGAAGACAAGTTTCTGAGGGTCACCAGCTTGTATGATAAGCGCCTCACAGCACAACAGCTTCAAGCACAGTGTAACAGCAGTCAAGAAAAGCAAATCTAAGTTTCTACTGAAAAGAGGAGACTTTGTGTTGCAGGTTTGACAGGGCGAGTGGCAGTAAGAAAGCCATTCCTAAAAGAAGAAAATAGGGCCTTGAAATACAAGTTTTGGACTACTGCAGAATAGAAGAAAGTCTTACGGACTGATGAATCAAAATATGAAATCTTCAGTTCCACAAGAAGGTTGCTTGTATGCTGTTGAGTTAGTGAAAGCATGATTCCTCAATGTGTGACAGTAACTGTCATAAATGGAGGAGGAACTGTGAGGATCTGGGGTTCTTTTGCTGGAGGCAGAGATGGAAACTTGCACAGAGTGACCATGTAACACTTTTAGGTCTGCATCTAGTAGGTCATGGTTTCATCCTACAGCAAGACAATAACCCACAACATACCTTCAGGCTATGTCAGAACTACATTAAAAGAAAAGAACAAGGCGGCACACTTCAAAACACTGAATGGCCAGCACAGTCTGCAGACTTAAAGCAACACTGAGTTAGCTTGGGATGAACTGAACAGAATGGTGAAAGGAAAGCAGTCAACAAGTACAACACATTTGTGTGAATTCTGCAACAGTGTTTGGAAGATCTTTCTGATCACTGTTTCATTTCCGTTAAAGAAAGAATGCAACATGTGTTTGGCTGTTATATCAGCAAAAGGTAGCTACTTTGATCAATCAAAAATTTGAATAAAGTTTTATACACTTAATGATTCCTTGACTTATTTTATTTGCTATTGTTTATTTCTTGTATGCCTTGATTTCATGAAACATTAAGACATTAAACTACATGCATGTCCATTAAAACTGAAAAAACTCAGGTGTTCTAATATTTTTGAAAGGTAGTTTATAACTTACATCAATGACTAATCAATGAAAAATCTACATCTATCTTGTAACATTTTTATAAAGATTTGTTTTGACACAAGCTAAACAAACAAAAGTTGACCAGTAATCAATCAAACAGAAATCTGTGAAAGTTTAAAAGACAAAACCAAAACCAAGTATCACAAAAACAGAGTTTTTTTTAATCTAAGTGTTCAATTAAAGTGGTGATTAGATGCAGATCACCAGAATTGCCAAACAGAAAAACTGGCTGCACTTTATGCCAAGAGCTGTTAAGAAATTTCAAAGAGGAAAAATGGAAATTATTTATGTATGCGATATGCTCTGTCCATTAAAGCCCCTTACATATGGAAAAGATTATGTATGGTACAGCATACATCTTATAATAATTTTATTCTTTTGTTAAATAAAGCAACAAAAACTGAGGTAGGCAAAAGGTTAAAAAAAAACGTATCTATAACATATATGGTTGCCAGACCTTTATGATCTGAAGCTGCACCCCTTCATCGGTCTGTGGGCCTTGAAAACATCCACATATTGTTTCAATTATTCTATCAATTAATTTTTTTCCTGGCGCAGTGCTGTCTGGCGCACTTCCAGTGAGGTGTCCATAAGCAATCAATTTCTGGAACACAAGAATATACAAAAATAAGAATTTAACAAAGAATGGCAAAGAATGAGTAATAACTTTTTCAATAAAATTAGGCAAAGCCATTGATGTATGAATTAAGATCCTAACCTTTATTTTCCAAAACATAGCACAAAATGTTGTTTACAAATTGAGCACATTTCTTATCTTCATCAGACACAGTGTAAGTTTAGTCAAAGAAAATACAAATATAACTATACAGTCAGATGTTAAATAGAAAGTTAAAAAAATCATTAATAGCATAAAGGATGTGCAATTACAAAACAAATCCTGGATTTTGCCATTTCTCATGCAAAAATCATTTAAATTAAAATTTACCTGCAAACAGTCTAAGGATGTATTGACTATCCGAGGGCACTTGGACTGACATGCTAATTCAAAAGGCAGGAAGTACTTGTCAGCTTCAATAAAGTTTGCTTTTGATTTCACAGGCGGCAGAGTACCAGAACCAACTTTGGTTTCACCTGGAGGAGGGCTAAATAAAATAAGAAAAAATGTTCAGTTTACAAAGTCCAAATTACACAATATAACTATAAAATTTTCACACTTCATGTAATTATTACATAAAATAGATATTAAAATAAGTTAAGTGTTTTCAATACCTTTCTGTACAACCTAAAAAAGAATCTCTGAAGTGAATATGAACAGACTAGCAACAGTACAGGAAACACCAGCCCCCAACTCAAAACATCTTCACATACATATTTAAAACAATTACAAAATTAAACATTTATACTCTATCAAAGATAATTAACTAAATACAATGTCGGTTCTGACAGAAAAACTATTCTTATTGGTTCATCATATAAATCACAGCTGTTGAAGTTATATTTACTATTTTCTTACTTAAAATGTCAACAGATTATGTACTATAATATGGCCAAACTTATGATAACTGTATATGTTATTACAGTCAATTATTGACCGATTTTAAATAAAGTTAAGGACTCCCTAACCATCTAATCATCTCTCCGATTGACCTTTCATTTTAGATTGGTTAACTGTTAAAATATATAGTGTAATGTACTCAGCTTAATTTTCTAAGTTCCCCGCTTTCACTATACCAGCTAGGTAAACACTAGGCAAATTTTATTCATTCCTCTTCTGTACCTTTTTCTGGAGATACTGGAAAGTGTCTTACTAAATATTTGAAAATGAAGCTAGAATGCAATGCCAAGACTTGGAATTATTCCACTGGGCATTTATTCCTATGACTGATTTGCTATTTTTTGGTGCCCACCACTCTCTTCCCTCACCTTGAGGGAATTACGAGAGATCTAATTCAAAATGCCTTTATTATATGGCATAAGGTTGAAAAAAAACATATTGGCTCATGCTGAAAACATCAGACATACCCCAGACTTTAACAAATATATCTTACAAATTGGAGATAAATATCCTACTTCTTTAAACCTTCTTCTATATCTTTATCGTCACATACACTGCCAGAGCAAAGTAAAAAATTGATCTTCCACCATGGCTTGGGGGATAGGTGGGTGCAGAGAAGTATGTACAGAAATAATATGAAATAAAACAGATGATGGTGCATAAATCTAAATAAAAAAAAAATAAAATAAGAGCTCAAAAAAATAGATGGCAGTTTACATGACAATAAGAAAGAATTTGTTTTGTGGTGAACAGTTTAAAATGAAAAATGTTATATTGGTCTTCAAAAATTCAATACATGAATATAGCCAACTTAAGGTATAGCACCATCTATACCATTCTTGATGTATACAATGTGCCACTGCTTTGACTTGGAATACCATCTTGTCACTTCTGCCTTATTAATGTTCCAAGCATCTATTCTATGCACGTCTTGGGACTGCCACCTACCATCAGAATTCAAATGTTTCACTACTACTATTACTATAAATATTGTGTTTCTTCCCAATATCTTCCTTTTACTGGACCTTTCTGCACTACCTCTCACTTCTATAATATACAGCAAAGATTACTCTAGGAACACTGGCTGCAAAAATAAAATCGCCTCTAACTGTATTTTTTCTTAGCTGACCTTCTCGCATTCTCCCACTGGAATTCATCTTTATTAAGCTATTGCTTTTGTCTGCTGAAGGTATCAATGGGGTGTCCAGGTCTAATACTAATAAAAAGGAATTATATAATAAATGTAGTGCAGGAACCAGGGCTGGACTTAGCTTCTGGAGAGCCCTAAGCAGCATTTCAATTTAGTACTGAAACAATTTATAAAAATCAACTTCACATAAATGCAACATATAGACCTCATGCCTACATTTGAAGTACATAAAAACCTCCCGTTAGAGCCGTTAACTTTATTGAATTAAGTAATGTCACAGTAGTGTAGTATGTACACCAACAATGTATAATAAGAATTTTCCTATCAGACTGACATAAAGATATGTTAACACAGACAGCACATAAAGTAGGGGACACAAATTTCTCAATAAAACAACCAGTTTAATTGCATCCACATGCAAAATAAAAGGAAGTGATGCTCTAGTTGATATGCACACCCTAACCAATCAATGATTTTTTACCCCAGATGGCTCAATTGGTGATTGATAAATTGGCCTCTCAAAAAAATTATTTTTTCATTATCTGTTTTTCAGTGCTTTATAGTAACTTTGTTGTAGTGTTCCTTTATTCGGGGTATTATGTCACCTGAGGAAGTGCATATGCTGTTGCTACCAGAACTTTATGTAAACAGATAGCAGCCAGGCAGACATTTGAAGAGAGAACGACCAGAATATATTCTTTCAAATTAAAGATAATGGAGTAATAAACTAAGAAAAAGGAATCTGAGGAATATTTCATTTACTATATTTATATACAGTAGGTGTGTATTTTTTTCTTTAGTGTACTAACTAGACATTCCTAATTCTTGAGGTGCAATTATAAATATAGGATACAATTCTAATCATGCAGTACTTGTTTCTTTCCAAAACGTATACTGTATGACACACACAAACAAATGATAAACACATTACAAACCTTTAAAAAAGCTACAAATCTATGAATTATTCTTAAGATGTATATCAAGAAGATACAAGGCCAACATGCTTAACAAGTTTACAAGTAAAATAGAAACTAATAAGCCTATTTAACTAAGAAGCCTATTGTTTACTAATCAGCAATTTCTAATTCTTCTTTCTTCCTGTTCTTCCTCTTTTCCCACTTCTATGTGGGGTTGATGTGCTTGATCAACCTTCTCCAAACAGCAGCAGTCCTGCACCTCCTCACCAATCAAGCCCCTTTCCTTCAGACCTTCTCTTACTTTATCCATCCAGTTCAGCTTTGGCCTCTCTCGCTTTCTCTTCACTGTACTTCCATTTTGATCACTCTTTTGCCCACATATTTATTGTTTCTCCTCATCACATGGCAATACCACTTCAACCTCCTTTGGTGTGCATTCTTAGATATCTCTCCCACTTTTGTTTTATCTCTGACTGTCTCATTTTGTATTCTGTCCTTTTTGTAACTCCACAAATCCATCTTAACAATCTAATTTCTGCCACATCTAATGTCTTCTCCTGTGCTCCCTTTACTGCTCCTGTCTCAGCTCCATACATCATTGCTGGTCTTACCATTGTCTTAAAAACTTCAGCTTTAACCTTCACCTTAATTATATGATCACATACTGCTGATATCTCCTTCCAATTGCACTCTGTAGGTTATCTCAGCATTTAGTTAACCATCTGGTCTAACACTACTCTTAGATATTTAAATGTATCCACTCTTTTTAAAAGCTCTCCTGGCAGGATAACTTCTGAATCCTGATCATCATTGACCCTAGAATTACCAGAGCCTATGATAAAACTCATAAATCCGGCCCACCTTAAATCCGTTCGCACCTCTCTGTCAGCGTCTTCTGTCCTGTAAATGTGCCGATTAAGACAAGCAGCCTGCTATTCCATCCCCCCAACATTGCAGAACTTTCACAAAGTTCTCCCAGCTCATGCCTTGTTTGATTATGTGGGAGTGAACTGCTGGACTTTAGAGTGGAAATAATAGATCATTATTTGGAACACATGCATTTCATGTGTGTTCCATTTCTACAGTAATCTGTGTAAACACATTGTTAAAACAGAAACTTTTTCATATTTTAGTAATAAATGTTACACAATGTAGGCATAAACTATAGAATGTGTGAAGCCTGAAGTTCAAAAATTAAATAAGCACTTTCACAAAAGGTTCAAGGACGATACAACAGCTTCCGTGGTGTAGCGGTAAGATTTGCTGACTTGTAATCATGAGTCCCCGGTTTGATCCCGACTGCCTCCTATATTTGCCGTTTTCAGTACTGAGCTGCTCTTATTGTTAATATTATACAGTGCACACATACATTTGGTTTGCGTCTGTAATAGACCGTGTACATTTATAGTACTGTACTTATAAAAATTATTGGTTTTTTTTCCCCACTTTTATTCTCTCAGTCACGATACAAACTACCACCCTAGGGATCTGACACTGTTAGTTTTTATTTGAAACTGGGAATAACTGTAGAAGTGAGTAGTGTTTTTTTAGGCAATGGAACTGGACATTCTCTGATCTGGAGGGATAAAAGCTGACACACAAACGCTGGTGAATCTGCCCCTTCTTCGTATCCCACCGTCACTTTATTTATTTATTTTTTATTCAGTTTTATTGAGTGTTCCTGCTCAAGCAGAATTAGTATGCACCTTATGGTTTATGATGTCAAAAAAAACAGATGTAGGTATATATGATATTTGAAATTATTCATTTTTATAACCTTTTATCAGGTCAATTCAGCGCTATACGCAATCATCAAATTCAAATGCTAACAGTTCTCACACACGCAAGGACAGTCCTTCCTCTCTATGCTATGGTTTCTATTATACACCTGAAAGAAAGAGACGATATATGTGACATTTTGAAGAAATCATTTTATGACCTGAATAGTACCAATCAGAAAACATCATCTCACTAATGCAATATTATTTGAAAACGAACAGCGTCAGATCGGGTGTGAATTTACGCTGGCGCTGTTACTTAGAGTCAGATCAGGAGAGGCGGGGGGTGTGTTAGAGCGTGATTGTGATTGAGAGAATAAAACTGAAAAAAGCTCATTTTTACAAGTACCATAAATCTATACCCAATGTCCCATATATTTGTCTCTTTCTTTTTGTTCTCCTAAACCCTTCCACATGTCTGTTGGTATTTCATCCTGTCCTGCTGCCTTTCCATTTATCATTCTTTTCAGTGCCAACTTTCTCCCTCCTAATTCTTGGTACTAGACCTTCATTTGGGACTCCATCTCCAAATACTACTCCTGGATTTTCTTCATTCAAAAGCTTTAAAAAGTACATTTTCCATCTATTCTTGATGCTATTATGCTCATTTAAGACCAGCCCTTGCTGATCTTTCATCTGCTTTATCAATTCTTCTTTATCACTTCTTTTGCCAATTGAAAATGTGAGCTACTGTTCTAAACACAATTTGTATTACACTATTGAGTCTTTTGTAGTGAAAATCACTAAGTTTAGATTGGTGGCAAATCAATCAGAGCATTGCTATCAGAAATATTTGTATACCATGTGTGGAATACGGCAGAGTTCTGTTAAAGTCAACTCGTCAGCCGTTTCACATACTTGTCCATTCAATTGATTCAAAAGTCCCCTGGGAAGATTCACTAAAATAGCTATGGATTCAGCATAATAAGCACATTCAAGTAGTTTTTACACCATATTTCCAGTAATAACAATGTTTACTCAATCTATCACACAACGTTTGGGGGAGGCTAACTGTTGAAATCTTGTCCTTCCCTCAGGCTAAACATGCTAAATTGCAGCCTTATAACACCATTATTGCTATCATGGACATAAGTAACATACAATTAAAAGCTAACTTCAAGAAAGAACTATTAGGTTGCATTTTTGTAAATTTCTGGTACCAAAACCACTAGCTAACTAATGTTTTCTATAATTTGATATGTACTGTTGAGAAGTGAATGTTGAACATTTTTTGTAGTGACTCAGACTATATTATAATTTTACTTATATCCACTCAAAAAGACAAGCATTTCCTAACTATAGGCAGTAGTTTTTGGTAGGTGCAGGACTCTAAGCATTCAAGTACTGGGCAATATATCAAAGTTTTGATTTGATATTTAAGAAAAATTAATATGCAAAAACCAATTTTGTGATGTTCAGTATTTTTCACAATCAACTAGTTTTTGTGACTATGTCAACTCCTCCCGTTTTACTTGGTGGTGGTAATGAGCATAAGAAAAAAAAAAAAAAGTGAGGATCACAAAAGAAAGAGTTTTAGTATTAGTATTAGTTCTACTGTTTAGCAATATTTTGAGTTTACCTGAGATGAAGGTGTGAGCATTACAAAATCTAAGGATAAAACACATTACTGCTTATGAAGACAACATCTAGGTACATGCAGCACCTGCAACATGCTCTCACCCCTATATCAAAATAAGTTTCAATAAGCAAAATTCCACGAAATGTTAACTGTTCCATTGCATAATACATGAGCTGACAAGCAGGACGTGGAAGGAGAAAACTGCTGCAGTGAAGCATTGTATTGCAAAACACACTTTTGCCTACTTAACTCGTACCATAAAAATGTTTGTAGTTTGTCAGCAGTCAGATAACTACACTAACCATGCCTGTATGTCACTTATGGGATAATCTGAATTACTGGTCATTTTGTTTTCACTTTGGGTTTGTATTACCGGTTTAGGAAGTGAATTAAGCTTGTCACATGAGCAGCAGTAGGAAGAAAAAACTAATGACCGGTTACCAATCATGTTGCCAATCAAAGTGGGCATGTTATTAATCAATGTGATTGACAGCAAATGCTTTTGGCAGCTAACTTTCACCCAGGGTACCAAATTCAATCTAGAGGTTGGGTGTCAAAGTCAAAACCTAGAGAGCTATAGTAGCTTCAAATTTTATTCCAGCCACTTTTATTAGTTAATAACCAATTAATGCTGCTAATGAAACATACTTTTTCTTGGCTTAACTTAAACTGATGCCTTCTAAAATTCAAAACCCTTCTTTTATTTTTTCCTCAACCAGCAGCCAAAGAAAAATGATTTGATCCCATTTGCACCTGTGTGTCCATCATGCAAGATCTGTTTCAATAAAATATTTGGTTATTGATAGGCTGAGAAATATTGATCTTCTCTGATCCACAAAACCTTTTCATAGTGCTTTCAGGAAGAAAAAAAAAACAAGAGAGCAATAACAATCTCAGGGATTTTTCTCCTGGAATTTTTACACACAACTGATGCGTATATCCTTCAAATCTTCTACAGCTTAGTGATGGTTAGTATAATTTTCTATGCTGTGATGCACTGGGCTGGTAACATTACTTTAAGAAAGGCTTGTCGAATCAACAAGCTAATTAAAAGGGTAGGCTCAATTATGGAATGCACTCTATCCCCGATGGAAGTAGTAGCAAAAGAAAGAATTAGAACAAAACTGAGTGCCATTATGAAAAATGTTGCACATCCTCTCTCTGATACAGTAACACTGAAGAGTTTCAGCCACTGGATTATTCAGGAGAAGTCAGCGGTGTGATCAAAAAATATGGTGAATGTTTAAATAATAAAAAAAAATTACAGTAAAAGACACATTGCCATCAATCCTCTTCAAAATACTCCCCCTCACTTCGAACATGCTTATCCCATTGTTTTACCACTTTCTGAAGCAGCATCTTTCTTTCTTAAAAAAAAAAAATCAGAAAATTCTTCACTAGTTGAAGAGGCTCTGGTATAAGACCATCTCTGAATCTTGAGCAGTTTTATACAGATATACAATGGAATTTACACAAACTAACTAACCGCATAAAAGTCTTATATAGGTCAAGTACGTACACTGGCAGAACACTAGGCCTTGACTTAGGAGGTGAAAATGACCAGCTACATCACTAGGGCCACACTCCTATCTACACACAACATCTATATATATAATTCACTAAGGCAAGACAACCATGAAAAGCACGCCGGAAGGGGCGTGGATTCACTAAGCCCGACAAGTGAAACACCTATGGCGCACGCAGGAAGGAGCCACGCCCACCAACTCCAAGACCATTGGATACGACGACAACTCGCAGAGCCACGCCCACCAACTCGGACGCGACGACACAGAAAAAATCGCGTCATTTATGTTCGTCTGTCGTAGAGGCCACATGCAGTGCAGGTCAGGTTAATGTCATGTACCTCCGAGCTACGTTGACTGTTCATAGAGGCATGTTTCTCGCGGAGGTGAATCGCCATATGCAGCGTGTGAAACGGTTTGCGAGGGGTATCCCATGGGATCCTTAAAACAATCCTTTAAAACTGAGGTTAAACCACAATGAAGGAATCAGTCTTTAAAAACCAATAAGCCCTGTGCCTCCGTTTCATTACTGTCTCACCTGCTTCACCAATGCAGGCCCTGCAACAGTCGAGACGCTCTGTCAGCAGCTGACCTTCTCTGTGCCTGACCGGTTCACACAGAGGCAGTGCAAGAGAAAGCCGCGCCAGAGACAGACAGAGGCACACTCACAGGCAGCTGGTTGGCGGCTCTCCGTGAGTTTCTCTTGCGAGCGGACACATGACCAGGTGGTGTGTATGCTTCAAGAACGAGGCTGGACACGGCTTGCGACCGGGCACATGAGCAGGCAGTGTGTATGCTTCAAGTGCGAGGGTGGACGCGACAGGACCATCTAGGAAAAATCATGTCGCGGATGTGATTCGCTGTATGCGGCGTGTAGAACAGTTTGCGAGGGGTGTCCCTGTGTCTTTCCAGAAGTGTTCAACCATCAATAAATAATTATGTGGCGTTTGTTATGCCGCGGGTTCACTATTGTGTAGTATTTTGCTCTCTCCAGAGTTCCATCTTTTCATTCACTTACTGTTGTATTCTCACACTAACCTGTTTTAGACAACTGTGTCTTTCTAGAACTGTTTACCATTCAATAAATAATTATGCATGAGATTGAGCATGTGTCTAGGCGTGGGTAAGCCGTTGAACCCCATTCGGGCTGCAAACCGTGGAATTGCCACTAAGTGCAACTCATACGCTCCCACCGTTTTCGTCCCTACCCTTTGTACACACCCCCTCCCACACGTTGACTGTTAATAGAGGCATGTTTCTTGCAGAGGTTAATCGCTATATGCAGCGTGTAAAACTGTTTGCGAGAGGGATCCCATGGGATCATTAAAACATTCCTTTACAACTGAGGTTAAAACACAATGAAGTGAGCAGTCTTTAAAAAACGAGTTTTCGGTTACGATGCACGACCGCGTGCAGCATAGCAAAGTGTTGTACATGCTACATACAGCAATTCGCATCCGCAACAAACATGTGTCTTCTTAGATGCTCCTGCACTTTGTACACACCCCCTTCCCACCTCGCTACGCCGCACGGACGATTGTGTGTTGGTTCGTTCCGTGCATTGTTACAATGTTGCTTTTCTTGCTGATTTATTACATTACCGATTTTGCAAATGTTACATTTTCTCCCTGTACTTAAAAATTATTAAAAAACCGGCCTGATTATGCGGCGTATGGTACGCCGCGGGTTGGCTAGTTTATGATACAAGATACCAAAGGAAAACATCTCAAACACCTCAGTAGCAGACACTGGAGTACTCAGCAATCCATATCACAGCATTTAGTGTTATACCATTAGAATGTAGAACAGTTTTTACCTTGAACCATGAAGCTACTGTATTGCAGTTTTCTACTTGACCTGATCTGGTAAAGTAACTGCACTACATAAAGTACTAGCAAAATACCCGCGCTTCGCAGCGGAGAAGTAGTGTGTTAAAGAAGCAATGAAAAAGAAAAGGAAACATTTTGAAAATAACGTAAACATGATTGTCAATGTTGTGAGTGATGAGTGTTGTTGTCATATATATATATATATATATATATATATATATATATATATATATATATATATATATATATATATATATATATATACACACACATATATATACATATATACATACACACATACATACATACACACATATATATATATATATATATACATACACACACATATATAAACATATATATACATATACATACATATCTACATATATACACACACAGCTATTTCAGTTCAGTGCAATACGCTGTTTGTTAAAACGGATGACATCCGCTCTTACGTGCAAGTCTGCGTGGATATTATGAACTATCGTATTTGTTCAAGTTCTATTTAAATTTTAAATAGAAGGAATTTTTATTTAGTCGACAGAAATATCTTTGGTAGGAATGGTAAAACAGACAGGAATATTATTCCTGAATAAATCAACTCAAACCTTAAACAACTTATAATATTTTGCTCTCCATAAAAATATATCCTGTCTAAATTATACAAGTTAGAAATAAAGTAAACATTAAAAGAACAAACATTCAAATTTCTTTACTCTTATGTAATTTTATAAAAAAATAAACTTAGATTTTAAATATCCCAAAAGATTTTGCTCTCCATAAAAATATATCCTGTCAAAATTATACAAATTCAAATATGAACATGCTGCATAACAAAACCTGGAAATATAAATAAAATGTGTTCCTTTCAGCAATAACAAATCAAATCATTCAGTTGTCTTTGCTCTTATGTCATTTTAGAGCTGGACGCCTGGCATCTTTTTGGCAACAGGTTCGTTTCTGTTTGGTGTGAGGTTCTGTGTTGTGGAGATTCTCAGGATGGATTGCAGGTGCTCATCAGTGAGGCGACTCCTGTGTGCTGTTTTGTTAGTCTTTATCACTGAGAAGAGCTTCTCACACAGATATGTGCTACCAAACATGCACAAGGTTCGAGCCGCATGTAGACGGACTTTTTGTTCTTCAAAGTCACCAAAGCGCCGTGCAAACTCAGTGCGCTCAGTTTATCAGCAAAGTGCGTGTTTGGGAACACCGTAGTGACGACTTGGTTTAACATTACTTGGCAACAGGGAAAGTGGGGCAAGTGGTTGTGTCTCCCATAAAAGCAGCTTCAATTGAAATCACTTTGTGATTGTGCACGGTAAAACGTCCGCTGAAGTGTCAGATTCTTATTTAATTCTTCTGCTTTCTGTATCTTCTGCATTGCATTCAGGTCTTTCAGGTTACCCTGATGTTTTGTTTTATAGTGCCGTCTTAGATTAAATTCTGTAATTACAGCCACATTAGCTCCACAAATGAGACACACGGGTTCAGTAAACATATACTCAGCCTCCCATCGGTTTTAAAGGCTCTATTTTCAGAATCAACTTTTCTCTTCAGCATCGTGTGAGCTAGCTTCGCAATAACTTGCAGCATCATAAGGTAGACTTGATTAACGCGTAAGTGTTGGCAAGGCAGCTGAAGCGCTGCATTATGGGATCTGTAGTTTATTGTGTTACCAGCGCTTCATATACCCGGGCTTTAATAACAATAATACAGTATATAAAATGATCTCGGGCGGATATAATTACGCCGGGCGGATGTGGCCCGCGCCCTTGAGTTTGACACATATGGACTAAATAGAACTTGAAAAGATATATTTTTTCAAATGTGATCGCGCAATTCAGATAGAGTTTACGCAAGACTACAGCCTGCATGCCTCAATAAGTCATCCTCCCTCGCCTTACTTTTTACCGCTCATCTAATGAATACACTGAGTATGGCTTTACCAAAACAATCATTGATGGCGAATAAAGTATCCATTATTCGAGTATGTAGATCGGGTTATATATATATACATATATATATATATACCCGTATCGCAGCGAGAAGTAGTGTGTTAAAAAGCTAGAAAAGAAAAGGGAACATTTTAAAAATAACGTAACATGACTGTCAATATACAGTATTTGTTTTGTGAGTGTTACTGAGTGTTGCTGTCATCAAGGATTTGATTATCATTATTTCTTTCAATCAGGTTCGTATTTGTAGGATGTGTTGTGTTCAAGTTACATTCCGTGTTTGTCAATCGTTGTAAAGATGACAGGTTTCATTCATCGATTCGTTTCTTACTGCATCAATAAACAGCTCGTCTTCTTCTTTATCTGAGACCTGACACACTGCATGCACGGGTTTTTTTTACACTGTCTTCCTTTAGCGGGACATTGACTTTTTCCAACGTGTGCTTTGTTTCCGCAGTAGCTGGATTTATGAATATGCTTGTATGTATGAGACGCTTCATATTTTTGCTGCCTTTTCAATTGTGTAATTCGGTTTTGTTCAGCTCTTTGGAACTGTTGCTTTTATCTGTGCACTGCGTCAGTTCACGTGAGCCACTCGGTGTACATGCATCGAAGGTTCCCAGCTGTGCTGGTGCCATCTCGTGCTATGTCCATGGCTGTATTTAATGTTACCTTAGTCCTGGCACTTAAAACTTTCTCTCGCAGTTTCGCTGAGTTTGTGTCAAACACCACCCTGACCATCTCATCTTCCTCTCCATAAGCACAGTCCTTCACCCGTGAATATTTACCCGTGGCAGTTTGCTATTGGATTGCCGCTGACGGACGGCCTTATATGGGCAGGCACTAAATTACAAGCGCCAGCGCAGCCTGTCTATGAACTTAATTTAAAGTGTAGGTTTACATCGTGCTTTGTTTCCGAAGTAGCAGAACTCATGAATATGGTTGTATATGTCACTCGCTCGCTTCTTATTGTTTCGCTGCCTTCTCAATTATATAATGCATGTTTTCTTCAGCGCTTTTTTGAGGTCTTCCTGGTTTTCTATGTACTGCGTGATTACGTGTGAGGCGTGATGATGTCACACGAAACTCCGCCCCCACGGCGTTGAAGCTCATCTCCATTACAGTAAATGGAGAAAACTGCTTCCAGTTATGACCATTACGCGTAGAATTTCGATATAAAACCTGCCCAACTTTTGTAAGGAAGCTGTAAGGAATGAACCTGCCAAATTTCAGCCTTCCACCCACACGGGAAGTTGGAGAATTAGTGATGAGTCAGTGAGTGAGTGAGTGAGTGAGTGAGTGAGGGCTTTGCCTTTTATTAGTATAGATTTACTGTTATTCACCATTTTGCAACTCAGTTGCTCACATCTGTATCTTTACTCAGTGGATCATAATGCATGTTTCCATCTAATATATATTTTTAACCTGTGTGCTGTTTATTTACTACTAGCCACAGTATCTTTAAATGAAAGGTGATAGAATAATTTAAAAATAAATGCTATTTCTTGCCCAGTGTATAGTTTCAATTTCCTCTGTATTCGCATTATGCGAGGTTGCCTGAGAGGAGTGATGGTGCCAGCGGAAGGATTGCTGTGTTTAAAGTAAGGTGCTTTGGGACTGTGTTATACCTGTGGGGTTCACGGGGAAGACGTGCCCCACAGGGGAAGAGTGTTTGGACTGTGTTTAAGTGTTTGGGATTGTGTTGGGCCTGTGGGACACGGGGAAGACGTGCCCCATGGCTGAAGAGAAAATAAAAAGATATCTGTTCAATTTATACGTGCCTCTGTGTGAATCTGTGCCGGGTCGGCGCCTTATATAGCACCTTATTCACACTATATATATACTGAAAATGACTGTAGCACTTGCTGTTTGATTTTAACATAAACGGTTGTTGTAATACCAAGAAACACATGAGAATATAAGTATCGGTATCTTGTTTACAACTTAGTCACTGAACCTGCAGCTATGGCATCTTATCCTATTCCTACAGACTGGCCTGAAAATGCTGCTGGGCACTGGCAGGTGGAAAGTCATGTCTCCACATTTTGTGATCCAGTGTGTCCAAAAGTGTTATGTGAATTTATGGTCAGCAGTGAAGGCAAGCAGAGGCAGCACCTGTGCATCAGCATTAATTCCTTAGAACAGTTGTGACCACAGCAGTTGTTTACCACCTTGCACTGTCCTACTGAAGATTTGGGTTATGTTGTGTTGAAGGTGTGAAATGAGAGCTACTGACAGGTTACCTTGCTCTAGTACCAGCAATGCAGAGCCTGTCTCTTGCTGTCCTGTAACTGATCCTGGCAAATTTTTTCTGCTGGAAGATGCAGCAGCAGTATGTGTGGTGAATGTGGAAAAAAATCCTTAGATGGAGAAGTCAGATGTGTTGGTCCTGCTCTGGTAGAGCAAGTTGAAGTTAAACAAGATTTTGCACAATCATCTGCTCAGTTGGTATGCTGAAACCCTGCCTGCAGTCAAGACATAGTGGAGCACCTTAATCCATAACAAGCCAATGGTCCTCTCCTTTACTTCTGTTGACATCTGAGACATTGTGGAATGCACATGAATTAGATAGTCTTTGTCTGGTTGTGACAGAAACTTTAACATATGCATCCATTTTTCAGATTGCTAAACAAAACTCATAAGCATTTGTGAAAGTACACAAGCTATATTATTGCATTTCTTTTCACCATCAACCTATCTCTCTATCTATCGATATGCCAGCAGACAGCTTCATCCAGCAAACCTGAAGCATCATGCTAAACTCCTCCACTTACTTGGATTTGTCTGAAAAACTGGACACTCCCTTCAACTCACTTAGAACTAGTTCTTGTTGGCAAAGGCTATGCTTTTAAAAAACATCCGGTAAATTATCATTAATTATTTATCAAGAGCTGTTCAGGCTTGTATGAAGAAGTCTTTAGGGTGTCTTTGTACAAAGAGTTGGAGAGCAAAGTTGATGTTGGACCTTTTCAAGTACAGGTTGCAAGTGCATAGACAATGGAATGGAAGATCACTGGGAAGACGCAATTAGACAAAAAGTGTATCTAACTTTGTAAGATGCAAACTATTGTATTTTAATTAAAAAATATTAGAAGTGTGCCACCAAGAGATTTAAACACAAATACAAAATCCAGCAAGATTCCAAAGCATGGACCAAATATATTCAAAATCAGAATGGATTTGATAGGCTGCTTTAACAGAGATGTGCTCCACAGTCAGCTAATAGGACTGCATTTCACTTAATATGGACTTGAAGTACAGAATTACTTCTGGTTGCACTCTGTACCACTAAAATAATTTGCAGTGCTAACAAATTACTACTACAAGCCCTTTACAGAAAAAGGAGAAGGTAAAAAGTAATTAAAGTGCAGTGCAAGTGAAGACCATGATTAAATATAATACATCTTTAAAATTTTTCACCAGCACTCCCTTTCACAAGCACAAATCACATAAAGTCTGCTTCTCAGACTCCCATTATTTTCTAGACGTCTTCCTTGTCTCCTGTTCAGATTTATACTCTGTCTTTGAAGGTGACTCTCTCAGTGTGCACCTTTATTCCTCATTGTATGTTTCACGCTTGTGCATCCTCTTTTTTCATGTCACCAAAGTCAAACTGACCAATCAGATTGCTCCTAGGGACTGGACACACAGACTTCAGTGTTTTATTATATAGTAGATATGGTATTTATAGAACTGGTATATACTTATTGTATACTCAATGCTATTGTTTATTTTCAATACTGTGCTTTCTTATCTGTGTCAGATGAAGTATGTTGTATTAGAGGCTAACAGGGTCAATACTGTCACATATAAAGAGCACAGTGAATAGTCTCTGTCTTAGGTGGCTGTTAGTTTGACATATAATGCTTAAAACAATGAGGGGTAATTAAAAATATTCAGGCTACTTTTAATAAAATACTGCTGCACCTGTAAAGGAGAAAAAAGTAGACAAACTGTGCAGACACTGAGTTGAGACTGTGTCAATCCTGAAGTTCTAGGTGAGTCCATAGGTGTTGACTGACTTTTTATTCTGAACATTGTTACTTCCAAACAATTTTGGACACTTCCAGAATAATACAAGTCCACCAGTGACCTGTCCACCTCTTGACCGCTTTATTACTTTACTTGGAGTTCTCTCTCTGTTGCGGTCTTACTAACTGGCATTTCTCCTGATCTAAAACTATTCTGTCTGTGTCTGTTTGGTAGCACATCACAATACGTTTGCACCGTAGAACTCCAACTGTGCTTTCCAAGCAGGACCCATGCAACAGACACTAAAGAATCATAATTTGCAGAAGCACAAGTGTGGTGGAAGAAAAGTAAAAATAAATAAATAAATAATAATAATGTAATGAAGTATGCTGCTTGTGTGTGTGAATCATGTGGATTTCAGCTCCTTTTTGGGCTGCTTTTATGGCTTGCTGTCCCAAGACGGACCTCTGCAACCAGCCATCAGTATTAGACTGAACAAAAGACTGTGGTGTAGATGTTCAGGATTTTGGTGGATCTTATACTTGAATAATAGTTGCTTGAGGACTGCTAGGGTTAAAAATAGCACATACAAATATACATGCAAGTTCAGATTTATTCATATATTTGCTTATTTTTCATTTGAATATTCAGACCTTATTTTTGGCTAGATTGACAGCCCTAATTCACATCCATATTTTCAATACATCTGAATATGTATTACTGAAACAGCACTGAAAAAGTCTCTGAACTCTGCATGCCACTATCTACCATGACAGGGTTTGTATATAGAGCAGTCTTCTTTTCAAACATAAACTACTCGGTGGATCCACATGTTAACTTAGGTCAACTCTACTCTTTTAGCTAGAGCATACATCTAGGTTTTGCTACATGAATGTCAAAACTGCTAAGTATAGGAATTATAAATTCTGAAAGCAAATTATATTTAATGTAGAAGCGACATTTTATACCTGATTCAGCAGATAAACACGTACTTCAAACTATGAATTATTCCCCATAATCCAAACAGTTGAATATGTAGAAATTGCTGCAGAAAAAAAGAACCCTAATGACAGGCTAAACATGTTATGCGCAGGCTTATTAAACCTACTTTTGCTACTCACAAATACTTTGTTCTGGGTGCTGTCGGAGAGAAGAACATACAATTTATTGCCTATCTTCCTTTTAATGTACTATAAACTGAGAAACTGACAGTCATTATGCATTTCAGAAATGGAAGCTGCAATAAAGCACAAAACAGTAGAAAGTATAAATCAAGTCCTTTACATGAAAATGAACTTTGAATGATCCTCCCCGCCCCAGGTTAACTAATGAACATTTATCAGTGTTAAATACGAAAACAAATACATTTTTCTAAATATCAGTACAGAATACATAAAAAAATGACTGACCTTATTATGAAAACAACATATTATAACACATTAGCTTCACAGCTACAGGAGAGCCCTAAACTGGCAGTTCATCTTCTTTCAGCTGCTCCCATTAAGGGTTGATACAGTGCATCTTCTTTTTCCATGTCTTCCTGTCCTCTGTGGGAGGGGTGGTCTGAGGCTAGGGGCTAGTGGCAATAGGAAGGTTGCCGGTTCGAATCCCGTAAACGGCAAACGTGACTATACTTCGTTAACCTGCAACTGCTCCATCCTGAGTATGAAATTAATCTGCATCCAGCCCTGCACATAGGCCCTACAATCTGCAGGGAAAAAACCTGGGGGTTGGTGGCAGAATTGGCACTCCAGCCACCATACAAAACCTCACATTGGTTCCAGTCTATCTGAACTAGAGTGTGCCAAGGTGTCACCCATTGCACGGCTGCATTCAGGTCCTAATCTGGGATCCTGAGTTGGTTTGTCAGGTGGTGGGTGCAGCAATGTGCTGTATCAGCGCATGCTTCTAACCTCTCCTGTCCTCTGCATCTTGATCTGTCACACTAATCATATGCATGTCCTCTCTCACCACGTCCATAAAACTTCTTAGGCCTTCCTCTCTTCCTCTTGCCTGGCAGCTCTGTCCTTAGCATCCTTTTTACACTATACCCAGCATCTCTCCTCTGCACATCTCCAAACCAACGCAATCTTGCCTCTCTGATGTTGTCTGCAAGCCATCCAACCTGAGCTGACTACCATCCTGTAGACCTTCCCTTTCTCTTTTGCTCATATGCGTCTGTCACAAATTACTCCTGACACTCTTCTCCATCCATTTCACCCTGCTTTCACTCTTTTTCACCTCTCTTCCACAATCCTCATTACTCTGTACTGTTGATCCCAAGTATTTAAACTAATTCATCTTCGCCAGCTCTACTCCCTGCATTCTCACCATTCCACTGACATCCCTCTCATTTACACACACATAATGTGAGTTGTTCCTACTGACCTTCATTCTTCTCCTCTCTGGAGCATATCTACACCTCTCCAGGGTCTGCTCAACCTGCTCCCTACTCTAACTGCAGATCACAAGGTCATCAACAAACATCATAGTCCACGGGGCCAATCCCTGATGTAATACCACCTCCACGTTGAATGTATCCATCACTCCTACTGCAGACCTCACCATTGTCACATTTCCCTCGTACATATCCTGTACGACTCTTACATACTTCTCTGCCATTCCCGACTTCCTCATACAATACCACTACTCCTCTCTTGGCTCCTGTTATATGCTTTCCCAAGTCCACAAACACGCAATGCAACTCCTTCTGGCCTTCTCTATACTCAATCAACACCCTCAGAGCAAATATCTGTGGTGCTCTGTCCAGGCAAGAAACCATACTGCTGCTCACTAATCATAACCTCCCTTCTTAACCAAGCATCCACTACTCTTTCTCATAACTTCATGCTGTGGCTCATTAATTTTACCTCTCTGTAGTTAATACAGCGCCACACATCCTCCTAATCCTTAAAACATCTGTACCAGTATACTTCTTCCCCACTCCTCAGGCATCCCCTCACTTTCCAAATTCAATTTAAAAATCTGGTTAAAAACTCCACTGCTATCTCTCCTAAACATGTCCATGCTTCCACAGGTATGTCATCTGGACCAACTGGCCTTTCCATTCTTCATCCTCTTTAGAGCTGTCCTTACTTCCTTCTTGCAAATCTGTTGCACTTCCTGATTCACTATCGTCATATTATCCAACCTTCTCTCTCACATTCTCTTCATTCATCAGCCTCTCAAAGTACTCTTTCCATCTGCTCAGCACACTCTCCTCACTTGCGAGTATGTTTCCATCTGTTTCCCTTATCACCAACCTTCTGCACGTCTTTCCCAGCTTGGTATCTCTGTCCAGCCAAACGGTACAGGCCCTTCTCTCCCTCCTTAGTGTCCAACCTCTCATACAACTCATCATACGACTTTTCCTAAGCCTTCACCACCTCTCTCTCCACCTTACGCCTCATCTCCTAGCACTCTTGTCTACTTTTCTGCATCTCTCCGACTATCTCACTTCTTCGCCAACCTCTTCCTCTGTATACTCTACTGTACTTCCCCATTCCACCAGCAGGTTTCCTTTTCCTCCTTCCTCTGTCCAGATGTCATGCTAAGCACACTTCTTGCTGTCACCCTTACTACTTTTGCTGTAGTTGCCCAGTTGTCTGTTAACTCTTCACTGCCACCCAGTGCATGTCTTACCTCCACCCTGAACTCAACCTTCTAGTCCACCTTTTTCAACTTCCACCATTTGATCCTTGGCTCTGCCCTCACTATGCTCCTCATCTTGATCTTAAATATCATTTTACACACCACCATCCTATGCTGCCTAATTACACTTTCCTCTACCACCACTTAGCAGTCCTCAATTTGCTTCAGACTGACCCTGATGCATAGGACATAATCTACCTGTATGCATCTTCCTCCACTCTTGTATGTTACCCTGTGTTCCTCCCTCCTCTTAAAATTCATATTCACGACAGCCATGTCCATCCTTTTTGCAAAATCCAGTATCATCTGAACTTCTTCATTCCCCTCCTTGACACCATACCTACCCATCACCTCCTCATCTCCTCTGTTCCCTTCACCCATATGTCCATTGAAATCTGCTCCAATCACCAATCTCTGCCCCTAGGATACTGTCCATCACTTCATCCAAATCACTCCAGAAATCTTTGTCATCCATCGCACACCCAACTTCTGGGGCATATGCACTAACAACATTTATCATCACACTTTCAATTTCCAGATTCATAATCATCACTCTGTCTGTCACTCTTTTTTCACCTCTAAAACACTTTTGATACACTGTTGCTTCAGAATAGCCCCTACCCCATTTCTCCTCCCATCGACACCATGATAGAACTATTTGAATCCACCTCCGATCCACCTGGCCTTACTCCCGCTTCCATTTAGTCTCTTGCACGCATAATATATCAGCCTTCCTCCTCCCCATCACTTCAGCTAACTCTCTCCCCTTACCAGTCATACTGCCAACATTCCAAGTTCCTACCCTCAGTTCCACTCTTTACTTTCCTCCTCTCCCCCTGCCTCTGGACAGGTCTACTCCCTCTTACACTGATTTAGAAAAAAATTAATATTCACTCTGCTTCTTTGTGTATTTCGTTTTTTCAATTACATCACAACAATGTATGTATTAGGTTGACTGCACACCAAAATTGGCCTTTTATAAGTGGGTGGGTGTGTGTGAGTCTATCCAGAAATGGTTTCTGCCTTTGGTCTGATGCTGCTGGGATAGACTCTGGCTAGTCAAAGCCATGAACTGGATCAACTGGGTTTGAAAAAAATGGATGGATCAAACAATATTTTGAAATCACTGCAATATAAATCAACTGACATGTCCTTACATTTTTCTATTTTGTATGAAGTTTCATCACATTGACGCTGCTTTTTCTACATACAAATTTAATTTCACTTTAGCCCATTTATTATAGGGAGAAAGGAAAAACAAATGCTGCTGCTCAAAGCAGCTTGAACCATTCTCTTTACGTCTGGTTCTTTTTGATTAAGTGCTAGTCTATTTATAACCTGCCTGTACTTGGAGCAGGCTGTGCCCAGTCAGAAAAACATCTGATTTAGTGTCAACCAAACTACACTGGCTTTTTCATCAGGCTATCAGTACAAAAGCAGCCTTGCTTAAAGTAATGAATGACATTTTAATAGCTTCCGACCCAGGCTGTATTTCACTGCTGCCTCTGAGTCGATCAACAGAGAAGCAATTTTACAGTAAGAGAAGTGACAAGCAGGTTCACCAGGCACACCACTTCACTGATTAGAATCTAATCTGCATAACAGTACAGCAGCTTGTTACATTACAGCAGAAAATTCCCAACCCCTTCAACGTGTGCAGGAGCTATTTTGGATGCTGTTATTTAAATTATATTTCATCCCTCTAGGTCACAAAGTGTTACCATAGCAACATCTGATACTGCAATTCTGATAATAACTTTCATACACTGTAAAGCTACCTCACATTAAGCCTATGTATCTATAATTTGATGGCTTTAATCAAATTAAAAAATATAGAAAACTGTTTATGTTTATAGTTAGGAAAGTAGTGTATAACTATTCTTTTTCTACAAAAAGTTAAAGAAGCATACATATTATGTAAAGATGTATAATATGCCGTCATAATTAACTCTGATCCATGACTGAAACATGGATTTTAGTGTTTGTAATCTGCAACAAAATGAAATGTAAAATACATTCAATTTCCAAATTAGATGACAAAAGTAATCCCATTAAAAAGAAAGAGGGAAAGAGAGAGAGAAATTCAACCTAAATTTAATTTAGGAAAACATTCCTATAAGTTTGAGGGCGTTGAACTAAGTTATTCAAGAAGAATGGTGCAACACTGTAGGGATGCTCTAATCGATCGGCCGCTGATCAACTGATTTTTAAAAAGACTTGATCAGTGATCAGTAAATTGGTCGATCGCAAAAGATGATATTTTCAGCACCTGCTTTTCTAGGCTTTATTGTAATTTAATTGCAGTACTCTTTTATGTGAGGTATTACAGTAGTTGAGCCAGCATTCAAGGGGGAAAAAAAAAAAAAAACTATTAGTGTGTGTATGTATGTTTAAATTTAAGCAGTGTTTAATTGCCAATACCAAGTAAGTAATTGTGTGAGAAAAAAAAAAATATATATATATATATATATATATATATATATATATATATATATATATATATATATATATATATATATATATATACACACACACACACTAGCAAAATACCTGCGCATCACAGCGGCGAAGTACTGATTTAAAATTTTTATTAAGAAGAAAATTAAACCTTTTTAAACTAAGGGAAAATATACCAATAATTATTTCTTAAGGATCTCTTTGTATACCACATTTTGAGTTTGTCCCTCCGGTTGTAATATGACCAAGCTGTGCGCTGAGCTTACTCTTGAGCATGCAACGTACAGTTGGCCATGTGAACAGTAATCTTGTTTCACATCTCACAGCTTGGATTGCTGCTGTCATAATCCGTTTGAGTTTCATGGTTTGTTTCAATGATGACAGTATTTGCAGGACTTGTGTTGAAGTGACATTCGGTATCTTTTTTTTTTTTGT
This sequence comes from Polypterus senegalus, assembly GCF_016835505.1. NCBI lineage: Eukaryota > Metazoa > Chordata > Cladistia > Polypteriformes > Polypteridae > Polypterus > Polypterus senegalus. The sequence goes on from NC_053158.1 coordinate 49,963,261, forward strand.
TAAAACTTGTCAAGCATGCCAGCATACAACCAGTTTCATCGATAACTTCACATCCAGCTTTTGAGAGTTTAAATATTCATAAACATCAAAGTGTCCACTACTGAAATCGTCACATGTGAGTCTAAGATGTTTAAGAGGTACTGGCAGTTGTCGAAAGGTGTAAAATATTTGGGCATTTCGGTACACTTGAAAGCGACAACCGAACAATTCAGCGGCAGCCATCAACTCACATGCAGAACCATACGTGAAGGGCTTAAGCATTTCACTCTTATACTGCTCCTGTGTAGTATAATTATCTCCTGTACCATTATCAGTCCACACCTTGAACCTGTCCCAGTCATTCAATACATAAGACACAATGTTCCCCTGGATATCAAGAGTGAGCCTGATATGGTAGGTGCCATCTCCGGGCATGGAAACCACTCGGTAAGTGACAGTTCTTTGATCAATGGTGATCACCTCGATAGACATGTTAATGGGGGAACGGTTGGAATGATAAAGGAAATGGGTACTTGAACAATGTAAGTCTAAAATCCCTAAACAATAACTCTAATCGTAATAAACGAACAATAAAACAGAGGAGAAGCCGTGGATTAAATAAAAAGGCTGTAGTTATAAGCAGGGAGACATGAATCATGTGGCGAAGCAAGGAAGGGAATTTAGAGACCGGAGTGACGGACGGCCTTATATAGGCAGGCAGCCAACAACGTGGGAGGCGATGGGATGGGGGACCCAATGCCGCCTCACACGGTGACTGAGCTGCGGAGGCTATGGACGTATATATGTACGTAAGTAGGATTCAGTTAGCGTTGGGCCCATAAGTAACAAAGACCGTTGAAAAGTTAATACTAAAATACATAAATACAAAAGCAATTAGATGAAATAAATGAAAATTTTACCTCCCTTTACTTTTTAATAACATCTTTGTTTTTCACAATCGTAGATACCGTCATTCTCAGCAAACGGTATGCCACAGCCATGTCCCGGATACGCATGCCACTTTCATACTTTTCAACAATCAATTCAAATTTACATGAAAAAAACCACAAAATCACGTTGTGACGATGCGGGTTTGCTGTATGCTACCTTCTGCTGCCGGGGAGCCCTTGAACCCTACACCATCGGTAATGTGCCTCACTGCTAACCTCATCAGTAACAACAAAGCAAGGGGATGGTGAAAAAGTGCAAAGTGCTTTTATTAAAACAATTAACAAAACAAGGTGTTCAAATTAAAGTGCAGTCTCCAAAGTTCCAATAAATAATCCATAAAATCAGAAGTGAAACGTGGAGGTTAAAAACAATAGAAAAAAGTCTTCTTAAAAACAACGAATTTAAAATAGAGCAGGAATCAATCTTTAAAAAAAAAAAAAAAACCAAGAAGAAGCTCGGTGCCTTTTTACCTGGTGGCCCCCCTGCTTCCCAACAGGGGAGTCGCCCTACTTGCAGCTGACGTTAACTCTGCCTACTTCAGCTACTTCGCTCTCGCTCTCTCTCTCTCACTCACTCAACCTCCCGTCCGTTCTTTCTTTTTCCTTAGCCGACTCACGCTTCTGTTTATCAAGATAAGCAACCCCAGGAACAATCATGAATGCGGACGGTCCCTCACAAGTGCACTTTGGTGAGAACGCCCACAACGCTAATTGCCCTGACAACCTTCAGCCACATAACCACCACGCCCCCTCACCAAGCTGCGAGCGCGGTGATTATTTATTTTAAAGCTGGATTTTGACAGGAGCTGTCGTGAAAGTTCACAGAGAGTTATAGTGCGGGTTGTTCACTGAATGCTAGCAACTGGCGCACTAACGCTCGTGGGCAGTCATGGCTTTGTCTCGAGAGAGGTAAACAATGTTAGCACGCGAGTCGTATTCCAAACAAAGGGCGTATACCAAGCAAAATTTTTTGTGTCCAAAAAAGGACGTATACCAAAGTGTGTATCAGGTTGTGGGGTATATACATATATACATATATATACATATACACACACACATATACATACTAGCCATGTGCGCCCAACTACGTTGCGCGTGTTAAAGTTGTCTGTGAAGGGCTCCCTGTTTAAACGCGCTGCCAGTCATGAACTGGGCCCTTCGTCGCACAGCATTATGATTTTTTTATAAGGGAAACAAAATTACAAAAGAAAACCCTTGGACAATAGGCGCTTTTCCACTGCATAGTACGGCACAGCACGGTTCAGTACAGCTCACCTTGGTTCGGCTCAGTTCGGATCGGTTTTGCTTCAATGCAGTTTAATACCGCTTTAGAGTGGGCGGGATTATTCACGTGTCGTTATAGTTGCGCCGACCTCCTGAAGAACTTTTTCATTCCGCGTCGCCCCATCCAGCTCTCGCTGGATCCGCTTCTCGTCTACCAACGGAGGAACGTCTGTATTTCCTCAATAGACCACGAAACAGCCATTTTTGGTTAAAACAAAATGGTGCGTCCGAACCTTCGCTGGCTGTGCTAAAAATCTAGCGGGTCTGTTGTGTCTCGTGTCGCAAGTTCAGTGACACAGTAATGACGATTTTCTCCGGCTAATCAGTGACCAGCAGAGTTTACACGTCACGTTTTGATAACGGTTCGGCGTGCTTGGAACCTCGGCTGAGGTGGTACTAAAAAAAGGACCAGGTACCAGGTACTGTTCCCAGTGGAAAACCCCCCAAAAGTGAGCTGAACTGAACCGTGTCGTGCCGTACTATGCAGTGGAAAAGCGCCAATTGATTCGATAGGAACGGCCTACTAGGAATCACTGTCCAAATAGTAATTATGTGGTGGTGTAGGAGCATTTCTGCTTCTGTCCGTTCACAGTCCGTCTCGTTTTCACGACGCTATCGTTTCCTCTCACGATTTCTTCTCAACCTTTCTCCAATCTCGCAGGTTGCTTTGTGGCAATCCAAAGAGTAAGGCAATATACACGGAGCAATGGTTATAAAAGGGGGACACATAGGTATCCAGGCTCTTTAAAGCATAAATAGGGATCACTTCACTGACATGTGAGCAGGCCACGGTACAACTGTGAGACGCGCAGCACTCGCCGGCTACAATGTCACAATAATAATTTCCGGAACGTGCTGTTACTCTCTCATTCATTTTACCCACTGTCTTTCTTTCATTCATATGTTACGTAGGCACGTACCTTTTATCTTCGGCAATCTCATTCTCTAACCAGGCCTCAGGAGCTAACCAGCGTAACACTGTCCACCATCCCTTTCGTTATTCTGGCACATTGTTGACATCCGTGAGTAACAGCAACGTACTAAACTGGAAGGTGGTCTACGCATGCGTGGAATTCGCGGACAAACAAAGATCAAGATCTAAATGAAGAGTTAATTAGTTAACTTTAGTTAATTTAAGGCACAACAATTTGTTTAGTTTGAATGTCTGTGTTTTGAGGTGTGACTGGAGTACTAGATTCTTAATGTAATGCCTATGTTTTAGCTGTCTCTACTGCCATCTAGTGCTTCTTCTTCTAATTCATTCGCAGACAAACAAAGATCAAGATCCAAATGAAGATTATATATAGAGATACAAACAAAATGTATATATATATTTTGTTAGAGAAATGGCAAAACTACTTTTTTTAATTAAGCCTTGTTTCAGATAGGTAAATTACTGAAAATGTTTAAACAATATGACAGCTTGCGATTATGAGAAACATTTTATTTTCTTTGACGCACATGTAATATATATATATATATATATTTGTACATATTTTATTAGATAAATAAAATTAAAAACATACTTTATTTTACAGTGACTGAACAGTAATCTTACAGCAGTTAACAACTGTAGTCTATAGTGTATTTAAAAAATACACTTTGATATAGGACATAAGGCTTCTATACATCTGGTTATGCAGAAGCTTAGTGCAATAAGTTTATTTTAAAGGGATAAAAGGGGTGGGGACTGACTCGGTATCAGCATTGGCCAATTAAGTAACATGAAATCAGTGATTAGTATTAGCCTTAAAAACCTGATCGGAGCATCCCTACCTAACAGTACATAAAATCTTAAATTAAAAGTATGCATTTTGCACAAAATTATGATTAATAGTACAGTGTTACCTAATGACAGAAACTGGAAGCCAATCCACCTAACAAAACTACTTCCCAAATGTTTAGTTAAGCTACATGGCATAGTTGCTGCAGTGTGGTCCAGGAATTACAATAACACAGCATTGTCTGTTCTCTTCTTGCTTTAATTAACAACATTAGGTGGCTGTTTTGGGATTTAAAAAAAAAATGGCAGAATCAATTAAGATATCTCTTAGTAGATAATGTAAGAAATACACACTAAATTATTGTTCTCCTGTCCACCATGAGGTAGATGATTAATTGGAAGGTGTGGTGTTATGGGTCCACAGCTCGCTCGGCAAAGGCCGTGTTTATTTAAATAAATAATCACCGAGCTCGCGGTGGCTTAGTGAGGGGGCATGGTGGCTGTAGCATGATCTCAGGGCAATGTGCACAGGTGAGGGACTGCCCACATCAGTGATTGTTCCTGGGATTGCTAATGTGCTGCAGCTGCTATGGCCCCCCTCTCAATATAAAGAAGCGCGAGTCGGTTAGAAAGGAGATGAGAGAGAACAAACAAGGAAGAGAGAAAAAGATATAGGAGGCTGGAGAAAGCAGGGAGGAGAGAGAGAGAGAGAGAGAGACACGGTGCGAGTAGGCGAGCGAGCAAATGAGCGCTTGCAGGCAGCTGTGTGGAAGCCGGGGTGTTAGGCCGACACCTGGGTGTTGAAGTAGAAGTGGCTCCCGCTGAGCGATCATGTAGCGGGAGTGACTAATGAAGAAGACTGTCGGGAGTCGGGAGGCTTGGTGGTGAAGTCCTTGATATGGGCGTCCTGGAGATGCTAGTTTAAGAGAGGCACTGGGCTTGTTATTGATTTTAAGGACTGCTTCCAGCGTCATTTGAACCTCGTTGCTTTTAAAGATTGTGTTGTTCTATTTATTGGTTTTAACCTCCACATTTTCTTTTATGGATTATTTATTTAATGAAGACTCTTTTGAAGCACTTTGCACCTTTTTATATCATCCCCTTGCTTTGTTGGTGCGTCACTGTCAAGCTCAACTCGGTGACATTATCGACGGTGTTGGGTTCAAGGGCTCCCGAACAGCGATGGGAGCATGGAGCAGAACCTGCATCGTCACAAGAGTAGTGCGATGGCGAGAGGAGTTGTGGAAAGGTGATTAGAAGAGAGGTACTCTGTGCTTGTTACTTGGAAGAGGAATTTTTGGTTAATAAACCACTCTTTATTTGAACCTGGTACTTTATGTGCATTTGTGTTAGGGTTTGGGGTTCGCTGATGCTCCTGCTTCTATCACAACTAACGTAGTTAGCAGTATTTTCTGGCCATCTGGTTGGCAGAAACCAGCTTTCTATTAATTTATTGTGAAAGGAAACCCCATACACAATTTTTTGCACCTTTGTTCCTATGATGTTCGTATAATGGAAAGAAAATCTGCCAAGAAAACCAGAAAAATCCCAAGAAGCCAGAAACTGGATGACACCATTCGTCTGTGGATCTACCTCATGGGAAGCGAGGAGAAGAGGGGCAGTGATACTACCTGCAGAACTCCAAACGTATCAAAGACTGGACTGCCGATGGGAGACTGTTGCGAAGAATGACCTCGGAAATGAATACGATAAAAGGTCAGGTTCAGAGATATGTACTATGTTGGACTCAATGGAGAAGTATTTGAATTATTTTTCAGATTCCTGCCTCTTCAGCTCTGTAAATACATCTGTTAACTCACTGCACTACGGTGAACATGGACAAAATGGCAACGACGAGTGGCCCAGCCAATCTAGCGACTTAAATCTTTGGTACCTATTTGAGGGTGGTGGTCACGTGGACAGTTCCAAGGATCTGGAATGACAAGCCACTGGAGCTGAACAAATGCCCAGCCAAGCCGCAGAGAAGGAAAAGACAGGCGAGTCTTTCCGTTATTTCTCTTAAGGTCGATTGAGCAGTGCAGGATGAATGTTCCGATCCCAGCAACAAATTGATATCACCGAGGCAGATGAGTCCTGTCTGCGATTGTCCAGAGCCATTCCTCTCAGAGATTTCACCGACGACACTAACAAGGCTTCAGTCACAAACTGACGTCACGTCCAACTCCCGGATTGTTGACAAAGGTACAAAACAGTCTCATTGACAACCATGGAAAAAAAAACAAAAAGCCGATTAACCAAGGAACTGTTGGGACCATTGCACTCACTAATTTCAACTCTGGGCACAATAGGAGTTGCTCTCAAGGAGGTGGAAAAGCTGGCAAGACTGGCAATAGAAGCTGTAAACCAGCACCTTCGGCATCAAGGTTTAAAATTAATCTTCAATGTTGATTCCGTTATACAGGTGAGTGAGCCATGTATAGTATATAATAAAGGAATGCAGTGTGAAATAATTCCGGAGAAAAGTAGTCACACTCCCTTCCAACAACAAATATAATGTCAGATATGTTAAGCACATTCCTGCCAGAGCCACGAGTTTCTGAGGCTACTACTCAGATGAAGGAGATCAGGCAGGAAAGAAAGAGGGGGACAAAGTGTGACACAGACCTTAATATAGCTGAGAGGTGCCACCATGTACCCGTCCCTCCAGCTATATATAAAATGGTAGAGGAATTTCCCAGAGCATAGCCTATAGTCACAGAGGCATCTCCCTTGAAATAGGGGGTCTGACTGGGAAGAGAAAAAGGGACCCTATTCAACATGAGTGGGTGTCAAGTATGGTGTGTTCCCACAAAACACAAAAAAAAAAAAAATATGAATTTGGTATGATTAAGGCCACTCAAACAGTGAAGGGCCCCAAACTGTCCAAAAGTAATACAGCAAGACAGTTGGTCGGTCAATGGAGAATGACTGGCCCAACAAACTGGAGATAGACAATTAGATGCATCCCAGCTCAGCTTGCCTACGTCAGGAGACCACATGTTCTATCAAGGGATCGCACAAAGGAATACAGAACCTGAAAGAGAGGAGTGGATCCAGTTTCATTCTTGTTTTTCAGACCACAGGCACGGTGTTTTCTCTGTTATAAGAGGGGACACTGCTGAAGATGCCGTCCGACACGTGTTTTCTGATGAAATGAAGCCTTTTCTATCGAGAGAATAGTCCTCAAATGCTCCTGGAGTTTGTCTTTGTTCTATCTGCTGTAATTGGGCCGTTGGTGCTACATAACCTCTTCTGCATTGTGCTTTTCCCCTCACGGGACTGGAAGGTACATCCTATAAGGGTCTGCTGAAGGGGAAAGTTAAGCGAGTGCCACATAGAATGGATGGACATCCCCACCAGGAGAAGGGAAGGTTCCTTACCTGAATGGGAGGCCACAACTGGATGGACAGGCATTCTGACTAAAAGAGAGAGAAAGGTGACTTACCCAAGCCAAGGGGATGGACGGATATCCCAGCCAATAGAGGGGACAATTCCTTATCCAGACTTGAAGACCCAAGCAAGTGGACAGGCACCATGATCAGACACTTATGTAACACCTTCCTTTTCCCAAATAAAAGAAGACAGCGAAGGATTGTCTCTGAGGAGTGTTTATTCCACCAAGGTGCTAGATGGCAACAGCCCTGTATATCATTGTCCATTATGGAACCGGCAGAGAATGCTGGGATTTGTAGTCTAGCCTTACAGCACTGCTAGGGTCTGTGGGTGCTGCAGGGAGAGGCACTCCACAATATATAGGGCCTCTGCATGACCTGGAAGTACTTCCATCGGCCAGTAGCCCTGGCACTAGTGGTACTCCTTGGGTTCTCAATAAAAGGGACTACCCTCACTTGTCCAGGCGAATCGGAGCTGGGAGGATGGGGAGCAACAGTCAACTGGAGGAGGGTAGTGTGGTGGTCAGAGGAAATGTGGAGAGGTGATTAGAAGAGAGAGATTCTATGGTTGTTACTTGGTAGAGGTATTTTTGTTAATAAACCATTCTTTATTTGAATCGTGTGCTCGTGTTGGGGTTTGGGGCTCACTGACATTCCTGTTTCTATAATAGGGCTATGTCTTAGGTTCTGAGTTGCAAGTTTATTAGGCCCACACTCACCTTCACACAAATTCTACATTTCAACATTTTATATATTATGCAACATCGGTGTGTATTGTTTAACTCACGCAGACCAGTGCTTAAAGCATTAGTTAGTGTTTAACTGACCATCGAAATAGGCAAAACTAGTGACCATAGGGACATTGAGCAATGCATGACAGATGGCGTTAGGCATGTTGCTTCTGACATCTTTCAAATGACTTGTTCACTAAAAACATTAAGCATTTTTGTGGACAAAAACAGCTTGTGAATTAGAGGATTCAAAGAAAAATGGCAATAATCATGAAAACACACGGCTCATAACCAGGCCAATTAAATCTGGATTTATTATTACTATGTTAGTGATGTCAGTACAAAAAAAAAAAAAAAGAAAGAAAATGCATCTTTGATTGGTTTTATAGCAAAGTTACTTGATCAGACAAATCCAGGCTCCTTTTGCACCATGCTGATAGAAGAATAAGAATTTGTATATTATGAAGCAAGATGAGTCTATGGAGCCATCCTGTTTGATATCAACAGCAAACAGTATGGTCTCCAGGGGCCTCATGTATAACGCCGTGCGTAGAATTCGCACTATAACATGGCAGCGAAAGCACAAAAGCCGAAATGTGCTTACGCACAGAAAATTCCAGATGCAGGAATTTTTTTTTTTTCAGCGTGAAAAGTAACGCTCATGCACGCGCTTCATGTAACGCCCCAACTCCTCCCAGAATTACGCCTCTTTGAATATGCAAATCAATATAAATCGCCCTTAAGCTCAGCCTTCTGTGAAAAGACTATGGGAAAACATGGGGGAAAATATAAGAATTTCAGCGAATACCAAGTGGAGGCAAAGGAAAAACATACTATTTGTTTAATTAAACCGTGGTATAATCAACAAAAGGAAGTTGATCGAGTGACATAACATTTTGGAGAAACTTGAAAGCTCACGTTCACAAAGTCGCACGGTGCCGGAAATAAAAAAGAAATCACATATCAAAGTCGTCGTGAAAAGGCGAGTTGTAGCCCACTGTCTGAGGGTCATATGAAAGCTTATTAGGGTACAGAGAAAAATAAGGCACACAGTGGGGAAAAAGCACGAAATGTTAACTTCAATCTCGAAATTTCCACTTTAATCACGTAGTTTATTTTGTCATTAAAGTAGAACATCATAAACTTCATCTTAATATCGTTTAACCAGTTTCTCAAATCACATCGTAATTAAAGTATAGCACGTTAAATGCTTTGTTTTGTATTTGATCTTCTTGTGCTCTGTGTGTGTGAATCACTACTTGCTTCTTAAACCGCCTCTCTTCCTCCAACCAGACACAGAATCCATTACATTTGTGATATTACAGCACTCTTAATAACTAAAATACTGAGATCTATACGTGATATCATTTTCATGATAGTTAAAGCATGTTATTAAACATGGGAACACGGCGCAGTGATTGTGTGCGACTTTCAAAGAAAATATTTATTGCAGCAGTACTCATGGGCGGCTCTAGGCAGAGAAAGAATCGGTGGCTCCTTCGCCAATGTCAATATGTTATCTTATGCACGGTGGATGGCCACGTCCGTTGCAGACACTGCATAGCCGCCTCGTGCTCATTACACAAGTGTTTAACTTTTGTCGAAATTTTCCGCTGCGTTTTTAGCTGTGTCGTTATTTTCTCTTTCTGTTTTATATTCAATATATATTGGCATGGCCACCCCTGCAATCCTTGCTTTTCTTTCTCCAAGTAACCGATCGCCATACAATCAGCTCTGTAATAGACGTTAAGCCATCAGTAAGCTTAGAGCACCGATTCTTCAAAACGTTTAAGGAACATAGAATAATTAAACATGAACTACGAAGATATTTCAATCCTTCACGCCTGTCCCAGTGAAGAATATAGATTATTTAAATGAAGTTAAAGTTTTATCTGTATAATATAATAAACATATTTTGCTGCATTTCATCTTAAAAATGATATCATCATCATATGTAAATATGCGCTTTATAAAGTGGCTCAGGTTGTGCGATATTATAAATGTAGTGCAAGTTTACAGTGAGGCGATTGTACTTATAAGTACAAACAGTTCTACAAGGAGCACTTGATTGAGTGCGTTTATAGTTCTTGGGATGAAACTGTTTCTGAACCGTGAGGTCCGTACAGAAATGGCATTGAAATGTTTTGCCGTGGCTGAGGTAACGTGTACTTGAAGCTGTATACCGATAATTCTCTTTCCGATCAGCTGCTGCTGTGATTTACACTCAGATACAGTGATATAAATACTCAGAGTGGTGCAATGAGAGTAATATGGAAAAAGATGATCCGCTGTGGCAAACGGGAGCAGCTGAAAGAAGAAGGTGCAGTTAGAGTAACAACGCTAAAGCAGTTATGGTATTTGGAATACTATGGCTATTCCCTGGACCATTATATTGTTACAAGTTAATTACAATCAGATGCATTACACTAATTAACAATATGTGGTTAGTCTCAGTGTATTTATAAAGCCGCGTCAGGAAAATAAGGAGTAACCACACAGGAACAGTAGCATTGCTTTGACGCTGAGTGCCGCCAGTATGCAAAACCTAGCGGAGAACTTGTGTACGACAAGATATGAGGTACCGTGGAAAAGTGCGTGGCTTTACGCCAAGTGTAGGTTTTACACATCATGATTTCAACGTAGAAAAGTTCTTACGCAACATTTCTGTGCGTACGCACCGTTTATACATGAGGCCCCAGATCTCTACCCTATAGGGCCGGGGTACTCAATAGGCGGACTCCGGTCCGCATCCGGACCCAAATACGGTTAAATCTGGACCGACGCCAAAACAAACATGCAAATTTAATCATAATCCAAATGAGTTTTCAATAAAGTGCGCAATTGTGATTCCGCGCGATATATCTTTGAGGTTTCTACTCGGTTTGGCTGCTTCATCTATGTCCAATCACAGCAGCTGTAATAGTATCATTATAGCAATGTTCCCACTACTCCCCGCCTCCCCCCCAATACTCGCTCGCTCATTCACGGCAGCCAGATTTATGTACCGGTCACGTGCTCTGGGTCAGGCCGGTGAACAGGCAGTCTCATCACTCGGGCAGTGCAAATTTCGATAACTGAATTTTTTTTTTGCTGACTGAAAGTGAAGATGGCTGGCTCGAGACAGTACATTGATAAGAAAAGAAAAGTTGATTTTGAAAACCGTGAATTTAAGAGTGAGTGGACAGAAAAATATGCGTTCGTGCTCCCCGTGGGAAGCAGAAAACCAATGTGTTTAATCTGCAACGATACGGTAGCAATAATCAAAAGTGGTAATGTGAAACGCCATTATGAAACCAAGCATGCACATTTCGAACAAAATTACCCTCAGAACTCAGAGGTAAGGACCATAAAAATAAAGCAGCTGAAATCATCATATGAAGCTACAAGCAGTGTAATAATTAGATCAGCCACACAACAGGAGCGGGCAACAGAAGCCTCACTAAGAGTAGCATGGGTCCTGGGAAAAAACAAGAAACCCTTCTCTGATGCTGAAGTAGTCAAAGAGTGTATGAGTGAAGTGGTGACTGCTCTGTTTGAAGGGACTCAAAAGGATGAAATAATCCAGAAAATAAACCAAATACCCTGTTCTGATTCCACTGCTGCAAGACGAACTGAAATACTCGCTGATGATTTGCTTGAACAACTTAGTTCTGCTATAAAAAAAGCCAAATTCATTTCATTGGCTGTGGATGAATCCACAGACATCACGGACAATGCACAACTCATGGTCTTTGTCAGATTTTTTGATGAAGAAAAGGGAGAATTTCATGAAGATGTTTTGGGTCTCACAAACCTCCATGGACACACAAAGGGGGATGATATCTATGAAGCAGTGACACAGATGCTTAGAGACAGAGCGATAGACCTGAAGCATGTTGTTTCCATTGCTACTGATGGCACCATGTATGATTGGGAAAGAGAGGGGATTAGTGTCACGCTTGAGAACTCACCACCCTGACCTCATGGCATACCACTGCATAATTCACCAGATGGTTTTGTGTGCCAGCCTTGGAGAAAGGTACTCAGAAGTCATGACAACAGTCATGAAACTAGTCAATTATCTGAGAGCATCCTCTGCTTTGCAGCATCGTTTATTGCGCTTATTTCTAATAGAGGTGAATGCAACATTTGATGATTTGCTCCTTCACAACAATGTCCGGTGGCTTAGTAAAGGCAAGGTACTGGAGCGTTTTTGGGCACTGCGGAAAGAGCTGGAGACATTTCTGTTGGATCAGAAGAGTGCAAAAGCCAAACCGTTTGCGGATTTCATGAAGAATGACGAGAAAATGGAAATTGTTGCTTTTCTAACTGACATTACTTCCCATCTTAATGACCTTAATATGAAGCTCCAAGGCAAAAACAGCACAGTGTGTGACCTCATGTTAGCTGTCCGTGCTTTCCAGAGGAAGCTGGAGGTGTTCAAATGTGACTTACAGCAGGACCTGCTTCACTTCCCAAGACTTTTGGATCAGACTGCAGGAAAACATCACCATCACAATTATGCTGAATTCCTGGACAAGCTGATTAAAATTTCCAAACTCGCTTTGAAGATTTCCCTTTGGGAAAACAAGTCTTGCTGTGCATCGAAAATCCATTTCTTGTCAAAAATATTGCAGAATTCTCAAATGAAGCCACAAAAGTCTTCCAATGGGCCAGTGCTGCTTCTCTGCAAACAGAGTTAATTGAGCTACAAGAAAATCTAGCACTGCAGGAATCTCACTGTGACCTTGTCACCTTCTGGACAAAGATGGTTACTGCGGCAGGTGTTCCTCTCCTGCAGAAGATGGCCCTTCAAATTCTTACAATGTTTCCCTCAACGTACTGCTGTGAATCTGCCTTTTCCACTATGAACATGGTGAAAAACACATACCGCCACACCCTCACCAATGAACATTTACATCAGTGCCTCCGCCTTGCACTCACACCTTTTATGCCCAAGTTCAAACAACTGGTGGCACAAAGAAGGTGTCACCTTTCACACTAAAAGGCCTACCATGTCATTTTTTTGTGTATAGTTCTAAAGTTTGGGGATTGCCTTTTTTTGGAGTTCTCTATTTGGAATTTGACCGTCACTTTTCCGGACCTCAGACTGAATGGAAATTTAGTAAGTGGACCTTTCAAATTTATATTTGAGTAGCCCTGCTATAGGGCATCTTTAGAGTACAGCCATCCAATCAGCATTAAGTGCACAATTTATTTTCACATAGTGCAAATTTCCTGAACAATGCTTTCAGCATCTTGTAGAAACCTTACTATTCTGAAGGTCATAAGCTGTGAATCTAATAAACTGGTAACTCAGTGTGTAGCCAATGTTTTTCCTAAAACAAGCTAAAAATGCAAACTAAAGCTATGTATAAATGAAGCCAATGGAAAGAAACAATAAGTTTTATCTGCATAATCAATTAAAACAAATTACAGTGGAGATTTGTAATGAGTGAACTTCATGGTGTTCGCTTTGCCTTGACTTTGGAGAAATCATGGACGTGTTAGCAAAAAACACCAAACTCGGTGAAATGCATTAAAGTCTGTTATAATACGTTTGTTATAATATTAAGTTTAATGTCACTGTCTCTGTGCACACTGTTATGGATTTATTCATACAGGCAGACCAAGTATGGTACACAGGGGCTCAGCATTTAGAATTGCCAGCCAAGCATAGGACTAGATAGCCAAAGACAACTGGAGGATTGTATAGTCAGCCTAAAAGACAGAATAGTATACTTCTGTCCTCTGTCAGCACAAAATCTTCTTTCCTTGTTGGGAGAATGAGAACTGCAAGTAGGCATTGTGCTATTACTGTATTTTTTGGAGGTGGAGTTGCATCCTTTTCTGTCCTTGTTTGGAGACCAGAGAAAGAGCTGCACGTGGAGCAACCAGTATATAAGGATGGACCTACTGCCAATACACTTTGAAGCTGTCGGGCGGAAGATTATGTCATCCGTCCGGAAAATCCTTTCAGCGTGTTGACGAAAGATGGCAGACTGTGTAGATCAAAACCCACACCTTGATAGAGTCTGTCATAAGCTTCCCGTCTGTAACTACTGTGGCGGACAGCCGGTTCCCATGCCCGGCAGGGATGCCCCTGCTGCATCTGTTTCGGCGGAGCAACCATGGGCAGCTCAGTACCTCCCCCGGGACACTTGGTGGCAGCCTTCCTGGTGGACAGTGATTCCCCAGCCTGTTGCATGGCTCCATGGGAAACGGAGTCCTCCACAGCCTGGTTGGCGGCTCGGATGGCCGCTACAGGGAGCTGCATGGAGTCAGCAGTCCGGCTGGACGATTCTTCAGCCCCACCCAGAGGTGCAATCAGGACCAGGTGGTCAAGCACCTGGCACACTTCCGGGTGGGGTATAAAAAGGGCCCGCCACCACCACTCAAGGTGCCAGAGTCGGGAGGAGGAGTGGTGCTAAAGGAGAAGAGAGTGTCTTGTGGTGTAATTGTGCTTTTGGGACTGTGTTGGGCTGTGTGGCACGGGGAAGACGTGTCCCACAGCTGAAGAATTAATAAAGCCTTTGTGTTAATTTGGTACGTGCCTCTGCGTCAGTCTGTGCTGGGTCGGGCGCTTATATAGCGCCTTATTAAACTGCGTAAAATCGTTATTAAAGAAAGCTAAAGTATATCTTTTTCTCTCGTGATTTTTGTACCGCCGTAATTACTATGGGAGGGATATCACCTTTTATATCATATTTCTATATTTCTCGGTTACTTAACATGCCGCAATTTCAAAAGAACACATTTCCGGAGAGCTAGTGCCTCCAAAGGAAACAAAGTCATTGGGGAGGAACTAAGTGAACTAAATCTGACTGGATTATAATAGTGCAATCATCTTTAAAGTATCCCTGAAGGCTAAGGAAACATCTGCCAACTATACTGGACCAATTATTGTGGCCAAAAAGGTGACCCGAGTTGTGCGGCAGCAGTGCTAACAACTGCACCACTGTGCCTCTGTGAGAACAAAGAAGAAAGAACGCAGTCAGAGACGCACAATCAGATATTTTGTAAAAATAAAGTGGAAATGCCAAAACCGTACTCAAAAGTCAGAAAAAATACATAGTTCTTTTTAAGGTAGAGAATTCCAAGTGCCTTGTCCTGATTGAACCTGGTGGCTCATTTAGGCGTCTTGTAAATAGCAATGAATCTTTCATCATTATTATTATTATTTAACAGAGACTCCAGTGTTTGGGGCAGGGGGCGTCAGGCACCTTCAAGGTTTGTTCTTATCTTCACATGGCTAATTATGTATGCATTTGGCACACCTCTTCCTCTTATACCGACGTGGAACTTGAAGATAGATCTGTACATTTGGCAATAAGCAGAGATAACTCGTTATTTATTCTGTATATGTTTCATAAAAATAAAATTTTGAGAACCTGCATTATTTACTTATATGTTCTACCTCTAACTAAGTTCCACATAGTCCATAATGAAAATGATCAGCTATTTATCCAAGGGGGAAGGGGGTTTGTTTTTTTGGGGTGGGGGTTGGTCGGTCTAATTCAAAGTTGACTGTTACAGTGTCGGGGGAAAATCCCATTGACTTCACAAAATACTATGAAAGGCAGGGGGAAAAAGTTCTCCTAAACTGGCCAAATTATAAGTAAAAATTTGACGAGCAAGGGCAAACATGAATGCAAACAATTCCCTGGGAATAAATTGGAGATTTGATTATTGTTGTTTATGATCATTACTGTACAGTGTGTGCATGTGTACAGAATACAATGAAATTCTTTCATGTACCAATCAGCATGGAACACATTGATTACTAATTATATTTTTGATTTTTTAGATTAATCTACTGAATGATGCATCATGTACTTTCCAGTGTATTTTTAAATAGATAACTTTGGAATACAAATAACCTTCTGCAAACCAAATGAACTAGCTGTAGACTTATATACTTAATCACCTAGGTCTGTTGTGATTGGTTAACTTACATTAAGATCATGCATGTCTGTGTGATTAACCAAGAAATATTCTTCCATTGTCCAATAATAGTGCCAACTTTGGAAATTCCCGGAAAGTATTCTGGTACTTGAGTTTCAAAATCGAGCAGCCAAGTCTCCTGGGACACTTGACTCTGATTAGGCTGTAGACTCCCATGTAATATTAATCTATCTTCTTACCCATAGATTCCTGGAATAGCCTGTGTGTTTGAATGGGACTACTGTGCTTTTAAAAATGTATGTGACATCTGCTTCAAAATTTTAGGCATTTAACATTGTCTTTTTAAGTCCTGCCACTCTTCCCCTGAAAAGCTCCACTACTGGTGCACCACAAATTCCTGGCTACAAAATATTAATAATGGTACAATGAACAAGACTTAGCTTAAATGTATTTGGATCATCTCTCGGTAGGAGATCCCTTGTGAAAGGCGCTACACAACCGCTGTGGTATAGAAATGACATTTTCTATGCGATCCTGTAAATTTCTGCCTGACAAACTTGAACTACATGCCTGTGCTTTAAGAGAAAAATTATTTTGAGAAATGTGGACGCTGCCCATCCGAGCTTAACGGGAAGAAGGTCCAAACAATTCCCAAGTCCAAAACTTAACTTGAAGAGGTCGGTACATCTTCTTAGATGTAAACCCTCCATCTTCTTAAAAGAATTTATCACAAAAGCAACGTTGAATGTTGCGGGGTTTTAGTGACCTGAACTCACCTTAAGGGACAGTAAGTAGTCGTGAAGCGTAACTTACAAAGAGAGTTTTGCTTGGATGGAACCAATCACAATCATTCGCAACGATTTACACTCTCCTTGGAGCCAACGGGGCACTCGGTTACAAACAGTGCTAGAAGAGAGGATGCTGCATAAAACTGCAAAGCTCTCGACCTGGCAGAGCTGCCCGACATTCCGCGCCTCCGAGAGTCAACTTTGTTCTCACGACCCCTCGCCGCGGAAGGCAGTGTTGTCTTCACATTGTTTACAGCTCGGCGCAGTTAAAAAGTAGAAAGACGCAAAGCTGTTTTCCTCGTCTCTTCTATTATCAAGTACTGCCAATTAAAACAAGGTTATAATGTGGCAGTTTCCACGACAGTCACATGGACGAATAAATAAAACTTCTCTGTCAGAACGCGCCTGGAGGTGAACGGCTCAGCGCTAGAGTCCACAGAGGAGGGCTGGGAGAGGGTGACACGGGGCGCACTTTTATGAGATAGATCAGCATGTTTGTGTTTACTTCTTTTCAATATCAGTAAAGTAACTCTCACACAAATAATAATTCATAATGACGATATAAAAATGGTGTCCACAAACGAAGTGATTAGTTCCTGTATTATAATATGTTCTGTGGTTATACATAATTTCCATTTCAAACATGAAAAGAATTTAGATATATATATATATATATATATATATATATATATATATATATATATATATATATATATATATATAGATAGATAGATAGATAGATAGATAGATAGATAGATAGATAGATAGATAGATAGATAGATAGATAGATAGATAGATAGATAGATAGATAGATAGATAGATCAATTTAGCAATTTACTGCAGTTGGGAAGGATCAATTAATCAGTTTGTAAAAGGCAGTGCTTAGGCTATCTGTAACATGTTGTTAGTTTGCAAAGTACAGTTATATTAATCCTCCTGATTAGTCAGGTAGGAGGAAATAAATGTTCCTGAATAAATTTCATCTCGGTCCTGTTGCTGAAAAGATACAGTAAAACACCGGCAATTCACAGCTTTCTTCTGGCATGGTGCAATTAAGCTCAGATGATTTTGCATAAATTAATCACTGCATGCAATATGTGCTCAAAAATTAAATTTGTCTGTTTTTATGTGAACAATTTTAAGCCACTTAAACAACAGAACAGCCTCATCATTGCAGGAGACAGAAGAATGTTAAAGGTTTTGTTTGAGATTTGCAGGCAAAGTGCTGCAGTTTCACAGTTCCAAAAGGCAATCACATGAATCAAATGTAGTTTAGTCACTGTTCATTTGGAGTTTACATCTTTTCTCTGTATCTGAAGGTTTTTCTCTGGGTACTCACCTCTTAATCCCACATCCCAAGAAATATTCCAGTTGGTTTGATAATCTGCTAAAAAATTAATTCTGCATCAAGGGTGCAAATCAGGGTAAACTAGTAAATTCACTGCTACAAATTCAGGGTGGATTTCTGTGTATCTGCTTGTGAGCCTGAACTGGAAAAGAAGGCTCATACAACGTAGTGGATAAGCATTCCATTTTGACATATTTTGAAACCAGATGAAAACACATTTTTTTAATCTCTGCTACATGACAATAGGGCCCATTATGCATAATACCGTACAATATCAAAATTAAATACAACATTCTCAAACACACCTAACCAAATCAATATTGCTAGGAACCTCATAACTAGAGGAGAGTTTATACACATGGATTCAATGTAAACTTTGAAATGCAAAGATATTTTAAGTAATTTTTGAGTACTGAATAACTCTGGAGATGCTTAAAATACAAAACCACTGCTTGCACAAGTATAATGCTCACAGTAAAAAGGGCATGACATTTAGGAAATATTCCTTTAACAGCTTTTAAACTTGAAATGCAGTGGCATGGCAAATAAATAAAATACATGTCCCCTTTGCCATGTGAATTATGAGCACAAACTAAATATTACATAAAAGTATGCAATGGAGCTGTAACTAAAAGGGATTTGGTCATTTTGGCATGGTTTCCTTAAAAAGTAAATATGAAAAGAAAGTGGTACCAGGCTTTTAAGTTCTCCAAACATATCAAGGAGTGGACCTCTTTTTTAAAAAAAAAAAAAAGTTTAAAATCAAAACTGATCTGAACCTCTTAAACTTGTCAGGTGCAATTTTACACTGTATTTATTATTCATGAAATGAAAATTGTTATAAAATCTCTCACAAGGAAATACTTACAGATGCATTTTATAATAAAATGATTCTTAAACTGTTCCAGCTTTTGAAGAATGTATAGTACAGTGGGCTACAAATAAAGAAAAAAAGAATCTGCAAAACAGAATTTCGATCCTACAGATTTTTTTGCCACCACACTCCTATTCTCATTTAATAATATATCTTAAAATAATAAGGTTCTGTCTCAATATGGCATGCTAGCAGTTTTTCCAGAATTTTAATATCATGGTTTAGGAGTCCAAGTAGCTGGGATGCAAAAAAAGATCTAAAAGTTTCATCCCCATTATTAGCAAGGTTCTCCCCAGAAATTTTTTCCAGCCAGGTGGCATGAAAAAGTAGCCGGGTGGGGCGGGACGGGGAAATTTGTTGGTTAGTTAATTATTATTAATTATTTTCCAATGCTTAATATGACTTCCTTTTTTAAGATTTGACACTTGTGCAAGAATATTTTTTATTAAATTTAAGAAGTATCCAATTCAGGATCCTGCAAACCTAACAAATATTTAAAATAACAATTATTATGACATAAACCAAGAGGCACAAGTATTGTCACTGTCGGGAAGAAAAGTGAAAACAATGAAAAAAAATTATGAAATATTCTTCAAAGCCAACTTGCATATGCAGACGGTGTCTTCAGTTAAATATTTATTTTTGTTTTCTTCCTAGAAAAGGAACAACCCATTTCTTTACAGTGTTCCAACAGCTTTTCAAACAACGTTGTATGTGGCAACTCATTTTTTGCCAACCAATACATGGCTCTGAAAGCTCCCACAAAGGTATCTCTAAGTAAGTTATTTAACACAGATACAGATCTTTCAATTTGACTGATTCCAGTTTGCTCTAGTACACGCTTTCCTAAAAGGTCAGCAGAAGACTCAATGTGCGTTTTACTTTTTTCATGGTCCAGCAAGCTTTCTTTTTGAATTCTTGTGCATGTCACATTTACTCAAAGTAACTCCCTCTTTGGGGGATGTTTGTTTGAATATTTCATGCACAATGAGCACCACATACCACGTTCTCTGACCATTAGTCAATCAAAATCTTTAAACCATTGTTTGTTTATGCCAGATAAGCGGTGCTTAGATTTATCAATTGGCAGAGTGTGTGCTGAAGAGATTTCCCCTGATGGACCAGCCTCTGCAATGTCTTTGTCTGAAATTGCCACGTGAGGAGTTGACGCTGCACCTTTATTAGTTTGTGGCATCTCTTTTCTGAAATAACTGGGCAGAGTTGTTTTCTGAACACTTTTTTTGCTCATGTTGGTAAAACGTTTGGAAAAAATTAAAAGTACCTATGAATAAGACTTTTGAGTGGGAAACTGTGAGCCTGTTGGATATCCAATGCACACTTGCACTACGGCAGGGCAAGATATGTACAAAAAAAAAGGAATGGCAGATGGGTCTCTTTAACAAAACTACAGAAGCGTATTAGGGCCACAGTGAAGAAAAAAAAATACGGGCACATTGAAGAAAAAAAAACTATATGTCGAGAATAAAGTCGACATGTTGACTTTATTCTTGACATTTCCACTTTATTCTCGCTGTTTATGTTGAGATTAAAGTCAACATTTCCACTTTATTCTCATAGTTTATTTTGTCATTAAAGTAGAATCTCGTAAACTAAACTTCACCTTAAAATCAATGTTTAATTTACTAGATTTTCTAAAACCCCGTCATAAGGTAGTGTAGTGCATTAAATGCTTTGTGTTAAGTGTTCCCCGACCGAGTTGTTAATCACTACACGCTTCTTAACTGGACTTCCTTTTGCATTGAGGAGGCACTGGGAGGGATTGTTGCACAGAATACATTCACTTCATGATATTCCTGTTCTCTGCACATTTACAATGCTAAGATACATACTTGATATCAATTTCATGATGAAATGCATTAAAGCATGTATTAAACATGCACGGTAGTGTGGCGGTAGAGCTGCTCTCTCGCAGTAAGGGGTCCCCAGGTGTATGTTCAGTGTAGAGAACTTTATGGCAGGTGTGACATGGCTCCAAAAAACTGGATGTATGAATGGGAATCGCACAGGTTTAACTTAAATCTATACGAATAAAAGGCAAAGCCCTGACTGACTCACTCACTCACTGACTCATCACTAATTCTCCAAGTTCCCGTGTAGGTAGAAGGCTGAAATTTGGCAGGCTCATTCCTTACAGCTTCCTTACAAAAGTTGGGCAGGTTTCATTTTGAAATTCTACGCGTAATGGTCATAACTGGAAGCTATTTTTCTCCATTTACTGTAATGGAGTTGAGCTCGAAAGCCGTGGGGGGCGGAGTTTCGTGTGACATCATCACGCCTCCCACGTAATCACGTGAACTGACTGTCAACGCAGTGCATAGAAAACCAGGAAGAGCTCCAAAAAGCGCTGAAGAAAACATGCATTATATAATTGAGAAGGCAGCGAAACAATAAGAAGCGAGATACTGACATATACAACCATATTCATGAGTGCTGCTACTTTGGAAACAATGCAAGGTGTAAACCTAAAGTTTAAATTAAGTTCATAGACAGGCTGCCGCTCATGTTAGTCATGCCCACGGTAATGGGGATACAAGTTTAATGAGAGGACGCAGGATATAAATGAGAGTTTTGATCACTTTGTAACTAAGTTAAAATTGCACGTGAAGGGCTGTGCTTATGCAAATTCCGAGAGACTGTGTTTGTGGGGGATTGACAGTTAAGGCGTGGGGAGTCACGTCATCATCTCCCTCCCATTCACCTCATTTCGCTCTGAGCTGAGCTCCGCAGCTAACGCACACAGTGTTACGGAAGCGACTTTGTGACGCTGCCACCAAATACTCACAGAAAAATCCACAAGTTAATACACACGCTGTCTCTACAGTTTCTCCACACTGAATCCTCCAGGCACTACTTACAAAAGGTTACATTGACAATCGTGTTACGTTATTTTTAAAATGTTTCCTTTTCTTAGCACAAGCACAGCTGAGAAGCTTTGATGCATATGCTCCATAACGTTAAAAATCACGCATTTAATCACACTTTGCAATACAAGAAAGGGAACTTCTGTCAATGCATGATTTCATGGTACACCGATTGCATTGATCAGCGCTTCCCGATTCATTTTACCCTTGCACACCCTTGGCTTGAGAAGTATGAAAAATATGAGGTTAACACAGAAAAACAGATCACCAATTGAAGCTTTATGAATAATCGATTCGCCATCAATAATTGTTTTGGTAAAGCCATACTCAGTGTATTCATTAGATGAACGGTAAAAAAGTAAGAGCGAGGGGAGGGTGACTTATTGAGGCACGCAGGCAAAACCACAATAGCACGCGGCTCGATGTAGTGCGCCAACTCGATCTGAATTGCGATCACATTCAAAAATATATCTTTTCAAGTTCTATTTAGTCCATATGTGTCAAACTCAAGGCCCTCGGGCCACATCCGTAATTATATCCGCCTGCGAGATCATTTTATATATTATTGTTATTAATGGCCCGGGGATATGAAGCGCTGGTAACACAATAAACTACAGATCCCATAATGCAGCGCTTCAGCTGCCTTGCCGAACACTTAACGCGTTAATCAAGTCTAGCTTATGATGCTGCAAGTTATTGTGAAGCTAGCCCACACGATGCCAAAGAGAAAAGTTGATTCTGAAAATAGAGCCTTTAAAAACCGATGGGAGGCTGAGTATATGTTTACTGACATTGCCGGTAAACCCGTGTGTCTCATTTGTGGAGCTAATGTGGCTGTAATTACAGAATTTAATCTAAGACGGCACTATGAGACAAAACATCAGGATAACCTGAAAGACCTGAATGCAATGCAGAAGATACAGAAAGCAGAAGAGTTAAAGAAGAATCTGACACTTCAGCAGACGTTTTACCGTGCAAAATCACAAAGTGATTTCAAGTGAAGCTGCTTTTATGGGAGACACAAATGCACCAGTGCAACTTGCCCCACTTTCCCTGTTGCCAAGTAATGTTGAACCAAGTCGGCACAACGGTGTTCCCAAATACGCACTTTGCTGATAAACTGAGCGCACTGCGCACTGAGTTCGCACGGCGCTTTGGTGACTTTGAAGAACAAAAAGAATTTTGAGTTGTTTGCAACCCATTTGCCGTCGATGTGGAAACTGCACCTGTGCAGATTCAGATGGAGGTGATTGAGCTGCAGTGTAATGGCACACTGAAGGCAAAGTACGATACTGCAGGGCCCACACAGTTTATTCACTCCATTACCACAGAAATGCTCCAGCTCCGTCTACATGCGGCTCGAACCTTGTGCATGTTTGGTAGCACATATCTGTGTGAGAAGCTCTTCTCAGTGATGAAGACTAACAAAACAGCACACAGGAGTCGCCTCACTGATGAGCACCTGCAGTCCATCCTGAGAATCTCCACAACACAGAACCTCACACCAAACATAAACAACCTTGTTGCCAAAAAAAGATGCCAGGCGTCCAGCTCTGATAAAATGACATATGAGCAAAGACAACTGAATGATTTGATTTGTTATTGCTGAAAAGAACAATTTTATTTATATTTCCAGGTTTTGTTATGCAGCATGTTCATATTTGAATTTGTATAATTTTGACAGGATATATTTTTATGGAGAGCAAAATCTTTTGGGATATTTAAAATTTAAGTTTATTTTTATATAAAATTACATAAGAGTA
The DNA here is from genome assembly GCF_016835505.1 of Polypterus senegalus. NCBI lineage: Eukaryota > Metazoa > Chordata > Cladistia > Polypteriformes > Polypteridae > Polypterus > Polypterus senegalus. The sequence goes on from NC_053158.1 coordinate 49,986,859, forward strand.
AAGAAATTTGAATGTTTGTTCTTTTAACGTTTACTTTATTTCTAACTTGTATAATTTAGACAGGATATATTTTTATGGAGAGCAAAATATTATAAGTTATTTAAGGTTTGAGTTGATTTATTCCGGAATAATATTCTTGTCTGTTTTTATTCATATTTATGTTCAAAAAAGTTAAGTTTTAAAAGTTTTAAAGTTTTAAAAGTTTAGTTTTAGTGTGTTCAATAAATGTTTATCCTGTTGCCCGACCTAAAATGTGTTTTGGATTTTGGCCCCCTGTGCAACTGAGTTTGACACCCCTGATTTAGTCGACACAAATATCTTTGGTTGGAATGTAAGGCTTAATTTACTCTTTACATTTGTATGGTGAAGAAAAATTTATGCAATGATGCCTACATTTAACTTCCATTCCTACCAAAGATATTTCTGTCGACTAAATAAAAATTCCTTCTATTTAAAATTTAAATAGAACTTGAACAGATATGATAGTTCATAATATCCAAACAGACTTGCACATAAGAGCGGAGTCATCCGTTTTAACAAACAGCGTATTGCACTGATACTGAAATAGCCTGCCCATTTAATTATTTAGGAATGGATAAATAAAGATTTTGTACAAATAATGTTTTTCATTTTTCTTCCTTGATGGATTCTGCCACCCCCAGCAACAGTTGCTCGCACCACATATATGTGTGTGTGTGTATGTATATATGTAGATGTGTGTGTATGTATATATATATACATATATATGTATTTGTGTGTATATATATGTGTGTGTATGTAGATATGTATATATATGCATATATAAGTGGATGTATATATACATATATATATATACACATATATATACATATGCATGTATATATGTGTATATATATATATATATATGTTTATATGTGTGTGTAAATATTATATATATATATATATGTATGTATGCAGTAGCAACACTCATGACAATGACAACACAATTACATTGTCAATCATGTTACGTTATTATTAAAATGTTTCCTTTTCTTTTTCATTACTTCTTTAACACACTACTTCTCCGCTGCGAAGCGCAGGTATTTTACTAGTATTGTATAAATGTTGGATTCTTGATCTGGTCGTTGGAGACACAAACACAGAATTCAATGGATGTTCTTCTGAACGGGCTTTCTTTATTGCATGCGTGCTGTCTCTATCTGACGTACCAAAACCCCAATTCCTATCCTTCCCTTTTCTTTCTCCACATAACCAATCTCCACACAAATAACACAAAGCATTTCCAGCGCTACATCATTTATGACGGGGTTTGAGAAAATCTAGTAAATTAAATATTCATTTTTAGATGAAGCTTAGTTTACAATGTTCTACTTTAATAACAAACTACGAGAATAAAGTCAACATGTTGACTTAATCTCGAGATAAACAGCGAGAATAAAGTGGAAATGTCAACTTTATTCTTGACATAAGCTTAGCAGCACTACACAAACTGCACTGACACTGAGAACAGAGACGTCACTTCCTGACGCCCTTTTTCTGATATCTGATAGGCTGGTTCTACGAGTGTTTTTTTTATTTTATCAGTCTTCCTCTCGCCCGCCCACCTCCACACCGTCTTTGCTTGTGAAGTGCCGCTCCGCTCCCGCTATTAGCATGTACAGCCTCCTCTCACCTGCCCACCTCTCCATACTCCTTGCTAATGTAATTAAACTGCTCCGTCCCTGCTATTACCATGTACACCCCCCTCTCGAAAGCCAACCTCCCCATACTCTTTGCTTGTGAACTACACTCCGCCTCGTCCCCGCTATTACCTTTAGCACCTCGCAACTTGTGATCCTACCTTTAAAATATTTGCCCACCTGCCCGCTCGTCCCTTGCCATCTCTGCAGATCATTAGATCTGCGGCTGTCATCTCACAATGTCATGTGAGATGACAGCTGGGCACTCAACTAAATTAGCCGGGCGGAGCACCCAGCTAAAATACTCTAGGGAGAACACTGATTAGTATTCAGTTATGCAAAATTTGCACCTTTAGTGCATTTGCTATTGAAGGGCTTATTATGTACCTAAACGACCTCAGGATCTTGATGTCAACCATTTTCCTTCCATTTCATATGTGATTTAATCATGTTTTAGTACTCATACAACTGTATGAACAACTCAAAAAGATTTTCCAATTCCAGCTAAACCAGCTTCTTACAAACATATCCTATCTTTCCCTATTAGACAGCATGGAGTCACAAATTACTTTTACTGTAAATTCAGTATATCTGCTCCAATTGAAACATTTTATCAATCATGAAAAATCTGTCAAACTCAGACATTACCTCAATAGCTCTAAAGCTGAAGTACTTTACTTTGTCATGTTTTAATCGTTTCATGCTTTAATCACTTTCCAGCATCACTACTATGATGATGTCAGGTGCCACCGCGAGTGGCAGCCATTCCAGCAGCTCCATGTATGACTTTATCTTACTACCTTTTTTCTCTATTTCACTGATCATTCCTACCACTTTCTTCTATGTGGACTCATTCTCTGGACACTTTTTGCTACTTGGACTTGGATTTTTATACACCGAGACTTGTCTATTCAAGTGTTCAAATTCAAGCGCTGAGAACAAATGCCAATGCCGGTGTGGCTCGCCGTTTACCTGACGAGGTAAGAAGGTGGAATCAGGGCAGCAGAGCCGGCGCTAAGATAAAAGCCAAGCATCTAGCGAGAAAGTGGCGCTACAAACCTATGGTGCCTTCTGTGATCATAGGAAATGTGAACGCACTACCAAATAAGATCGACAAACTGGCTGCGCTGGTGAAAAATGTCAGGACCTAGAAGGAATGCAGTTTGCTGTGTTTTAGTGAAACGTGGCTAACAACTAACATCCCAGATGCTAACGTGGAGCTACCCGGGTTTAGCACAGTTAGAGTGGACAGAGACGCAAGTACCTGCGGGAAGCAGAAAGGAGGGGGAGTCGCTCTCTATGTCAATACAAGGTAGTGCAACTCTGGACATGTAAACGTTAAAATCTCCACTTGCTGCAGGGACATCGAACTGTTGGCCGTAAGTTTGCGTCACGACTACTTGCCCAGAGAGTTTGGACACGTCATTGTTATTGTTTACATCCCTCCTCGGGCGGAGGTGGAGACAGCGGGTGACTTCATTCATTCCGCGGTTGCAAAGTTACAAACACAGCTCTCTGAGGTGCTTGTGCTAATCGCTGGAGACTTTAACCATGTGACGCTAGACAAAACATTACCTGCCTTCTCCCAGTATGTGGATTGTAACACCAGGGAAAATAGCACTATTGACCTACTGTATGCAAATGTTAAAGACGCATACAGCGCCATCCCGCTGCCTGCGCTTGGGAAAGCAGATCATAACCTGGTTCTGCTTCAGCCTCACTACAAACCAAGAGTGAGGGAGCTACCTACAACCACACGCTCATTCAGGAAGTGGTCTCCTGAGGCAGAGCAGGCTCTATGAGACTGCTTTGGAACTACGGACTGGGATATCCTGCAGGGGTCACATAGTGAGAACATTGAGGAGGTTGTTGACTGCACTACTGACTACATCAACTTCTGTATGGACATTGTAGTTCCAGTAAGAACTGTACACTGCTATACTAACAATAAGCCATGGATTACAAGTGACATCAAGGCAAAGCAGTGGGTCCAGATGGAGTATCGCTACGACTGCTGAAGGCCTGTGCTTTGGAGCTGGGGAGTCCTCTATAGCGCAACTTCAACCTGAGCCTGGAACAGGGGAGAGTCCAGAGGTTTTGGAAAACATCTTGCATCACCCCAGTTCCAAAGGTATCACGTCCTAGTGAGCTGAACGACTTCCGGCCTGTCGCTCTGACATCACATGTGATGAAGACCATGGAGCAGCTGCTGCTTCACCACCTGAGGCCACAGGTTCACCACGCCCTCGACCCTCTGCAGTTTGCATACCAGGAGAAGGTGGGAGCGGAGGATGCCATTATCTATATGCTACACTGATCCCTCTCCCACTTGGACAGAGGCAGTGGTGGTGTAAGAATTATGTTTCTGGACTTTTCTAGCGCCTTCAACACCATCCAACCTCAGCTCCTTAGGGACAAGCTGACAGAGATGGGAGTAGATTCATATCTGGTAGCATGGATCGTGGACTATCTTAAAGACAGACCTCAGTATGTGCGTTTTGGGAACTGCAGGTCTGACATTGTGGTCAGCAACACAGGAGAGCCACGGGGGGCTGTACTTTCTCCGGTCCTGTTCAGCCTATATACATTGGACTTTCAATACAACTCAGAGTCCTGCCACGTGCAAAAGTTTTCAGACGACACTGCTATAGTGGGCTGCATCAGGAGTGGGCAGGAGGAGGAGTATAGGGAACTAATCAAGGACTTTGTTAAATGGTGCGACTCAAATCACCTACACCTGAACGCCAGCAAAACTAAGGAGCTGGTAGTGGATTTAAGGAGGCCCAGGCCCCTCATGGACCCCATGATCATCAGAGGTGACTGTGTGCAGAGGGTGCAGACCTATAAATACCTGGGAGTGCAGCTGGATGATAAATTAGACTGGACTGCCAATACTGATGCTCTATGCAAGAAAGGACAGAGCCGACTATACTTCCTTAGAAGGCTGGCATCTTTCAACATCTGCAATAAGATGCTGCAGATGTTCTATCAGACGGTTGTGGCGAGCATCCTCTTCTATGCGGTGATGTGCTGGGGAGGCAGCAAAAAGAAGAGGGATACCTCACGCCTGGACAAACTGGTGAGGAAGGCAGGCTCTATTGTAGACAGGGAGCTGGATAGTTTGACATCTGTGGCAGAGCGATGGGCACTGAGCAGGCTCCTGTCAATGACAGAAAATCCACTGCATCCACTGAACAGGATCGTCTCCAGACAGAGGAGCAGCTTCAGCGACAGACTGCTGTCACTGTCCTGCTCCACTGACAGACTGAGGAGATTGTTCCTCCCCCACACTATGTGACTCTTCAATTCCACTCGGGGGCTAAACGTTAATATTATACAAACTTATTGTTGTAGTGGGACCCGGGCTCCTCCTGGTGAAGGACAATTCCTGGCCTTGTGTAGCCAGAGTATGTAGGCACTTCCTGGAGAACAAAGGCATTGACGCCACTGACTGGCCCGCACATTCTTCAGATCTAAAACCAACTGTGAAGCTCTAGGTCATTATGCCCATACATTGTCAGACGTACATATAGACACCTTGGGCCTATATACACTACGGAGTCACATTGTGAGTTGCCATGATGAAATTCAGGCAAGTTGGATCAAACGGTGATTTAAATTTTTACTTTGATTTTCAGTGTGATTTTGAATTCAGCCCTCAATGGGTTGTTGATTATGGTTTCCATTGCCTGTTATTACATCATTTTGTTGTCAACAAACTACATAATATTGCTCAGTAAAGGTTTTCCACTTGAATATTTCGTTCATCAAGATCAAATGTATGATTTAAGTGTTCCATAAATTTTTTGAGAAGTGGGTATTATCAGGATACTTGTTATCCTTATAGGATTACCCCTGGCAAATTGTTGTTATAAGGATAGATCACAGAGAATACATTCAACTTATAGGATATTTCTCCATAAATATAGCGAAACTTCTTCTACAACAGAGACATCAAGACCAGTTAGTGACTGAGGGCCAGTTGACGTATATTGGGCATTTGGGATCAGACCAAAAAGGCTATTTGGAGTTGATATGTGGAATCACTATGTGTAATGTCTGTCATGTTATAGGCCAGGTGGGACAAACAAACCACAGGCATGTTAACCTAGTACATAAATGAAGAAGCAGTTGAATGTACTTAATATACACTTAACAAAACCAACTTAATAAATATTTCTTTCTCAAGAACCTTCCAGTCTGTGTTTATAATTAATAAAAATGAAATACTACTAAATAGTAAATGTCTATTATGTGCATCTTCAGTATCCATAAAAGGGTCTTTAAAGTGCACCACTCTGTGCTGTTATTTTGATTATACTTAAATTATAACACTTCTATTATAAGTGTATCACAAGCAAGGCACAAAGAAAAAGCAAAGCATCATTTTTAATAAGACATTTTTCTTTTATACAGTTACCAAAAAATTACACTAAACTTAGATTTAATTATTTATATTTATCTTATTTATATAAAAACTATTAAATAAAAATGCATACCTTAATTTCTCTGTCTCTGCTTTAATTTCATCTGTAAAAAGAAAAAAATATATAACTAAACAAAACACACAAATCATGTATTATACACCAAAGTGAATATTAACTATTTTATTAGAAAGAGATTTTTTGTACAATAACCACAAGTCAAGAAAATGAAGACTCCAACTAGCCAAATGAAATTATTGCAGTGTCACATGACAAGCATGTTGAAATTTGTATGCAGAGATATAAAAATTCACATTAAAAAGTTTATTTCATTTACAATCTCCACAAAGTTGAAATACAGTATTGATTGTTGTGTTCACAAGTAGCTAGAAAAATAAATTAGAAAAACAAATTTACTGAATAATGTAGGACTGCAACAACTAATCAATACCTTTGATCAAAATTAATGATAAAAATAGTTCACAAAGAATTTTGTTAATAATTATTTGCTTTGTTATTTATTGCAGACATACAGTAACGTCACTGACCAAAAGCAATTCTAATTAAATTATGAGATTTGGCAGAGAAGGAGTATTTATATAACTAAAGCAGAGGATCAAAGGCAAAAGAATTCAAATTTGTGGAGTAAGAAGTCTGTGTCTTGCAAAATCCATAAAAATTAGCTCCCATGCTAGGGGAGCACACTCCTGTACATTTGAAAACATTGGAGTAATAGTAATCCTTCTCTCATTTGCACTTAGGGATAATCTGGAAGCACTGTCAGTGTCACTTTTTTTTGTTTTTATTTATTCATTTGTTTTTTTTAATTGACAATTCAAACTTCTTATCAGTGCAGAATCAGTAGTCATCCACAACCCATAAAAGTTCTTTGTAGTGTATTTCTTTTGCTGCCATCTAGTGGATAAAAATCAAAACATACATTCACGGCAACCTTAGGTGATGTTATAGTTATTTCAGTCTTTCCAGAATGTTGAAAACAAGCTTGTAAGTATTAAACTAGACTCTATAGGTAGTAACAACACTTATGCATATTTTTGGCAAATGTAATATTAAAGCATACTTGTACTGCTATGAAGGAGAGCACTGTGCAAAAAATAAACTTATTTTTCTTTATATGACTTGCACTTTTGCACAAACTTTGCATTTTTTAAACTCGATCAATATACTAATCAGTATTAACTGATTAGCAAAAAAGTCGTTAGAACAGAATTTTTATTATCTCTTTCAGGTTTAACATTTCATCACATACATTATACAAGGCTTAGATGATCCTGGACTTATTAAAACTAATAAGGACTTTTCTGATTTGACAACCCAAGACAATATCATATAAAATTTGAGGTTGTGACATTGGAAGAAAGGGCATTTTTTTACAGTTTCATAATTTTGGTCTCGTCCGTTACGGGAGAAGGACGTCTGAAGCGGAGCTCTGTTAGCAGCGGCTTATTTTTTTCTTATTCCTTATTATCCCGAGGTATCCTGTATTTACCCAATCCGAGGAGTTTCTACTACAGTATATAAATATGAGTAACAAGAAAGGCGGTCAGAAAGAGATGGAAAAGAAACTTAAAGCTACACCCAAGTCTAGGCAGGCACTAGGCACCTGTTCAGAGACTGGCCTGTAACAGGCAGGTGATAGCACAGACTTCCCAGGAACCCTCTCCACTACAACATCTCCAGTCGAGAGCGAAAATGGGAGCAAAGGTGCAAGTGATGCAGGTCACGATAGCTCGCCGATTCCAAAAGATCACTTGAAACAAGAGATGACCTTGCAATCCACGCATTCATCTAAACCTCGCGAGCCGGAAGCATCACCTGTAGCGGGGTATGCCACTTTACCCGCAGTGTACAAAAGCCGAAACGATTTGTCTGAACTGAAGGAAATGATCGCAACATTGGCCACAGCCACTAGTGAGCTCAAGAAAGACATTCAGAAAAATATGAAGAAAGAAATAAATGTCTTTCTCAAGACAACCAAGAAGCTGCGGCTGGAGCTGCAGGATATGTGGCAGGAATATAAAGACTTGGAAAAACATATATATAATCGTTTGATGTAGTCTTTAAAGATATGCTGAGAAAAATTGAGGAACACATTCAGGAAAATGCGTCTAAACTGAGAGAACTTGCCGATCAGCTGGAAGACATTAAGCAGACATTCACAGCTCAAACTGAAATAGCGGACCATTTCGCATCTAACGCCGATGGAAAAGCTACAGCTGCGAGTTCCGAATGCAAAAACTCGGAGACAGATTTACAGCTCTGGAAGATGGAAGCAGAAGGAATAATATTAGAATCGACGGTCTACCTGAGAATCGTGAAAGTCCAAACCCAGTGAAATTTGTAGCTGAACTATTCTCAAAATTAATTGGAGAGGACTTTAAATCAGATACCAACATAGCAGCAGCTTATCGTAAACGTGGATCAAATACCTTTAGACCTAGGTCTTTAATTGTGAACTTCAAGAGATTACAATTTAAGATTGATGTAATGGCACTTCTCAGACACAAACAAGAGATTATATTTGAAAATAACCACAGTCGTATTCCCCCTGATTTCTCACCATCAACAGCTGCTAAATGTGCAGCTTTTTACAACATTTTAAACAGCAGTTACAGAAAGCCAATATCAGATACAGCTTCTTGTATCCTGCCAAACTGAAAGTGGAAATTCAAGACAAATATCACATCTTCTCTCCCACGGATGAAGCAGAAAAGGAATTAAGAAAGCTGATCCCGACGCTTTTTTGAAATCCGAAAGTGAGTCGCATCCTGTCATGGTATGGCAAGAAGATATTACCTACTGTCTGATCTGCTTGCAATGATACGTTAACCATAATTATACATCCTTTTCTCTTCTTGGACACTTTTTGATTATGTTTATGATTTAATTATAATTGTAGGCGTATGTGTGAAAGAAATTAAAGTAGGGTTTTTCTTTGGTTTGTTTTTAACTATTCTAAAGGAGACTGTTTAACACCATACCCTTGGTTTATTGTTATTATTATTATTGCATTAGGGTTAACTATGCTTATCCAGGGCCACTTTTAAACACCACTCCCTGGGTTTACTGTCTTAATATTTCATGACTGTTGATAGTCTGTTAATGATTTTATTTTGTGCTTATAATATTTAGACTTTATCGGCAATAGATATCTCTACTTTTTAATCCCCAAATGCCGCTGCTGGGGGTCTTGTTTTGTTTTGGACGTGCTCTGTCTCTAGGTATGTCAGAGGACCGGCACTTTGTGAAGTGGGGTCCAGCCACACGTGGGGAGGCAAAATTGGGTGGGGGGATAAGAGGGGGAGAGAAAGAGAACAAGCTATAACTAATCTATTATTTTAATCCTTATAATGATAACTACCAACGTAAAAATAAGCTGCATGGCAATATCTCGTGGGAAAATTGTAAATTAAGGTTAAAGCTATCTCACTTCCAGTTAAGACTACAAAATGACATCAAAAACTCAGAATCAATGTCTCCATGATGGGACAGTTAAATTTGTGAGCTGGAATGTTAAAGGCCTGAATTATTAGATGCTATAAAGTCACTTCACAGCAGGAAAGTAGCAGGCCCTGATGGCTACCCTGTAGAATTTTATAAGAAATTCTCCACTCAGCTAGTTTCCCTCTTATTAGCAACATTTACAGATGCTAGAGACAATCAAATTCTACCTCAAACTTTTCACCAAGCATTAATCACCATCTTTTCTAAACAAAATAAGGACTTATTACAATGTGCATCATAGAGACCAATTTCACTTCTGAATAATAATGTTACGATATTCTCCAAAGTCTTAGCTAGAAGGATGGAGAAAGTGCTGCCTTCGGTAATATCACAAGATCAAAATGGATTTATTAAAGGCTGACACTTCGCTTCCAATCACCAACGCCTGTTTAATGTAATATATTCACCAGCAAAGTCAAACACCCGAGATGATATTATCGTTGGGTGCAGAAAAAGCATTCGATATGATTGAATGGAACTACCTTTTTACTACATTAGAGAAATTTGGGTTTGACCTGAATATTTGTGCATGGATCAAACTACTATATACCAATCCAGAAGCCTCTGTTTGTATTAACAACATTTGTTCAGACTACTTTAAACTAGAATGTAGTACCAGACAAGGATTCCCCTTGTTACCACTGCTATTTGCAGTCGCCATTGAACCACTGGCAGTTCACTGTTGAAATGCTTATCAGACAAAGGGGATTATCAGAGAAGGACTTGAACAGATATAGTACTGTATATATCAGACCCACAAAATACTGTGTCTGCAGTCTTAACAGCACTTACAGAATTTCAAAAGATCTCTGGTCACAGATTTAATTTTAATAAAAGTATGCTCTTTCCAGTGAATTTTCAAGCACACAATATTAGATTGGGCACCTTACCTTTTATCATTGCATATCAGTTTAAATATCTAGGGGTAAATATCACAAGTAAATACAAAGCTCTTTATCAACAAAATTTCGCTGTCTGTATGGAAAGAATTAAGCAAGACTTGCATAGATGGTCAACCCTTAATCTCACTCTAGCTGGAAGAGTTAACGTTGTTAAGATGAATATCCTTCCTAAGCTTCTCTTTTTATTTCAAAACATTCCAATATACATCAATAAATCAATTTTAAGCAATTAGATTCAACCATAACCTCATTTATTTGGAACTCAAAACATCCACGTATCCAAAGAGTGACCCTACAAAGACCTAAGGCAGAAGGTGGCATGGCTCTACCCAACTTTCAGTTTTATTACAGGGCAGCAAACATACAAGCTATAAAAACCTGGACACAAATAGATGAACATACACAGGCTTGGTCAGCAACAGAAATACAATCTTGCAGTGCTTCTTTATATTCCCTGCAAAGTGCCACAATAAATGCAAGTTATTTAAGAAGGAGAATCTTTTATCTATGGCACCTCTGCATGAGAATTACTTTTTTCAACCCTCGCGAGCAGTTTTTAATATCTGGAAAACATTTGGGATTAAATTGCTTAGAGATCTTTATATAGACAACATCTTTGCATCCTATGAACAATTACATTCCAAATTTAACTTTCCAGCAAAATATTTCTTTCACTATCTTCAAATTAGAAATTTTGTCAAACAGAACCTGCCCAATTTTCCTCATCTCGCACCTTTCTCCATGCTGGAAAAAATGTTGCTCAGTTTGGAGGACTCAGACAGCATTTCTGCAAAATATAAAATTATTTTATAGCCCCTCCCTTTCAAAGATCCAAGAGGACAATGGGAAAAGGATCTCTCACTCAACATATCAGAAAAGGAGTGGAAGGTAGCAATGCAGAGAATTAACTCAGGCTCCATATGCGCAAGGCATACAATCATTTAACTCAAAATTATATATCGAGCACATCTGTCATGTTTAAAATTGTCCAAAATGTTTCCGGGGCAAGATCCAACGCTGCAATCAAGTCCCAGCCTCACTAGGACACGTTTTGGGCCTGCTCCAAATTAATACCATTCTGGACAAAAAAGTTTAAGTGCCTTTCAGACAGCCTTGGTGTCACAATCCCTCCTAACCCATTAACAGCTGTGTTTGGTGTTCTTCCAGAAGGGCTTAAAGCGGAGAAGGACAAACAAACTGTAATTTCCTATACTACACTATTGGCAAGCAGACTTATTTTGCTAAACTGGAAGAATCCTAACTCTCCTCTTTTAAGTCAGGGGGTAACTGATGTTTAATACTATTTGAAATTGAAAAAAAATTAAATTCTCAGTTAGAGGATCAGTGCAGAACTTTTTCAAAACCTGACAGGATCTAATCAATAATATTTTAGAATATGCTCTTAAAGCACTGAGGAAATAATTCTCTTCGCATTTCTTTCTTTTTTTTTATCCGACTATTAAACATCAATTTATGTATTTTGATCAGCTTTATGTTTTACTTCGATGACCATGGGTGGGGGTTGGGTTGTTTTGTTTTCAATCTTATTTTTGGTAAAAATTGATCTCTCTATATGGAATGATTATAATAAAATCAATAAAAAAAATTGGCGGGTAAGCAAGTGGCAAAAAAGACATGAGAGCACAACTGAGATGCACAAACATTTGAACAGTACACCAGCAAATACACCAAATGATCTGCGGTGATAAAATATTTCTAGACACAAAAAGATGAACAATGATGTGAAAAGATATGATCTTTCAGTCAAAATAAACTTGGCAAATTACATAACCAAGGAAGAACCGAGTTTCACACAAACAAATCCACTTGCTTTGCTGTAAAAGGAAAACAGTCTGGACTTTTCCCAAACAAATGTTAACTATTTTCAATCATTAATGCAGACGTAAAAAAAAAAAAGAAAGAAAGAAAAGAAAATAAACAGATTCTTCAGTGGCTGAATATTGTGGTGGACAGATATTTACATGATAGTTTGCCAGTAAACCTTCTCTTTCAACGAAAGTGAAGAAAAAAAAGGCAATTTGTATGTTTAATTTTGAAGTGTGTGTTTAGTATGATTCTGAATATATGGTATGTGTGCTTTCATAAGTCAAACTGCAAGTTTTGTTTACTGAAAACTATTGTTTTCAAGTGTATGTGTGTGTGTTCATTGCACAGCCAGAGCCAGTAGTGCTGTGTTATTTATATTTATTACTATTTATTTTAATGTACTGTAAATGTTATAAAAAAAATTATACAGTGGAACCTCGGTTTTGCAGCATAATTGTTCGAAGCGTGCTCGCAATCCAAAGCACTCGTATATCAAAGCGAATTTCCCCATAAGGAATAATGGAAACTCAGATGATTCGTTCCACAACCCAAAACTATTCATATAAAAATGATTAATACAAAATATAAAGTAAAATACATAATACAAATTAACCTGCACTTTACCTTTAAAAAGAATCATGGCTGGTGTGAGTTTCTAAACTCATGTGGGATTCCACCCAACGGGACGACACGCAGAAGAGCATCCAAAAGCCATGCAGTCTCCCAGCGCTGTAGCAGTTTGCCGTATAAGCGCATCCAAAAAGATCACAGACATGCTATAAGCCTGTCGTCAATGGGTCATACAAGGAACATTATAAAGATCCCGCTACAATAAATAACAGCGCTGTTGCTGTTTCAAGCTGAATAAAGCTGGTGTTAAAGTACTGAGACTCAGCTTCGTGTTTTGGGGAGCAAGATGGGGACTCGCACTTCACAGTGCACACACACATAGTTACAATGCTGTAGTAAACAGTATACGCTCGTACGGATGTTGACCATATGAGTGAGGCACACAGACTCAGACAGAGAATAGGAGACGATTGCCAGAGAGAGAGAGAGAGAGAGAGAGACGCGCTGGGCGAGCAAGCGAGCGAGATAAGGAGAGAGAGAGAGACACGTGCTGGGCGAGCAAGATAAGGAGAGAGAGAGAGAGACGCACTGGGCGAGCGAGATAAGGAGAGAGAGAGAGAGAGAGAGAGAGAGAGAGAGAGAGACGCGCTGGGCGAGCGAGATAAGGAGAGAGAGAAAGAGACGCGCTGGGCGAGCGAGATAAGAGGAGAGAGAGAACCACCATCAGCTCAGTTGTGATCACATGACGCTCAGCAGACAAAGTGTATCCATACTACTCGTATTGTAAGACATCGCTCGTTTAGCAAGTCAAAATTTATTAAAAATTTTTGCTCGTCTTGCAAAACACTCCTAAACCAAGTCACTCGTAAACCGAGGTTCCACTGTATTTTGTTTATAATGTCTACAAGTAGTTCATGTTTTTTTTTTGGCTTTTTTTACAACCCAACCAAACGATTAATTGACAAAATAATCACCAGATTAATCGATTATCAAAATCATCATTAATTGCAGTCCTAGAACACACTCCTGACCAACCCCAGAATCTACTGGAAAAAACATTGATGTTAGGTCTCCACCCCGAACAGCACTCCAATTACCAGTGTACAGACAAGCCATAATATCCAGCAATTTCAGGCGGATCCCATAAAGTCTCAGGACGTGCCACATGGCAGCTTGATCAACCAAGTTGAACGCTTTATGAAAATTGAGAAAGGCTGCAAAGAAACTCTGCCGATACTCGCATTTGCGCTCGATAAGTACCCTCAGTGCCAGGATATTGTCAATGGTAGACTTTATAGGCGTAAACCAGACTGCTCTGGTCACTGGCAGGTGAGTTTGTGATCAAGGATCCTATTGATGATGACCATCACAAGGACCTTACCTGGCATTGAGAGCAGTGTTATCCACACCCTGTAGCTGCCACAATCCAGGCGATCACCCTTTCCTTTCCAGACAGGGACAACAAGTCCCACTTTCCAGTCAGTTGAGATAATGCCTGTCTCCCAAATAGAAGCAAAGATTGTCTGCAATGCCAGGAGGACAGCCTTATCACCAGCCTGGAGAAGTTCACCCCAGATATCACAGAATCCTGCAGCCTTCCCTACCCTTCGCTGGATCGCCACCTGTGCAATCTCCATGACATTGGGAGGTTCACAGCTAATTGGAGGATCAGCATCAAGAACAGTGAATCCAGAGATGTCCAACATCCTACCTGGAGGATCAGCTTTAAACAGCTGCTTAAAGTTGCCAGCCCAACAGGTCACAATTGCAGCATTATCTGTAAGGACTGCTCCATCAGTCACCCTGACTGTGACTCTCTGTGGAACAGATACGAATGTGCATAATGCTTTGACTTCTCTGTAAGTGGAATGTGGGTCACTACACCATAGATGGTGTGTCACTTGCTCACATCTTCCTCTATCAAACACCTCCTTATCTGCCCTCAGAGACCTCGCAGCCGTCCTTCTAAGTTCCCATTACAGATCAGAACTGCCATCATGCCATATGCTGTTACTTCTCTTGACAATATCCAGGGTGCCCTGCAAGATGAAATGCCTCATTCTGGGAACACTGGCAACACCAACACAACCCTCAGCAACCGTCTCATCATGGAAGGTCTCCTGCGTCACATTAGAATTGCAAATCTGTAAATTCCTCACACAAACTGTGTGCAAAGAATTCACAAACTGGGCATTTCTGTAGACACCGCAGTTCTGTAGGAGCTCCCAGTGTCTGCCCACGAAGATGTGATCAATCTTCTTCACTGAAACACTAGTATTGGAGTAGCAAGTCCAGCGATGTGGCTCATGGCAATGGAACCAGAATCCAGTGATCTGCAGCCCCTGACCTTTATGCAAAGTCAAGGAACATGGAGCCACTTTCACCATTGTGACCACATGTATGGGTACCAACATAATCCTCATTGCCAGCCCTGTCATTGAAGTTACCCACAAACAAAGTAGTAACACCTCATGGGCACCTAACAAGTGAAGTTGCAAATAAAATGTCTTGGTAAGGAAGACATCACTCACCATGGTCGGAGCACACACTGAGATAACAAACAAGGCACCCAAAGAGTGCCTTAACCAGAGCCTCACAATATGCTTATTGAATGCAGCGACATCGAACACCATCAGGATGCGCTGATCCACCATAGCAACAGCTATCTTTGAGTATGACAGCCATCAAAGTGACCAGATCAATAAAAGGTGTACCCACCTACAGAGATCGGGCCAGTCCCAGGTCTGTACCTCAGAGAGTACCGCTACTGAAATGTGGAATTTACAAATCTCCACCAACTGCAGAGGCAGATGATCAACATGATCATCAAGGTTCTGAACACGTACATTGAAATGCATTTCAGAGGTATTCAAAATTACCACTAAGTGAAAACATTTTTTTCATCTTTAGAGGCAAACAAACTAATGCTAAATCATCCATTGATGTATTTATTTATATTTTAGTTAAGGATTTAACGTTAATGCAGTACACTAGTTTTAATCTCAGCTAGAATGCCTTTTTCCACATAAATGTTTTAAATTGACTTCTACAACACTCACATCTTTTATATTGATTGGGGTCAGTTAAATGGAAACAAAAACCAGCTGGATTTGAATTAATTATGATCTGGTCCCATTCCAAACAGGTTTTCACTTTACCACCAGGAAGATCATATGCCTTGGATAAAGTACACATGCACGTTCAGTATGTTACAGTCAACACAGACACTTTATGCCTGTAAAATCACCATCCCTAAATCCCTCACTGTGATCCAAAACAGAAAAAGCATTTACAGCAATGAACTTTTAGCTCAAACTGCACTAATAAATACATATATAAGGATTACTGAACACTACTTAAACTTTCCCTTTATTGCGGAGCAGAAAAATACAATTATGGCATATTATATAAAAGATGTATTTCAGGCTTAGCACTGTTATGATTAGACAAACCAGTATCACAATCAGAAGATGCACACTTGTTTTGATTACACAATGAACCTGAAGGAGATCAAGAGTAGGCTGCCCCCTAACACTCCCTTCTCTCCAGTCCCTAAAACCTGAACAACTGAAACAGGATATCGTAAATGCTACAGTAGAAGTTCTATAAAAGATGCAAAAGGCAAGATGGTTTCTAAGCTTTATTTGTGATAAATATACTATACTGCAAAGGCAGCATACACCAACACAAAAGCTAAAAGATATCCAGCCAAATAAAGCAAATAAATAACCAGCACAAAACCTAATTTTTGCTTTCAAAATCCTGATGTACATGCTGAAACAAAAAACAAACAACAAAGGTTTGTATGCATGTCAGATCTTATTAAGATTTAATTCTGAAAGTGTCAATACTAATTTAATGCAAGAAGTTCAAAAATAAGATTGCATTTTCCATATAGTTTTTACTACAGTGAGTTACATTCATTTCAAACAGCCACAGCTCAAGATTTTCACTAATTTACAAGCTGAGCATTCACAGTTTCTTTAATGCCAAATAGTGGAGGAATACAGCAATGTCTGCGGCTTTTACAGATTCTCTGCAATGATAACTAAAAATTTGTTTGGATATTTCTGTTGTTCCTCACTGACTCCAACCTCGCAAAGATAATTTGCACTTTGACATAGGCAAATATTGCCATAGACGTGGTTGTTAAAACAATATTGTTTAATATCTAAATAAATTAAAACATACAAATTCAACTCATATCTACAATTCATTTTTTCTTTTATTCACAACAGAAGTGTCCCTTTGATATTTGCTGGAAAAACAGAGTGGAAATCTGAAAACAAGGGCTATAAGCAAACACACTCACTGTTGAGGTTCAAAAGTTAGGAGAGTTTTACAAAATGGGTGATGTGTCAGACCAGGTAGAACACTGTTGTCTTCATTGGCCAGGTGAGGAGTTTGTATGCTTTGTATTTGCATTAGCTTTGTCAAAACAACCCTACAATATTAAAAGGAATCCAATGTAGAAATGTGTACTTTTAACTTTTTTGATCCTTGTGATGGGCTGTCCAAGGTTAGTTTATGCCTTGTGTGCGATTCTGGTAATTAGAAAATTAACAAGTGGGTTTAAAGATCTTTCATGTGATTAATTAATGACCATCAAAAACATATTTAGAGGTGCAGTTGAACATAAACAGTGAACATATTTAGCAATGAAGACAATAAAGACCAAATACATATTAATCATTGTGGACAAGTATCAGGATTGTTTTTACACTATTTATACCCACTTTGGGCTGAAAGAGCAAACAACAAAGCCAAATGTACTTATATGTTTCACTATAGCAAATACTCAAATTTCATCATAACCCGAAACAAAAATCAAACTAATACTGATATTTGGTTTTAGAATCTGAAGGTAAATGTCTTTGAACAGTACAGTTAGTTATTGGTGAA
Source organism: Polypterus senegalus (assembly GCF_016835505.1). Lineage (NCBI taxonomy): Eukaryota > Metazoa > Chordata > Cladistia > Polypteriformes > Polypteridae > Polypterus > Polypterus senegalus. The sequence goes on from NC_053158.1 coordinate 50,004,667, forward strand.
ACAAACTTCCTATCCCAGATACCGTATATGTAGTCAAGACCATAATAACATGTGCATGACAACTCAAAGTTTGACGTACATAGACACAAAGAATCACAATACATCAGTCAGTGATTATCATTATCTATTAGTATAAATTGACCCAGTCTGACCTCAATAATAATCAGATACATCAATCATTTTTTTATACAAAAGTAAATCTAAACAAAAACTTCTGCTGGCAGTCAGGCCATAACAAAACACATAATTTAAAATGAATAACCAATACTTAATGCACTACTTAATAATGAAAATAAAACTAAAACAGCCATAAAAATCTCCAAATCAACCTGACCCTGTTGTTTATTCTCAGCCTGGCTTAAATGAACCTTTACTCTCCAAGTGTAGATAAACTTCACTTTATCCAGTAATCTATAATTTTATTTTCAGTCATGTAATTATGTGACACTACTCTTTTTGCCTGTGGTCAATGCAAACATTCACCCTAGCTGTGACTGAGAGCAGCTTTGTTCTACGTAAATACAACTTATTTGGCAGCACCCCGATTTTAAAGTTGCATTATATCATAATCAACAGAAATTCCTGAAAATCTCTTAAGATACTTAGAAATATAAACTTTTTCTATGAGTCTGGATGCAGTTTCATGGCTATTTCTACAGCTGTGAAGGTTCCACCAAAACATAATTAAAATTGTACGATATGAAAACGAAGACAGTTTGAAACTGTAGACAATTTTTCCAGGAGTAGTGACTATCCTGCTATAAACCGTTCTGAAACAAGCTGTAAAAAATGTTCCATGCGGTCTAAAATAATACTTATTATATATCATTGAATACATTAACTACTAAAAGAAGGGCAGGGGGTTGGGGCCCAGGGACATCCATCAAAGAACAGCACTAATCAGAGCAGATGATCTCTATCTTGGATTAGGTTCGTCAATAGGGATCTGGACAGCCAATTCTAATAGCTCTGGAAAAATGTTCTGTTAACACATAAGTGTTAAGTTTGAGCCAATATGTACACTACTACGTGTTCAACAAGGTCTACATACCACCCAAACTTCATACTGGTTGTGTCACTGCTTCTTTATCACTAGACATCACCATGATGTCTTCTCTTTATGTAAGAATTCCTCACAAGAATTTCAGGTCAAAAGCTAAAAAGAGCTGGGACACTCAGCAAGGTAACACAGACTAAGAAATAGACTTCAGAATTTTATAATGACCTAATCAGAGTCTAAGCCTATGTGACAGAACACAGAAGGTTGGGTCTTCAAAACCCACAAATGGTACTGAGCTGACACACAGAAGAAAGCCTGGAAAAAATGCACAATGCTCAGTCAGGGTCCCCTTTAAATAATATTAGGTTTTAGTTTAAGAGCTGATAATTATTCGTGTATATATATATTAGTCAAGCATGGCTCACAGACTTGCACGGGAGACTGGAAAGGGGATCAGGTTTCCAGGGTACAAAAAATGTATTGCTGAACTGACAGGTACAGACACAAGACTTTACTCAGACAAGTATTACAACAGCAAAAAAGCACACAGGTTGCAACTGTCAAACATGGTGGTCCAGCTCCCCTCTCCAGGTCAAAAGAACACAAAGTCTTCTTTATCAAGTGGGTTTAGTGGCTCAGAATAGAACTGGGGAATATGAAGTCTAAAGGAGACAGGACAAGAGAGCGAGTTGGTAGGTTGGCTGGGACTCGGTCCTTTAAAAGTTCTAAACCTTCTGCGAGAAGCATTTTGCGCGGTAAGCCTGCAAGTCCGCAGCTGATCTCAAAAAGAGGATGGGTAAGAGTGTGTTTGTTTCTCACAGAAATACTGTTTAAGAGTGAATTTATCAAGGGCAACTGTGTTTCTTTGCTGTAGGTTTACTGTTTAACAGAATGACAGCTCACACTTAACGTAAGAGTGTGCAGCAGGGGTACTACTGAACTGCACTTACTGTAAGTGACGGTCACCGCCATTATTGGTAGCTCATCGGCCGTGACACCTGTCACAATACATAAAAATACAATCATGTTACTTCAAAGACTACTTAAGAAGTCATTTTCTTAAGCATAATTGTGTAAAATGCACAAAGGCTTCTTACAGTCAGGACAGATGAATTCATTAAGAAAATCCACAGATGGCCAAATTTAAATATCACACTGCAGGATAATTAATTTATTCCATCATACTGGAAAATTCCAAATTGGGAAGGTTTAGGTGCCTTTCTCGGTATGTTGTTGCAATACATGACTATGTCCGAGTGAAGAACTGCAGGTAGTTGCATTCCTCAGCAATAACCTAGTGTTCAATACAATGTATTGGCATGGCTTAATCTGGATGTCATACAAGCTTTATACATTGTATTCTCTTGCAATGACAGTTACTTCAGCTCTGTCTTCCTCTCTCTTTACCCATTTAATAAGCTCCTTAATCAAAAGTATGTGATTAACATGAATGTAACAATTAGGAGTAGGAAAAACCTGAAAATCTTAATCTGTATATCTAGGTAGCATCATTACTATTCAGAACATTTCCTGCTTTACAAGCAAAGCACAAGAATGCTTATGTGTGCTGGGCTGGTGACTTTAATCTAATAACAGAAAGAGATGATAAGATTCATGACCATTTCCAAGATACTGTCTATAAAGAAATGAACAACCCATTCCTAAAAACATCATGTTTATGTACAAGTCATAGAATGAGACACACCCAAAACATAATGCATTTTTTTCTTCCACCAAAGCAATGACTTACTCTAATGTAAGTGAAGTAAATGAAAGGAATAGTTACTTTCTCTAATCTAACTATGCAGAACAACATCTTTAGTAACCTGAGCCTTTGGGGACAAGAGTTCAATGCTTTTGGTGAAATGCAAATTGATCGCCACAAACAACCATTTCTGTCCATTAATAACAACATTTATTTATATAGCACATTTTCATACAAAAAAATGCAGCTCAAAGTGCTTTACAAAATGAAGAATAGAAAAATAGAAGACACCATAAAAAATAAAAATAAGTCAACATTAATTAACATAGAATAAGTAAGGACCGATGGCCAGGGTGGACAGAAAAAACAAAAAAAAACTCCAGACGGCTGGAGAAAAAAAAATAAACTCTGTAGGGAATTAATGCTAAAAGAAGTGCTCAGACAAGATAATCTTTATCAACATGATGTGGATGATAACAAACAAAAGTGAATATTAGAAAGATTTACTACAATATTTGAATTTTAAGAAGGTTTTAAAAAGATTCTGTTTTTTTCAGTTAATTTAACTGAGATACCAAGTCTTCATGAGTCAGTAAAAATACTACTTAACTGAATTACAAAGAACATTACTGTATCCATTCCTATTATGAACTACAGAAAAATCACCCATTTTGATCTGACCTGTAAATTACATTAACTTTGCCAGATTTTATCTTAAAGTATATCTATATTGTATGTGTGACATGTAATTCTTTAGAACTAATAACTTTGAAGCATGACAGTGGAAGTATAAATGGTCTTGGATTAGGATAAGCTACCAGCTGCTTTATGCTGCTGCATGTGCTGTAAACAGTATTTTTACTTTCATTGGGTTACCTGCACAGGAGGCCATGTGTTATGACTTATGAGGGAACAACTCTGCCTCATGTAGTTTAAAATTTAAAAACACAGTTTTAAGTCAGTGGAGTTTTGATATTATATATTTTTAGATTTTTATCTCCCTTGTAAGATTTGTGTTCCTTTCTTTATATATTTTATGACATTACTATTTATTTTGGCAGGTTTCTTAATTTGGGGCTTTATAGACTGAAGCCCCCCAGTTTTCTCTCACTAGGTCTCACTAGTAACTCTGTACGATGTTGGTGTAAGAGAGAAATCATTATTGTAACAATGCGTTGTATGAAGCTCTGGAATTACATCTAGGGTGTGGTCAGGAACAGGACCCAGCTCTTCATAACATGAACCGGTTCAAAAACAATATTTTAAGCAAATTATTATTATAATTTTATGTAACCTTATGTTCCAGTATATATGGTTTCAGGTAAAAACACAAAAGAATGTTGTTTTCTCAATCTTTTTTATCCTACTACATGATCAAATTTTATCTCGAAATACTGTTTCAGTCATTTTTCAAAACAACTGATAAAAATGTCCAACAGGAACCCTGATGTTTTTCATTGTAAGTCTCTAGGTTCAATACCCATGAAATAAACAAGCTAAAACCTAAAATAACCAGAAGTAAGACTCTAGATGGAAATTTGACAATGTATACAAAAATACTGATGATGTTTTATGGAAATGCTTGCTGTCCCAAAGCCTTACATTTCACATACTGTATCCTGTCAAATTCTACATTTCAGTTAAACAAAATTTGTTGGTACAAAATAATGTTCATTTTGTGAATATACTTTTACTGTGTTGTACAAGGATAGAGTTGCTATTCCTGTCAATCTTGATTTTTCCAGGCTATAATTTATCATTACCATACAACATTACAGCAAACCTGTTTAAAATGGATTGTGTCCAAAAAAGGATGTATAAATGAAACTATACATATTAATGCTAGGCTCACAAAATTAATTTTTCTATCCACTACTAACACCTAAAACTTTGCTTCATTATACCGTAGTGCAATACAGCAACCTTTAAAACAGTTAATTATCTGCCTGATGATTAATTTCTCTGTATCCAGTTACACCACATAGTATTCTCTCTTTTGAATTTGAAAAACAGAACCAAAAAAAAATCGAGAGTGGTCTCCCCTAGACTTTCTTGTATACTCAGATACGGGGATGGATATTTGAGGAGTAAACTGCAAGACAATGATTATATTTTTATATTATGTAAATTAAAGAACCATTAACAAAAAAATCTAATCAAATTAATAATACATTGAACAATTATTATAAAAGTAAAGTTGAATAAATCGGACTCTGCAGCTGCATGAAGAAAAGATAAAGTACCACTTCCGGTTAACGGAAATAGCCCAAAAGTTGACAGAAATAAACATTTTGTACCCAATACTTGTATGCAAAATTTGGTTGACCTAAGTGAAAGCATACTCAAGTTATTGTGTTTACATACATACATACATACATACATACATACATACATACATACATACAAAACACAGACATAATTCCACAAATGGTATTTTTGGGCTTAAGGAGGTCTAAAATGTCGAGATTCATCAAAATCTCGAAATGGAATTTTTGGAGGATTCCAAAACTTTCCCCATACTTCATAAACAAAAAAAGTAAAAAGGGACAGCAACACAATATGAAAATAATTATTTTTTTTAATGGGGGGGGGGGACGATTCAGAAAAGAATGTTTTAAAAAATGAGGAGGTTGAGCTGCTCTCCGTATTTTAAGAAACTGCATTCACTAACCTCTGCATAAAACACATGCACAAACAGGTATGCGCTAGTAGGTAAAATCAGAAGTGTTTTGGAGTCTTAAACTATTTTTGGGAGTAAAAAGCTCATAACAAAAGCATCTTGACAGCACTCACAATGTGAAGCAAAACTCAGGAAACGTGTCTGGTGTAATCTGATTATTTTTTAACACTACTATTCATAAATAAAATGCCTCTTTCTAATTCATAATTTTATTTTCTAGCCTTATACAACATATCTTGTATTTCCACATTTTTACCAACAGCACTTAATTATAATATAATTACAATATGCAGGTTTTTATTACAAAGGTGGTCACTCCACTGTGATACTCTCCTGTAAAGAAGTAGCTATTATTTATGAAATCTTTAGAAAGGTGGAATATACAACTTTATTACCCATGATAAATTTCTAATAATTTCACATTGAAAATAATGAATATGACAAACCGGGTTATTAAAACATCAAAATTTGAAGCTAAAAACAATTATTTTCCACAAGTTAGACATCACTTTTAAATGTGCCAATTTATTATTTACACATTAATTCCTTATGATAATTTATTTTCTAAATAGTGATCTCTTTTTAAAAGATTAACAAGTTTTCATTAATGAGAAAGCAGTTTAAGGTTATTACTCAAGATATTCTATTCATCGAGTTTCAGCCCTCTTCATTATGCTTTTTGTATCCATTTACAAATGAAGTGATATTTGCAGATCTAGTGATATATGGCAAAACAGCATTAATATAATTACGTTTGTTATTTATTGAAAATAAAAAAATTACATTAACAAACAGCTTCTTGCTTTACTGCTGCCTGAAAGCTCAAGAGTATTCAAATCGGCCTCTCTCTCGTGGAGTTTACTAGTCAAGGTTTCTTTCCATTTCACAAAGATATGCATGGTAGGTTAACTAAGTACTTTAAATTGGTCCCATATAATCAAGTGCGTGTGTGTGTGTGTCTGTATGAGAATGTGCCCTGTGATGAACTGACACCCCATTTGGGATGGTTCCTGTCTTGCACCAGAAAGTACCATGATGGGATCTAGTCCCAACAGCCCTGATACTGGAGAGAAGAACAGAGCTATCTAACACACATGCAGAAGACAAGAGAAACTGGAAGTACTTGGTACAATTTTAGTGAATTTGTATTCTCCTTCAGTTTTAATATTTACTAAGACAGAGTGTATTTCTCATAACCACATGTCAAAAGCACTTAAAACAGAACATACTTTTTTTCCAAGAGGAAGGTGAAGCATTCAAAACTGCTCATTCTGTTATCTACATGGGAGAGTACACTGACATTTATTACATTCATTTAGCATGTTATTAGTGCTGGATTGATACTAGAAATTTTTATTCTGGATAAGCAGAAGAGGATGGATGGATGGATGGATGGATGGATGAATCAAAATTAACATTTTTTCTCCAGAAATTATTTACAATACTCAACACCACCTATAGTAACAGAACAGTTTTGCATTTTAATTATTTTAAATATGTCTGCTATCTAAAATATTTTAACATGTGAGCGTTTGAAGGAAATATGCAAAATACACAGGGAAAATCTTTCCTGGTAAGCTTTAAGACAATTAAACTTAGAAAAAAACACAGACCACTTTTGAGTTCAGTGTGTCTCTATAACTTCTGAGCCTACTTTTTGCCAGCTCCCTTACCAGCTATAGATTTAGACAAGAAAGCTAGGGTGTCAATATTGTTCTCATACCATCATGACCATGGAGAATTAGTGAATGCACAGACTACGTTAGGGATTACCGCTATTTAGTATGGTATCTTATTTTGTATTTCACTTTACAGCATCACAATGATTAGGATTGAAATAGTTTGTGTTTAGCGTCTGTTTCACACAACAATAGCACACGTATTTGTAGAAAGCAATTTCCAATGGACACATATTCAATCCAGTTGTTTACCTGTACCCACAGCTGCTGTGGCAGATTACCAGCCTGGCTATGGATCACACAGCCAGTAGGAAGTTAACTTTATTAAATAAATTAATTTCTCATAATGAAAGTAACAAACTATTGTGACAGATTAGAGCTGAAGTGTGAACATGTTACAGTATATTTAAAGTTTAATGCTGGGATAATAACAGTAACTCTAACTTCACTTAGTGAAGTGTGAAAATGAGAATCCGAGTGCTAATGTGAAAAAAAGACATGGACTAGCCTAAGCACAGTCACACTGCAGGAATGTAAAAAGGAGCTCTATTTAAAAATCTTGTAACAGACTTACCTAGTTCAGACTCGAGGAAAGCCTGTACCGAACCCTGCACCACTGAGTGCAAGGAGGCAATCATTCTGGAATAGGTCACAGTTACACAGTCCTAAACTTACAGCAAGCAAGTGGCTTAGGGTTGTCAGAAAAAAGCAATGAATGAACATTATAAGAATATCTAGCAGATAAAAAATATTGACCTGGTGAATTACTTAAAGAATTTATTTTTTGTATTGATAAAGAGGAGTTTGATTTACTTTTGTCCTCGGAGGAAGATGCAGCAGCAGATCTATATAACACATTAGTTATCACCATCCATATCATGTAGTGTTATCACTAGAGGTCTGAACAGTTTCTTTCTGAAAGATATAGTGCCACCAAACAGAGGTTCAACATAAACTCTGTAAGAACCTAAAGTCTACATAAAGAATCAAATAAAAATGTACCGTATTTACTTGTTTTCTAAATGTATACAATTTTAACAAGCTACTCAAGCTATTGCATATGCACTGTACTTATCTAGCAAATCACTCTTTTTGCATTATGCCTTAATATCCTACTGCAAAAATATTGAAGCTGCCAAGAGTTTAGTCCTAATCAGTGACAAAGACACTATCCACACAAGCCCTATCCACACTACCACATATTCATGTAAAAAACGCAGGAATTGGCCTCCGTTTTCATCTTTCATCCACAAAGCCCTGGTCTTATGAAGCACAGAAAACTGAAACTTTTGAAAACACTCTCTAGAGCTGTATACCTCTGGAAATGCAGCCACAGTATTGTAACATGGACAGAGGAAAACAGAGAAAAAGCAGACTCTAATTGCTCTCTAGTTAGTTTGTGCTTTTTATGTGACCCTTCAAGCACGGGATGTCTCATTTCCTGACTGTTCACCCATCATGGAAGAAACTCCTATTCCAACATAGCAGCCGAGTTGTTTCCTTAGCGCTTCTCATGTTGCTTATTTTTATGCATTTAAATTGCACTTTGTACAATTTAAAAGCTGCAGAAATGTGCAAAAGGTAGGTAATTTACCAGTTGCTACAGTTTTACGGTAAATTCAATAGTTGGTATCATTAGCACCCCTTCAATGATGTTTTTGCCGAGGCGCACATGCCCAGTGTAGGTAAACATCTCAGTCATATGCATTTTAAGTCATTTTAGAGTAGACAAAAGGTACGTTTATAAACAATATGAATAATCTAGAATGGATAAAGACCTTTTTTTCTTAAAGGACATTTTTAAATGAAAATGTAGTAGTGTGGATATAGTCTATATCAATGGATGGAAAGGCAGCAACCTCCCTAGACAGTATGCTAGTTAGCACTTTAAAATTACTTAGAATGTGATCTAGATAACTTAATTCCAAATATGTGCATTAACAATATTACAAACCTATACCGCTAAAAAGGAACAGAGGAAAAAAGTGCTTGGAAATAATGATAATGTGCTTATGTAGATATATCTTCTGTTAGTGACAAAAGTAACTGCATTTTAAAAACACACATAACAATGCCTGTTTTCAAACGTTTTTTAACCTTTTCTTAAAATGAATGTGAAAATGCTTAAAAATCCTTATGTAACCTTTGTGAAGAAAAGAAATCTCTCATAGCATACACATGTTGGTATTGTCTTGCACTACTTGTACAACCTCATGTTTCAGATACCAAAATTTAATTCTGTCCACTGGACCAGGTTTTGTGACTTAATAATGGAGAGAAAAAACACAGCTCAATGACCACATAGAGGAAAAGTGAACGAAAGAAAGCAAAATACAAACACCAAACGGTAATAACATACTCTTAGGTACTAGCTGCAATATCACTACCGTACCTCAGGTCAGGTCGGGGAGTAAGCACTGGTACAGCACGTTGCCACACACACCACACGACGAAAAAGCTCAGGATCCTGGTTGGAAACCCCTAGGAAGACACATGGTCCAGTCCCACCCTTCCGGAAATGACCATCCATCTGCTGCAGCCAGCTATTATGTGGGCATCCTCCTTGGCCTGGTCCACCCACTAGGGCCCCCAACAATGAGGAACATGAGAGCTGAATCAGCCTCAAGGAATCACATCACATGGCTATAGTACCGTAATTGACACTCCCTCACAATGCAGGTAATGTGCCTCATTCGGGACTCCATGAGCAACCGCTCATTCGATACAAATTTAAACCAGCGGTACCCAAGGATTCTCCAAAGAGAGACAATACTAAAGGAATCCAGTCTTCATCGCCGGTCACTGGTTAGCGTCCATGTCTCGCAAGCATATACCAAGACAGGAAGCACCAGGACTTTAAATACTTGGATCTTCGTCCTTCTGCATAGATATCAGGATTACCACACACCCCTTTCCAGCAACTTCATTAAAAAATACAGTCCTTCATATCATGTAACTGTGTGCAGGGACTCCTTTTTCCCCCAGGGATTTGATGATACTGCTAGGTGATTTTTCAATGAACCAATAAGCCCTCTTTAAATTTTGTCTGTTCATCTACTAATAAAAAGGTAACCCTGACCAGTGTCAGACCCAGTAACAATTTATGCTGACATTTCCTGTTCAGGCTCTGCTCTTAAACAGTCACCCTTGTATTTACTGAGCGTGTTTAATTGCCTCTTTATCGTACTGCACTGCTCATTTCATTCTATCTTGTATTCAGTAATGCATTTACTTTTACTGTTATAAAAATTCCTTTCTAAAGAGATTTTTTGACAGTACAATGCAGTGAATGGTGTTATATTAATAGTACACCGTTATTATTTAAAAAAAAAAGGTTTTGGTAGATGCAAAAGGTATCTCGTTTCCACATTAAAAATAAACCCAACAATTTTTTCCCTAAACATAAAATAAAATTATTAAATATTGCTGGTTTTAAATGTTAAAAAAGTCTGATAAGATATTTTTTTGATTAGATTAACAAAAAATAGTGCTAAAGGGAGTGTAGACCTTTGATAGCCACTGAAACACATATTTTATTACTAAAACAGCATTTATTGTTTCTGAGTATGAGAGTATGTTCTAAAATAAATTCTGGGGAATTGAGTAACAACTTTTAAAGGAATTACAGCTACTCAATGCAGCTTTATTACTATACTATACCAGATTTGAAACAGCTTACTACTCCTCCAAATGCATTTGATAGATATACAAGTAAGGACTAACGTATTACGTATATTTTGCCACATAGGAAATTCAAACAGACAGGTTTAAAATGATTTAGAGAAGTACAAATACAGAATATTTGTAAATTTTACCGTCATAATCAGCATCTCAGGGATACCAAAATGTGTACCAAAAAAAAAAACATAGAACATAGTACAACATAGAAAATAATTTTTTTCTGTAACATAAGTGTAGTTTTCCCCAGTTATGATTCAAGCAATCACTTGCTTTAAAAAAGACTGCCATGAAAGGAAACAAAATAATTGACAGAAATGATGTTTTTTCTTTCACTTAATGCCAATTGAGCTTTGAGAATTTAAAATAAAAGCTGCCAGATGAGAACGAAAAACATTCTTTGCTGCAGGTAAACACATATCAACTGAAATAACTTCTTCAAAAATTATACCTTTGCAATTTCATGTAAGTGCAATGATAAAAGAACCATGATTGTTTAAATGGGGGAGAACACAACCCAGACTAGATATCACTACCTAGCAGGGATGCCACACCACGAGGATGTGCTCTAAAAAAGCAGTAACCCCCCCAAGCCAATAGTGGGTAGCAGCATCATCCTGTTGTAAATGTTCAGGTTTCCACAGACACTTTCGAAAAAGTGTATTATGTGCAGGACTCTCTGTGAGAGCAGAGATGAAATGGAAGTGCTTCCAGACAGGTTGAATTGGCACTGGCAGTACTCCTGGGATTAACCTTATAAGGGCCTATATCTCATCAGTGAGACAAGCTTGGAGTCAGGACAGGAGCAGAGACTATGGCTTGTATGTCGAGGAGGAAAGGGTATTGAGAAAGAGGGGTAGGAAGAAATATTTTAGTGATACTGTGCATATTCCCTTGCTTCATCCTCCCTTGCATATTTTACATTAGGCAATAAAATACTCTTCCTATTCTTCATGTAAATACAGTAAAAGAGGAAATCAGTCAAAAAAAATCAGCTGAATGGTACATCAAGGAAAAGCCAAATGGATAAATATGTATGTAATGAATGATAATAGAAGGTGGATATCAAGTACATTTTTCAAAGTAAAATAAAGTATATATATAAAAATATATGTATCAAATATATGCATACTTAAGACATACGTAATTACAAAAATGCTAAATTAAGAGAGATATACCAGAACACCAGAGATTTATTGTGACAAGCATCACATGCATACTCACTTCTCTTAATCCTTGTTAGGAGGATTCTGGGTATATCTACTTAGGACTGAAGGGTAATAGATGAGACCCAATTTATTAGTCTAAGCTGATTATTTACCATGCCTCAGGTTTAACCTCATGAAAGCAGACAGAAACATATTATCCTCTAAACTTTTATGCACTGAAGTGAATCTAATTAAAATACCCTGCAAAATTGTTTTAATCCATCAAGAAGCATAGAGTGAGACTGATATAGCCAGACTAACACACATATATATACGTTCATCGGCCACTTTATAAGGTTCACCTCGCTGGTAAAGAGTTGGACCCCCTTTTGCCTTCAACTGCCATAATTCTTTGCAGCATAGATTCATCAAAGTGCTGGCAACATTCCTCAGGGATTTTGGTCCATATTGACATGATAGCATCAGGCAGTTGCTGCAGATTTGTCAACTGTGCATCCATGATGTGAATCTCCCATTCCACCACATCCCAAAGGTACTATACTGGATTGAAATCTGGTGACTATGGAGGCCAATTGAGTACAATGAACTCATTGCAATGATCAACAAAACTAGTCTGACATGATTTGAGCTTTACGATATGGCGTGTTGTCCTACTGCAAGTTGCCACCAGAAGATGGGTACACTGCGGTCATAAACGGAAGGACATGGTCAGCAATAATACTCAGGTACACTGTGACATTTAAATGATGCTCAATTGGTACTAAGGGGCCCAAAGTGAGCCAAGAAAATAACCCCCACACCATTACACCACCACCACCAGCATGAACCAGGATGGGATCCATGCTTTCAACGATGTTCATGTCAAACTCTGCTCCTACCATACAAATGTCACAGCAGAAATCGAGACTCATCAGAAAAGGCAATGTTTTTCCAATCTTCTATTGTGCAATTTTGGTGAGTACATGCAAAGTGTAGTCTAAGTTTCCTGTTCTTTGCTAACAGGAGTGGCACCCGGTGTGGCCTCCTCCTGCTGTAGCCTATCTCCCTTAAGGTTCAGCAAATTGTGCGTTCAGAGATGCTCTTGTGCATACCTCAGTTGTAATGAGTGGTTTTCTGAGTCATTGTTGCCTTTCTATTAGTTCGAACCAGTCTGCCCATTCTTCTCTAAACTCTGGCATCAACAAGGTATTTTCGCCCACATATTAGATATTTATGTTAATAGGCAGTTGAATTGGTGTACCTAATAAAATGGCAGGTGAGTACATACAGTACATGCATACTAGTCTAGCAAAAAGTTGTGCTGCAAAATCTAATGGATGAAAGAACTCGGATAGTGTCCCCTTCAATACTATGGTAGAATTAACCATGAGCTTAAGATGCTCTGCAAGTTGACCAGGGTATCATACTGAGGGTTGTAAAAGAAAGAAAATTACCTATGGCTGTAAACATGAAAAGCATATGGGGAGAGAAAAATGTAGACAACATTTATTTTTACAGAATAATGGCCTAACAAAAAAAATCACATTTCTATTATCTAATTATTCAGCGCCTTTTACTATAAACTTTGAAAAAATAGGCGTGGCAATTAGGATAACAAGCACTTGGCTTTAGTTTGTTGGCCTTTTCTGCTTTGCCTTCTGCTTTAGAGCATCTGTGGTTAAAGTTTCATTAAATGCTAATGAGCAGATGTTAGTCTTAATTAAAAGCTGACATCTGCTGTCCTTGCCTAGTAATAAATGGCCAGTTTTTCATTACTAGGATCCTAATTATTAACAGACCTTTAAAAACCTGGTATTGTACTCATGTGTAAACCCTGTAGTGTGCACTTGTTATGAAAAGGCCAATGCTGAATAGACTTACTATGCCATTAGTTTTATTCTAAAACTAAACTAACCCTATTCATTTTTTAGTTGTTGTAGATTATAAATGATTGACAACATATATAGATTTGGTTTGTTTGTAAAATACTTTTTTTTTGGAAATTCAGCCCTGGGTATGACATTAACCAGCAACTTCACGCAGCTCTGAGACAACAAACAGGACTTCTTTTCGCTAAGGTTGCTCGCATTATGAAGGGGATGTGGGATAGCCCTCAGGAGCCTTTATCCCCTGAAGAGTCAAAACCATCAGAGAGCCAAGGGGTTCAAGGCCTGTTGAAGATCAGAACTGGTGTTATGCAGAGGTATTGCATGCTGCACAGTAGCACCTGACTCCAAATTTCATGTGGCTCATCTGGGTAGGCTCATGGAATGTCTTGTCTCTCCGACATGATGATCATCTTCCGCTGCTGTAGAAGGAGGTTCGTAAACTTTGCAGTTCAGTGGCGGCACTCTGAGGTGTGTAGACCTAGGACTGGCCAGATCTTTGTAGGCGAGTACACCTTTTATCGGTCAGGTTGCTCTGATGGCTGTCATACTCGGGGAGTAGCTGTTACTGTGGCGGATCAGCTCCTTCCAATGGTGTCCAATGTCACTCCTTTCAATGAGCATATAAAGAGACTCAGATTAAAGCACTCTCTGCCTTGTCTGTTGTCTGTGTATGCTCTGACCGTGATGAGTGATGTCTCAGTTGTTGATGGGTACCAGCGAGCGGAAACTCCTCTGGTCATGGGTGACTTCAATGGCACTGACAGGGCTATGAGGATTGTGTCGGTCCCCATGGGTCTGGCAACCATGGTGAAAGTGGCTCCATGTTCCTTGACTCTGCAAAAGGCTAGATTCTGGTTCCAGCGCCCTGAGCTGCATCGTTGGGACTTCATACTCCAATTCTGGAGGTTCGGTGAAGGAGATTATTCACATCCTTGTGGGCAGACGCTGGAGGCTCTTACAAAACTGCAGGGTCTACAGAAGCACCTAGTTTGTGAATTCTGAACACAGACCTGTTGTTGCAACTCCGAAGATCCAGCTTAGGTCCAATAGGTTACCGCCTACTCTTAAAAATGAGGCTGGACCTGGCCAGACCCCAAGATCAGGCTGTTTATAACTAGTTTGCGCACAGTTTGCAAGAGAAACTGGCAAACTTGGGTGCGACTGCTGATGTGTGACGTGCGAGACCTTTTGTGCCAAGTTCCTGAAGGTTCTTGATGGTTGTGTTGCTGTTACCAATATTGCCAGAAGGAGGTGTTTCACCTCGCAGGCCACCCTGGATGTCATCAAGAGGAATCACAGCGCATGGCTTGATGACAACTCCAGTCTGTACCAGGAACTGTGAAGTATGGCTGTGAGGGCTCAGGGGGCAAATAAGGAGGCATTTACTAGAGGAATGAGCAAGTGACATACCATTTTTGGCCTAGTGACCCTGCTTACAGAGGAATCAAAGCATTACGCACATCCAAATCTGTTCCTTGGAGAGTTGCAGTCAGGGTGGCCGATGGAATGGTCCTTATGGATTACACTGCAGTTGCGACCCACTTGGCTGGCTACTTTGAGCAGCTGTTTAAAGCTACCCAACATCCTATCTGGAAGATCACCTCTGGGTCCACGGTTCTTGAGGCTGATCCTCCAATTAGTTGTGAACCATTCAATTTCACTGAGACTGCACAGGTGGTCAACCAGCTGAGGTTAGGGAATGCTCCAAGGTTCTGTGGTATCTGGGGTGAACTTCTCCAGGCTGGTGGTAAGGCTGTCCTCCTGGCATTGCAAGCAATCTTTGCTCCACTTGGGAGATGGGTGTCATCCTAACAGACTGAACAATGGGACTTATCCCTATCTGGAAAGAGAAGAGTGATCACCTGGATTGTGGCAAATACAGGAGGATAATACTGCTCTCCGTGTCAGGTAATGTCTTACTAGGGCCATCCTCAACAGGATTCAAGATCATTTGCTCACCTACCAGCAACTGAGGCAGTCTGCTTTTACGGCCAAGAAGTCTACCATTGACCACATCTTGACACTGAGGGTTCTCTTGGAGCACGTTTTTCCCAGTTGATTCTGGGGTTCATCAAGGGTGTGTTCTTGCTCCTACTCTGTTCAATGCTTGCATGGACTGGGTGACAGGCAGGGTCGTGGGGTCCATTGGCTATGGGGCATATGTTGGTGAAGAAAGAATTCACTGATTTTGACTTTGCCACCAATGCTGTGATGTCCGCAGAGTCAATGGAGACTCTGGTTGATGCTTTCAAGAGACTGAGCAAGTGTCTGGGCTTACAATTGTCCTGGAAAAAAAAACAAGATCAAGGCCTTTAATGACCTCTTGGGCACAGCCATCAGCAGTGCGTCTGTTCGTGGAGAGCGTGTTGATCTTATTGGAAGGTCTACTTACTTTGGCAGAAACATTCAACTCTCTGATATCTCTTCCTATGAAGCCAATAGATGGAATGGGAGAGGATGTGGGGTCACGCGGCCGCTAGAAAGGGGTGTGTGGCACTCCAGATATCTTTGCAAAAGGATGAAGGTCCAAGTCTTTAGAGAGTCCTGGTGCTTTCTGTCTTGCTATATGGTTGCGAGACATGAATGCTATCCATCCATCTATCAATCTACATGCTTCCATTAGGTCAGATTCTCTCAGGTTACAACGTGAGTTACCACAGCTATGCTGATGACACACAGCTGTACTTATCAATAGCACCTGATGACTCCAACTCTTTCGATACACTAACACAATGTCTTACTGGTATTTCTGAATGGATGAATAGTAATTTTCTCAAACTAAATAAAGAGAAAACTGAAATTTTAGTAATTGGCAATAATAGATTTAATGAGGTTATCAGAAATAAACTTGATGCACTAGGTTTGCAAGTTAAGACGGAAGTAAAAAATTTAGGGGTAACCATTGACTGCAATCTGAATTTTAAATCGCATATTCATCAGACCACTAGGACAGCATTTTTTCACTTAAGAAACATAGCAAAAGTTAGACCTCTTATATCATTGAAAGATGCTGAGAAATTAATTCACGCTTTTGTTTTCAGTAGACTAGATTACTGTAACGCACTCCTCTCAGGACTACCCAAAAAAGACATAAATCATTTGCAACTAGTGCAGAATGCAGTTGCTAGAATCCTAACTAGGAAAAGAAAATCCGAACACATTTCTCCAGTTTTGATGTCACTACACTGGTTGCCTGTGTCATTCAGGACTGACTTTAAAATACTGCTTATGGTTTATAAAGCCTTAAATAATCTCGCTCCATCTTATATATCGGAATGCCTGACACGTTATATTCCAAATCACAACCTTAGATCTTCAAATGAGTGTCTCCTTATAATTCCAAAAGCTAAACTTAAAAGAAGTGGTGAGGCGGTCTCCCGCTGTTATGCACCTAAAATATGGAATAGCCTGCCAATAGGAATTCGCCAGGCAAATACAGTGGAGCACTTTAAAACATATAAATTTATAAATATAAATCATAACTTCATTTTAATTTAATACTGATACTCTGTATGTTCAATTCATCATAATAACAATTCATAGTGGCTCTAAAATCCGTACTGACCCCAACTCTCTCTTCTGTTTCTTTTTCCGGCTTCTCTGTGGTGGCGCCTGCGCCACCACCACCTACTCAAAGTATCATGATGCACCAACATTGATGGACTGAAAGCCAGAAGTCTACATGACCATCTTCATCAGGTCCTTCCATGAAAACCGTATATACAAAGAGGACTGTTTGACTTATGTTAGGTAGATTGCCCAGAGGGGACTGGGCGGTCTCGTGGTCTGGAACCCCTACAGATTTTATTTTTTTTCCTCCAACTTTTGGAGGTTTTTTTTTGTTTTTTCTGTCCACCGGACCTTACTTATTCTATGTTAATTAATGTTGACTTATGTTTATTTTTTATTGTGTCTTCTATTTTTCTATTCATTTTGTAAAGCACTTTGAGCTACATTTTTTTGTATGAATATGTGCTATATAAATAAATGTTGATTGATTGATTGATATCCAGTGACCTGAGACGAAGACTGAACTCCTTTGGTATTGTGTCTCTTTGGAGAATCCTTGGGATTGACTTTGTTTTGAATGAACTATCACGGATTCCTGAATGAGGCACATTACCTGCATTGTGTGGGAGCATCAGTTACGGCACTACGGCCATGTGGCGCAATTCCCTGAGGGTTATCCGGCTCGCAGGATCCTCACTGTTGAGGACCCTAGCGGCTGGACCAGGCCAAGGGGATGCCCACGTAAAACCTGGCTATGGCAGATGGATGGTCATTTCCCGAGGGTAGGACTGGACCGCGTGTCTGCCTGGGGGGTTTCCAACCAGAATCCTGAGTTGTTTCGTCGTGTGGTGGGTGCAGCAACCTGCTGTACTAGTGCATGCTCCACAACCTGACCTGACCAGACTGGAATACTTGATTTTTTTTAGCATAGCTGGCTAATTTGGGATCACCTTTCTTCACCATTTTGGAGGATGTTGTTAATTTAAAATTTTTAAGAATGAAAAAAAGCTTCCCATTATCCTGACTAAACAAATGGGTAAGCAACAGAATTTTTTGAGTCTGTAACACCCATTGTAAATTTTTGCTACTTGTAAAAGTTAGTGTTTTTTTTGATAAATGGACATTTTTTACATACTGACAGCCACATTTAAATTGAATAATTTAAATACCGTATACCTTATGTGAATGTGTTTGATATTTACTTCAGTCTTTACACATTAATTTTTACTATAACATGCAAATAAATGTTTTAGTTATGTGTTCAACATTTCTTGCCACGCATTTCCACTCATCCTACATTTACCCAGATCGTTGTAGACACAGAACACACATGAAATGTATGAATTCCAAACAACAATATAATTATTTACCCTATACAATTCAAGGCACCTCATGCCCAGATAAGCAGACTTGAGCTGGGAGAACCTCAGTTGCGTCAGTGAGTTGGGGGTTTAGGGGATGATGGGATAGCAGGCTTCTTGCTGCTTTTGGTGACTGACAAAACAAGGATGCTAATGGAGAGGTGCGAAGTGACTCAAGATTATGACTTTTTTTTTTATAGGTTTCAGGAATTCTAGTATTAAAACAGGTACAGAAATGCACAAGAAAATAAAGATGTTTACTACATCATTTTGCAATACAGTACTTACTTTACATACACCAGGAAATCTGAATGAGCCATAAATTACAGCCATTCTGATAAGCAGGTCTACAACTACTGTAACAAGTTAATAGGTTGATAGGGCCTGCATCCTTTTGATAACCAGTTGCTTTTCAAGAGTGTGTGACAATGCCATTACATTTCTGTGAGATGTAATGCATCCAAAACAGACAAAAAACATGAATAATCCCAGTATTTAAAATGAGTAAGAGTAAATATTCTAAACAGCAAATGCAGCTAAACAACTCCCACTTACCCCAACTAAAATTTATTTCCAATTTACTTTGATATTTCTAGTATATTATTTGCTAACTATTTGGAACATGCACTGAAATCATGTGTCCATTATTACTTTAAAAATATATTTTTCTCTTTTTATATTACTTATGCTAACTTTAAGTCATATGTTGAAATAAAGAAATATAAATCCCTGAATATTTGTCCAGACAAACATTAGGAATACAATGTTATATTTAAAATTGTTGCTTTGAGGCTCAATATTATTTGACCACTGCAAGGCTGCATTTCGACTGCAGTTTGGTAGTTGTTAATACATAAATTATGAATGTATGACTTATGATGCTAAGCTACATAATAAGCTGGAAGAAACCCTGTGTCATACTGCTAATTAGCCAAGTGTCAATTCTATATCCACCTGAAGTTTGAGCATCACTCTCGTGTGTGCAAGTTAATCTCTTCATAATCATTTAAGAAAAGGCACTCTGTTAACAGGAAAATCTGATAGATGGTGATGCCTGCTTTCAAGAATCCCCACTCAAGTAGACAACCAAGCAAATTTATAATCTGTCCCCTTTTCCCCCCACTCTGTCTTCAGATGGTTATACATGGCTGGTACGTTTGGCTAAGGTAGACTGCATGACAGCTGGAAAACCTGGCCTCTACAATAGTCTTACAGATGAGGACTATATACAGTGGGATGCAAAAGTTTGGGCAACCTTGTTAATAGTCATTATTTTCCTGTATAAATCGTTGGTTGTTACGATAAAAAATGTCAGTTAAATATATCATATAGGAGACACACACAGTGATATTTGAGATGTCAAATGAAGTTTATTGGATTTACAGAAAGTGTGCAATAATTGTTCAAACAAAATCAGGCAGGTGCATAAATTTGGGCACCATTGTCATTTTATTGATTCCAAAACTTTTAGAACTAATTATTGGAACTCAAATTGGCCTGGTAAGCTCAGTGACCCCTGACCTACATACACAAGTGAATCCTATAATGAGAAAGAGTATTTAAGGGGGTCAATTATAAGTTTCCCTCCTCCTTTAATTTTCTCTGAAGAGTAGCAACATGGGGGTCACAAAACAACTCTCAAATGACCTGAAGACAAAGATTGTTCACCATCATGGTTTAGGGGAAGGATACAGAAAGCTGTCCCAGAGATGTAAGCTGTCTGTTTCCACAGTTAGGAACATATTGAGGAAATGGAAGACCACAGGCTCAGTTCAAGTTAAGGTTCGAAGTGGCAGACCAAGAAAGATTTGGATAGACAGAAGCACGAATGGTGAGAACAGTCAGAGTCAACCCACAGACCAGCACCAAAGACCTACAACATCATCTTGCAGCAGATGGAGTCACTGTGCATCGTTCAACCATGCAGCGCACTTTACACAAGGAGATGCTGTATGTCTCCGCCCACAGCACAAACAGAGCCGCTTGAGGTATGCTCAAGCACATTTGGACAAGCCAGCTTCATTTTGGAATAAGGTGCTGTGGACTGATGAAACTAAAATTGAGTTATTTGGGCATAACAAGGGGCGTTATGCATGGAGGAAAAAGAACACAGCATTCCAAGAAAAACACCTGCTACCTACAGTAAAATATGGTGGTGGTTCCATCATGCTGTGGGGCTGTGTGGCCAGTGCAGGGACTGGGAATCTTGTCAAAGTTGAGGGGCGCATGGATTCCACTCAGTATCAGCAGATTCTGGAGACCAATGTCCAGGAATCAGTGACAAAGCTGAAGCTGCGCGGGGCTGGATCTTTCAACAAGACAACGACCCGAAACACTGCTCAAAATCCACTAAGGCATTCATGCAGAGGAACAAGTACAATGTTCTGGAATGGCCATCTCAGTCCCCAGACCTGAATATAATTGAAAATCTGTGGTGTGAGTTAAAGAGAGCTGTCCATGCTCGGAAGCCATCAAACCTGAATGAACTAGAGATGTTTTGTAAAGAGGAATGGTCCAAAATACCTTCAACCACAATCCAGACTCTCATTGGAACCTACAGGAAGCGTTTAGAGGCTGTAATTTCTGCAAAAGGTGCATCTACTAAATATTGATTTCATTTCTTTTTTGTGGTGCCCAAATTTATGCACCTGCCTGATTTTGTTTAAACAATTATTGCACACTTTCTGCAAAATCCAATAAACTTCATTTCACTTCTCAAATATCACTGTGTGTGTCTCCTATATGATATATTTAACTGACATTTTTTTATCGTAACCACCAACGATTTATACAGGAAAATAATGACTATTAACAAGGTTGCCCAAACTTTTGCATCCCACTGTAAATACATTAATCTGAGAGCAGTGGCCTGTGGCTGAAAAATGCCTTCAAAAAATGCAACTTAAAAGATCAGGAAATACTACATTTTTTCATTTGTTTTCTTCAGCAGAAAACAGGTTATGTGACTGTCATAATATAACAAAGAAAGTTGGTAGGGGGGACGGAATCAAAAACTATGTGGCTTAAAGCATAACCACTAAGCACTAGGTCACTTTTCTTTTTATCTATGAGTTATAATAATACACAATGTCATATGGGAAGAGATTTCAGGAAAACTTAGTGAACTGTAATACAATGGAAAATCAGTTGTGATATAATTATTCGTAATATTTTTGTTAAAATGGGCTAAGAAGTTTCCAGTTCTACATTGACCACACACCTTTGTTTAAAAAAGAAAAATATCTCCAAAAATGACCTCTTGTGACAGGGCCATGAATGTGCTCAAACGTGTTTTACAAATAGTTACTAAATATCACATAAAAGTATAAAATCAACTGAGCAGTGCATTACTGCAGTGTAATTGTGCAATTACAAAAGAGTGAGAGAGTAAGAGTATGAGTTAATAATAAAAATGATGATCTGTTCCTCAAAAAATTCCATTAGAAAACATCTTATGTAAACTACGTGACTGCCATCTATTCATTTTCTGTTCTCAACTCTCTCAAAGCTTTTCTTTAAAGCATTAGGTAAACAATTCATGCACCCATCATTACTATCTGATGTACTGAGTAAAAAGCAAGAGAATTTAAATTACACAACAACCCTGCATGAGAAACATGAAAGGTAAACATAAGCATCATAAATCAAATAAAGCAAATGAAGAAAACAAAATCGTGACTGTACAAATAAAAGTAACTATCATAAAGCTGCACTGCTACAGCTGTGCTATGTGAATTTTGTAGGGTTACTGATGGAAACTGAGCCAGTTACCTTTTAATTTACAGGACAGTGCAGTGAACCACTATGCCACATGATACTGATACACAAAAGAGTGCCTGAAACATTCAGTAGATAGGAGGTCATATAAGCTGCAAGCAGAGTGTTTTCAGAATTACATTTCCTCACATCTGCAGATGATAATGCATTAATATAGGCAAATAATCAATCAAAATCTATGCTGTTTGAAATCTGTACACCCTAACTAGTCAGAATATAAATTTCTGAATATATATTGTGATGGATGTCCGGCAAGAGTTGCCGGCCCTCACCCCCAGGAGGAGATCTCCCGACAGCATGGATGTGCCCAGAGTTCCAGCAGGGCCTCATGGACCTTGTAGTTTTTATACACAGCGATACCTTGGGGACCACAAGGAGTCGCTGTAGCGAGGCTCATAGACTCATATGTGCCCTATAACCTGGAAGTGCGTCCTGATCACGTGAACGGGAGGAATGACATACTTCCAGGTTGAAGAAAAAGAGTAGTTTTTTACCTGACCCTGAAGTGATAGAAAGTCACATGGACTGAGGGACAAACACTTCTGGGTCAAGGACTATAAAGGACTGTGGGAAATCCCAGACGGACGAGCTGAGTTGGGAGGCAGGATGGCTAAGCGTCTGGGAGAGGAGGATTGTGATTGGTTATTGTTTATTGAGTATTGTGGAGAGGAGCGTGCTTTGTGCACCTTATTATTATAATAAATAATAATTATTTGGACTTTTACCTGGTGTCTGACGTGTGGTCTGAGGGTACAAAGGGGCGAAAAACCCTAAACTGTCACAATATATGATGCATGATTTTACATCTTCTGCTATCAGGAAAAGACAGAGACCAAATTTCTTTGTTTTAAACTACATTAATAGCAGATACAATGTACGATTTGAAGATGTTGTTAATCCAGTTTTACACAGTGTATGAACAAAACAAGCAAGCGTACTGAAGAAGCAGTCAGACTAGTTGAGAATAGACAATGATCATTTGAAAAATATCATAAGCAGCTATGTAAGGAATTGAAAACCTTTACAATGACCATTATACAGTCATATGAAAAAGTTTGGGAACCCCTCTTAACTCTTTGGATTTTTGTTTATCATTGGCTGAGCTTTCAAAGTAGCAACTTCCTTTTAATATGACATGCCTTATGGAAACAGTAGTATTTCAGCAGTGATATTAAGTTTATTTGATTAACAGAAAACATGCAATATGCATCATAACAAAATTAGAAAGTGCATAAAATTGGGCACCCCAACAGAGATATTACACCAATACTTAGTTGTGTCATACAAAATCTCTCCAGTTCAGTTAAATTTGATGGCTACCGAGCATGGACAGCCTGCTTCAAATCATCCCATAGATTTTCAATGATATTCAAGTCAGGGGACAGTGATGGCCATTCCAGAACATTGTACTTCTCCCTCTGCATGAATGCCTTTGTAGATTTCGAACTGTGTTTTGGGTCATTGTCTTGTTGTAATATCCAACCCCTGCGTAACTTCAACTTTGTGACTGATGCTGGAACATTATCCTGAAGAATTTGTTGATAATGGGTTGAATTCATCCGACCCTCGACTTTAACAAGGGCCCCAGTCCCTGAACTAGCCACATAGCCCCACAACATGATGGAACCTCCACCAAATTTGACAGTAGGTAGCAGGTGTTTTTCTTGGAATGTGGTGTTCTCCTTCCACCATGCAAAGCGCTTTTTATTATGGCCAAATAACTCAATGTTTGTCTCATCAGTCCAAAGCACTTTGTTCCAAAATGAATCTTGCTTGTCTAAATGAGCATTTGTATACAACAAGCGACTCTGTATTGTGGTGTGAGTGCAGAAAGGGCTTCTTTCTCATTACCCTGCCATACAGATGTTCTTTGTGCTGAATTGTAGAATAATGTACAGATACACCATCTGCAGCAAGATGTTCTTGCAGGTCTTTGGAGGTGGGTTCTCTGCAACAATACTCACAATCCTGCGCATATGCTGCTTCTGTATTTTTCTTGGCCTGCCAGATCTGGGTTTAACAGCAACTGTGACTGTGGCCTTCCATTTCCTGATTACATTCCTTACAGTTGAAAATGACAGTTTAAACCTCTGAGATAGCTTTTGTAGCCTTCCCCTAAACCATGATACTGAACAATCTTTCTTTTCAGATCTTTTGAGAGTTGCTTTGAGGATCCCATGCTGTCACTCTTCAGAGGAGAATCAAAGGGAAGCACAACTTGCAACTGACCACCTTAAATACCTTTTCTCATGATTCGACACGCCTGTCCATGAAGGTGAAGGCTTAACAAGCTAATCCAACCAATTTGGTGTTGTAAGTATTCAGTTTTGAGCAGTTACATGCATTCAAATCAGCAAAATTACAAGGGGACCCAAATTTTTGCACAGCCAGTTTTTCACATTTGATTTAACGTCATACAACTAAATACTGCTTCACTAAAAATCTTTGTTCGGAAAACACCCCAGTACTCAGATGTTCCTAGGAAATGAAAGACATACCACTGTTATCTTTTTATTGAAAGTAGAGTAAATTATTATGCAGGCGGAGAGGGGTTCCCAAACTTTTTCATATGACTGTATATTCAGTGTTCGAAGTGTACTGAACATGATCTGGAGTAAATCACAACTGATAAGCAAGCATTGTTATGGAAGCAATTCCAAATAAAACATCACAGAATTACATAGGAAATAAGTGCTTGTTTCAAGATAAAAGCAATATGTACTGTATCTATACAATTTATTCATTACACAACATCAAAGACCAATTACAAATACACTATATCCTTAAAAAAAAAAAAAGATAAAGCATGAGGTTTCTGAAAAACAATATAGCAAAAGAGATAGGAGAAGGGAACAAGACTCAAGTGACATGTGTGATAATTATGCAATATCAGAATATAATGAACAAAACAATTTTAATGAATAGCTGGTTTAACTCGAAGACAAATTTGAGGTCTAAGGTAGATATTAGACTTAATAATTGTTATGATTTTCAAAGCAGAATAATATTCTTTCCCAGGACACATGTCCTTTTAATACTTTTAACCACTAAAAAAATATTATTTGATTTTTTTCGATTTTTGGTTATTTCCTGGACAAAGAGAAACAATATTTTTAACTGAACTGAAATATCTCATGAACAGGAACAAAAGGATCAAATAGTAAAGCTTTCTAAAAATGTTTAGTGTATTAGCAGATACATGTGGAATAAAAAGGTAAACCAACCACTTACAGTATCTGTTTTGTAAACATTCTTTATCTCTCACAGGGAGGCACAGAACCACAGAGTATGAGACAGAAGACGAGTGCCAGTTCATTATGTGGCAATAACTTACAAACACACCCCACTCTGTTAAAGAAATCTGCCAATTCACCTTACATGCACATTTTTGATATGTGACAAGAATCTCCCTTGGATAGGTGGAGAACATGCAAAATCCACAGAGGCAGTTGTGTGCCAAGAATTTAATTCATATCACTGAAGTTGTGATGCAATTACTGTACTGACTTTATTTTGGTTGTAAAACTTCAGAGTTATTTAAACTAACAAAATTATTATATATATATATATATATATTAATATAAGTTCAAAACTTAGTTAAAGTTAAAATCGTGGCCAGTTGGACTTTGCACAATTTTAATGTTTGTGTTGGCTTCTCTACAAGTATTCCATTATTTTCCCCAACATCCCAAAGGCATGTCATTTAGGTGAAGTGGTCACTTCATTTTGGCCCAGTATGAGTGAATATGATGATCAAGTGTGCTCTAATATGGACTAACAAGTCATCCATTTTTTCCCATCTTTACACTCTACTGCCAGGTTATTCACTAAGACACATGTTATTTTTGTTTAGATTTTTATTTTTTTATTTCTATACCATTTTCAGCTGTCATTTCATTTTCAGTTTAACTGTATGAATTTCTGATCATTAATATTTTAGTTTTTACTTCTGGCAACATACATTAAATACTTTTTACTTTTAGACAATCATTTCAAATATTATTTTAAAAAAGTACAGAAAGGGCTTTCAGTAAAGATTAAGAAATGCATGCTATGCCTCCACAACACAGGGACTGAAGAAAGACATACACATATTATAAGCCCATAAAAGACAGAATGAGCCCCAGTTTGTAAAATGTGTCTCCATCACTTTGTAGCAGTGTCCTTCTCTTCAAGGAGAAGGCTGTTTACTTGGGCAGAAGTGGGCTTTTTATACTCAGTTTACACTACAAAGTACCTTATGAAAGAAAGTTATACACAAAATATGTTAGACAGTTGAAATTCAATAAACAGCTGGACTAGCACACTTTCTGTCTGTGATCAATCAACTAAGATGACCAGGCAGCAGCTTTCTGCAGGCATAAAGCTCAAATCTTTTGAGCCAATATAGCCTGTCATTTTACCTTGTGTTAGGCTTTCCTTTTTTTGTAATATCATAATCATCTGTTTTAAAAGATAACTTTCTGAAAGCAGTTTTTTTTTTTTTTTTAAATACAATTTCAGGCTCAATCTCTTTCACAAAACTGAATACTAACTACACTGATTTAACACTTATTCCAGTTAATGTCGATAATATACTTAAGGACCTTCCAGACTGTACTTTCCCATTTGTAACCAATTATTTGCTATGTGCCCATGTTCAAAAACATTTAATAATAATACTAAATAATAAATATACATTTGTATAACATTTTGATAACAATACTACATTTGTATAGCGCATACAGTTTAAACAATGAAACGCCTGGGTTTTTTACATAGTTACAATTCACATAAAAAGAAATACATACTGAATAAAACACAATAAAGATATGTAAAAAATGAAAAATTAAATGAAATGACACATTAAACTTGACCAATAATTTGCTGACTAAAGAGGAATTATCTGACCATTAACTGTAATACGAGTAATACTAGGCCTCATCTAGTGTGGGGAACTCGACAATGGCTTCCGATTTCCCATTGTTTAGTTACAAACAGTCCTCATCCAGTGCTGAATGTCCAAACATTTGGTGTTGTAAGAAAAGATGTCTGGAAATTGATCTGTGTATCATAAGTAAAATAAAGCAGACACATTGTGCCAATGCAAGACTATGCCAAAAGGAAGTATACAATTGGACTAGGTACTGAATCCTGAGAAAATCTCAAAGAATGAAAAGGTTTTAACAATGACATGTCTTTTCCACCCAGGCAGATAACAAATGATCTATTCTAACAGAGTACCAGAGATTCTGTTGTCCCTCAGGTTTTGCAGAAGTTGCATCAAGCAGGACCCCAAATCTTTGCTAGAAGAAGGTCAATTAAAACCATGACTAAAATCATGACTTTATCACTACTGTGACTGGTCAGAAACCAGATTGAAAGACTTCAGAAAAATAATGTGATTCTAGGTGCAACTGCATTTTTAAAGCGACAGTCTTCTTAAGCATTTATTAGCAAAAGGGAGGATAGAGTTGGAGCAATAGTTAAGACAACATAGCAGAATCAAGGTTTTTTTTTTTCCCCAACATCGGTCTTATAAAGAGAATGCTCAAAGGCAGCAGGATCACTGTCAAATAACAAGGACACATTAATAGCAACTAGAAACAGACAAGCATTTAGCAGAGGAGTGAAGGTAGAGTCCATGAGCAAAATTATGTCTCAGCAACCTCTGAAATCTACTCAAGAAAGGGTCTGGAGAAGTGGCAGAAGCTGGGTGAGCTTCTATTTTTATTTCTATTTTTGTCTGGATGTGCTGGATAAACTGTTCACAGCAATCATCAAATAATGCCAGAGGATTCGAGTAGCAAAAGTTTAGTCACAGAATGAACTTTAGAAAATACACACGGATGAGTGGGACTTCTACTGTTAGAATTTATAAGCTCTGGATGATAAAAGGACCCGACTTTATTGCTGATGATGATTATGCTCAATAGGCTTGGCATCATTGCAGTGTGTTTACAGTCTGAGAAAATGGAGTAACAGTCAAGGTAACTGGTTTATTAAGAAAACAAAATTTAAAAAAAAATCGCAGAAATAGCTTTTTGTTTACATCCACAGCTTTTAGTCTGTTTTATTTATTTAACAAAATGTCTTTTCGTTCATTTTAACTACAGTATTGCCTAAAACATACTTGTTAGGTTACTCGGTGACTTTAAAATTAGCAGTGAGTGTGTGTGTGTTTACCTGGACATGGACTGATCTCCTGGCCAGGGTTGGAGTGAGCCAACTTGCACATAATGACCCAGAAATAACCTATTGCCTCTGTGACAATATGTTTGGATTAAATGGTTTGGCAGAGTGAATTAATGAATGAATGACCAAACAAGAACAAACAACTATGCTGACTTTAGTGGGCTTAGTATTTTTATAGTAGTTTATTTCTCTCATGATTATAAGGGGAAAATTTAATAAAACAGACTTCTGACTATACAATTTTTCACATACTTTTCACTGTTCATATAAAGATTTATACAGAGTTTTAATTAAAACCCATTTACAATTACCTGATGATAATGACGTTCTTTAGACTAATTGATATAGTTTTTCAAGACCAAATCACTATTTCTGCTAAACAAAAAACTAATAATGCTGTTCATTGGGTCAGCAAACCCATCAACCTCCTGGATAACACATATTCTTCTGTGATCATTTTTCATGAGGTTTTTATACATTTATATGCAATCTTACTACTTTCCAAAGCTGGTCTCAGGAATCTACACAGCTCTTATGATAGCATTGGACACTATTTTGCAATGATCACCTAGAACACTGACATACTGGATTATTCAAACAATGCTCATACCGGATGCTGTAAAAAAATCTTTGAAAAGGTAACTATCAAGATTTATGATTTACTTCCAAATAAAAAAAAATGAATAATGCTTTTTGTATTCTGCTTTTTAAAATGCTTTAGATGACCAGGAACTACCAGAAATGCAGACTAAATGTTATGACCAAACCAAACATTTAAAAAACAAGTGTTCTGTTGCAGTCTGTGGCCCTGCTTATGCCATCATTGTAAATGAACCATTAATGGGTTTTGACTCAGCCAAGTGTCTTTTTAATTATAAGGATTGACAGACATTACTTTAGGGATATAGATCACATTAAAGCATTTTACTGTTTCTTCTTTATATGTTGTGTAGAACAAGTAATATGTACCAAATACTCATTTGTAGAGATGTTCTGCTATGGTGCCCATTCAAGTTTGCTCCAGAACATAAAGTGCCCAACATACTGGTGTTTTACACCAAAGATTTGAAACATCCATCTATTTCAGCCAACAACAGGCTTTCTCATTAAACAGCAGATAATAACTGCCATATACCTGATTTTCCTTTTATCATTTTAATCACTATAAAAATCATAATTTTAAAGAGCCTTTACAGCGTCATCCATAATAATTTTAGTTCCCTCTGCCAATATGCAAATTAACTTCCACTGGGCTGTTAAGGGATATACGATTAAAGCAATTATTTGGGTCACCTGATTTTTCTTTTTTTTCCCCTTTACAGTTACTGCAAAATTGTTAGATTGGGTCTTGCAGACCTTATTATTTATCATTTACCAGTCACTTTTTTTTTTTTTAAGATTTTATCTAACTACAGTTTTCACATGCTTCTTTTAAACAACAGTGTAAGTCATTATCACATCATGCCTCTGCACAAGCAAAAAAACAAAATATATAATTATAATGATGATAATAAGAATATTAAAAGCAGGAATAATGTTTGTCTCACAGGATTACAGTGGAACCTTGAGATACAAGTTTAATTCGTTCCAGCACTGAGCTTGTATAGCGAATTTCTCGTATCTAGAACAAACTTCCCCATTGAAAATAATGGAAATCCAGTTAATCCGTTCTGCACCCCCAAAAATATCAATCAAAACATAATCAATTTTCCTAAAAAATAACACTAATAATATATACAAGTGGAACCTTGGTTTACAAGTGTTTCGCAAGACGAGCTAAATTTTTTAATTAATTTTGACTTGATAAAACGAGCGATGTCTTGCAATACAAGTGAGCATAACTGAGCTGATGGTCTCTCTCTCTCTCTCTCTCATGTCCGCGATATTTTCGGATACGCTTATACAGCGAACAGCTACAGCGAAACAATCAAATCACAAGCGCACAAACGCGTAGATCCTCACGCTACGGGAGAACAAGGAACACTGAGCGAGCTGACGGGCTGGCAGCATCATCTTGGGTGAATCCCCGAGTCGAGGCGGATCGGGGAAAAGTGTCACGCATAACCACAACCTGGCTCGTGGCTCGTTCGAGCCAATGCTCGATTTAGATCCGAATTTTTCGCTCATACTTTCCTCTTATCCTGAATTTCTCGTATACAGAGGTGATCGTATCTAGAGGTTCCACTGTATATATTTTGCACCTAGAGTCTTTAAACTTACTATCATATTATATTAATTACATATTTTTATAATATATATATATATATATATATATATATATATATATATATATCTCACAACCTGATACACACACACTTTCATATAATAAACCTATTCCTTTTATTTAAAATTCTGCTTTCCCTTTAAAAACAAAAATAGCACACACACTGAAGCATCTGAATGATAGCTAACAAGGTGGAACAAGGTTTTGAAATGCATGCTCTGCGATATAACTGGGCAAATTTTAACTACCCATTAATATTTTTAAGCAATATTATAAAATATTCCCATTCTTTTATTTCTACTGAAATTGTTGCTTTGTTGATTCAAAATGCTCATACATCCATCTTCTTCACAACATCACAAGTTGCAGGACACTGGGGCATGATTCAAAGGGGCACTGAAAAAAGGGCAGCATGACCTTGCTGAAAGGTGACCACATAATCACTAAATGTGACATGGTCAGTGATTTTCAGTCAATAAAAAGTTTTGAGTCTAGTGATTGAGATCAATGACAGTAGTTGGCAAATCTGAAATATCCCAGGACTATAAATCTCATTATGCACAATAATCTTAAGGTAGAGTAAATAACATCCCAAGTGAATCAAGTACAAACTGAAACTCTGTAAGTGTGCAAGGCTACATGTGATGCTAAAGAAGAGACAACCACCAATGCAAGGTTTGAAATTGAAAATCAAACAAATCACCAGGCCCAGATAATATTTATCCTCGTGTTCTTAAGGAGGCTAGTGAGTACATATATAAACCCTTGACACATATTTTTAGGAAGTCACTGAGCACTGAAGAGATTCCGAAGGACTGGAAAATGGCAAATATCGTCCCATTATATAAAAAGGGTGACAGGGCAGATCCAAGCAACTATAGGCCAGTAAGCTTAACATGCATCACAGGAAATTAATGGAAGGAATTATTAAGAATAAGATTGAGCAACACATGGCAAGGATAGGAGTTATTCTGAACAGTCAGCATGGGTTCAGAAGAGGGAGTTCGTGTTTTACTAACATGTTGGAATTCTATGAGGTTGCAACAAAAGCATACAATCAAAGTAGAGCTTATGATTTTATTTTATCTGGACTTTCAGAAAGCATTTGATAAGGTGCCAAATGAGAGGTTGGGCATCAAATTAAAAGAAGTGGGAGTTGAGGGTGATGTTTTTAGATGGGTGCAGAATTGGCTCAGACACAGGAAGCAGAGGGTGATGGTGCGAGGAACCTCATCAAAACTGGCCGATGTTAAGAGTGGTATTCCACAGGGGTCAGTGCTAGGGTCGCTGCTATTTTTAATATATATAAATGATTTAGATAGGAATATAAGTAACAAGCTGGTTAAGTTTGCAGATGATACCAAGACAGGTGGATTAGCAGATAATTTGGAATCAGTTATATCATTACAGAAGGACTTGGATAGCATACAGGCTTGGACAGATTTGTGGCAGATGAAATTTAATGTCAGTAAATGTAAAGTATTACACATAGGAAGTAAAAATATTAGGTTTGAATAGACAATGGGTGGTCAGAAAATCGAGAGTACACCTATTATGAGAAGGATTTAGGAGTCAGAGTGGACTCTAAGCTATCAACTTCCCAACAGTGTTCAGAAGCCATTAAGAAGGCTAACAGAATGTTAGGTTACATAGCACGATCTGTGGAGTACAAGTCCAAGGAGGTTATGCTCAACCTTTATAATGCACTGGTGAGGCCTCATCTTGAGTACTGTGTGCAGTTTTGGTCTCCAGGCTACAAAAAGGATATAGCAGCACAAGAAAATGTCCAGAGAAGAGCAACTAGGCCGATTCCAGGACTACAGGGGTTGAATTATGAGAAAAGATTAAAAGAGATGAGCCTATACAGTTTAAGCAAAAGAAGATTAAGAGGTGACATGATTGAAGTGTTTAAAATTATGAAGGGAATTAGTACAGTGGATCGAGACTGTTATTTTAAAATGAGTTCATCAAGAACACGGGGACACAGTTGGAAACTTGTGAAGGGTAAATTTTGCACAAACAGTTTCACGCAAAAGTTTTTCTTTACACAAAAAACGATAGACACTTGGAATAAGCTACCAAGTAGTGTGGTAGACAGTAAGCTCGACTTGATGTTTTCTTGGAGGAAACAAGTGGATAGGACTGGCGAGCTTTGTTGGGCTGAATGGCCTGTTCTCGTCTAGAGTGTTCTAATGTTTGCTTCAAAAACAGCTGGATAAACTCCCAGAAATGCTGAGGGATGGATGGATGGATGGATACTTTATTAATCCCAAGGGGAAATTCACTTTTTTTTTTTTTTAGATAGATAGACAGTAGTGGGTTTGATTTCCAATAAGGATGAAGCACAGCATAAGAGATTCATTTTATTGAGTGGAGCTCTACAACAAAATCTATCCTTAAAAATTAGGAATCAAAGAATGTTGGCTCTGTAAATCTCACAGGAAGTAACACACCTAAGTACATTGATATCTTTGCTGTAAGCAACTCTCAAGTTCTTAGGGATCCATACCAATGGGCTTTTTTCAGGGTCTCTTAACAACAAGTATTACACCAAGAAGGTTTAACAATATGTACACTTTTTAAGGAAGCTGGGAAAAGACAGCTTGCCTCCAAAAAACCATAGTGGATTCAGGAAAGCACGAGAAAAGCATGAGCTAAGGTTGACATATTAATAAATTATGGTACTGCAGGGTGTCAGTGTGTTGCATGTTGATTAGAATATTCAAGTAAGAACTTCAACTGTACTTTATCTGACAATAAATCCCTTATAAAAACTTTTAATGTAGCAAGTGGTTAAGATAGCCATGGTTCTGTCAACAAACATTTCTTGAGCCATCGCTTGACAGACAATAAATTTCTTCACCCTCCAAGCAATTTCTACCCCAAGATATTCAACTGCTAACCAATGGCCAATTATGTAAGCACTTACATTTCCAATCTTTATGCACAATGCATTTATTGTTACTGACCATTCTGAAACTCAGTTACTTGTATTGTTTTCCTGTCATATGTTTTGTCTGATGCATAATTTAAGTTTACATCTGACTTTTTTTTATTTTCTATTGTTTGATGTCATTACTTTGTATATTATACAAATTTGACCCATGCAAACACAGACAGTAGCTGGGGCAAGATTTGGACATAGGTCTCCAGAGATGTATAGCAGCACTAACACTTTCATCACTGCACTGTCCTGTAAACAAACAGATAAAGGAGAAAAAAAATCCACTTCTTCAGTGGATATCATATTTTAACTAAAAAAAAAAATTTAAAAAAAAGACAGCGAGCAGCACATGATTTAAATAATTCATTAGGTAGCCTGGATTTGCAGACAGACCCATCATTCCCAGCCAACAAACAAAGGCTGATGAGGGACTTTGGAACCTTTTGTGAGAGCATATAATTAAGTTGCATAACAATATGATGTGTAAAACACCAAAACTAGCTTCTTTATATAAAGACATTTATACTAAAAACATTAAGAGCATACAAATGTTAGAATTAATAAAAACATAACCAAGGATAATATTTGTGGAGATTAAATATTTAAACAGATTAATTGTTTGCAATTTCATCATGACTTAGCAAAAACATGAACTAAAGAGAAAAAAGCATAATTAAAAAAGTATATTGTTAACACAATTAAAAATAGTATGTTGTCCTTCAATTTGTATTTTTTTCAAAATGCCTGACATGAAATAAACTAATTACATATATCACTTCACTATTCATTTGTGGCATGTAGATATGCATATTGAACCTTACATTCAATACTACATTCATCAATATTAAATACTATGTCTAAATTAAAAACCATCCTAAAAAGCACCATCCTGCAGTTAATGAGGCAGTTTACCAGATTGGCTAATACACCTTTCACATTCTTAAAGTGAATTCAGCTTTCTGAAATGACAAGATGCTGATGGAAATTGTGCCTTCCAAATTAAACAAACAAGTTTAAAAAACAATAGAGAGGAAGGACAGGCATCCTGGCTGAGATTAAGTAAGGATTCATGTTTGGCCAGGAGGCCAAAATGGATGGAGCAGGTGAATAGGCTCATTGTGAGCAGTTCATTCCCCCACGACAGGTGGCAGTGTTCCTCAAGGATGGACCACTTTAGGGCACCTGTAGAGTGGCATGGGAGTTGGAATCCAGAAAAACACACACACATACATATACATACATATACAGTAGATAGCGTGGACAGTGCTGTGTAGAAGAACTCATCTTAAGCTTTTGTCTTCACCCTTCAAGAATGTCTCTGAAACACAAATCTGATGCAAGTGCTGGTGATACAGTAAAGAAGAGAAAAACCATCACCATTGAAAATAAAGTAGAAATAATAAAAAGGTCAGAAAGAGGTGAAACTCCATCATTCATTGGCAGAGCACTTGGTTACAGTCAGTCAACAATAGCATTTATTAAAATAATGTACCTGTTCCGACTTACATACAAATTTATCTTAAGTACAAACATATATATACACATATATATATATACTGTATACACATATATACATATATATACACATATATATACATACACATACATACATACACATATATACAGTAATCCCTCGCTATATCGCTCTTCGACATTCGCAGCTTCACTCTATCGTAGATTTTATATGTAAGCATAACTAAATATATAACGCAGATTTTTCGCTGCTTCGCGGGTTCTGCAGACAATGGGTCTTTTAACTTCCTGTACATGCTTCCTCAGTTGGTTTGCCCAGTTGATTTCATACAAGGGTCGCTATAGGTGGATGACTGAGAAGCTAACCAATCAGAGCACGCAGTTAAGTTCCTGTGTGCTGAATGCGGTGTTAACGAGGAAGTCTCTTCTCGCTTATTCAGCATCAATGTGTTTCGCTGTGTAAAGAGTTAACTTCTATGCTCTTCTGTGTTTATCTTTGTGCATAGTCAAGCCCTTCATTATGGCTCCAAAACAATCTGCTCCTGCTACTGCTTCAATGAGGCTATGATTCTTTTTATTTAAAAAGTAGGAAAGGAATATAAGATCTACGGCCGCAGTGTCCTTTTAACCAGGGTGCAAAATGAGTTGTAAGTGGATGTAATAAGGCAGTAGTCTGGATGGAATCTGTTTTAGGGATTTGGATTGAAGTCTGTCGGAAGAACAAAAGCAGCTGTGATATACAGTTGCCTGAAGAGGAAGAGCTGTAACGCTCTCCTTTGTTGTGCAGTAAAACTAAACTCATCGCTATTGGACAAGTCGTTGTGTCATTGTTGGTGAGTAACTATAATTAATTTTCTACTTACCAGTACTTAGTACATGTACATACGTTTAGTGTCACTGTACACACATTTACTGTATACAATTTTTCTTGCATTGTACGTATTTATTGCTGGTGGCCTGTCTATTGTAATGGCTGTAACATATGTGATATCGGAGACACTCGATATCTTAGCTAAACGCATGCTAAGGAGATGCGGATGAATCAGCTGCTGCTACTGAGCTGCGTGATCTGCATGTCGCGATGTGTGACGATCATTTAAAAGCCTGTACAGCAGCTGTCCTTATTTTCCACCAGTAGCATTGTGGAGGAAATGCATCTCAGCAGTAGTAGTTACTTGCCAGTAACAGCATTCAGTGTTTCAAATGTTGCGCAACTGCTAATATCATCAATTCTTGGTCTTGTTTTTCAGTATAGTATTTTGACAGTTCTTCTAGACACAATGTTGATGATGTAGTGAATCCTAGTAAATTAAGACTTTTCCAAATTGTGTTACCACTCTTTATACTTGGACTATTTTCTGACTGTGCACTTTCCTGTTAAATATAAATTTACAAAACCATGTGCAGTTCTCCCACACATAGCTGTAAACATTAGTTTTGTAAACACATGCTTGTGGAAATTACCAGCCCAAATGTAACCATTCTGAATTGTAACTGTTCTTTCTGAATTGAAAGCTGGTTATGCCATCTCCCTTTCTGAAATACTGGAACAGTAAAATGTGCATCTTACAACCCCATCTCACACTAGCTGGAAGAATTAACACTGTTAAGATGAATATTCTTCCTAAGCTCCTTTTTTATTTCAAAACATTCCAATATACATTAATAAATCATTCTTTAGGCAATTAGATTCAACAATAACCTCATTTATTTGGAATTCAAAACATCCACGCATCAAAAGAGCAACCAAACAAAGACAAAAGGTGGCATGGCTCTACCTAACTTCCAGTTTTATTACTGGACAGCAAATATAGAGGCGATAGGAACCTGGACACAAACAGAAGAACATATACAGGCTTGGACCGCAATAGAAGTAAAATCTTGCAGTACTTCTTTGTATTCCTTGCTCTGTGCTCCAATAAACACACGTTATCGGCAATATACAAATAACCCAATTGCGCTCCACTCACTTAGAATCTGGAAACAATGTAGAAAGCATTTTAAGATGGAGAAGCTTCTATCTGTGGCACCTCTGCAAGAGAACCATCTCTTTCAACCTTCACAAACATATGCAGTTTTAATATCTGGAAAAAATTTGGAATTAACTTGCTTAGAGATCTTTATATAGACAACGTCTTTGCATCCTATGAACAATTACAATCCAAATTTAACATTCCAGCTACACATTTCTTTCACTATCTTCAAATCAGGAACGTTGTTAAACAGAACCTTCCAGATTTTCCTCATCTTGCACCCTCATCCATGCTGGAAAAAATATTGCTCAATCTTAAGGACTTAGACTCCATCTCTACAATATATAAAATCATTTTACAATCCCTCCCTTTCAAAGATCCAAGAGTACACTGGGAAAAAGATCTCTCAATTAATATATCAGAAAAGGAGTGGAAAATAGCAATGCAGAGAATTCACTCGAGCTCCATATGCGCAAAGCATACAATTATACAACTCAAAATTACATATCGAGCACATCTGTCTCGACTAAAACTCTCCAAAATGTTTACAGGGCATGATCCAACCTGTGAACATTGCAACCAAGTTCCAGCCTCAATGGGTCACATGTTCTGGGCCTGCACCAAATTAACATTATTCTGGACAAAAAATTTTAATTACCTTTCAGACAGCCTTGGACTCACAATCCCTCCTAACCCATTAACAGCTGTGTTTGGGTTTCTTCCAGATGGGTTTAAAGTGGAGAAAGACAAACAAATTGTGATTGCATTCACTACACTTTTGGCACACAGACTTATTCTGATAAACTGGAAGAACCCAAACTCTCCTCTTTTAAGTCAGTGGGGAACCGATGTGTTATATAATTTGAAATTGGAAAAAATCAAATACTCAGTTAGAGGATCCGTACAGACTTTTTTCAAAACATGGCAGGATCTCATCAGTAATATTTTAAAATAAGTTCATGAAGCACAGAGAATTTATTAATTTAGGTATGTTTACAAGCCTTAAATTTTACACCGTTTGGCTTGCTCTCTCTCTCTCAGGGCTAGGGACCGATCTGTTCTTAACTCAATTTTTCTTTTTGTAAAAACTTGATTGCTTTGTATGGATTCCAATAAAATTAATAAAAAAAAAATTGTGCATCTTTCAGGTCATGAACAAATGAAGTCTGCAAATAGTTCTATAAATAAAAAGCAAACCTGAACTTTTGTCTCATATTATTCTTTTCTTTTTCCTTAATTAAGGTTAGTAATGTATTTACTTTTCCTTTAAATTATTCAATATAAACCACTCTTTAATATTTCTCACCTACCTATAACAAAACAATTTCAAATATTACATCAGGCAACTATTTTGGGCAAAATATAAATGAAGGCAGACTGCAGTTTAATCAATGAACCTCAAGAACACTCCTGGTTTTAAGTGGCAGTTCACATATTATGTTATGCTCTTCCTATTATAGCTTATCGACCCCTTTCCTGTTCTGGCCTACATTGGATTTACAGTGTATACCAAAAAGCACACAGCTGTACAGTTCTTACTCTTTACATCCTTGCCAATGCATGATAACTTAGAAAGGCAGAATTTCCATTAGTAGAAGATGCTTTTCTTTTACAAAACAAATACATCAAAAGAACTTTACATTTGAGGTTGTGGCAAAAAGCAACAGAAAACTGAAAACATACATGCAAAATTAACTATTTGCCGTTTTTTATAATTACATTAATAAATAAATTTTGTTTTATTACAACCTATCAAATAACATTAGCAATTTTATTTTTTATTTTTGCCAGTAAATGGAACAACATGGATGCTTTAATACAGATAATATATACTTAGACATTCACTCAGTTCATTCATTCATATTTATTTGTCCAGGTCAGAGTTGTGGTAGAAGGAAGCAGACAGTGGGAAAACAAACTTTTCCTGACTTCTCACCCCAGGCACATTATCCAGATTTTCTTGCAGTTTAACAAATGGTCCAGGGCCATTTGAGAAATAGTTTAATCTTTCCTGCATTTCCTATGTCTGTTCCCAGTGGACAATGCTTGGTAGAGTCCCCTTAGCTACCATGTAAAGTCTGTAATCATAGGTGATGAATGGAATGCAGACTGACCAGAAAATTGAGGCATTTTTAAGGACTTGTTGCCATCAGAATTTGGTGAAATATCCACTAGATAATCATATATACCCCTTTACCTTCAGAGGAGAGCTCAGAAAGAGGCAGATACACTTTATGCTGACTCTTGGATATGGAACAAGGAACATTAGGACATTACCACTTAATTTCCCACAATTCAGTTTTAATGAAGTTAGACCGGTTTCTTTAAACATGGTAAATAAGTAACTGGAACCAATGGCAACAATTAAAATAACTGTAAGCCTTCTCCTAATCCTTCATGTACTCTTTTTATTCCCAGCCTAATATATCACATTTGCATAAGCTCTGTACAACCGGTGATTCTCTTATATCATTTAAATTCATCTATCTTTGTTGAGTTGATTAGAATAATTTTGACAGGAATATGACAAAGATCTCAGGATCTAATACTGTTGACTATCTAATGGGACATACTGGTGATACTCTTTACATTGACAAAATAAGGATAAATAGGAAAAGAGCAGTTTTATTCTATGTACAGATGATTACTGAAATTAAGTGTCAGCATGGTTTTTCATAAAAATAATGTACTTTGTAGTGATAAAACGTTTAGGTTTTCTTAAGCTAATATATTCACTTATCAAAGATGCTTGCAAATTTTTTATTTTTACTCTAGCTAATAATTTTAACCATCATACTGTTATCTGCGAGCTCACAACAACTTCTACTCATCCCATTTTGCATTAATCATATAATTACTCCAGACAATTAAATATTTGGATATTGAGCTCCACAAATACAATTCTAGATTAATTTGTTGTATAAAGTGGTTCTATTAAGATTGAAGCTAATGTCTAATATGTGCATTAAGAATATGTTTAATTTTTCCTACCTATATTATGACTGTTGTAAGGACATGCTAACAGGTAGCTACTGAAAATGTTTCAGTAAAAAATTG
Organism: Polypterus senegalus; assembly: GCF_016835505.1. Lineage (NCBI taxonomy): Eukaryota > Metazoa > Chordata > Cladistia > Polypteriformes > Polypteridae > Polypterus > Polypterus senegalus. Next base: position 50,044,939 of record NC_053158.1, read on the forward strand.
GTCTAAACAATAACAGCAAAACTACAGTAACAAGAGAGAACTAGAAGATAGAAAGACTTGCAAATACTAATTCTTTATTATTATTATTATTATTATTAATAATAATATTTCAAGTGCATGGTGCCATTCTCAGATGAAGATGGGAAATGCTCCTTTATGTTGCTGCCACATGGCCTATTATGCATGCAAATTAGTCATGCAATGTTACACTTCCAGAACAGTGTTATTTAACTGGTGGCTGTACTCATTCTCAATATGGTCAGCTAATGTACTTTACAATTAAAGATAAGCTGTTTTTATTTTAAATGCGTGCGGGATGGAAATCTGGCTGAGGACTGCTTTAAATTGACATTACACATGTGAAGCAGATTGGTTAGGACCTTACAGTACATATGCATGAAAGTTCTGTGCATGGCAGATAATAACCTCTATGATGGCGAACCATAATCACTGCAAAAAATACTTTGGCGAATTTCGTTTATCAAACTTAGTGTTTGCCCACTCAAAAAAAAATTTTAAAAATAAAAAAAATACTAGTACAAGAGATAGTCATCCTCAGGAAGCATAATTATGAACTGGGTGTTTTGGGGGAAACATTTCTCTAGAAAACTAATTGCAGTCATCAATTAATTTCTTCCTGAACATTTAGAATGGCTGAAGGCAACTCAGTGAATACCCAAACCCACTTACAGATCTATGTAGTGAACACTTTAACACAACTATAACAAAAAAATACATACAATAATAAACAGTCATACTGTTGTAATGGTGTAAATATTTTATCCAAAAATGGACTACAAAAAGCCTTTTTCTCCACTACAATAATCCAAATGAAAAAAATTAAACCTGATAATTTATTGAAAGGCCCTATCATTACAGGCTTTCACGGCATCTAAAGAACTAAAATATATGATTCCACAAATTGAAGAGAATGCAAATCCTGCTAATTAAGGACTTACTGAATGATTACACTGAAACAATTTAATCTACTACCCATACATAAAGCATGTTTGTAGTCTTGCACATAAGCAGGGGTGCTACTATTAATAAGCTACAATTATTTAAATAGTAGCTGAATGACTAATAAAATGGAACATTTCATTTCGAGTGAAATTCCTCATTCCTGGAGCCAGGGCTTATTTAATTTATGTACCTTATTTAAATAATAATTACTTAAACTAACCAATAATATTAAACCTGATGGACTGCAAAAATACCCTTCAGCAGAAACGCCACAGATTAAACAGGACAAAATTCAAACATTGGCAAATAAATGACAAATAAGTAAATACAGACTCTTTAGGAGTTTTTATTGCAAATGACAGTAAATTAAAATGTGAACCATTAAATGAACTTGTCTTCTTTGCCTACCAGAGTGGCATTACATAAGTTCTATACATCCAGACAGCCACGGTCTATATATGTCAAAACAATAACCGAGTTAAAGGGGCACAGTGTATCCTGGCATCATTATACTTAAGACTATAGTCCTGAAGGGTACACTCAGCACACACCTACATCACACCAATTTACAGTCACCAATTCATATATCTATAGGTTTATAAAATCATACAGTATTTAGTAGACATTGAGAGAACATCGTTACTCAGTCAGTGATGGACTGGGATTCAAACCCAGTCTCCTGGTGCTAGGCTGTAACAACTTTCCACTTGATTTTTTATGCAAGCTTTATGGCCAAACTATGCTCCTAAATACTTTTAGGCATGCTTTTTGCAGCTAGTAACTCCATGTAGTAGTAGGAAATGAGATATGAATATAACTAGACAGTGACCTTTTAAGAAACTTGGTATCATTTATGGTTGTGTGATACCCCATATTGGACATTAGCAATATGCCTTTAGAAAAATCTTCAGGTGGAGGTTGGCAGTATAGTCACATGCATAAAAATGCATCTACACTTACATACTTATAAAAAAGGTAAAATAATTATAATAATGAAACTACAAAAAATCCTAAGCTGTCAAAAATAAATCAATACAAAATGAATATCCATCCAGTTTACTGTTACATACATATTGAATAATAAACACACACAAATAAAGCTATTTAGTGTGTTCTTTATTGAGAACAATATAAACGAACAACAAAACACAGGGTTGCAGGAAACATGGGTAAAAAATAATATTGCTTATTAAACAAAAGAAAAAGAAACCAATATAAAATGAATAGCTCCTCCAATTAATCCTCATCCATGGTTGGTTTCTGTCCTTAACCCAATGCTGTTACATTAGCCACTGGTTTTACCATGACCTTGAACTGGATATAAAAATAAGTAATAATGTACCAATACCACATTACACCAACTACGTTAAACATGTCACCAAATGTTTGTTTCTCTCCAGGTAAATAAATTTAGCAACATCCATGTCCATATTTAGAACAGACAGTGATCAGAAAACCCCTTTATTGCTGAACCCACATACTCCTTCAGTTCAGTGCAGAGACTGTCATTTAAGCTAAGTGTGAATACTCAATCCCCTGGAATACTAAAACCCACAGGAGCTTCATTAAACTTCTTAAGCATATAAAGTGAAGCTTGACATTAGAACTTAGGGATAGCAAAGTCAATGGGGCAATGTTAAATATAAACTGCCACTGTACAATGTGAAGTTAGAGAATTATGTATGGGGCCAAAGCAATAAGCCACTGTCTCAACCACTTTTCATTAATTGACATGGAGATATTCACAAAAAAGTTTTGACAGTAAATTTCAATTTTCCAGACTGATACTAAGTAAAATAAACATTAAAAGGAGCCCCTGCCAGTTTAAAAATAGTATAAAACATACTACAGCAACAAATTGACTGACAGAAACTTGCATTTACATGCAAGTGATGCCCATGATATAATATTTAGTTATTTGAGTTCACCAAATTTTTTAAATAAAATTATTTTCAGCCACATCCTTTAGTTTTGCCCATTCTGGATATAGTACAGCACAATCTCAAGGTATGCAAAGGACAGACCAGGAGTTAAAGGTGAGTGACAACTAGAACACTACCTAGTTTCTACAAGTGTAACTCTTTAATAAGTAAATACACTTATGTTAAACTTTACTAACCTAAAAAAAACAAAAATCACTCTTCAAATCCCAAAAGAATTACCTCTACGGCCCACGGTCATTAGTATAAAGAAAGTGAAAGGGTATTTAACCTAGGCTAACTGGCTGCCCAGCATCCTCTCGGCTTTTTAAAAATGAGTAGGTTTCAAGCAGGGGCCTAGAATTTAGATATGATGATGCATGTGACACTGATTACATAAAAATGTCTATCAGATGTCCACATATGCGATAACTATACTAATTAAAGCAAGCAAAAAACTCGCTCCAGTTCTTTAACAAACTTCAGAGAAGTCAATTTTTATTTGATATATTCATTTCCATAAGCAATATTATAAGTTACTGAACAAAAAACAAAAAAGTAGGCACATGTGGAAACCAACAATTATCTATGCAAAAAAAAAAAAAACCTTACCAAAGCTTTTGCAATATTTGAAAATGGAGAGAAAAATTAAAATGTGTATCCTAAGCTTGTGTGGTTTGGTTTGTACAGCAATTCACCAAGAAAAAGGATTACTAACTGATTGCTTATATTAGAGAAAACCATTTGTGAACACCTTATATTCAAAATGAGCAAACTAGAAAGGTACGAGCAACTTGCACTCTGAGCAGCTACAGAAAAAGGTAACAATTGTAACAGAAGAAGTCACAAGATTACAAGGTACAAAAGATGTAAGTCACTTCAGCCTAACAATTTACCATGTATTTATAACATATGCAGGACTAATCCAGCATAGGCACATTATATAATGTTCCATGCAAAATTTGGTTAAAGGTGTTAGTTGCGTGCATACTTACTTAAATATATACTTCAGCAGTCAACATTTTTGCTTTCCCACTATCTTCAGCAATGTGATCAGATGAACTAAGAACTATTATTTATTTCTGAATAGCATTCACTCTGTAACACGTGAAAGCTAGAGGTCCCAAAACTTCAGAAATCCAATACAATCTAACAACATGGTCGGCATTTGTCAACCTGTCTTGAAGTTTTATTAAAAAAATCAAGCATTTTGAATTGAAATTACTTAAAAATTAAACAATTCATTGGGACTTTATTCTGTAAAGTCAAATTTAGTCTGAATTATCTGGTTATTAGTATTTGAACTGTATCTAACAGAACTACTCATATTTTTTTTACTTCTGATGACCTCCTGTAAATAAAAGATAAGGTATAGGATAAAGCTCTGAAAATCAAAACTAGTTGAGAAGGTAGGACTGACAAAGGTAACTGAGGAAGGTTGTTCCCTCACGTAATTATCCTGAAGATACAGATAATGTATGAAGGCTTACGAAAATGTGAAAATTGCAGAAAGAATTAAGTATGGTACAGAATTTGAGATGCAGGAAAAGCAAAAACATTTTGCAAAGAGAGGCAAGAACTTGAAAGCACTTTTCTCAAATGGGATCAAATCATGTACAGAGCTGACTGTAAAGTGTGCAAATTGTATAATTTTAAATTATATTAACCCACATTCTGTACAGACAGAGATTCAACATATTCTCTGAGTAAAATTTCATGTGTTACTTCTGACTGTGACTGAAAGGTTTTCCTCCTAAGATCATTAAACAGAATCTAAAGGTGAGCAATAATGTGAACATTCAGATTATTTCAGCATTACTCCTTTATCCCTAGAGGTTGAAAAACATATCCATTTGGGGCACTTTGGCTTTGGATTTGAATGATACTTAAGTATCATATATATGCCAGTATCGTGCAGCCCAAGGAAAGATAACTTACTGTTTTTTGGAACAAAACAACAAGTTTCAAATGAGAGAAAACAATTTAAAGTTTCTGTAATAACCTGTTAACATTTAAACTCAGTAATTATGGAAGAGCTACCACAAACGAAAACAAGTTTCTAACAGTTTCAATGCCATTTTATTAGTATTAGAGCACAATGTAAGGTAAATTTTATATTTTTTTTAATAACTGTGGAACAGATGATTTTCATTTAAAGATTCAAACTGAATGTTATGGAGTCAAAATAAACCTGGTATTGGTACCAACCAGTTTAACTAATTTTACTGCAACTACAATTTTGTAAGTAGTGGTAAACAAAGGAAGCCATACAGAAAGAAAGAAATACTAGACTTTCATTCCATAGCAACTAATGTTGGGAAAGGCTGACTGATAATTTACACTGGAATTCCACTGCCCATGCAGTCATTAACCAATAAGAATGCTGTAAGTTCAGCAATACCTAACCATCTTTTCATTTTAATTATATAAAGCAGCAATCTAGCACATGATTTAATTGAAACAAGAATACATCCAATACAGTGCATCCGGAAAGTATTCACAGCGCATTACTTTCTCTACATTTTGTTATGTTACAGTCTTATTCCACAATGGATTAAATTTATTTTTTTCCTCAGAATTCTATACACAACACCCCATAATGACAACATGAAAAAAGTTTACATGAGGTTTTTGCAAATTTATTAAAAATTAAAAAACTGATAAAAATCACAGTATTCACAGCCTTTGCTCAATACTTTGTCGATGCACCTTTGGCATAAATTACAGCCTCAAGTCTTTTTAAATATGATGCCACAAGCTTGGCACACCTATCCTTGGCCAGTTTCTCCCATTCCTCTTTGCAGCACCTCTCAAGCTCCTTCAGGTTGGATGGGAAGCGTCAGTGCACAGCCATTTTAAGATCCCTTCAGAGATGTTCAATCGGATTCAAGTCTGGGCTCTGGCTGGACCACTCAAGGACATTCACAGAGTTGTCCTGAAGCCACTTCTTTGATATCTTGGCTGTGTGCTTAGGGTCGTTGTCCTGCTGAAAGATGAACTGTCGCCCCAGTCTGAGGTCAAGAGCGCTTTGGAGCAGGTTTTCATCCAGGATGTCTCTGTACTTTGCTGCAGTCATCTTTTCCTTTATCCTGACTAGTCTCCCAGTTCCTGCCACTGAAAAACATCCCCACAGCATGATGCTGCCACCACCATGCTTCACTGTAGGGATGGTATTGGCCTGGTGATGAGCGGTGCCTGATTTCCTCCAAACGTGACACCTGGCATTCACACCAAAGAGTTCAATCTTTGTCTCATCAGACCAGAGAATTTTGTTTCTCACGGTCTGAGAGTCCTTCAGGTGCCTTTTGGCAAACTCCAGGCGGGCTGCCATGTGCCTTTTACTAAGGAGTGGCTTCCATCTGGCCACTCTACCATACAGGCCTGATTGGTGGATTGCTGCAGAGATGGTTGTCCTTCTGGAAGGTTCTCCTCTCTCCACAGAGGACCTCTAGAGCTCTGACAGAGTGACCATCGGGCTTCTCCCCCGATCACTTAGTTAAGAGTCCTGGTGGTTTTGAACTTCTTCCACTTACGGATCATGGAGGCCACTGTGCTCATTGGGACCTTCAAAGCAGAAGAAATTTTTCTGTAACCTTCCCCAGATTTGTGCCTCGAGACAATCCTGTCTCGGAGGTCTACAGACAATTCTTTTGACTTCTTGCTTGGTTTGTGCTCTGACATGAACTGTCAACTGTGGGACCTTATATAGACAGGTGTGTGCCTTTCCAAATCATGTCCAATCAACTGAATTTACCACAGGTGGACTCCAATTAAGCTGCAGATACATCTCAAGGATGATCAGGGGAAACAGGTTGCACCTGAGCTCATTTATGAGCTTCATGGCACATGCTGTGAATACTTATGTACATGTGCTTTCTCAATTTTTTTATTTTTAATAAATTGCAAAAACTTCAAGTAAACTTTTTTCACGTTGTCATTATGGGGTGTTGTGTGTAGAATTCTGAGGAAAAAAATAAATTTTATCCATTATGGAATAAGGCTCTAACATAACAAAATGTGGAAAAAGTGATGCGTTGTGAATACTTTCCAGATGCACTGTATAAACAGGAATGCATTAAAAATATTTAGAATTTGACTGTAACTCCCAAGTATATACATTAGTGTGAAGCTACATAATTTTTACTTAAGTTTTACGTGCTAGTGCTCATTGTTCAGATTTAAGTCTACTCTGAACCCTAAAATCCAACAATAGGCTTCCATTACTTACCTCACATTCTCAAATAAAGAGTTGCAGTTAGTGATCTCTTCAAGCGTGATGGCCTGCATCCGAACAGTTTCGGCGCCCGGAAAACATATCGAAGGTAATTCGTTTTTCTTGACTATCTATCTCTGCTCTTAACCCCTTCCGAAATGATACTGTTGTGCCAGGACATGATAAGTGTTTAATAGAATCTTCCGTTAAAGTGCACAACATTAATACTGTAATAAGCAATCTCAATGCACATAGAAAATCTAGGAAATACGGCATAAACTCCAATAATCTAATTAAAATTACTATTTTAGAGGAACAATGTATTAAAACTATAAAAACAGATCACAGATTAAACAAAAATACACACAGAGCGCTAATAAAATAATTTAGTTCCTATTCCAAATATCAATAACGCACATAGTATTCATCTCTGCACCTCCAAACATTAAATATGGCACTATTAAATGTTAGAGCTTTAACTAACAAAACGTTTTTTATCAACGATCTTATTAGTGATAAAAAAATAGATTTTATTGCACTAAATGAAACATGGCTTAGCTCAGATGGCGCGCTGTTTTAATCGAATCTGCCTCCGGATTACAGTTTTACTCGTGCAGACCGCCAGGGAAAAGGGGGCGGATTGGCTAACATTTACTGAGCGATTAAAATGTAAAGATGTCAGTTTTGGTAAGTTCAAGTCCTTTGAGTATCTTGCCGTTGTTGTTCATGGAGATTCTCAAGTTCTAGTATTATCCGTGTATAGACCTCCTAAATATAACGCGTTTTTTGAGGAATTCTCTGACTTAATGTCAATTTTAATTACTAACTATGACACACTCCTAATAGTTGGCGACTTTAATTTTCATATAGATAATCAGTGTGATCTAAAAGTAAAAGAATTTATGAACCTCCTGGATTCTTTTGATTTGAGACAACTCATAAATCAGCCTACACATAAAGCAGGTCATACGTTAGACTTAGTGATTACTAAAGGACTGAAAGTTGATATAAAACAGATCATTGATATTGGTCTATCAGACCATTTTCTTCTACTTTTAATATAGAAATAATGATAAAAACACTCATGAGAAGCATATTGTTAAAAACGCTTCTTTGACTCAGCAGCTTTAAAACTTACAAACATTTAAGCAATCAGTCCGTTTATAGTGCCAGCTATAATAGTGAGGATAATGTAAATAGTAAGGTGGAAAGATTTAATACTAAAGTGAGAGCTGCTGTTGACATAGTTGCACCTGAAAAGACAGTGAAAAAATCTTCTAGCATTGTTATACCATGGAAGACCCAAAGAGTGTCTGATTTAAAGAGAACATGCCGAGAGCTGGCGTCAATGGAGGAAGACTAAACTTACTATCCACCATGAAATATTAAAAGTCAAAATAACAGAATACAATAACACTGTCCGTCTTGAGAGACGCTGTTATTTCTTCAAGATTATAAATAACAATGCTAGTAATCCCAGAGTCTTATTTTCTACAATTGATCGCCTACTAAACCCAGGTAACTCAAAGGAATGCCTCCTAAGTGCTTCCAGTGAAACCTGTGAGGCTATGCTGTATTTTCAATCAAAAATTAATGATATTAGAAATAACATAGTATATCCCTCCAACACTAAGGATCCTCCTAAACCCCAGCATCCTGTTATAAACAAATTAAACTCTTTCACTAGGATAGATTTACCTGATTTACAAAAATAATCTCTCAATTAAAACCTCCACCTGCATCCTTGACCAATACCAACAAGGTTTTTCAAAGAAGTATCAGGTGTGCTAATTGATAATGTTCTGACATAGTAAATTCGTCATTAGATACTGGGTCTTCCCAGACTGTCTTAAGACTGCTGTAGTTAAACCCCTACTTAAGAAACATAATCTTGACCCTCGCTCTTGAAAATTTTAGACCCATCTCTAACCTGCCTTTCTTAAGTAAAGTTCTAGAGAAGGCAGTCATTATGCAGTTAAATGACCACCTCAATAAACATGCTATTCTTGATAAATTTCAGTCGGTTTTAGAACAAATCACAGCACAGAAACTGCACTCGTTAAAGTAGTAAATGATTTGCGAGTAAATGTAGACAGAGGCCATTTATCTGTTCTCATCCTCTTAGATCTGAGTGCTGCATTTGACACCATTGATCACAATATTCTTAGAAATCGCCTTAGTCAATGGGTGGGCCTCTCTGGCAGTGTCTTAAATTGGTTTGAATCCTACCTGACAGGGAGAAAATTTTTGTTAGTTGTGGGAATTACAACTCAAGACACATGATATCCAATATGGTGTTCCACAAGGCTCTATCCTGGGTCCGCTGTTATTCTCAATCTACATGCTTCCGTTAGGTCAGATTATCTCAGGGCACAACGTGAGCTACCACAGCTATGCTGATGACACACAGCTGTACTTATCAATAGCACCTGATGACCCGATTCTATTGATTCACTAACACAATGTCTGACTTGTATCTCAGAATGGATGAATAGTAACTTTCTCAAGTTAAATAAAGAAAACTGAAATCTTAGTGATTAGCAATAATGGATACAATGAGGCTATTAGAAATAAACTGGATACATTAGGATTAAAAGTCAAGACGGAGGTAAAAAGCTTAGGGGTAATTGTTGACTGTAATCTGAATTTTAAATCACATATTAATCAGATCATTAGGACAGCATTTTTCACTTAAGAAACATAAGTAAAGTTAGACCTCTTATATCACTGAAAGATGCTGAGAAATTAGTTCACGCGTTTGTTTTCAGTCGACTAGATTACTGTAACGCACTCCTCTCAGGACTACCCAAAAAAGACATAAATCGTTTGCAACTAGTGCAGAATGCAGCTGCTAGAATCCTAACTAGGAAAAGAAAATCGAACACATTTCTCCAGTTTTAATGTCACTACACTGGTTACCTGTGTCATTCAGGATTGACTTTAAAATTCTGCTTATGGTTTATAAAGCCTTAAATAATCTCCCCATCTTATATATCGGAATGTCTGACACCTTATATTCCAAATCGTAACCTCAGATCCTCAAATGAGTGTCTCCTTAGAATTCCAAGAACAAAACTTAAAAGAAGTGGTGAGGCGGCCTTCTGCTGCTATGCACCTAAAATCTGGAATAGCCTGCCAATAGGAATTCGCCAGGCTGATACAGTAGAGCACTTTAAAACACTGCTGAAAACACATTACTTTAACATGGCCTTTTATAACTTCATTTAACTTAATTTAACTTAATCCTGATACTCTATATGTTCAATTCATCATAATAACTATTCATGGTGGCTCTAAAATCGTACTGACCCCTACTCTTTTTTCTGTTTCTTTTTCCGGTTTCTTTGTGGTGGTGGCCTGCGCCACCTCCACCTACTCAAAGCTTCATGATGCTCCAACAATGATGGATGGATTAAAAGGCAGAATTCTTCATGACCATCTTCATCAAGCCCTTCCGTGAGAACCCTAAATCCAAAGAGGACTGTTTCATTTATGTTAGGTAGAATGCCCAGAGGGGACTGGGCGGTCTCATGGTCTGGAATCCCTACAGATTTTATTTTTCTCCAGCCGTCTGGAGTTTTTTTGGTTTTTCTGTCCCCCCTGGCCATTGAACCTTACTCTTATTCAGTGTTAATTAATGTTGATTTATTTTGTTTTCTTATTGTGTCTTTTATTTTTCAATTTTTTATGTAAAGCACTTTGAGCTACTGTTTGTATGAAAATGTGCTATATAAATAAATGTTGTTGTTGTTGATCTACAACAACATATTTTACAGTATATAAGCAATGAAAACTTTTGTTTGGCGCTTTCCCTTTTTATTTGTATTAATTATAACTATCTATGGTCTATCTTATTGCTTTATTTGGCATAAATAAATGGATAACCAGGAATTATTCATGTTCAGTATAGCGTGAATGATAAATATTACCTAACAGCAATCAAACAATGGCGACTGTGCAAATCAGACGCAATTGAGACAAATATAGAGTTTAAACTTAATCATGTATAATTTACTTTATTAACTCTAAATATTCCCCTAAACTAATAAGGTGTATTTATCCCTACGAAGTGCCAAACTCAAAATACTTTCACAAATATGTATATCACTCTGATGTTCCCAACTGCTTTAAGTGTGCAGACAACCAAGGTAAACTGGCTATATAATTAAATATACATATTAGAGGGAAAAAAAATACTAGTAATAGCTGAAGATGCAATATACAAGCTTGTTGCTTTTAAACTGAAATATCAAACAATTCACAACACTCTATGTGTTATTCTCTTCTTGCTAAATTCATTTAAACTAGCAAGTTGAAAAACACACATTTAATGCAAATTTATGAGCAAGTGAATGGTTTAATGAAAGGTCAGTGAGGTGAACAATGCAGTTTTGAAAACAAAGGATAAAAATATTACATAGTTCCACATTTAAAATGACAAAGGCAAACAAGCTACATCAAGCAAAATATGTCCCTATGGAAATCTTTATAGGAAACAGAAGGATGCATTCTTGGCAAATAATATTTATTGACTAATTTGAAATTCAGAACTTTTGGAACGTAATGCTGATGAGTAAATAGAATTAGTATATTTTTACACAATTGTTTTCACCTAAGCTTACTGTCTGAGATAACGCCAATTGATTCTAAAATTGCAGCCTTATGCACTTTTTCTGTATGTGAGGTTATGTCAACAAAACCAGAGAAATGAACATAAGTTTGTATTGTTATATATGTATACTATGTAATAAAATTATTGTCATTAATGAAATTTGCACTTTAATTTCAGCTATCAAATTGTGCTTAACTGATAATGTTTCTGTGATTAAATTCCAATGAAAAATATTTTACAACACTTGCTGCAGAAAGTAAGTTCTTAATGCCTGCGCTGACCAACTTTGAGGTATCCTCTGTCACCTGTTTAGTCTGTCTCCAAGGCTCACAAAAGAAAAAGAAACTTTAAATGGGAGTTGTTTTGCTTTTTATTTCGCAATAAAAAAATTGCCAATAGGGTAAGCCAGATTTACTTGACAAGATTTCTTAAAATAAGCTAAATAATTCTTACAATAATGAAAACAAGATTTAATGTCATGATATACATACTTTTCACTTGCTTAGATTTAATTTTTTGCAGTGTAGGAGCCTCTTCACCTAATGACTACAGACCAGTGGCATTTACGTGTCACTATACAAAGACCTTTGTGAGGCTGGTCCTGGACTATAGTCCTCTTATGGTAGACCTCAAGGCATATTCTCACTTAGACAAAGCTAGCAGCACTTTTTTGATTTCTCCAGCAGACTGAAACACATCCAGCCATATGCAGATGGATATGATGCCCTGGATAATGGACTAACTTTCAAGTAGCCTGGGGTTTGTGAGACTCAAAGACTGTGTCTCTGATGGGGATGTAAGCAACACTGCAGAACAACATGGGATAGTCCTGTCTCCTTTTATCTTTACTCTGTACTCAGACTACAAAATCAATGCCAGATCATTGCAGAAATTCTCAGATGTTTCTGCATTTATGGGGTGTATTGATAAGGAAGATAAGACAGACTATTTGAGTTAGGTAGAGAAATTTGTTTCTTGGTGCAAAGAGAATTGTCTGAATCTTATCAGCAAAGCCAAGGAACTGGTTATTGACTTTCACCACACCAAACAGCCTCTATGCTCAGTCACTATTCAAGGAGAGGATGTAAAGGTGGTGCGCTCTTACAAGTACTTGGTGTTCCATATCAATAACTGGTTGGACTGATCTGGGAATACAGTGGAACAATATAAGAAAGAGGCAAAGCAGGCCCATTTCCTTAGGTGACTGTGTGCCATTAACGCGGAAAGTGACATCCTTCACATCTTCTACAACTCTGTTATGGCTAATGTGATCTTCTATACTGCGGTGTGCTGAGCCAGTAATATAACTTCAAGAGAACCCCACTGAATGAACAAACCAATTAAAAGGGCAGCCTCGGTTATGGAAAAACTCTGGACCACCTGGAGGTATTAGTAAAGGAAAGGATTAATACAAAACTGAGTGTCATTACAGTATAAACAATGCTGCACATCCTCCCTCTAGCAAACGAACACGAGTACTTTTAGCCAATTAATTATATGAAGTGTCTTTATACCAACCATCAATATCCCTGCATGCTGCCTTACTGTGACTGCCAAATCAAAGTTTTCTTTCTTTTTAAATTATCTCCCTTTTCAGTCATTCTGATGTGTGTGTTCAGACCACAGTATTTATTTATTTAAAGAGCTTCTGTAAAAATCAAAATTCCCCCATGTACAAATACAGTTCTATCTAAATGCCAGTTTTCCAATTCAAAATTTAGGGCAATCATAAAACAATAACATTAACTATCATATTTAAAACTACATCCCAAAGAAAAAAACAAAATACCCTGGAATCAATGCATGGTGTTGCATAATGTAATATACATAGTTGTTTCCGGCTTTTCATCTGATGCTACTATGACAGGAATAGGCTACCTGCAACCCACAATGGAAAAAGCTCATTCAGAAAAAGCCTGGCAACAATGAACAATGTGAACGAACTACCACAGCAATGAGCCTGTAACATTTCTTTCTATAGGTTTACAGACTCAATTGTTTATTACACAGAGACCATACATGTCAGTTTATGACACCCAAAAAGCATTGCCTTTTTAACAATAAAGATAACTTTTAAGAACATCTGGATTCTTCAGAGAAAGATGGTTACCTGCCATTATGGAGGAGAACTTTTGCATTATCCTTCAAAGAGAGTAGCAAAACAGCCTGGTTGACTGATCAGAACACCATCAAGACTGCAGCACTGATATTTTCAAGTGCAGACTGTATATAATCTCACATACATTGTTTCTGCTGGCTGTTACTCAAAATTCTTTTGATGCAACATCTCAAAAATAAACTCATATAACAGCTACATACATGTTTTAAGAGTGTTCAACTTTCATGTCTGCATCAGGGTTTGCCAAGATTTTAAGCTAAAATGGCACTGCTGAAAGGCTTAATTGGTTATTAAAAAAAAACAACACAACCTAAGTGCTATGTTTGCCATTTCCCAGTAGAAGGGTTGCTTTAATTTTTTGATTCTGTGAGTGTTATTCACCAGGAGCTTTGAAACCACTTCCATCAGCAATCAATCAATCTTTATTTTACACTCGGCATTTCACAGACATCCCAATCTTAAGCCGCTGAAGCTAGATTTTCCAGTCACACAGTTAATCATCAGATGAATCCTTGCAAAGAATGCATCATTTTTCCGCATGTACTAAAAATAGGCTATCACTGTGAAATTTACTTAGCCTAATTATTAATGTGCTTGTGAGCCACAAACTAATATGCTCAAGAAACTGCTTAACCTGATGAGACGACCTGGGAGTTTCCAGGTCAGAAACATATTTTTCACAAGAAAGCATCAATGGATTATTACATTAATAGCTTTTATCCTCTCTGTCAAGTGTTCCTCAAGTATTATGTAGTTGTCCACTTTAAGTCGGGTTCCTTTTAGTAGACAATGTATATTTGATTACTCAGTTACCCATGTCTATCTCAACAATTTCTCATAAAGCAGTATGGTATTTACAGACCACACACATAAAAAGACAGTTAAATAGTTTTTCATCCTAATAAGTAGTTCTATATTTTGCCGTTTATAGCAAATAATTATAACACAATGACAAGACCTCATTAATTATTTCCTATGTGATGAAATACCAACAATAGATAAACAGATCAAACCCAATAATCTAAATGATTCTAATAAGCCACTATAGGTGAAGAATGACAGATCTATCAATATATTCACATATTAAAACAAGCAGTACCAGTGCAGTACTGAAAATCTCTCCCCACGTGTGAAGTAAAAAATGCATGACACACTCTCTCCTTGAAAATTACGTCTACCTGCACAAACAGGTGTTTCTATGTCATCATGTTAGCTCTTTCTATGCCCAAGAAAATAAACAGACATATTCCATAAAAAAAGCACTAAAAACAAAATTCAATGTATATTTGCAAAACTTGTATATTTAAAATTGATGAAAAAAAATTACTTTGCACACATCAAATAAATAAACCATGGTCCTGGCAATAATAAAGGCTGTTTTTATGATAAAAAGAGAGACACAAATTGGCGTTTTCCCCAAGATTCCAATTGGCTACTGTACTCTATTATAGCAAGACATGCTAATCTAGTTTAGGTGACATTTAAGCACTGTTTCAATGCAAATGTATCACATGGCCAGTGCAATCTTAGCAATTCAGGTAGTTCCATAGTTAAAACTGCTGCTTACTTTTAAATACATAACTTTCATCATGTTTCTCAAACTCATTAACATGCATGAGACAAAGTTTAAGAGAAAAAACTGGATAATTAAATTAATATGGTACAGCAACTGCTAAAAGATAAAGATACGAGACAAACCAATGCAACAAAAAGAGGAGCCCCATTCAAGATTTAAAAATGGCAGTGTTCCTTCTGTCAGCACAAATTTGCACTTTTGGTGTTTTTGGTAGAAATGCCTTTGTTTTTTTCTGTTACAGTATTATTAAAATATGCAGCAAATAAAACAAAAGTACAGAAAAAAAAAACTTTTTTAAAATCTTAACTATGAAAAAATGTGTTTTTATTTGCACAATGTCTGCAGAAATGGGTACCCTATTTATTATTGCAACACTTTGTAGAAAGTATTGTTTAATTGAAATACAGATTCTCTTAGCTATGTCTTTTAAAATACATAGTTGCTAAATGATTGTAGTAATTTTTTGCAGCAGTTCATATTAATGTAACATACTTGTGAACCAGGTTTTTTGAAAAATATTGATATTCCTCCTCTGTTCATGGAATGTATCACTAAAATGTCTACTAAGTTGACATGGATTATGATGAGGAAATCCCTTTAGAACTGAAAAATAATCTTTTAAATAAAAATAGTTCCAGGTGTTTAAACAAGTATGCATTTTCAACATAATACGACTGTATGTAAAAGTACATAACTTGCAATAAACCTGTGAGTACACTTTTGTAACAAACTGACTAGACAGAACACAGAAGGCATTATCTATTTCAAGTTAAATGTTTAAATTGCTTCCAAATATGCACTACGCTTTAAGTATGAAATATCCTCAATAACAAAACTACTACACAAAATGAACTCAAACAGCACTACTAAAAACATTTATTCAATAACTGAAAAATAAAAGATTAGTATTATGATCTTTCTGTGGTTTGATAGAGTACAACAATCAGATGAACTTGTAAAGTGATCCTGTATCTATAAATAATGAATGCAAAATTCTTCATGTAAGCTTACACTTAACTAAAATGGCATTACTAAAGACCTAGCAAACAACAACAGAGGTCTCAACTTATTCCAGGTATATTTTTCTTTTCCTATTCAAAACTGAAATGGCATATTTTATGAAAGTTTCGTGAAAAAAAGCAACCTGTATAATAAGCAAGCAACCTCATTTTTTTTTTTAAATAAAGGATGCACATGCTTAGAGATTCTGGAGGATTTTTAGCATTACACAAAAAATGTATCATCCACATAAATTGGGATGCTGAGGTTAAACTTTCGGACAAAAAAAAAATGTATATGACTGAGAGACTGACTGTAAAGTTCTGTAATATATTGTGCTCCCACCTAAGCTATCACATTATTATACCTCTTTGAAGACCCTGAATGTAAATAGGACAGCCCTACTCTAGCTCTTCATTACTATAAATGTAAAAAGTAAACAAAAGAAATTAAATATTAGCATGATGGTTATAAATACAAAGAAATATGCCCTTATTATATTACATCAAGTTCTCTTAGGTTTACACCACAAAATTCAAATGTTCATTAATAGGCATGAGATTCTGAAGGTTTTCAGTGTAACTGATCATTATAGGAGAACCTCAACTTTCCAAATTTAACTTTTAATTGATTTTTGACCAATTTAAAATCATCCTGAACTATTTTTTTGTTTTTATTAATTTTGGCAAATGTACTTTGTGCTGAAGACTCTTATTTTTTTTTTTATACACTACTACTGCTGCTGCTCTTACGTACTTGTTTCAATTGAACCTCACTTGAATGACGACTTAATCTAATGAGAAAATGGGTGCACAAATAACAGCAAAGCTTCACTGTCAATCACATCTGACACAGTTAAATGAAAACCACTGGATTTTTAAAAGCAGCCCAAAAGAAAATAAGAGCAAACACTGACTGAGATGTTTGAGAGCGAATACACTCTTATCACCAAAGGCTTTGATTTCTAAATTTTTTTAAGCTCAACTATGTGAGCTTCTTTCTGTTTTCACAGTGGTATTTTTACACAGATTCGAAAAGCATGAATAATTATTACCAAATATTTTTGTGAAAAGTTTATCACCACATCTTAAAATAAAGTTCGCTATTTTTCCAAGTCGAAGTTGTTACTTCAAAAACACAGCATTATGCATTTGCAATATAAAATTGCATTCTAAAGTTAATTGGTTTCTAAAAATTTAAAATATCTTGCATGTACTGACGCTTTACATTGAAGGCTACTCAAATATCAATTTTTCAAGCCAAAACAGCTATTCATTATATATTATGAATACTGCAATTACATACACATCTTAAAATAGTTTATACATCTCATTATGGAAAAAACACCAATATTAAGAGATTTGGCTATTTTAAAAGAAGATCAGCTAAGCACAATAGCTCAAAAGCTATTCTTCCTGCATAATAACTATTAAACCACCACCATCCCACCCCCACTGGATGTGGTTTCCTCTCAAAAGACCAAATTCACAGTAAACCTTTCATGCCATGTCGTTGGTTTTGATTTACTTCCATATTTATGTGAAAACTCACACAAGCACATAGATAATGTATATTTGCCACAAGAACAATAGCACCCAGAATATGCAATTAAATGATTATTTCCAGATCCTTTTGGTTGTGACAAACATGCACAGGAAACATGGAAGGTGCAGATCAATACTCGACAAACGTCTTGGCTTTAAAGATGGACATATTAGGTACTTTTTTAAGCTTTCCGTCCATGTATCCATTGTAAAGTATCAATGTGGGCAAGATGTTGTTTTAAACTTATAGACAGCAATTACTTTTAGAATATAATTTTGTGTGGGAAATGCATACTATAAAAAAAACCATGACTGTGAAGAAACAACTTTGATTTTAAAAATGCTGAACTTATCCTTTACGACTTTCATGAACTCTGTCAATGTGAAAGGAACCTTGGGATACATGCCATGCAACACATAAGAAAAAATCCTGCCGACTGCAGATGGGAAGTCAGTCCATTCCAGGGCACAATGACTGGAAGATGCTAAACACTATTAGTAGTATGTCTTTGGCAATAAAGGAGGTGATTAGATAACTTTCTGAAATCAACTTAATCTAATGCAAGGTCAAAGGTGGCTAAAGCTTAACCAGACAGCACTGGGCACAAAACAGAAACCAGTACATCACTGGGACTACAACACTCCCACTTGATCTAACAAAAAAAGCTGGTAAGCAAGAACACCTACATTCCTGTTCCATACAAACACGCTTCAACTTTGCTATATTATTTGTAGCTTTCAACTGGGTTAGCTTTTTTAAATGGTTGATACTAAGAACTAGTTCAGTGTTAAAAGTGAAATTTCATCAGAGTTTTGTCAACTCACAACTCAAGTAAAATTAACACCTGGATGGAACATAATTCTTTAAAATTAAACTGCAACCTAAGTGAACTCATGCTTATTGCCACTAAAGCTTGCCTTAGGAACATGACCTCCTTTTCAATCACTCTTGTTGATGAAGATACCAGACTTTATTCTTCTGCAAGGAATCTGTGTCTTTTTGTTCTTCTCTTTTTTATTCTACCCAAATAAATCACATTAAAAAAAACTTTGTTACTTTCACTTCCATAGCATATCCAGTGTTTAGTTTATTCCTCTCTTTTTCTGATGTTGAGAAATTTGTTCATGCTTTTACTACATCCTGCATCAACTACTATACTTGTGTAACTCCCTAATGGCAGATGCCCATTCTAACCTTTTATCACAGCTTCAGTTAGTTCAAAACTGTGCCGGAAGAGTCTTTACAGAGACCTGCAACATCAGACACATAACACCAACCCTGCTTCACCTTTACTGGCTCTCTATTGTCTGATAGGACTAAATATAATAGTCTATGTGGCCTTGCTCCACAGTACAAGTAATCTCCTCCATCACTATACTTGTGTTTGCCCACAAAGGTCCACTGATTCTGGCAATCCTGTTGTGCCCCAAACTAATCTGCGCTCAATGGGTGACAGAGCCTTAAGCTCTATAGCACCCAGAATTTGAAACAACTCTGTAAATTAATGAGATCAGCTGAATTAATTCATTCTTTTAAAAAAACTAAAACTCATTTGTTCAGGAAGGCAATTAAACTTATTCTCTTATTTTGACCCTTATTTCAGTTTACCCTCTCTATCCAGGCACTAATTTGTATCACACATTTTGTTATTTGTTCATGGATTTCTTCTAGTATTTTTGTTCTGGTTTAAAGTCTCTAATTCAAAGCTTTGAGTTTCCCTTTATCTTTATTTAGTGCTTTATATGGATATAATTTGTTTCCAATGTTTGTTTAAGCCATTGCTCATTTTGAATTTCTGCATAGTTCTTTAAGCCTGGGAAAGGAACTATATAAATATTATGAATGTATTATTCCATACAATTTGCCCTCCCCCACTACAAATGTTTTAAATATCACAGAGATATGCAATTCCCGACCTTTCTGTAAGTTTTTGCTGAAGCAAAACTCTTAACCATTGCAGTGACTGAGTTCCTGGATTATTTGACTTTTTCTGTTAGCCCTTCCATATTTTAGTGAGGTTGGCAGTGTCATGTTTCTTCATCTGAAATATTACAGGTGTTAAGCCATGTTGTTTTAAATAATTTTAAACTCACGTGGCGATATTCAATCATTCCTATTTGAAATTGCTCGCTTACTGCTTTTGAAAAATAAGTGAATGAGTAGGAGTGTAGATGGTAAAGTACCCTTAAATGAGGCACATCAATGAAAGCTATCCACTTGCTACACTAGAAATAATTCCAAAAAATAACCAGTTGTAAAATGAGGTGAAAGAGCTAATAATATAATCAGAAATACTAGAAGGAAAATGTATGAAATTGCACTAATATTTTGCCAACAAAAACAATTTTATAAAGCAAAGTACTTTTAAATACAAAGAAAAAATTTAAATTAGGGAGTAAATTAGATACAAACTAAAAAAAACTGTTCAGTCAAAACTTGCAGACAATGTGGTCTTCTCTGACTCTGCTTGCTCATCTCTGGCTTGCATGGAGCATTGTTCTTTTTATTCAGATATTTGATGCACTCCTTGAGGTGCAGTGTGCAACAATAAAATAAAGATTGTCATTTTTCAACTTTAGTACCCTGGTTTGAAATCTGCCTAGATATTGTGTATAGAAGGATGGATAGAATTATATTTGTCACCGGGGGAAATTTGGCTTTTTACAGAAACTTAACTTATATATATATATATATATATATATATATATATATATATATATATATATATATATATATATATATATATATATATATATATATATATTTATTTGATGGCTGAATGTAAAGTATTCTATGTCAGTGTGAGAGGGGGTGTGCAGCATTGTTTGTAATGCCTAGCAGTTTTGTTTTCATTTTGTCCATTGCTACTACCTCCAACAGGCTGAGAGTGCATCCCATAAATGATCCTTCCCTTCAATTTTCTTGTTGATTCTGTGGACCTCTCTTAAAGTGATGCTAAACACAAACCACAGCAAAAAAAAAAAATCACATTGGCTATCAGAAAACTGTAGAATATGTGAAGGATGTCACTATCCATATCAAAGGAGCACAATCTCATTAAGTAAAAAGGGCCTGCTCTGCCCTTTCTTAAACTGTTATACTGCATTACAAGACCAGTCCAGCCTGGTACTGACGTGGACCCCCATGTATCTGTAGTACTGAACCACCTACACAAGCACTCTCTGAATAGTGACAAGATGCTCTTCAGTATAGTGAATGTCAATAGACTTGATTTCCTTGATTTTGCAGTTGTTATGTTACAAAGAAACAACGTTCTCCACCTGACTCCTATACTCGGTCTCATCCCCTTTATCAAATACACCCCATATGTGCACAATCATCTAAGAATTTCTACAAGTGACATTACCTGATGTTAAATTTATAGTCTGAGGTGTACTGAGTGAACAGAAAAGGAGACAGGACTGTTCCTTGTTGTGCTCCATCCCCATCAGAGACACAGTCCTTTAGTCTCACAAATTGTGTTCTGCCTGACAGATAGTCCTTTATTGAGGACACCATAGGCTCATCCACCTGCATATCTCTGAAATTACCCCTTAACAGGGATAGCTGGATGGTACTGAAGTCACTGGAGAAATCAAAAAAACATACTCCTCATAGTGCTGCTAGCTTTGTCCAGGTATGAATCAACCTTCTGGAGGAGATAGGTAACTGCATCCCAGCAGTCCTTGAGCCTCACCATTTGGAAAATGTCCACTGTCTAAGACACCAGAGCCTCATGTCCACCTGCATATCTCAAAGCTTACCCCTTACCTACATCAAATTTGAATCCTATGCCGGTTCTCGAGTTACTGCCCACATCCCACTGGCATGATGGGCTACTGACTGGAATCTCTGCATTGGCTCATATTGTTAAAACGTGGCTTACGATGACCTGCTATCCGACCATATGTTGTTCCTCCAACGCTGCCTAAATAAGCCTTGCCTCCAGGAAGAGAACAGGAGGTTTCATAAAATGAATGAACGTCTGAGCTTTCAGGCTCCTCCTGGAGTCTGTCAATATCGCCTTCTTAAAAACAGTAGTCCATTCATGAGTTGTATTCTGACATTCTGCAGAAGTCCTTCGGATGCTGCATGCTTGTAATGGCGCTATAAAATAACAAGCCATGACTGGATAGGGCTGGGCGGTAAACCCTAGTCAGCCTTTAAGATGATGTTGCACCGCCCCAGTTAATACTAAACAAGGCCATCCTGGCTGCAATGTTTTAGGGTGGTCGTCCTGTTTTCTTAATTTGAAATGCCCAGCGCGTGCCTCCCGGATGTAATCTTAATGACAAATGACAAGCTGGCGCACAGGGGACTCGTCTGGTGGCTGCCACCACCTACCACCTGCTCCTTCCTCGTCTGGGGCACACGCTCCGCTATCACTGAGGCTACCTGGGGCGCCATCCTAAGCAGGCCGCCCGAGTCACCTCAGCTCACCCCTTACCAGAAGATGCACGGCCGATCTCTCCATTAAAAAAAAAAATCTTTTTGACAACTTCTCTTTTCCATTTCTTCCTGGCCAGGCTGACACAAGGCCGTCGCCGACTGCCTGGCACAAGTGGCCACGCTGATGGTGTGTCGCGGGCACAGCCGTGCCTTCCAATTCGATCTTCTCCAGGTTTGCGGAGCAAAACAACTGACATGACGTGTGCCCAAGCAAAACACCTCCACCCTCCCACCCCGGGTCGACGGCACCTTACCTAATGCCACTTCACAGGCTTTGCGTAGCTGAGAGTGGTGCGCCTTCTTCACCTCCTTATCGGCTAAAATCTTCTCCAGTGCCCGAGTTAAAAACATGTTTTTCGTCTTTTTCCCTTCATACATGACGCGCTGAAAGAGGGCTGATAAGGGCGAAGAGAGAGTCCAGGGATGGGGGAGTGAGGTAGGGCGTATTTCTCAAGCTACCTCCCGGGAAAAGAGCAGTACGCCAGCAAGCCGAAAGTGAACAAAATAAATAGGCGAAAAACATAAATAGAGACGGAGACGCTTTCAACTGATACGGATATCCTTCGGTTTTTTTTTTCACGAGCAACCTGCCTGCGCCATGTTGGAAGGAAGCGACGTCACGCACGTCAAAGCGGCCGCAGTGAGGCGAGGCAGGAGGTGGGAGCGGCGCTCCTGGTTCCTAACGTACTACTCGCTTGCATTTTTACTTCCTTCTCCATTAATTCATCCAGTAGGCTGTGCAACGGTGGGAGGCGGTTTATAACCTTTTGTCGACGGGAACTAGGAAGTCCCGTTGTCATGGGCACGGATTGGGTCGCCAATTTCGCGCAGATCTTGCGACGGATTGGTGGGTTGCGGGAAACCGACCAATCGGCTCACAGAGCTGCGCAGTCCGGGGCAGTAGCGGCTCGGTGAGAACGCGTCCTTCCTCTGGGGGTGTCACTCAACTGGCTCGGCAACACACACTGTGTCGCAACTGAGCTGACGACAGCGGCTCACCTTTAAGCTTCTTTTACAGCAGCACGTCAGACCTGCGGTGTAATGGAAAATGGATGAAGGCCAGCCCAGGTTGTAAGTCACTTCCTCAGTGAGTTCACCTGGTTAAACTGGGCACTCTGGATCTGTGCCCCAAGCAGGTAAACGGATGTTTTGCAATGAGATGATGTCTACTATAAAAAGGCACTATACAAAGTAAGGTGAGGCCTTTCATTTCTTAATCCAGAGCCCATTTTTTTGCTATCCTGCCATACCCATTTTTTTCCATTTTTCAGGATGTTAATTTTAATTGCTCTCCCATAGGTTTCATCTTCTTAGAGAACTAGTAGAAAAGCCACAGTCTTTAATTAATGTTACCCTTATTGTCCACAAGTGGAAATCCAGTCAGCAACATGCAAAAGCATATTCCTACATGCATGGCATGCAATAAAATACAAACTAGTCACATATCTGTGTCGAGTGCCAGAATAGGTCCTCAGCTCTTTACATGGCTCTTTTAGGTGGCTCGCTATCCTTAAAAGGACTGTCCATCTCCACGAGATGGAATTCAGTTTGCAAAACTGCAGGCTTGCTGTTTTTGTAGGAACCCCTTTGGCTGACTCAGAAGTTGCTCATCCTGTCCAGTAGGCCACTTATCTCTGGATATGGCCTATTTCAAAGTTTTTGTTTTAAATTTGGCAGTAGGTATTGCCTTCCAGAAAGTTAAATTTGGGAAGAATGATTTAAGCATTGTGTCTGGTTCTTTACTATCTTCTCTGATTTTAATTTTGCTCACTTGTTATACAGTTCTTGAAGACCTAATTGTAATTGCCCACGAAGACCAGACCATAATTGTATTATTTTTCCTAGTTTATTATTTTATTAGTCACACACAGTCCTCTGAACCAGCCCAGGAATAAATAAGGCAGTATGACATGTATAATAGTTTTGTAGGCCGTCTTACTCAACTGTCTTAATAAATTGCTGTGCTGCTGGCATTTTTCCTACATTTGCTGAAGTTTTTCATTAAAGTTCAATATATTATCCATCATAGTTCCCAGGTACTTAAAGCTACTAACTCTCCCAACTTCTCGCCTATGGACCAGTGGTTGTACTGGTTCAGCATTCTTCCTAAAAATCAATGAGCAGTTAATTTGTCCTCCTCATATTAACATGAAGGTTCTGTTTCTGGAAACCACCTCTGCAACCACTCTGACTCTTCCTCAAATTGTGCCATATTGTTAGAGGTGCCAATGAAAGCTGTATCATTTGCATCCGTGATAGCTAAACAAGTGATTAGTACAGATGGTGAAGAGTATGGGGCTTTGTGGACCTCCTAGCAAGGTATAATGGACTGCAGAAATAGAATTATTATGCTTAACAAACTGCTTCCTGTTAAGGAGAAAGTCCATAATCCATAAATTGAGATATAAGTCCCCATATATCTCCGTAATTTACTGTAAATGATTTCAGGCTTTATGCAGCTAATCATCTTTTTATATATAAAAGATGATATTTATATACTGTATAAAAGAAGAAAATGAGCCACATATCTTAAAATAGTTTTTTCTTCAGTTCCTACCGGGAGTCATCATTAGAGGAAAATGATTAGAAATATAGGAATCAAAGGCTGTGGTGGGCTGGCACCCTGCCCGGGGTTTGTTTCCTGCCTTGTGCACTGTGTTGGCTGGGATTGGCTCCAGCAGACCCCCGTGACCTTGTAATTAGGATATAGCAGGTTGGGTAATGGATGGATGGATGGAATCAAAGGCAAAATATAGCAAATTAAGGTTGTAAGGTGGGGTGGATTAATAAGGTGTGGTTTGGAGGGAAGTCTTGTTTAATATGTGGATGTTCTTCTTTTAAAGCCTGCATATGCTGGGTTCACGTCCAACTGTCTGTTAATGGCATTTTCGTTTGATAACCACAATTCAGCTGGCTCTCTAGCACTTTCAAAATATCAAGATCTGTCAATCTGTCATTTGATTACTCACAAACTAATGGGACTAGAACCTTGATCTTGGTGTTAATTTCAACCTTATGACCTTATATGTTGTGGAAATTCAAAAAACATTAAATACAGCATATTTGGCAAAGTGATCTCTTTTTCCTCAGGGGACTGCAATCTTTTAAAGTGGGAAGTGATATCCTTCATATCTTCTATAACTCTGTGGTGGCCAGTGGGATTTTTTATTCTGTGGTGTGCTGGGCTGGTAACTTCACTTCAAGAGAGGGTCAATTGAATCAACAGACTAATTAAAAAGGGCAGGCATTATTACAGGACACACTATGGACCCTTGGAAGTATCAGCAAGAGAGAGAGTTGAAACAAAATTGAGTGTCATTCTGAACAATTCTGCACATCCTCTCTCAAACACACTAACATGGAGGACTTTAAGTCAATGAATTATTCAATAGAAGTGTATCAAGAAATGCTTCATACCAACAGCAATACATCTACATAATGCCTTGGTGTGATGGTGATTGCCAAGTCAGAAGTTTTCTTTCTTTGTAGTCATTCTGGTGTATATTTGAGAGGGGCTTGTTGTTTATAAGAATTTGAATTATATTATTTATTTATTTTGATTAAACTTTTGTAAAAAGCAAAATCTCCCCTGGGGACAAATAAAGACCTACCTACCTACCTACCTACTTAGAGATGTTTGCAGACTACCTGATGAAAAGGAACACTACAAAATGCTGATCCAGACACCATTTCTTTCCAACCTCATTGCAGCCAGTTTTTTTTTTTAATTTTAAACATGTTTTTAGCCTTGGGTTTCATTTACTTAGATATTTCTCACTGACTGAATGATCATCAAAACAAGCCTTCTTCAAAAATTAGGTCTTTTAACATGAAAACTGTTAAAAGAACTATATTATAGAACTACTGCAGTGCACTGGATGTAGAGGCCACTGCAAAAAATTGTAATGATTTTATACAAAAATGCTAGGGAACAAAAATAAAAAAAAAAATGATGTCTGAAATCCCTTTATTAAAGCATAGCACAATCATTGCTGCTGAAGCTGTTTTATAGTGCTGTCTTATACTGTACTTCTTTATAATCAATTGCACTACCTAGTTTTTTTTTTGGCCATTATTAACTAACCAATTTTCTTCTCTTTGCACATTTTGTGGTGGTACTTGGTCTACTTTAAAGTGGATTAGTCGTCACCGTTATGGCAGACCTGTTTTCAGACTCCTTTTGCCTAAAAGAAATTGTTGTTGTTTGTCCATAAAGTGAACCTTTTGAGGAATTTGTCTGAGCTATACTAGTTGGAATTTGGACTTAAAGCCCCCCTTTAACAATATATTCTGGATGTACATACTGTATGTGCATATAGATTTGTATATGTGAAATAAAATTAACAGGAAAAATTAGGACACAAAAGAAATGAAGAATTGTGATAACTGAAGATTTAGCCATACTAGATATGGAAGATGAACTGCAGAGAAGAATATGGAATTGGCAAGAGGTTCTAAAACACTGAAGGATTAAGTGTAAACACTAGAAAGACAAAAGTATTGGTGTTTAGTAAAGAAGAGGATGAATGAATAAGTAGGTATAGAGCTAAAACAGATGAACCACATCAAATTTCTGTGCTCCATGTTTGAGGCAAAAAGAGGCTGTGAAACATAAATCAAAAAGAGAGTTTACAACATGATGGATAAAATGAAGGAAAAGTTGTAAATGATCATAGTCTGCCAAGAACACATAAGTGCGAACTGTGCAAGACAGTGGACTGAACAGTGTTGCTCAATGGCACTGAAACTTTGGCCAACAGAAAGAAAAAAAGGAGGAGCTGCTTGTCAGAACAATAATACATATGCTAAGTGGGCTGTTGGGGGTCTCTTTAAGGGAAAGAAAAACAAACAAGGAAGTCTGCCAAATGGCAAGAGTCAGATTTAATATGGAGAATGTTGCAGAAAGTAGAATGAGGTTGTTTTGGTCATGTTGTACACAACAGATAGGCTAAACCTGTTTGGAAAAATATGGCAGCTGCCAGTGGAAGACAGAGGTTTAGGTGGAGAGACTTGTTGGCAAGAGATATGAAGGTGCTGGGTCTGAGAGCAGAGGATGTAGCAGACAGGGATAAATGGAGACAAATGATCTGAATGGACAACTCGTAACTGTTGGAGGTGGTTTCAAATAAAAGATGTGACTATATTGCATGTATAGCAAGTTGTTGGCCTCATAAGTGATTTAAATTAAATTAGAATTTATTGTCGCATACATTGCAAGAGCATAGTGAAATTCTTCTGCCACAGTTGAGGGAGATTGCGGTGGGGGTAGTTTGCAGTGAAGTATATCCAGGCAGTTGAACAACAATATGGTGTATTAAATACAACAAATAAGAGTAGCAGAAAAGCAGCACAAATACACACACACTGCAAAATAGAACTGTACAGACAGATCACAAAATTAACAGTAATGAAGAAAGTACAGGTGGTAGTGCACATGTAACTTACAGCAGAGTTACACATAAACTTGCAGGTGGGTACAGTACAAGATAGGAAGGATCAGGTTACTGAGAGTGCAATGATCTTTTGGCCTGGAGGAAGGAGCTGTCCATGAAGCCAGTGATGTTTGTGGTGGAGCTCCAGAGGCAGATGTGAAAATGTGATAAGTTGGATAGTTGGTATCAGAAATGAACCCCAGTGATTTTAGAAGCAGTATGGACAGTCCTTTGAAGGAGTCTGCAATCCTGACTGTGATGTAGCTGGTCAGAATGCTATCAGTATTGCAGCTGTAGACTTTTGCCAGTATTTTGGTTCCCACTACAAAGATCTTTAGCCTCCTCAGGTAAAAGAGCTGAGCCTTTTTGAGGTTGTGTGTGATGCTGAAATACCATGAAAGGCAGTTAGTGATCTGCGAAGGCTACATCCATACTTCTACCATTTTATTTAAAAATGGGGGTTTTAAAATTTAAACAATCTCCGTCTACACTCCTTCCCCTTCTTTCCTCAGGATGTTGGGAGTTACAAGCATCAAAGTCTACTGAGCTGAACAGAAAACTCCATTTACTCATCTGTTTACAAAAGTGTCCATGTCCATTATGAAACACACATATGATGCAGACCTTTGCCGACACCGTGCATTAGCATATCGGTAGAAAACTCTTAGCTGTTTTAAAACACCAACAGCGAAAGAGAGACAACCCCAATCTCTTAGACAGACAGACAGGTATAAGAATGGCTGCTGTAAGGTCCTCTGCTGTAGTTTTCATTTGGCTCAGTGAAAAAAATCACTTCTTTAAACTCTCCCTAGAAGTTAACCATGCATGTAATTGACTCTGCTGTATGATCAGGCGATCATGGGAAACAATTCATTTTTTTATTCTTTTACTGCATTGTACTCGGCACATAACTTTACAGACAAGAAATCACTCTATTAAAATGAAACTCGTGGGCTGCAAGGGCTTTTCTTTAGAAAAAAAAAAAGAACAAACCGAAGCAAAATCAACAGTCATCCTAAACAATATGCACGGATGTGTGTTAATTGAACCTTGTGTGTGACTTTGTTTTCATCTTGTGCTCTTTTATGATGGTAAGTGCTATTCTGTATTAGCATTAAACTAAAGATGACAGCATGCTGAATCTGTAAAGGTGGATGAGGATGATCTTAAAGGTAGAAATACAAAATGACCATTGTACACAGCTCAGTCAGAAAGGAAGGACACAAACATCAATAACCTTCAGAATACAATTTATGCTTTAGATTGCTGGTTCACAGCTCTGAAGTTTTGGGTCCAAATCCTGGGCCCGGGTATCGCTGTAGAGTTTCTGCATTCTCCTTGTACCCGTGGGGGCTTTTTCTGGATTTTCTGGTTTCCTGTCACTGATGTCAAACAGTGACTCTTAACTGGCCCTAAATCAATGTAGATGTGGGTGTCAGTGTGCCCAGTGGTGGACTGCCACACCAGAGTTGCTTCCTGTAAATCCAAAAAGAAATATACATTCACTTTTAAGACTCAGATGGCTGTATAAGATCTGTGGCCAAAGAGGCATTGTAAAGAAACGCTCGGAGATAAAAAGCAGAGTTGTGGTTAACTGTAAGGTGGGTATTACATCTAAAAGGGGAACTGGGAAGAGTAGGCTTCAGATCATGCAATGCTGTTATAATGTCAAGGTGTAAAAAGCACACGTATACTCACAATACGGATGGCTCAAAACAAGTAAATAACTTACTTTAACCAGCTTCTCCCATAATGCATTACTTTACTGGCCACCTTACAACATTAGTCTGCATTACTTGGTGACTTTAGAAAAAAATGAAGTCTCTGAAGAAAAATTCACAGGAAGAACACACAGACTCACAGTGCATAAATACTGTATATATTAGCTGTGCTACCCATCTAAGATGGGCATTAATGTTTGTAAGGCACCATATATTGGAATGTATTTTTAAATGCATGTAGTAATGAAATGCATTGCATTTGTCATTCCAACAGTTGGTGCACCACAAGCATCCACCTTAATAAAAGGGAACATGTCTGAGGGTTCGTTGGTCCATCTGGTTGCTATGTCTCTGTTATTGCAATAGATGGCACCTAACAAACATTAACCATGCTTTTGCCAATCCCATACCAATCTGCATAAATCAGAGACATAAGTATTACATGGTGCACTGCTAACATTAACACCAAGGTCTATATTGATTACTTAGATTTTAATCCACAGTTAGTTTGTAGTAATAGAATGCATTACCATAAATGTCAGTGATGTGTCATCTGTTGAAATGACAAATGCAATGCATAAGTCTCTGTTATATGCCATTTGGAATGGGATTTGTTAAAGCAGTGATATTTGGGAGGTGTCATCTGTTGGAATGACAGACACATTGCAACAGGACAGTGACATGGATACACAGACACAGAAGTTTTATTAAGGTGAACATATACAGTAGAACCCTGATTATCTGAGGTAACGTGGACTGATGCGATCATGGATAGCTGAAAATTCAGATTAAATGGTTGGCCACTGCAGTGACAATGTTGCACAGAGGAAGTGGGGGCAGACAGAGAGATAGTGAGAGAGGGACAGATCAGCTGATGTCTCTGGGAATGTGCACCACTCACTGAAGTCAAAGATGGACTCTACATAGCTGACTGATGGAGCACTCTGTTTAGCTCATGCCACAGAGCACTCATTTCCGAGCCAGATACCAGGGGTTTACAGCTCACCACAGTGCACATATTTGAAATCAGATGCTTCCTGGTGTCAGTCCATAGCAATTTAATTGGCAATACGGATGGGACTGGCACTATGGACAGGTGGAGGGTAGTGGTAACACTGCATTGAGAAGGTGAAGGCTGACACAGAGCAAGATCAGCTGACATTACCTGAGACACACACTGCTCACAGTGGTCAGAGACTGGCTCTGGGTGGCTGATGGATGGAGCCCTAAATTTAGCTCAAGCCACAAAGCACTGAGCTAGAGAATATGGGGGTCACAGTTCCCACCAGCAGTTTACCACAGTGCTTTGAAATGCATAAACACAAAAATCCTAAGTGAATGAAACAAAGAACATGTACGCAGAGCGCTGGCAACACACTGACAATACACTCTTGAGGGAGGGGTGAGGGTGTCACACCCCCAAAGCCCACAGCTCCTCCACCGCTCACTTGGTATACTCATGGTTAAAAGTGTAGTATTTACACACTCAGTAAAGTATTCACAGCAAAGCTTTTATGAATAATAAGAAAGGTTGTGTGTTATACTTACAAGTTTGCCTCATTGTTTTGTTTTTCAGTTCTTAACCTACCTCTGTTACAAACTGAAACAAAAACAGATAGACAAATGCTAGCAGCACCAAGCTTTATTAATCATTAAGTCAACCAAGGACCTAGAATATTAAACGGTGGGGAAAAAACAAACAAAATATTCTTAATGAGTCTCAGCAGGAAAAGGACAGCACTGTTAACATCACTTTAAGAAGAATGCCTATTCTCATTAGAGTAAAAAAGATTAATTTGGATAATCATTTTTACCACAAATGCCCAAAACATGAAAATTCTACTACCAAATTGTTTGCCAGTTGACAGCTCAACCTACTAGTAAAACTTTGAAAAATGGGTAATAACATCATTGGGAAAAGGCAGCAGAAAACAAAAAAGCAACATGGCACAGAGGAGTAATGTCCCATAAGATCATTAAAAACTCAAAAACATTTTCCAAAAAATCTTTTTTTATGTTTCAATAAAAATTCTTCAGATATTTTCAAAAGGAGGATATTTAAAGTAAGCAGTTATAGTAAACAACTGAAACATTAGCTTATGTATCTGTTGGTTGATGTTGATTTAAGTGCAATAATGTGGAAGTCAACTTTATAACTGCTCTGTTCTTAACAACTGACAAAGCAAAGTGAATGAGGTAAAATTCGTAAAGAGGTACAATGGAAAGAAAGGCACTAGCTGTAAATTCAGAGTGCTTTCTAGCAATTGGTATTCTCATTAATCAAAATTATGGCACACAAAATGAAGAAACTGTTTCATAGTCAGGGGCAGCACGGTGGTGCAGTGGTAGCGCTGCTGCCTCGCAGTTAGGAGACCCGGGTTCGCTTCCCAGGTCCTCCCTGCGTGGAGTGTGCATGTTCTCCCCGTGTCTGCATGGGTTTCCTCCGGGCACTCTGGTTTCCTCCCACAATCCAAAGACATGCAGGTTAGGTGGATTGGCGATTCTAAATTGGCCCTAGCGTGTGCTTGGTGTGTAGGTGTGTTTGTGTGTGTCCTGCGGTGGGTTGGCACCCTGCCCAGGATTGGTTCCTGCCTTGTGCCCTGTGTTGGCTGGGATTGGCTCCAGCAGACCCCCGTGACCCTGTATTTGGATTCAGCGGGTTAGAAAATGGATGGATGGATGGATGTTTCATAGTCAGACATATTTGTGCCCAATGCAACACTCAACGGGGACCTTCTTGGGTTTGATATTTCAAATCTATTACTTGAACACCTTCAGGAAATTCATTCTGACAGCAGAACTGCCACATTTTAGGGTACAAAGCCTCTCATTACTCAGTGGTTTCAATGCACTGAATAAATGGCACAGACATATTATATAAGTGGTCAGTGTAACATGCCACATGAGGACACAACATTAATACAAAAGGTCAAGCAATGAAGGCTCTTGTTATCTTTAGCAAAGTTTCCCAATTTGAGCACATTTACATACAAATCTCTGTGTGCAATGTGTTAAAACATTTGTATTAATTTATGCATATCATATAGTACATTATTTTGATATGACTGTTGCTTTCATAAATGACACACAATTCTTTTAATAAATGACATTTTTTGGATTTTTGTAATCCCTTTTTATAGTATCCACATACAACTTTTGCTTCATTTGGCAGCTTAAAAATTCCCACATGAAATGCATTTTTCTTTTTTTTTGTTCATTCTAAAAACATTGATTTTTTATTTTAATTATACTTTACATATTTGTGCATATTTGTCACAAGAAAATAATTGGAAAAATCCAAAAAGTGCGATGGTATTTCCCAAACCTACTGCTATACTGTAATAATAAGAAAATAGTTCAGTTTTAATATTCTTGGAATTTAAAATATTAATTTTTGATATAAAAATAACTAATAGTATCAAAGGTAGGAAATTAAAAATGGATGTTGCTTCTCCTTTTCACTATTTTCCATAAAATTCAAGGATGGAAATTAATCTTGTTCTGAGTGATGGACTGCCTTGAAGAGCACTTCTTTAGCAAATTTAGAGCAAGAGTTTTGACTGCACGCATGGTCTCAGTGCAAGTAGGATTGATTAGGAACTCCGGGAGCAAGAATCCAAAATAGCCAGTATCACGCAGTTCAAAGGCAAATGAGTAGGGAATGCCATTCCTGTATGCCCAGTCCATAGAACTTCCAGAACTGAGATCTGAAATAGACAAACGGAGATTATGGGTGAACACTGTTGGATCTGCCCCATACTGCACATAAAGCATGTTACATACACACTCCTACTGCCCTTGTTAGAAGTCACTAGTTTACTGTAACAGTGCGGACAAGTGGCATCAGCCTCAGGATGAGTCACCTGCCATATGAGCTGGTTTCCATCACACAAATGAGCAGCTTCAGAGCCAACTGCTGGGCAAGCCTGCTAAAGTTGCATATGAATTTCAACTAGTGTGTCAACAGAAAGCCCTGCACCAGTGGACCGTGACCTACCTAAAAGAGAGATGCAAAAATATCAAGAATCCAATGGCTCTGGTGCTACATTGGTGCTAGAAGTGGGATATGGAGAAGACCTAAAATTCAACTTAGCAAAGCATCAAGATCCGTGGAGACCCAACATGGGCTCTTCTGAGGAGCAGCTGGAGAGTTCTGACACTGACATCTGGGATATGGAATGAAATCTGCAGCATCAGTACAGGAGAGAAGACATCTTCATCCCAGATTTCCATCTGTTAAGGACCATTGGTCTCAGTGCACAGTTGTTGGCGTAGCTTCTGGCTTATGGGGGCTGGGGTAAAGTGTGACAGATCACATTGCCGCAGACAGCAAGTAAACAGAGTGAGACAGAGCAGGTGGTGAGACTATACTGGAAAGCATTAGGTAGATCATAGAGGTGTTATAGAGCAGCCATGAAGGGAGAGTCTCAAAGTTCACATCTGGACCTGGAATGCAGTTTATAGCTGTCAGATCAGTAATGGATGACAGCCAAAAGACCGTTGCATCTGCAGCTCCACACTTGCAGGTTTACCTGCCCACATAAAATGGACGATCGACACGTAGAAGTGCAGTGTATAACACCCCTGCTGCACTGCATGACAATGTCGCACTCAATATCGCTACTGTGCCATTTGATAAGGAAGCACTCAAGAGCCTAGTTGTTAATGTCTTTGTCACTGGATGCATGACCACAATGGAAATGAAGACCACCCAGCCATTTTCAAGAGTTTTTGTGCCATTGCAATAAGTTGGAATAGGTTGCTGGGTATGACAGCTTTGAAGGAAGGGTTATGTAATGGTGCTGACAAGATGCATAATGAGTTATGGTATGAGGTATAAATTAACTGCGGTGGGCTGGCGCCCTGCCTGGGGTTTGTTTCCTGCCTTACACCATGTGTTAGCTGGGATTGGCTCCAGCAGACCCCCGTGACCCTGTAGCTAGGATATAATGGGTTGGATAATTAATGGATGGATGGTATAAACTGAATGAGCTGGCATTCCATCATGCAAATGAGCAGCTTCAGCACCAACTGCAGGGGAGCCTATAAAATGGTAAGCCTGACAAAGTTGCATTTGAATTTCAGTTAGTGTGACAACAGCAAGCAGTCCTTCTGAAGACAGCGAGTGAATCATCCATTGCCACACAGCATCAGTGCGATGCCACAATTCTTAATACTGTATTAACTTTCACTTGTAAACAGATGATACTCAGCTATATATGTCCATGATTCCAAATGTCAATTTCCTGTTGTGTTCATAATCAATGAGTAATAATTACTTGTCTTTGAATATGAATGAACAGAAATGTTATTAACTGTTTGGAAAGACAGAGACAACATTAAGATACTGTCAGGTTTTAAAACAGTTGGCCTAAACATTAGTTTTACTGAATCAGCACATAACTTTGTGGTTTACCTGTTGCTACACATATTACATGGTTTTTATTCCTTTACAGTTGTTATATTTAGGAAAATCAAGACAATTTCAAAGTATGGAGAATACAGGAAATTTAATTCACAGATTTATTTCTAGTATAATTGACTATTACAATGTATCATTCAGTGGCTGTTGAAACCATTCTCAAGGATCTTTCAGTTTATTCAAAATGCTGCTGCTAGAACCATTTCTAGAATTAGAAAATAACTCCTCATAACTCCTGCCTTTGCATTGACTTAGGGTGGACTTCAAAATCCTTCTTCTTAAAGCTTTTAATGGCCTTGGGCACTACTCTACTTACTTATCTGACCTTATCAATATATACTGTACATACCAGAGTATGCATTTCAGTCACAAGATGCCGGTCTGCTGAGGATTCAAAAGATTAATAAAACAAGAGTGGGAGGGTCACCTTTTTGGTACAAAGAACTCAAAGCTGTGGAATGATCTGCCTGCTTGTGCAAAAGATTATCCATGGGCCTCAGTATAGCATGACCTGATTACAGCTTCTTCTTATTACAGCTCAGAAAAATACAATAACAATCATTAGGAACTATCACCAGCCCTCATCTATTCTGCTTCTTGTTTTTGGTAACCATGCCATGGTACTTGGCACCTGGCTACATTTCCACAGACATTGTGTTCATAACAATTATTTTTGAATGCTTTGAAATCACTTCAGTTTTTTTTTGTCTGGTGCCTACTAACTCACTGGTATGAACAAAAAAAACCCACATATGATACACCGTTTGACTCATCTTGAGGTCTAGTTATGCAAGACATGAAGCTTTTTGAGCTTTCCACCTACTTTTTTGCCATCTAGACATGAAAACTCATCATTTTTGGTCACTTTGGCCTATATTTTCTGCAGGATGTTAATCCTATATGTTAAAGAGAAAACCAATAGGTGTCTTCGGCAAAGATGATCAGACTTAGAGTTATGCGTGCTATATCAACTAACACCAAGAGTTCACACTATAATGGGATACGAGGAGTCAAAGTTACTGACTGCTTTTCAAAAAAACTTCAAAGAATGATGATTGATAATATAGGCTTTTGGAGTGTTGCCTTGTACAATTTTGAGTTTACTGATCATGAGTATGATAATATTTTTGACATTAGGTTCTTAACTAGTGGTCCTAGCCTTCTAAAGAGCCATTCCCAGAAAGGTAAAAGTGACACTTTTCAAACAAAAGCATGTGCTGTATCATTTTAGATTACTGATTATGAATATGGTTATTTTGGATTTGTGTTCCTTTACTAGGGATCTAGCCGTCTATGGACCTCTAACTGAGGGTGGAAAATGACACATTTCAAGCAAAAGCATGTGCGGTATCATTTTAGAATATTTCAAGGTCAGTGATTACGAATGTCATGCTCTTTTTGGATTCGGTACTAGTGATCTAGTAGGCCTCTATCAAAGGGTGAAAAATTTTCACACATTTCTATTACAATTGAGGATTTTTACAGTTTAAACATTTTAATTGAAGCACACAATTTAATATTTCAAATATCTTACACAACCATTCTTGTTTATTATGTACTTCTACATCATTAAGTAATCTATTACTTTACGGCAGCTTACGCTAATAACAGACTTTTTGGAAACATTGGAATCCAAATATGTAAGAATTTATTATTCTTATCAGACTGCCCAGTACAAGTAATTCTATTGAAGAATGCCCATAGGGCAGTGGGTGGTCAGTTGGCTTATGTCACCAGAACGGTGGCTTTGTTTGCTGTAGCTAACTGTTGCAGATCCCCACAAAGGTTTTGTTTCTCTAGGAATGCTGCTGACTAATTTTTCTTTTCAGTTCTTGTATTGTCAGCTGACCATATCTGAGCTATATAACGTTGATGGACTTACAGTATACTGTGAGGGTCTGTTTATGTTAATCAAGTTGAAATTACCCTGTTGTAGTATGTATTTGTGTAGTTTGTTTGCTCACCTATGTAAGTGCTGTGAAGTTTACCTATTTCTATATTATGTTGTAAATTTGTGTAAGAGCACGCAGCCTCTACTCAGTGAGGAGCACTGTACAAAAAATATTTTGAACTGTTTTGCCGTAATTAGACTTGATCAGATTAAAATTAGAACCTTCATAAATACATTTTGAAACAACATATAATGGAATTAAAATATTTTATAAACTAAGTAAGTTTTGCAGAAAGTGAAAAAGGGCCTATTTATATTCTTGAATGTGAAGATGAATGTGCCAGAATATACTGCTGGAGTCCAAGGAATACCATTCTCTTCTGTACTTATAAAAGCTGCATTCTTCCATACACCTCTTGCAAAAATAAATAAACAAAATAGAAATGTTTATGATATCTAATATGTCATTTTTTATAAAAATAAAAATACTACAGCATGAATTACAAGAATTAGGACAGTATATCTTAACATGTTTGAAGTTTCTTTAATGGCTACCAGCTTAGAAGACTGCAAAATTGTCCTCATAATTTATGAAGTTGGTTTGACTTTGTTTTCCTTTGCTGAAATTCTGAACATTTATCCACTAGAGAATAAAAAAAAGCTATGCTTAAACAAAGTTAAGGTAAGCAGCTGAGCCCATGAGCAATGTCCTGTCATTTTAGAAGACTTTGCAACTGCTAGAGCTGCTTTTCATATTTTTATGATTGTAATTATGGCTAAAATCTTTACTGGCTAAACTGTTGTTTTTCTATTTTAAAATTCTCTGGGGAGGCAACCTCTGCCTACTTTTGCTAAGACTGGGACATGGCCACAGCAGATGAGAGAAACAGCATCAGGACACACTGGTCCCCACTCTTTGTATATCATCAGCACTGGCTAAGACATTTTTCTGTGTACTAGTCCAGATGGATGGTCAGCTGCATTAGGCAGCTCAGATGTTTACAGTACAAAAGAACTGTGTACACATAAACATTTGCATTTCTCCACAATATGCATAATACTGCACTTAATAGTGCACTTCTTTAAAAGCTTGGGAGACAAAATATGATGCTGAATACATAAGACAATGCAATGGAATATACCTTGCAGTATGTGCAAAGAAACATCAATACTGTATATGAATCTTGGCCAGTACAAGGCCGATTTCTTTCTTTTTTTAAAAGCTGGATTTACTGCCTGTATGGAACTTATACATTCTTCCCATATTCCCAGAAAACTTGATCCTGTGTTTGAGTGTGTATTTGTATTTTTGTGCCATTTGAAGGCCCAGTGCCTTATTCAAAGTTGATCCCTATGCTCCAGTGACGCTGAACTGAATATGTGTGTACACAAAATAGAATGGACTAAGGACTTTAAAGAGCCTAATAATAGTAATATAGGGTAATGGAAATGTGCACAAATAGTAAACTAAAATATAAGAAAAACACATCTCAAAGGCTAAGGTATGCAAACTCGCTGCCTAGTCCCCTGAATATTCTGTGATGTATTATAGTCTTCTAAACCCAGTTCATTCAACAGATTGCCCCCTGGAAATTTCTAGCAAAACTTTTTTGAGGTTTTTGATGCATTTTTTTAAACACAAAATAAACAATTTTAGAAATAATATAATACACCTCTCCAAAATAAATCCTGTTGAACCTCAGCATGCTCTTTTTAGAGAATTAGATTCCTTTACTGAAATGGGATTTCCTGCACTCTGTAGAATAAATTCTCAACTAAAACCCTGCACTTGTGTTCTTGACTCAGTACCATTTTTCAAAGATATCTCAGATGTTCTAATTGACAGTGTACTTGACATAGTGAACTCATTTTCAGGTACACATAAACAGGGATACAGGGAAATATAATCTTGACTCCTAAGTATTTTACAAAATTAGGCCTATTTCTAACCTGTCTTTTTTAAGTAATTTTTTTTCAATGACTATTTAAATAAACATTCTATTCTTGATAAGTTTCAGTTGAGTTTTAGAAAAAAATCATAGTACAGAAACTGCACTGCTTAAAGTAGTAAATGACTTATGGGTTAATGCAGACAGATTCCATGTGTCTATAATTGTTCTGCTAGACCTGAGCTCAACATCTGACGCCACAGACCACAGTGTCCTATTAAATCACCTTAATCAATGGATGGGCCTCTTGGACAGTGTCTTATATAGGTTTCAGTCTTATTTAACAAGTAGAAAATTCTTTGTTAGTTGTGGTGAATGTAGTTCAGATGATATTGTACAGTATATGGTGTACCACAAGGATCTATTCTGGGCCGACAGTTCTTTTCAATCTATATGGTCCCATTAGGCCAAATTATTTCAAAACACGAGATGTGCAAATGACACGTAACTTTACCTATCTATAGCATCTGATTACCCTGACACTATGAGCTCTCTGACTCAGTGTCTGTCTTGTATATCTAAATGGATGAGTAGTAATTTCCTCAAGTGAAATAAAGAAAATCTGTAACCTTAGTTGTATGTAAAAATGGAAATAATGAGGCATTAGAAATTAACTCAGTCCCATAGAGTTAAAAGTCAATGCAGAACTAAAGAATTTAGGTGTAAACATTGAGTATGACCTACACTTTAAATCACATAACTATATTTACTTTTTTTTAATTAAGGAACTCCTTTTATAATATTGCAAGCTTAGTTGGAATTTTTTTTGTCCACAATGGCCAACTGACCTTAGTATCAGACTGTCATTTAGAGACTACAGTATAGAGAATTCTATATGTAAGGGTTCTATTTCTAACTATATATCTGTCTTATGTGTGTATTATTGATTATGTATACTATTTATGCATTATTATTATTCTTATCAAAATTTAATTTGTTTTTGTTGCATGTTACCGCTTCTTTGATAAAGTAATTTGAGCTACATCATTTTTGTGAAAATTTGCTATAGAAATAAATGTTCTTGTTGTACTGTCCATGATTCTAGTGGAATGGAAAAAAGTCTGATTCTAGGGTTTTGTTTCCAACAATAGGAGGCACAATCTGGTCAAAATGGCGATGATAATCAACACTGCATGACACCAAGAAAAGCAAAAAGTTGGAAAAGACCTAGAAGTAGTTATTCACCATGACTAAAATCATTATAGAAAAATAACAAGCAGCTGCACCAGCAGCATTGTCATGGGTATGTAATGCTGAAATAAGGACTCTTCAGCCTTGCTTGTGTTTACCTTTCACTTCAGTTGAACAGAAAGGCTCAGAATGCTTCACTCATTTACAAATCTACGAGGGTAGAATGGTGGCTCTGAGGCTGAGGATCCAGCTGGTATCAGAAAGGCTGTCAATTCAAATTCCATTGCTGCCAGAAAGGATCCTACTCCATTGGGCCCTTGAATAAGGCCCTTAACCTGAAAATCCTTTCAGGGGTGCTGTACAATGGCTGACCTGTGCATTGGCCCCTAAAGGTCATGTGAAAAGACTATTTCTCCTCAGGATTAGGGAGAGATGATGAAGCACTTAGAGAGCAAAACTCACACAACCCGCTCCTCTGTTTAAATTCACTGGCCTGGGTAAGTAGCTGTTGGTGATCTTGGGAAGGATCCCAGCTTAGATCAGCTCACGGAGTTGGGGAAGTGAGTTTAAAAGGAGTTGGCTATGTGTTGGTAGCGTGAATGTGAAGGCAGTGGATACGGCAGAGAAAAGATCATAGGATCCACATGGAAGGAGCAATGGAAGTTCAGAGTGATGGCGGTAGTGTCAGAGGGCAGCCAAGGATGAAAATGGCCTCTAGTAAACCTCACATAAAGAAGCAAGAGAGAAACACTGTATTTCACAATGTATTAAGCTACCAGGCCATTGACAATAAAATAAATAATGCCATAAAAAATCATACAAACTTAATATCTACCATCATATTGTTATACAGTACGAACACCAAAGGACAGTATTAAATGATATCCCTCAACATTAACATCAAGTACTCAACACCAAAAGAACAAACAGAAATGAATAATCATAGA
Source organism: Polypterus senegalus (assembly GCF_016835505.1). Classification (NCBI taxonomy): domain Eukaryota; kingdom Metazoa; phylum Chordata; class Cladistia; order Polypteriformes; family Polypteridae; genus Polypterus; species Polypterus senegalus. The sequence continues at coordinate 50,085,827 of NC_053158.1, forward strand.
TCCCCAGTGCTTGTTTAACGGGCAAACTGTTAAATAGTATTGTACATCAGTAATCAACATGATTTACGATAATGAGGACGACTACTCCAAAATAGCAATATAATAGTAATAGTAATAATTTTTATGTATTATCCTTTAAATTGCATCACAAAAAATAAACCAATGGGTTGCTTAAAAGGACTCAGGCCTTCAAATCCCAACATGGGACTGAAAACTGGAGGCTACACACGTACACACAGAGAAAAAGAATGTCTAGAACACTACAGGGTCCAAGGGTTTACCCAAGCCGCCCTGGAAGAGGCTATAAACATTTTAACAATATGTTAAATCACTGATGCAAATTTACTACATATTGAATTTTTTACATAAGAACACCATATGCTGGGAGATCAATGCAGGGCCCCAACTGCCATTAGTGCAGAGCACTTTTTAACAGTCAGATGCTGTAAATAGTATTTGAAAAACACGATAAAAGGTGAGGGTACTACAAGCTGCTGCTATCTAGTATTTCCACGTACACTAACATCCGACTGCAGGTCTTATTTTGCAGGTCATTAAACTATCCGACCTCTGGACCTTTTCTTCCAACCAAACAAAATACCTGGACACACGTGGCAAGACAGACACTGAGCCTCTCAAGCAGTGAAATCAACATTACAAAGTGCTTTTTTTCTGTAATGCGTCTTTTGCCCTATTTTGACGTGTTTGTGGGTGTTTTTGGACTAGCGTTAGACTTTTTCAGGCAGCATGTGCACTCCTGTGAGTCAGAACTGGATTAAGTGGTTTGAGGATGTTAGGTTACTCTTTTCTAGCATTTTTTACATTTCTTTCTATCACTGACAAATATTCCATTATGGGATGTATATTATTGAAGCACTCATATTTTAACCCTTGCATGGCAATATTTGTTTTGTTTCAAAATGAGTGGCAAAGGTATGTTGACTTTACTTAGCCATTTCCTTACTGAATACACACCAAAATTAAAACCATGCATGTTAAAAAAACCCAGGTAAACATTCAGAAAAACTAGTTAGGTCCACTATGTTGTGACATGGCAAACATCAGTGATATTGTCTAAGATAAATGTAGAAAAAACACCTGCAATGTACTTACTATCTTCTAGGATTTGCCATATGTGTGCATGCAGTTCTTTATTATATTGGAAGACACACAGCTATTACACACATTACTGTATATACAATATCATTTATTAAACTTGAAATGAAATCAAACCCTTACATAAAGTAGTTGACGCAGGGCCATACTGGTACCTCACACCATAGGCTGAGTACAGAGCCAGAACTGCATTGTGCGCAGCAGATTCCTGAGAATTGTGAGAGAAAAAAAAATAATAATCAAGACATCAAATATCACTAAACTTAAGCAACATTTATATTCTTTTAATATGTGTGTACTAACATCGACATACCATTTTATTTGTAGGAAAAACAGACTTCCATTTGACGGTGCTATAACTGGCCTGTCACCTTGCAATGCTGTACTAAGAAAAACAGTCTAAGAAAATGAATAAATGCAGGCATGTGATACTCTCTACACTCAAGACACTGGAAGACCGTTCTGCGTGGAGTTGGCACAATGGTAAGTGGTCCAGGTTCTTATGAGTGTAGGTGTGGGTGTTTGTGGGCCCTGTAATGGACTGGAACCACAGTCAGTGCTGGTTCCTTGCTTATTCTCAGTACTGCCAGAATATTCTCCTGTATGCCATGCTCAACTGCATTAAGAGGATCTGAGAATGTCAGATTCAATATGTATTACGAAGCAGTTAAAATAATGACACTGACAACTTCATTACACACTATGTACCTGGTTTAGTGTATTGTATAATAATTTAATGTATCACCTTGTTCAATTCACAACAGTCATTCAGGCTGTAATTTGTGAGCTACTTCAGTTCTCTAATTTTAGCCTCTAAACATATCTTTTCAATTAAACCATTTAATTCCACATATTTTATTTCTATAGTGCACCTACTGTGCCTTATTTCTTCCCTGTACTTGTGTTTCATTCTTAAATGTCATCTGACTCAGTTATGTTAGGCATCAGCTACCCCAAACCCTCTTTTGGAATATTCAATTTCAGAAAATGAAGGGATGGATGAGCATTTTGTTTGATATGTACGTTGAATAATAAACATATCTACACAAACACTTTCAAAATATTGTTCCAATAACAATAAGCTGACAGAAATTTGACAGCTTTAATCCATCCTTAAAATGCTACTGAGATATCATGTTTGCTCACAGTAGGATAATTATGTATCCCAATTATGATGGAAACACAAGAAATACAATGTCGGATTGGCTTGTGAAAGACTGTAACAGTAGGATTTCATACATAGCACTTGTGTGAAATGCTTAAAAATAGCATGAGATTTTAATTGCCATGGCTGTTAAGTACTGAGGAACAATTAACTGAGGGATTCAGACAGGATGCAGGTACTTCTGATTGTTTTTTCTGTTAATGATTGGACAACGTTCCACATGATTATGTGACATTTGAAAATGTTAGAAGTGTTTTTGTGCCTTTAAAAACATTTATATGAAGGCTTTATAGCTGAACATTATTCCAAAGGCTAACGCTAAACCTGAAAAAATGGAAGTCAGGGGCTGAGTACAGAGTGATTAAACCACCAAAAAGAATCTTCAAAGCCATAGTGTACAAATGGTATGAATCCATACACAGAGGTAGACGTTAATAAAAAACAAGGCATGGATGTATTCTGAGCTTGAAATGTTGTTAATAAACATGAATAAGTGTACTGTATATAATAATATCCAAATAAAAAGGGTAAATCTATTATAATGGAGAATAAAAAAAACAAAGAAGAACTACACAAGAGAGATTTGTTTTCTGCAGTGTGCTTTGTTAACATTGTTTCATTCAGTGTTTGTAACAGCTGCCATTTTGTACAGACAATTATCTGTACTGTCTTTAAAATAACTATTTGGAGTTGGTTGCTTATAAGAAAAAAGCACCTTTCTGACAGTAAGTAGTTGTACTAGAGTGAAAAGTCCTTAGTTTTTACTTTATGGCTTGGCTATAGCCCCGGCTGAATATGAGGTCTGTCTCTAACCAGTTTCACAAGGGTGCTTTGCAGCAACAACAGTGAATGCAAAGCTTTGCAGGAAACACATTTCTTGTGTGTTGCTTCTGAATGCAAAGCTGCCATATCTGAGGTGGTTTAGAATTCCCACCTTTGAGTACAGAGCACACTTTGATACTCTGTCTAAGATGGCAGAAGTGTGGGTTTATGTATATGAGCTCCTTTGGGAAAACAGTGGTATATGAGCTCCAGGAAAGTTTTCCAGAGACTTTAGAAACATGAGCCTCCCAGAATGAATGACTGGAGGAAGGGACAGGGATAATTTATGAGTAGCTTTGATAAAAGGCATGATAAGAGGCGGGTAGAGCACTTCAGGGGATAGTGAAGTAAGCTGTATAAATCTGACGATGAGATGCTGTAGCTGGGTAGAGAGCTGACCAGAAGAAGAGCTGACTAGATAGCTGAGATGAACTGAACAGAGAGAAGACAGACTTCAAGTAACTACAAGATTAAGCACTGCCTAAAAAGAGGATAACATACTGAATATCTTAAACTATCAGGTTTTATAGTTTGGATAACCACATCTTATTTGATTTTCCTTATAGAACTAGTTGTTTAATTAAATCTTACTAGGTCTGTTTTTCTGCTTGTACGTTTTTCTCTATTTTACCAAAGATAGCTGGGGAAACCAAATTCTTTTCTCGGCTAAGTCAATCAGGGGTGACAGAGAGAGAACATTTCCAATAGAGACACTACAGTGACAGTCATACCTGGGTGAATTCTGAAGGTAGTGGATTATAGTCCTAGGTGCAAGTGCATTGCAATTGTAAACTGTATACTCTCAAGGGCTAGTAAGTGTAAGAACAGATGAACAGGTATTGTGATAGAGGTGTAACATATAACTGTGGTCTACAGGAAAAGAGTCTATGCTTTTTGTAAAAGGGGTTCATGTTTTAAAGACAGGTGTCCCCAAAAACTATTCCCATGATAAAACATATGGTGTTGAGAGATGGCAAGCAGATTCATTTGATATTATTATGCGATAAAGCACTTATCAAGTGTTAGTTTCTTGCGATAGAGCACTTATCAAGAGTTACTTCAGCATTTCTTACAATGTAATAAAGTAGTTTATTTTCAAATGGAGTATTATTTAATATTTACCTATGAGATCTTCTTTACCTTACTAAAAATATAATCATGAAAACTAATTTAAAAAATGTATTGCTTTTATACTCTCATTAACCAGCCTTACACTTTATCACAGAATCATAAGCAAGTGCAACACCTTCAGACCGTAGCTATGATTGTTAAGAACCAGTTCAAGTAGAATATCAGCAATTGGTATGCTACTCGCAACAAAACAATTTTACAACCCAAAGTAACATTAGGTAATGCAGAAATAAAGAAGCAGATGACCTGCTAATATTTATAACAGGTTATTATATGGTATAGGAACGGTACTGTACTATGCTGCTATCTAAACTTAACTCAGCCTGGTCACTGTGAGCAAACTGCATGCTCTCCCAAAGGTTCTTAAGAATTTCCTCCACTCATTCAAGATTCACATCTCAACCAAATGCATATTTTGTTAATAAATTAATCCAAATTGTCCTAAGATGTATGATTTGATACTATGATGGTTTGGTAGCCCATACAGTACCAGTTACTGCTGTGTGCCTAAAGCTGTCAGGATAGGCTCTGAATGAACACAACCATATGACTGAAAGTGCTTCTTCAGGAAATGGGTGGTGGTAGACACAAGATAAGCCCTATCCAAGCCTGAGAGGTACAAGGTTTTTCTCAAATTTAGGTCTCCCTGAAAATTTTACTGCTATAAGGGATGTTACATTTAGCTCTAGCAGACAGAGTCTGCAGCATTGAATGCATCAGTAACTGACAGTAAAATATGGTAGTGAAGTAAATTAATATTTTTTTTAGTAATATAATGTAAAATGCTGAGCAGATGTTAAGAAAAGGTTACGTTTTGTAGTCAAAATTCAACCAGTGGCTAAATGATGAAGTGTACTTTGCCTGAGTCATGGACTACAGTCATAAATATTCATTAATAGAAGAGCACATTGTATTTAAGATGACCATCTGAAGTCTTTTTTCATTGTTATTGAGGTATTTGGTAACAACTTAAGAAAGGTCTCCAGTCTTATACTCTTCTAATGATTTCTGCAGGTGATTTCTTCAAACATCAGGACTGTGTTGTTTCACACAAATATGTGTTTGAGAACCTGCGATGATCTTGCCAACTAAGGATGGCAGGTACTTCAATCACTTATTTTTAAGAGAACTGCCACAAAAAATCTGTCCTCTTAAACAGAATTTATGCACATGGATTAAATGTTTGTTAAACTCCTCGTGTTGTTCAATCAGGCACATAGCATATTGCAAACCACAGTCTATGCGCAGGCTTTGATAGCCAAGGGATGTTAGATATCACATGCTGAAGTCATGATAAGGTGTGAAGTTACTTTTGTATTTTGTTCTCATATAATAGCTCAGCCTTGAATGCTTTTAAGGAGGAAAGCACTTGTCCTTTCCTTGTAAGTCAAGTGTGTTGAAATAAAGCTACATGAAATGAGAAACAGAAACCAACGTAATTGAAGAACCTGATAGCTGTTATTCTTTTTGCACCTCTTCTGTACAAAGAATTGTGAGGATTTCGTTAAATAACTAAAATAATAAAAAATTGTGAAAGCAAATGGTCCATGATGTGTTCGAGGAATATGTGTCAAGCCAGCACCTTGTTGTGAAAATAACTGCTACTGCAAAGTGTATAAAGGAAATTCATTATTTGCACTTCATCGTTCTTTTGATTGTGATGCTTTCAGATATGGCTAGAAATAAAATAATTTCAAATCTGCTTACTCCAGTTCAATGGTTCATCAAGTCTATTACAGGAGCACTGGGTGCAAAGCAGAAAAGAGACATGGACATGATGTCAATCAGTCTTAGAGGTCACTCATATGCATACCACCAATTTGGTGGTTGCAGCATCTTAGAAACAGCTTCCCTCCTGAAAGTTTTCACAAACTATAGTTTCCAGAGTTGACAAGGAATGATGAGATAGTCAAACCTATCCAGTTCTACAACTGAAAACCCCTTGTTAATGAGAGAGGTCAGGGGATAATGGCCAGACCCACCCTTTTGGAAATGTTCTCAATTTATGATAAAACATTAAATCGCAGTGGATTTAATTTGTCTTTTTGACACTTTTCAAAGTAAAAAGGCTATTTAGTGACAAAGTGAAAACAGATATCTGCAAAGAAGTCTAAATTAATTTTAAATATAAAGCATAAAATAATTAATGGCATAAGAATTCACCCCTTCAAGTTGGTGTTTAGTAGATGCACCTTTAGCAGTAGTGACAGCCTTGTGTCTGAGTGCACAGGTTTCTCTCTATCTGTTTTGCATGTGAGGGCTCTGCAATGTTTTCCCATTCATCTTTGCAAAACTGCTCAAGTTCTGTCAAGTTGTTTGGGGGTAATGAGTGAAAAGACTTTCACAAGTCCAGTCACAAATTCTCAGTTGGATTGAGATCTCTGCCTGTCTTAATCAGACATATCAAAATCAATTCCAACTCTCTACCACTCTACTTGGCAACTTATTTCTTGTGTCTGGGGTACTTGGCAAGAAAAAAAACATGTCCTGCACTACAAGTAAAACCGCTAAAACTGCCTCTCGATTCCTTAACTGCCTCCACACTTAAAAGCTTCTCCCAATTTATCTTACTTAGGTTTTGCTGCATATGCTTAATTTTTGACCTCCTAAAATGAAACTGATTTTGTTTTAGAATATGCACTCAGCTAAAACACTGTAAAACTGTTTGCATTATGGCAACTAGATCCTAATGCATCAATCACCTTTACCCCTTCAATCCTATCCTGATTATTACAGAATACTAAATCTAGACAGGCCCCCTTCCTCATCCCACTGGTGCTTTAACATGCTGTGTTACTGGAACAGACTGTGTTTACTGGAATTCTTGAATTTTAAATGACAATGCTTACAAATTTCATTTTTCATATTAAGCTCCTTTTTTGTTGTTACATTGTAAAAATCCAAAATGAATCCAAAGCACAATAAAAATGTGGAGAAAGTATTTACTAAAGCAATCACATTTGTGAATAACACCTTTTAGTTTGAATTATTGTTACTACTAAATTTATTCACTCCAGCACATGGCGCAAAAGATGAGTATAAAAAGCACACCAACAGACAGTGGGTAACAAATATCAGAATTGCCCCCTACGTTGCCCTACCCATATGCAAAAATCCTAATTTTTGCCTTCTTTGTATAAATGGTATATCAGGCTAGAAAAATGCTGTAATACTCAACTGTATCAATTACATAGGCACATCATAACAAGAATTCACTGAAAGTAAATTATTCAAATTTTAAACATACACATGGGGCTGATATTCAGGTATACATTTAGATTAGGGGACATCATGGTGCATCTGTTAGTGACTTACTGCAATGTAACAAGACCTTAGCAAAGGCTTTGTTTGTGTATCATAGCAACAGGTGACTAAAAGATACCCTATGGCAACCCCAGCTAAAGTGTTACTGTTATTGTTTTCTGACTGTGCCTCCCTATGTACAATGTGCTATTGTTTAGAAATGATAAAGCAAATGTATTTAAAGAGGAGATTACTTACAACACAGTCAAAGTTTGGAATCGTAGCATACTTGTATGAATACGGATACAGCAGCATTTGAGCATAGGCATGAATTGAAATGTAAGCCTTCACACGCTTCTTTTGCTTTCGAAGAAAATTGGCAACAGCTTTCACCTCAGGTTCAGATTCAGGAAATGGCCCACAGTAGGTCTCAGAACATGGATGAGATGAAGCTCCTTCTTCTAGATTGGTAGAAAAAGAATATAATCAAGGAATTAATAAAGATATAACTAAGATTTAAACTGGGCAAACGGTTTTGAGTTTTTAACAAGATGTTGTTCATGTTCTACTTAAGAAAATTAACCAAAGGCTTTCCAAGCAAGATTTTTAACATTATAGTTAGCCTAATAAAAAGAAATACAAAAAGAGGAGATTATTTTTTCAAAGTGTGTCGTAAATGGTCTCAAGTCAATATTAGGCCCATAATAGTCAGTAATAGGACTACTAACTTCTCTTGGTATCAGAGCACAGTGGTTGTTTTATCACTCAACCTCTCAAAATGTTCTCAGAGTCACAAGGGGCAAGAATCCCAGACCACCACAAGACCCCATCCAAAATAACACCCACATTTTCACTGGGGCCATTTAAAGGCACTAATTAACCTAGCAAGCATTATCTTTGGAGTTGTGTGAGTTAAACTTGCCATGAGAAAAAGCCCACAAAGACAGCAACTGGCCAATGGATTCTAACCCAGGACCCTAGAACCGGGAGGCAGCAGAGCTAAAGGCCATTCAGAACACAAAAGCCAAAAAAACAAATATTTTAAAATAATATTTTTTTTTCTACAGTGGCAGATGATAAAAGAGAAAGCATATAATATTAAATTAAACAAAGGTAAATCCTAATTCCTCTAATACATGTCTAATACATGTGTTTCTACTTGTCTTCCTTGTGGAGCAGCATCTACACTAAAAAACAAGTAAATCACCATCTTATATAAACAGCTAAGTAAAGCAGCAAACTATTTTGTACACTGGCAAATAAATAATACACTGTGTATAATCATACAGAGAGTGAACAAGTCAGTACTACTACATCAAAAAGCAAAGAACATAATCTAAAAGAGAGAATTGAATAATATACAGCATGTCACATTTAAAATAAATGGACTGCACCTCCTTGGGGATGTGATTGACAGGAATAAATCAAATAGATTTTATGGGTATGCAAGTGATTACCTGCATTATACAGCTACAAATAAAAAATAAAAAAAACCACAGGTAAACATGGATGTGTGAGTGAGTCTTTAAAAGGCTGTATTTCTTGTTTTCTACTCCAGAAAACTTTTAAAACTTTTTTAGTGACTTTTGTGTTTTGCAATTCTGAAATTACCAGTGAAATGAATTTTAGTGCATTTTTGTGAAAACTGTATGTGAATGGAATCTTGTTTCGTTTATCTCCAGGGCAAAGTGTATTGTTTCTGTTAATCTCCTAAGTTTACTGTAAGCTGTTTCTTCTCTCATTGCAGTCTGATTGGTTCTGAGCCTCTGTTTGACCCTCATTCCCATTTGATTAAATTCAATTCAGCTTTATTGTCATTGCACACTGTACAACTACCTTAACAAAGAAAAGCATTACTGCATCAACCTAAACTGCAAATAGTAGTAAAGTTGAAAGCTAAATAGATAAATATGAATATGTACAGAACAAAAAAGATTAATAAGATATTAGAAATTAAGTTATGGCTGGGATCTGATCAAACAAATTGAAAATGGCTATTTTTTCAAGTAGTAAAATGCACCATTGAAACTGCTGCACTGATGTACATCTTTAACACCGAGTTAACTTACATGTGCAATCAAACTATTCAACAGTAGTTATAAAGTTAAAATAAAACTTTTTATAAAAATAACATATGGCACAAAATACAATTAAATTGCATTTTCTTTCATTATGTTGAGTGACTTTTTTCCTTCACTTACAGGGACCATAATAAAAGGAAAACATAAAAACTGGTTATGCCGAAAGCCAGGGTTATATCTGCCTGTTTGCGCCATATTAAAGAGGAGGCCAACATAACCCCAACCTGTTCCTGTCCATTACTGCATCCATAAAGCAGTATGCATAAACCATGAGAAGTCTACCTGGCCATCCAAGAGGGACAAAGGATAGGCTTTCAAAAATCTGCCATTTCTTTCCAAAGCGTTAAACACATTTTCAACAGGCTTTTCTCTTCTGGGGCCCAAATTGCTGTTATTCTTGTTTCTACATCTCTCTACAAACTAATAAAAAGACTGTAATTATTGTGATCAACCTTTGACTTGTTTCTTACTAAAATAATTCATTTAATTTTCCATTTGCTTTGTGACCTGTTATGCAGATTCCCATGGCAAAACTAAGTGCTATTCAATACGGAAGCAATTTTTGCGGACTTTTATTTCAGTCATGTTCTGTGGGGCAAATACTGTGCATTTAGAAGCTTAATATATAATGTAACAAGGAAAACACAGCATTGAACATTTCGAGAATCAATAGTAGAGAAAGCGCTAAGAAATGTGCTAACAAGCTTGGTTAATGGTGTTGAAACAGCTAATCTCAGTGAAAAGCTGAAAATGCACTGCAAATCTTACCATATTAGATGAAGCTATTTCAGCCACAGAATAACCTAAATATAATCTCCTCTCTCACAGTACTTGCTGTATGTAACAAGTCACAGGCTGCCCAAAACTTGAAAGGAACTATGGAGTAGGAAATAGGATACTGAAAATTTATAGCTCTAATAATTCTTTTTCATGTTAATAATAGAGGATCTGTGGTAATATAACCACCCATTTTACTATCCGTGTGCAAGTCACTGCAAGGTAGTTTAAAGGATACACAAAAGCTACCAAGAAACAAAGGGTGGGGATGCTCGAAAGGGATGCACATCTCCAGGAATATTTTTTTTCTGATTATTGTACTTGCACATTCCTCTAGTTTGAATCACATGCAAAGTGTTTTGTGCAAAAGCAAAAGTTTAATATTAAACATAAAAAACTGAGAAGCAGCACCTAGATGATAAGCATAAATGGCACAGTGAGACATCTTGTTCAAAGAATTTGTGTCCTGCCAAATGAAAGTGCATATTTTCATATATTCTGAAAGGATCAAATCTTGTCAGTAGGTAAAAAGCAATTATTTAGTTCTGTGCATTCTTCACGAACATATGATTAAATTAAAAACTAAATAATTTAGTTCCCTAGCCAACTTTCACTAAAAGAGTCAGTTTCTCTATTGGTTCACTTCAAAGTCCACTGTCAACTCAAGTCAACTTTACTGTTGTGTGTACACTGTACAAAATGTACATATTATCATGAAATTGTAACTTGTATGTATATCTCCTCACAATAATACAATACTCACAAAAGTAACACAAATAAAAGTAAACATAGCATTCAATACACAGTATATACATACACAAATACATACACACACATAATATATCCCTCCATTGTCCAACCCGTTGAATCCGAACACAGGGTCACGGGGGTCTGCCGGAGCCAATCCCAGCCAACACAGGGCGCAAGGCAGGAACCAATCCCGGGCAGGGCGCCAACCCACCGCAGCGCGTAATATATATAATATAATTATGACCAATTTATATTTGCAAGTGTTTGTTTACACACATCTATTTATAAAATGTTTGTACTGTGAATACCAAAAATGGAAGGGCAGGCATCCCAACTGGGTTGGGGGCTAATTCTTGACTTGCCCAGGAAGCTATAGTGGAAGCTCAACACAGAGGATGGTACAATCCCAGTCAGTTTGGAAAGGTAATGGTTGGACTTACGGATATATGCTACCAAGTGCAATTCATTCTGCAGTGTGAGAGGTTGCAGTATCCTTCTGGCTTTGTTTCAAATTGGACACCAGCAAAGTTTCTTGGGATGAGTAGTGTGAAAGGGGTACTACCAAAAGGAATTGTGGGAAGAGAATCTCCCTGGTCTGTGCAGCTTGCTTGTGGCCTGGATGTGCTCCTGGGTCCCACATAAAAGGAATCACTCTGCCTCATTTAGGGGGTCAGAGTTGAGAGTGGAAGACAACACTCAACAAGGAAGAGAGTCAGGAAATGAGGCAGTTACTACTATTGTATGGTGCAAAGTTGGACCGACTTTAAGGATTGCGAAGATATTAAGTGTAATAAACATCTTTGTTTTTTTCCTAGAACTATGTTCTGTGGAGTTGTCTTCTATGTTCAGAATTTGTTAGTGGTTACAATATATAATATATGTATTATGACCAGTGTCGCTGCTGATTTGTCATCTTTGACAGCGGCATTAGCTGCATAAAGACAGCATGGCAGCCGCTCTGCTGTGTTTTCTCCCGTACAGTTGGCAGCTGCATGCTGACACTCTGTTAAACAGTAAACCAATAGCAAAGCAATACAACTGCCCTTCGAGAAACTCCCTCTCAGAAAATATTTCAATGGCAAATGAGCACACTCTCAATTTGTCCTCTGCGGGATCAGCTGGAGGTTTGCAGGCTTACAGCATTACGTGCTTGTTGCATGATGTTTAGAACATTTAAACCCGAGCGCTGACCTGTCTGTTTGCTCAATCTCCTGTCCTCTTTCCTCCAGACTGCGTCTATCCCTTCCACAGCTTCCAAGCCACTGAACCTGCTCAATGAAAAAGGTTTTGTGTTCTTTTAATCTGAAGAAGGGAGCTTCAACCTGTGTGCTTGTGTGCTGAAGAAACCCCCCTATTTGTGAATAAAGCCTCAAGACTGTTCCTACCTTCTTGGCAAAGTTATTCTTTCATTGGAAACCTGGTCTCGCCTTCCTTCATGTAATTCTGCGACCCAAACTTGACAGTATGTATTCACATACAGTGGTGGAATATTAAAGTGTTTATAATTCTTGTTATTATGATTGATTATTCAGCAATCTAATAACCTGTGGGTAGATACGTACGTTCCTTAAATCTACTTTTGTGAGTGCCACAGTACTGTTTGTCAGTAGAAAGAACTGAACAAAGCCACTGTGCAGTGTGGCTAACATCTTTAATAATACTGTTTGCCTTCCTAAAGTACGAAGTGTTGTGCATGTCCCAAATAGAAGGAAGTTGGTTGCCAGTAATATTCTGGTTGCACCATAACCACCCTCGGTAGTGCTTTACATTTTCAATCAGGTGTCATACCAGGATGTGATGCAGCGAGGATGGTCTATAGACATTCAAGAAAACAAATGGAAAAATGTAAGCTATCGTCAGATATCTGAGGAAGTAGAGGAATTGGTGAGCTTTTATGACAAGAGAGAAAATGTGTTGTGCACACTTCACTTCAACAGTCAAGGTGACTCCAAAAAAAATAAAATAAATCTCAACAGATTTGGTCTGCCTTCTGCTTCCCAGCTAAGACTTGGTTCAAGTTCATTTTTAATGCTAATTCAATTCATTCCACTAGGGTCATATGACTTGTGGTCAGGGTTAAACACAAATTGTCTAAGGCCACCTTATGGGCATGCTGACCTACTCACAGTGACTTTCTTGTCACCTTTAATCACAATCTCTCCTAAGTTACATAAGTATTTTATATTAAATACTAGCTAAGTTACCCATCTTTAATAGGGTAGATTACAACTTAAAAACCAATAAAGGAATAAACGGCATTTTGTTTTAAACTTCGTGAATAAATATTAATTCCACTTTAAAATAATATTATGTTTAAAATTAAATTAAAATAATAAATGTTATTTACAGAAAGATTCTAAGGGGACTGAGGGTCTGGCAAAAATGATGCATGGAACCAATGTTGGATGCAGAAGTACCATAACAAAGAGGGTTATTGTTAATGCCACTGTTGAATTTATCTCCTAAATCTCTAAGTGGTCCTCTGGCATTTGATTCTCAAGAAAGTTCTTAATGTGGGATATGCCTTAAGATATTAGATTCCACATATTTTTCATGTCGTTGAAGGGATTCAGCTTCTCTTAACTCTCTATGTCTCTGTTGATCAGTCTCCAGTCACGTTCTGCTACACTCTCGTCCTCCCTGATTCGGGTGTCTGTCTCCTGGTCAGTTTCCAGCTACAGGAAGTGTTCCTCTAAACTCTCTGCTTCCCTTGCCCGAGTGTGCCTCTCCCTATCAGTTTCCAGGCACTGTGAGCTTCCCTCATAGCTTTCTGGTCCTCTTCTCTGTATATGACATTCTATATCTGCTGCTTAGCACTTGTTCCTCTTGGATTTCAGCCCCTCTTTTTTGAGCATTCACTCCGTTGGCAGTTTGCAGCTAAACAGTTGTTTTGCTGTTCTTGGCTTTTTAGAATACTGCATCAGATGTTTTCATCTAACATCAGCAAATTGGCTCTCTTTCCAAAAGGAATATTATTTGATAAAATGAATGTAATCAGAAGTATCAAAATACACTGACTTTCTTTCCTAGAACATGAATGGCTAGATATGAAAGAGAGTACTCTCAACAAAAATATTTAACTGTCACAGTCTGTCAGTTCGCCTCCCAGAGGCAGCACCAAGGTAATGCATACATTGCTTTTTAAGTAGATCTACCTTTAATTTATCCCTAGCATTCATGAAAATTTGTTTGTGTGTTTCTTTGATTTGGGACTCAAAATCTAAGAAATAATGGGTCACATAGCAAGATTTCCCAAGGAAACCGCTAGAGCCATCCCAAGCCTATACTCTGACCGGGATCAAGAGGGCTATACATACCAAATTTAATTTTAATCTCTCGAGTTCTCGAGTGATGCCTGCACATACTGACACCAAGCCAGACATTCTTAACTTTATTTATATACATTTAGCACCTGCCTGTAGCAATCTATTGATCTTCTGTTATAAACAATATTAACAGAAATGATGAAACAGAGAAACAGCGCTTGGATATCACAAGCTGCACCCTGGCAATTTAAATACAGTATATAGTTAATTACTCAATCTCCATATCACATAAGTGATAACAACCACAAACATTTTGCTTGTCACTAAATTTTGGTGATCATCCAAAAAACAGAAAACAAAATGACATCACCAGAATAATGTTAACAAATGAAAACAACCACAAAAAAATGTAAATAGATAAAAAATTAAACAGCCTGATTGCCAGGATTTAGAGCATTAGAACACTCTAGATGAGAACAGGCCATTCAGCCCAACAAAGCTTGCCAGTCCTATCCACTTATTTCTTCCAAGAAAACATCAAGTCGAGATTTGAAAGTCCCTAACGTCTTACCGTCTACCACACTACTTGGTAGCTTATTCCAAGTGTCTATTGTTCTTTGTGTAAAAAAACACTTCCTAATGTTTGTGCGAAATTTACCCTTAACAAGTTTCCAACTATGTCCCCGTATTCTTGATGAACTAATTTTAAACTAACAGTCTCGATCCACTGTACTAATTCCCTTCATAATTTTAAACACTTCAATCATGTCACCTCTTAATCTTCTTTTGCTTAAACTGTATAAACTCTTTTAATCTTTCCTTATAATTCAACCCCTGTAGCCCTGGAGTCAGCCTAGTCGCTCTTATCTGGACCTTTTCTAGCGCTGCTATGTCCTTTTTGTAGCCTGGAGACCAAAATTGTACACAGTACTCAAGATAAGGCCTTCCAAGTGCATTATAAAGGTTGAGCATAACCTCCTTGGACTTGTACTCCACACATCATGCTATACATCCTAACATTCTGTTAGCCTTCTTAATGGCTTCTCTACCAAAACCCAGATTTATGACAGCTTCTTGAATATTGTCAGATGTTGAGAAACCTCTCATTGCTTAATTGTACTGATATTAAAACCCATTAAATTTGGTAAACATTTTGTATGTAGAATGCATATAAACACTTATATGGAATTATGAACTTAATTACAAATGACAAGAGATAAAAATTAGCATATCTTATTTTTGGTGTAATCTCCTGAGCAGTGGAATGTCTTGTGGACTGTGCCATGCTTGTGGAATGTTTGCTAGCATGCCAGGAATTTATTCCATGGTTTATGTGTATGTAGCTGTTTGATGCCTAAAGTGTGGGAGTTGAGATTTCAAATGTGCATCATGGATCCATTCTCCTTGCAATTAGGATGCTTTTTCTTTTTCCCCCATTCTTACCCTCTTGCTGTGCATTCTCTTTCTCTATGTCTTTGTCATTTGCTCTCTCAGTATGTGGCAGAATCTGCCAGTTTTTTTTTTTTAGCCCTTGTGTCCCATTTAAATGTGTGAAAAATGGAATAAAGTGAAAAGAAATGTAAATGGTGGATGGAATGAACTTTATTCAACTAGAATAAACTTGTTTAAATGATTCAGAATATGACAGTACTTAGTTTACATGCATATGTGCTCACCTCTCATTACACCAAACACTAAGAAGTGACTCATGTAAGGAAGGGCTGTGTTTACAAATACCATTTCATGGAGGGAGACAGAATATCCAGTACACAAATGTGAAATTTGTTTATTTATTATGGGAATAAAAACACACAGTCTCATGTGACATTAACCTCTTGCACTTCTATTTACATGGAGTACCACTCATTTTATTAATGTCTCCATATTTCAAGGGTTTTTTTTTTTCTTTAGATAAATCTTCTCCGGGATGTATATAAAATGCAGCTTGGAAGTCTGCTTAACCAATACACAATCTTATTACTAGCTCTCAGCCAGCTTATAATAAACATAAATGATCACTTTATTGTAGTGTATAAAAAAGTGGGAAAGCACAAATCCCTAATATTTATCCATTTTAAACCACTGTGTATTATCTTTGCTATAATTCAGAGTTTCTTGTAGTGTAGTTTATGTTTTGCAGATATTAATTATGCATTTTTGGATGGTAGTTATTTTTATCGATATTATGGTGACATCAGAATTCTGCCATTTTGTTTTTTTTTGACAGGGCATCTCCCTTTTGTGGTGCAAACTAAAGGATGATGCCATCAAGTTACGGTAATGACATCACACTGGCAAAACATGGGACATCATCATATCATTGCTATTTGAGATGACAATGTGATCAACTCAGTGTCCTAGTTTTGAAATCCCTTGCTTTCTATTAACACCTTTTTTATTATTAGTGTTGTTTTGAGATGAAAGGGGCTTCTGTGAAGATTTTAGTGATGAAGGTTTGCTTGCTTTTGATTTTTGTTTTGTGATTAGAGGTTATTCTTTTCTGTGGTATTTTAGAACTTTTGCTTGTTTCTGATGAAATCTCCTCTGCTAGTCCCTTTTTGATTTCCCATCTTTTGGTCATTTATTTACGTAATTTGTGCCTTCTGGCACATCTGTTCCCCTAATTTTTTTCCTAACACTATCTCATTCAATGATAAATATTTACTTTTAAATGCAGTACAGAAAAGAAGATAATTATTTAATTTGTTACATACCCTTTCATTTTGTTGTTCTATTGTTAAATCTATAAAATCACAAACGGCCTATGGAAAAATAACATGAAATCTCTAGGAAGAAATAAACTGCAGATCGGGTGAGTTATAAAAAAAAGTCACAAATATGTTTGATTTACTAAAAATATTTTTGCCAAGTTTCATATTTGTTTGATTATTTTTTAAAGACAGCAACTGAAGAAATACTAAAAAAAGAATAAATCGTACTACACATATATGTAGTATGTGTAGTCTCCTAAAAAGCTCAGAGGATCCAGAAAACAAAAGCCAGAGACATAGACCTGAAATATAGCAGATCTGGGTCAATACTGAATAATCCCTGGAATGGCTCTCTTGCCATAATTACCTGAAAAGCAAAAGATAAAAATATACAAGATGGGATAATGACATTCACAAGAAAGAGCAGGAATTTTAAGACTTATCTCATCTGAAGTAAAACAAAAAAATGTGTTCATGACCTTAGCATTAGACAAAACACATTAAAATAGAATTCCTTGTAGAGATTAGTTAAAAAGAAACCTTTAATAACAAACAGAATGTTAATATTTATCTTGTTGGCCGCAATGGTACAAATGGTCCTAAATACATCTGGTAGAATGTTTTATGGGAAGATAAACAAAAATGGACCTTTTTGATCTCCATGTGTTTCATGATGTTGGATGAAAAGCAGGCACTTTGTTCTACAATAAGCACATCATTTCATTGGTGACAATTCAGTTCAGAGAGCTTTCACAAGGTTACAACAATAAAGCATGACAAAAAAGATTAGGCCTTACATCATTGCACACATAGCAGAGCTGAGGTTTCATTGAGTATTACCTTAGTGGTGGTCTCTCTAATATTTTATTAAATATTAAAAACTCACAAAGGAAATTCCTATTCATCAGGTAAAACATGTTTGTTTTCAAATTCAATTAAAGTCTTAAGTGGGCCAGCACATGGTGAATACTCTTAGAGCATTTTCCTTTTTACAGGCATTGACGGTACAGTATCAGCTTTTAAAACCCACACTGAAATGTAGTCCAGTCTATCATGTTAAACAGGGTGACCAGTAGTCACCCATAATGCCTCCCAGATAACTCTCCTAACACATTATATAAGACTGGCATAGTGACCAGCTGGCTCTACACCCATGACTGTATGAATAACTTTAAATGTACCATTTGCCTTTTAATACCATAAATCTCATCCTTATGTGACCTTTCTGATTGAATCCATAAAACAGAACACTATTCAAATGCAACATCTACCACTTCACCAGGTATGTTTGTTAAATCATAAACTATCATAAAGATGGTTTGGGGTGCCATTAATGCTTCTTACTAAGAAAAAGTTCAATATCTAGTGGCTCCACATATTTTGAGCCAGAATGCATCCCACAGTTCATCCATCATGAACTAATAAACACCAAAGATCAAATGGTGTCACCCAGTAATAATACCTTGTGTAATAAAATAATGATGTGATATAAATCTTAGGCTAAAGTTATCTTTTCTAATAATCAAGTATTTAACACTGGTTATGGATTATAGCATATGCTGAAGCGTTTATCTGTACTATTATTATCTTAGTTTTTAATGTGCAGAGAAATAAGTTTTAGCTTACCACACCATTTCACTTTCCAGTTTCGGTTGGCGTCCACACCACGACATTGATATCTGGAGATTTTAGAACGAGTTTTTCTCCAGAATCGGTCCTGGTAACAAAACATATCCTTTAGGTGAAGGCAGTACATAAAACTCTATAAATTGTATATTGCATTATTTACATTTGCCAAACAGAAAAATGAATATTTTACACACCGTAGTCCAGCTAAAATGGTAGCCATCGACATTGAGCACAGGCATTATGTAGAAGTACAACTGGTTCAGTAACCGTCTTGTCACAGGGTCAGTATTGTAGGAATGCAATGCCTAAAATAAGATATTCTGTTCAGTGAAATAATGTCAGTCTTTAATTTATATAATAATATTTATGGACAAAGACATCCCAAAGCACATTACAGTATATTTTTTGAAAGTCTGTCTGCATAATGTGAGCACAGGCATTTTAAGCAGCTTAGGACCACAGGGTAAGTAAAAGTTTGATATATCTGCAATGTCATGATTTTCAGTCCAGCTTCCTAACCATGTAGCTACAGTAATTCTGCAAATGAACCTTTGCTGTTTATGAACCTTTGCTGTTTATTGTAATGCCTTAAAAGATAAAAACCAGAATTTATTAATTTAGGTATGTTTACAAGCCTTAAATTTAACGCCATTTGGCTTGCTCTCTCTCTCAGGGGTGGGGATCGATCTGTTCTTAACTTAATTTTTCTTTTTGTAAAAACTTGATTGCTTTATATGGGTTGTAATAAAATTTATAAAAATAAATTAAAAAAAAAAGATAAAGACCATTTACTGTTGTATGTAACAAGGGAGGAAGAATACCTTAGGGTATTATTTAGAACTTTTAATTTTCTGTTTTCTTCTTAAAAATAAAAATTTCAGTGTGTTCTTTCCATTCAGAAAAGATATTCAGCATGCTGCTGGAGGTCATATACAGAGGTTACATATATAGATAAGTTCTTATATGATAGATAGATAGATAGATAGATAGATAGATAGATAGATAGATAGATAGATAGATAGATAGATAGATAGATAGATAGATAGATACTTTATTAATCCCAAGGGGAAATTCACATTGAGGTGTATTAATACTTCAGAGTGTCTTACAGGCCTTGGTCTTACAGGTGCTCTCGGTTCTCCTCTTCTTACTCAATGAGTAACCAAAAATAAGTCACTTATTTTGCTAGTGTGGCAAATGTAAAAATAATACTTTGTAATACTATTGTGTTAAGCTAGTTCCCAAAAGGGCTATGAAAAATAAAGCTTTTTTTATTATTATATGTACAGGTAGGACACATTTGCATACGGACAGGAACAAAATACATCACTGCAATTTAAACTTTGTGCCATGAAATTCTTTCTGATCATAAGTTTTTTAAAAGGACATACAAAATGATGTGCATTTACAGCTGAGAGAATTCAACAGGGTAACATGGCTGACAATGGTTAGCAGTTTTCTAAGGTCCTGGGTTAATTTCCTAGTCATATCACCATCATAGTGATGTTCTCCCCATCTCTGGGTACTCTACAACCCCAAATACATGAAGGCTCTGCATGCTGAGAGTTTGTTAGCATATCCATGTCCTCTTATTTGGTGTTGTGGCTCTGAGGCTAGGGATCTGCACTGGTGATCGGAAGGTTGCCGGTTCAAATCCATAAATGCCAATAGGGACTCTGCTCTGTTGGGCCCTTGAGCAAGGTCCTTAACTTACAATTGCTGAGCACTTTGAGTAGTGAGAAAAGCGCTATATAAATGCAAAGAATTATTCCTATTTATCCATGACTTGTGTTTGATGTTTCATTAGTCATTATTCATGATAAGTTAGGATGGTATGGTGATTTTGAGGCTCAAGGGGCATTGTTCAATGGGTGACCCCAAAGCTCATGAAAAAAGACAGTCTCTCCCTTAGGGATTAATAAAGTATATCAAATAAAAAAAACCATTTCCTTCACATTAGGTCTGCAATTAATTACTTAAATATTTTTATTATTACTATTTAAGAATAAATATAGCTTCTTTTGTGCCATTGCTCAAAAACGTGAAAGCAGGCAATATATTTAATATATACATGTTAAACATTAACATATTCTGAATGCTGATACTACAAGACAGTGGAAACCTCCATGACAAGGCAAAACTGACTTGGTTTGCCTCTCATCTTTAAGTAACAGCTGAAAAGCACTGCCATCCAGTGGTGGTTTTCTGTTATTACACTTCAATGTAAGTATGCAGCTGTGATGTTCACATCACATAGTAAATTATTTTGGCAACAGACTCTAAATTCTCTTTCAGTATTAATCTGTGCTGATGCTCTAATAGATAAGCCAAAAAATTAAACATAACAATAAGGAGGAGGATAAACCTGAAAATAACAGCTAAAGATATAAAAGTTGAGTTGATAAATTGGAAAGTTAACCACTACAGTCATCTTCATTATTGTGGAAAAAGTAAGCTTATAATGCAGCTAAATATTGAAGTACTACATTTTTCAGAATACATTTCCCAAGATTCAAGGAAACTAAATCCTCTTACTTCTTTTACAAACCACTGACAGAAGGCAGGACCTATCCATTCTCTGGCATGAACCCCACAATCAATCCACACTGCTTTCTTGTAATGTTGGGATTTCTTTCCCAGCTGAAAGAAAAAAAAAAAAGAAAATATTAGCTAAATCTTTCAGGAAGATGTTTAGAAGTAAATTGAATTCATTGGCTCTAACCTGCAGAACATAAAGGGGTCTTCTTTCGAAGGACTGCCCAATGGAGAAAAGACGAATAAAACTAGGATGTGTTTTGTTCATTTCATGCATCCAGCTTTGTATCTAAAAAAAACAAAATAACCATAGAAAGAAAGAAAGAAAGAAAGCAAGAAAGAAAGAAAGAAAGAAAGAAATTAATTTTCTGAAGCAAACAAAAAACATTTCCAAGTTCAGGAAGCTGTGAATGAAGTAATGGCCTCATAGCTTACCATCCGGGCCAAATGACCTCTAGCGATAAAGAGGCATTGCCACAATGGTCTTACTCTCTATTCAAAAACATGCTGGATCACCTATCCTCTAGAACCCTGGAGGAGCACTGCACATGTCCACACAAGCGTCAACATTCTCTTTTATTCTAGTGCCCCTGACTAAAACACTACATTTTCAACTACTGTATTTTTCTTCATATCTCTCCTGCTTGTTTGAACCTAACATAAGTAAAAAGTCAAACAAATCATAAAAGGTATATTTCTCTCACTAACAGTATAATCTCTTTCTCTTCTCACAGCAAAGAGGAGATGCCCAATGAGGGAGACCGACTCCACCCCTTCTAATCAGAGGATTATATTATCATGGTGCTCACAGACGGTGGTGTCTTATTCTGGACTGATCTCCAACAAAGATGGAGCTCCGAATCACACTTGAAAGGCTATAAAACAGCAACAGCAGCTCTTTATTTTGGTTTAGATGCACCACTGTGTCCTGTTTTTGTTAAAAACTTTTTTTGTTAATTGAATGTTGGTGTCATAGCTTGCACAATCACAATATATTAGTACCTTAACAACAATTGTCTACCAGTTGTAACTGGTTATCTGGTTAATTTGATATACAGTATAGTACAGTTACATCAAATCTCTTGCAATTTCCTGTTAAAATAAAGCAAAATTTAGTAAAACAGAAGTGAAATAAGAGTGGTATTGCCACATAAAAATGACAAACCACAACATAACATAACAAATTGCACACAGTAATACATTAAATTGCATTGCATTCAGCTGACTTTTCATGATGATTTCAATGCTATTGTCAGGAGTGAAGCCATGGGTCTCACATCTGACAAGTGGAACTACAGGATGTAGTAGGCAGCTATCATAATCAAGAATTAGTGTGTCACTGTCATTTATGCTTTAAATTGTTATGCCAACAAATAAGGTGACATTTTTTGCTATATTTACATATTTACACATAGATATGTCTAGTATTTACACACACACACAATAAAATATTTAGCTTATATCAGAAATAAAAGACATTACTATATATGTGCTGCAGAGCAAGGCCATTTTTGAAATGCAAATATCTTGAGAGAAATAAGATAAATAAAATTACAGCCTTACAGAGGCTTCAGGTTGCTGAGGGAAAGAGTGGGAAAAGACGAGTGAACAGGTAATTGTATCACTTATTGGGCAAATGCTGTAAATTATATTTTACTAGGTGATAGAAAGGGCAAAGCTAAAATATGCTAGTGTTGCTCTCGTTTTTTCATGAAGTCATTGAGTCACCTTGACTTTGCACCTTTTTTCTGCACCAAGGCAATGAAACATAGCTGAGTAGACAAAACCTGAACAATAGAAAACAAACTCGTCCAGGTTTCTGTTGTATCTTGTTTGATAATGCTGAAGTACAGCCTTCACACCTGTTTGCTTCAAATGTCAGCCTTAAAAGTCAAGCTGATTTTTTTTCTCTAATGCTTGTTTGTTTTGTCCTCAACCACCTGTTCTGAGGTGTTTATGGATGTTTTAAGGCTATTATTATTCTTGAGATAAACTAACCTATTTTGCAGGGTGCATGTTCCCCATGCAAAATATATATGTCAGAGGTCATTAAACCCAAGAGTCCAAGTCAGCCTGCTGCCTCTGCCAATAAAGAATTTTTTTTTGATTAACAAGCATACAAAACTACACACCAGATTTTAAGGCAGCTGCCAAGGTGACATGACTAAGCACATCTCTTGAGACAATGTGAAAAAGATTGAGGGACAGTTGGAACTTCTGACTGCTCAGAGTGAATCCTCAGTTGAATCAGGAAACTGATTCTATTAGTCCTAAGGTGAAATTCCCAGAAATCCTACGTAAACTGCTATCTTCAGTTTCATATTCTGGCTGAAATCAGCCTCATTCCTGATGTCTACAATAACCTCCTTATTTGAGGACATTTAGGGTAATGCTGGGTAAGGAAGCATGATATCCATCCTTCCATTATCCAACCTGCTATATCCTAAAACTGGGTCACGGGCGTCTGCTGGAGCCAATCCCAGCCAACACAGGATATGTAAAGGGTCAAAGCACCTGGAAGTTCACTTTTTTATCACCACAACCTGTTCAGGGCAACTGCAACACAGATTGCACATTCCTTATTATTATGAAGTATAATATGTAAAATAGAAAACTAAACAAAATGTAGCAATGACAATGCCACATTAGAGACATCACTATCTTTATATGGTGTGGAGTGGTGGCTCTGAGGTAGGCATCTGCACCGGCAATTCGAAAAGTTGCTGGTTCAAATCCCGTAAATGCCAGAAGTGATTCCACTCCGCTGGACACTTGAGCAAGGCCCTTAACCTGCAATTGATCCGTCCTGGGTATGACATTAATCTGCATCCAGCCCAACATGTAGGACCTCCAAACTTCAGGGAAAACTTGGGGGTTGGTGACATTCCAGCCACCATAAAAAAAACCTCACACTGGTCCATTCCATCTGAACTAGTGTGGTGCTGAGGTGTCACCTGCTACATGGCTGCACTCGGGTTCTAAGGTGGTTTGTAATGTGGTGGGTGCAGCAATGCACTGTATTAGCGCATATTCCTAACCTCCATCTTTATATATCATCATCTCATAATTAGACCGTTAATAGCTAATTAAAGAAGAGGAAGAGATAAGACTAAAATCTAGAAAATGTGCTGTAGATAGTACACAATTTGTTTAACAAATGATGAAAAGTGAGGTTTAGTCCAGTTTTAACGATGAGACCATGATGTCATGGTCATGGCACATAACCTAAAAAACTGTTCAGAAACTTCAGTATTTCTGTCAGACAGGTGCAGCCTTCTCAGTGTACACATCTAGCTGAAGCTTCTCATTAACAAGGCAGCACCCCATCAAACTTGGAAGACAGTGCATGTATTGAAAGAAAGCGCAGGAATTCTTAATGATCCTATAATCCGAGAGTGGCTATACAATGCAGGCAAAGGGAATAGAAAGAAAATTACAAAACAATGGCAGAATCCATAAACAGATAAAAATTAACACTGTGAATTCAGTATAAAAAGTAATACAAAATTAAATACACATCTAAATAACACCTTGGAACTGGTGTTGCATAGGCAGGATTGGAGGGGCTGGGCGCAAATAGCAGACAAAAGGGCATAAGGAAGAACTTTCTGCAGCACCCAGGCTAATCCTTGACAATTTGTAGTGGTTGTTCTCATGAAACATTATTTTCTAAATATTTTGAAATGCTGTTGTACTGTGCAAACAAGTGTTTTAGAACAATAAATTCTAGCCCACTTTTCACCAATTAAAGCTTTAAAAAAGTAAATGTGAACGTACAAGGTTTAAGCAGAGTAACTAAAATGCTAAACATTTAGACTGGAAACTGCTCCTGCTGCACTCTCTGAGGTTTTGTAATTGTCCGCCTCACCCAGTACATCTGAGAGCTGTGGTCACAAAGGCAGTGTCCAAGTGGATCGGGACTAGACACTATGCCCATTAACATTTTCTCTTGACCTACCAGACACTGAAATAGGACTGACTTCCATGAGATTACAGGGGATGTGTGACCAAGCAAAGCATCTGGCACTTTAATTATACCTTTGGGAAAGATGTTTAAGACAGAAGCATTTAGTGAAAGACACAAACAGTAAAATACTTGCATTTTGAGAATTGCTTTTTTCATCATAGTTGGAATCACCACATCTAATGAATGTTATCTGTATGCACCAGTAATGTTAAATATTATTGAAGATAGGAAAGATATCCTATTGTGGTCAAGTAAGAGTATTGAAACAAGACATTTTAAAATAAAAACAAATGAAATAAAAATACAGAAAATAAACAATGACATAATTTTTCAAAAAAATTAAAGTCGGACTCTTGTCCAAATGCAAAAAGTGGAAAATAAGGAAAATAATTACAGCAGACACAAAAAAATATGTATAAAACGTGGAAGCCATGTAGCCTAAGAAAAGATAGAATATTAAAGGTGCACAAAAAACAACAATAAAAAAATGCTGATTTCATGTTGAAGAATATGAAGAACGTTAGTATCCCAACATTATAGCTCCCGGCTCTTCATTAGGTATTAGGTTGATGAGGTGTGAATAGACAAGATGCAGAGATGATAAATGGGTAGGGAATGGGGGGGGTGGCAACTGAAAGAATTTTTTGGAAATTCATCTGCCAAATATTATACAGTACATTTTGAGGTTAACTGACCATATATGAGTGTGCCTGAGATGGACTGGCTCCTGTCAATCACCTCTGAAATGGATTAAACAGATTGGATAGATTTTATGTTATAATACATAATAAATGACATATTGTGGACAACTAAACATCCAGTATGTTGGAGAAACACTGATGTTAATGAAACAAATTGTGTGCTTCCTGCTTTTTTCCAGATGGCAGTCTTGAGCTACTACATTTATACGATGTACAAAGGATGATTAAGAAAAAGACAGTGACCATACTGAACCCAAAACAGCCAAGGGACTAAACAGGACTAAAATCAGACAACAGCAACAATGGGACATGAAATACAATCATTGAAACAAAGGTCATTGTAAATGAAGGAATAATCAAATTTGTTTCAAAATTGCAAGATGTTAAATGAGTACAGAAAAGTATTCATCAGATTAGAATTGCAACAAGTCTTCCTTGCACAAGGTAGTTAATGCCTTATGGGGACTTACACAACCAGTCAAAAGTTTGGATACGCACTGATATTTTCATGCTTTTGATAGAAACTGATACTCTTTTTTATCAAGATACCATTAAATTGATTTAAAGCACATAGCTAGAACATTATATTTATGTTTTAGTAGCTCTTACTGCTTGAAATGAGTGAGTTTTAATTTATTATTCAAATATGATTGCAAAGCCCCATTTTCAGTGTCCTAATGGTAAACTCAGCTTATCCTTAGTCATTTTAAATGCTATTTGGTTACTAAACAAACCTTTATAATTGTATTAGCACCACTGAAACTTGTTATTCTGCTCACTTGGGTTGCAAAGTACTGGCATTTCTAAAATTCAGTTCTGGGTTCACAAATCACCAAAATGAAACAGCTTTCTCAAGAAACATGTCAGTCTGTTGCTTTTTTCACAGTAAAAAGGTTATTCTATGTGATAGATTGCCAAATGTGAAGATTTCATACAATGGTGTTTTGAGATTAGGGGGGGGAAATTGCATTTAACAAGGACATAAAAATAAGGGGAAGGCCCAGATGCACAACTGCATTTAAGGATAAGGACATCAGAGTGTGTAGTCTGAAACACAAGCACCTTTCTGGTCCTCAGTTTGTCTCTTCCTTAAATACACAGCAAATCCCAGTACCATCTACAATAGAAAGTTTCAAAGAAAGAGCCATATCTGGAACAGGCAAATAAAAACAAAAGGTTAAAAGGGACAAACTATGATTAGAAAAGCATATTAAAGTCAGCAATCCTGAAAACTGGGCTTTGCAGTCCTTTGTGAATAATGAATTACAAGTCAGTCATTTCAAGCATAACAGCCATTATAAATACAAATAATGTCTTGGCTATATTTCCAAGTCATTTTAATTATATACTGATAAAAGGCATCAATTTCTACCAAAAATTAAAAAATTTCAGGGTGCGTCCTGTCTTTTCAGTGGTTGTGTATGAGTGAGGATGCTACAGATCTGTGTACCAAATGCACAGTGCCCAAAAACAGTAAGACATGTTAGAAGTGTAAAGATAAAATGACAACTCTGGGCATCAAGGGTGATAATAGATAGTTGCTCCTGAAATTTTGGAGTAATCAACCCCAGGAGTTCAGTTTATAGAGCCAGACTCATAAATGTGAAAACAAAATGAGAGCAGAAACAACAAAACATCCTGGCAGGAAGGTCAGGGAAAGAAGCAAATGAGGAACATGGGAGAAGTGGGCATAAGGAAAGAAACAAAACCGTCCATGCAGCTAGTGAGGGAATCATGCACTTGTCCATGCCTAGGAAATAATTAGATGTAGATGGGGCTATGAAAATGCAATATGTTGTTTGGAGAAAACATTTTCATATTCAGAATGTTTTCTTAACATTTTTTAGTAAGAAAGTACTTAATTTGAGAAGATGGCTCCTGTTTTTAAAACATGTAGTTGAGTGTTAAATCTCTACAGTATTATGTTACAAAGGAAAAAGTAAGCAGAATTCATTTTAGAGTCCTTTAATATTTTATAAGTACCTTCAATAATATAAAACCGATGCCAGATCACAGACTTCACTTTTGTTTCTTTTTTAAAGTAGATGCATGCAGCAGATGAAAAAAAGTCTTATAATGCACATACCTCCTCAAGGGAGTGGTAAACTTCATAATCGTAACTTGAATCAGACCTTCGCTTGCGGGAGGATCTATACCCTGCCTGCTTTTCAATTTCTTTTTGCAGATTTGCAATAAGGACCCTAATGGAACATTACAGGTTATAGTGAATTAGCTATCTAACACAAAGAAGCTGACCAGTTGGAGACCTCATTCAATTTAAAAACAAAGTTGACATTTTATAGTTTGAGGCTAGACTTCAAATTTCAAGTAACCCACTGAATATTATTTAAAAAAATACAGTATAAGAAGGAGAAACAGGTTCTCTTTATAATGCTGTGTGAATTATTATGTTTGTTAACATACATCAGTAAATAAATGTATATCAAGCTGCATTTTATGCCATAACTGTCTATAAATATTACTGTACTAAATAATTGTTGGTTTTAGTATAGAACTGATAAAATGAATAGCTGAACAAAAGAAAATACTAACATTATTTTAACCCAAAATTATATTAAATGATTAACATGAAAAGAATACAAGTAAAACTGGTAAAGTAGAGCAGACACAATACATTGTCCATTCCAAAGACTTCTACAATGACTGAGAGAATGGATTATACATTGGAAAACACAATGGAAAACTGGAGCAGTTGAAATTCCTACAGTTTTGATCACTTAAATGCACAGCTGATAAAAACTGGCACTCAGGAAAAACTTAAAAGCTTTTAACACTTCTTACTAACCGAACATCATTCATGTAGGTACAGAAAATCCTCTAGCATAAACATTTTGGCAAGCTATTAAAGGATCTTTTTTAAATAGTGGACATGTCTCTTCACTTTAATGTACATTGACTATTATAACTACTTGTACAACTTAATAATACGTAGATTAAATACAGTATTTCAGAAAGAAAGCTATTACTTACTTGTAGTGAATCTTGGCTTGATGAAGATGAGATCTGAATATTTTGGAAGCATTTCTTGGCACATGGAGGTCCACAGCGGCTCCGTCTCTAATGGAAGATGGACTGTTGGGATGCCATAGGTCCACCTATAGTGCAGGAACCAACCTGTAATTCATATGTATTTCATCTAAAAATGAAAGACACCTACACTTTACATAAAATGAATGAGGTAAATATAATCTGAAAGAGAAAGCAAGTGCTTCTGAACCTTTGTCAGCAGCAAACTTGTGTAAAAGTTCAATTTTATATGAGCTTTTGATCATATACAGTGTTAAAATAAAACACATTCTTTTTTGACATTCAGGAGATTAAAGGTTTTAAAATACAATTTATCTGGGACCCTGCCATGACTAGGCTGTGTTGGAGTGTATCCAAAGATACAGCACCAATTTACAAAACTAACAGTGAGCCCCTTGATCTTGTGAAGATGCTGAGGTCATTTCATTAGAATGGTCTAATAGAGATACCATGACAGCTGCTCTCAGAATGCCACACCTCTGTGTAGGACCTGTATGTGCCAACAAATTTCAATACCTTCTGGCTTAATTTGAGTTGAACTGCTGCCAAAAAAAGACTATTTGGATAATGCTGAAGAAGCACTTGGAACTCTTCTTTGTAAAATAATAGGCTAAAGATAATAAACTTATGTTTTATATTGGCTACTTCAATGTACTGATGGTAGGAAGCCAAAACAACAAGAAAAGAAGTCTGTAGCATGAAATGCAAAATAACTAAAGATTTAAAATGGGTGGAATAATTAAAATGAAAAGTATTAGATATAAACGATGCCTGACAAATCTCTGTTTTTCTTATTTAAAGATAAATGCCATGTCATTTTCTCACCCACCTAATCCACACCATGGTCATAAGGGGGCCTGCTGCCAATTGTAGCCAGCATAGGGCACAAGGTACCAAACAAACCCTGGACATGGCACCAGTCCAACACAGGCCAAACACACACACACACAATTTAGCAACACCAATTCTCCTAACCAGCATGTCTTTGGACTGTAGGAGGAAACCAGAGCACCTGGAGAAAACCCACACAGACTTGGGGAGAACATGGAAACCCCATTAAGGGGGATGCTGAGGCGAATCCTGGACTCCTTACTGTGAGGCAGCAGTGCTATCACTGCTCCACTGTGCTGCCTTACATATATATATATATGCTTTAACCAATCTATGTTCAAGAAAGTATTCCTTACAAATTTAGCAGGAGTAATAGGGAGCTAGCAAATTACATTTTGCACTTAGAAAATTTAGAAAATGCAAACTCTGCTACAGTAATAAATATAAATATAAAATCAATAAATAAACTGTATGTTTAACTATATAGGTTTTATAAATTCATATATATATAAACCGTAAAAAAAAAATTAAAGGAACAC
The DNA here is from genome assembly GCF_016835505.1 of Polypterus senegalus. Classification (NCBI taxonomy): domain Eukaryota; kingdom Metazoa; phylum Chordata; class Cladistia; order Polypteriformes; family Polypteridae; genus Polypterus; species Polypterus senegalus. The sequence goes on from NC_053158.1 coordinate 50,116,139, forward strand.
TTTGTAAACACATCAGATCTCAATGGGATATCTATACTGATATGGACTGGGTAATGTGTTAGGAATGAAAGGATGCCACATCATTTGATGGAAATGAAAATTATCAACCTATAGAGGGCTGAATTCAAAGACAATACGAAAATTGAAGTGAAAAAATGATGCAGCAGACTAGTGCATTTTGCAGAAATTTCATTGCAGCAACTCAGAATCATACTCAGTAGTTTATATGCCCCCCATGTGCTTGTATGCATGCCTGACAACGTCGTGGGTGCACACTCCTAATGAGTTGACGGATGTTGTTCTGGGGGACAGATAGATAGATCTGGGACATGAATTTGTTCATATTAGGTTTAATGGAGACTATAAAATTAGTCAGTCAGTCAGTCATTTTCCAACCCGCTATATCCTAACACAGGGTCACGGGGGTCTGCTGGAGCCAATCCCAGCCAGCACAGGGCACAAGGCAGGAACAAACCCCGGGCAGGGCGCCAGCCCACCACAGTGCACACACACACCAAGCACACACTAGGGACAATTTAAGATCACCAATGCACCTAACCTGCATGTCTTCGGACTGTGGGAGTAAACTGGAGCACACAGAGGAAACCCACGCAGACACGGGGAGAACATGCAAAATCCACGCAGGGAGGACCCAGGAAGCGAACATGGGTCTACTAACTGCGAGGCAGCAGCGCTACCACTGCACCACCTGCTGCCTGACTATAAAAATTAGTCAGTCAGTCAGTCAGTCATTTTCCAACCCGCTATATCCTAACACAGAGTCACGGGGGTCTGCTGGAGCCAATCCCAGCCAGCACAGGACACAAGGCAGGAACAAACCCCGGGCAGGGCACCATGTGGATGCAAATGTGGATGAGTGTGTGAAATGACATTCTTTCCATAGTTGAATCCTGCTATGATGCATGGACATTTTCCAGTTTCAGTAATAAAGGGTTTAAGGATCAATAGAAGGAAACACAAAAACAATGCTATTGTTCCCTTTAGCAAGTAAATTAACTTGATTTTAAAAATGAAAATAAGTAGTCACTATAGACGTCAATTTAAATAACCCACTTACACTTTGTGTTTCAACAGTTATCACATGCATATATTAAAAGCAAAATTAAGTTAGTATAAGTTACTATTAATTCCACTTACTTTTAGTACATAGAATTCTACTGCAAAATACATAGATTATCACATTCATTTAATCTAATTATAGAGTCATATGGGATTGGCACTTATCTTGGCAGCACCAGATGCAAAACAGAATACAGCTCTTATCAAGGCACCAGTGTATCACAGGGTACACAAAAGCACACTCCCAAATTTAGGACAGTTTTTAGTAAACAATTTCCTATTCGGCATGCTTTTGGAGATGTGAGAAGAAAACCCACACAGACTAGTTAAGTCGTGTGGAATCCACACAGACAAAGACCAGGGGCCTCATGCATAACGGCGTGCATAGAATTCGCACTGTAACATGACGTAAGCACAAAAGCCGAAATGTGTTTACACAGAAAAAAATCCAGATGCATAAATCTGGGTATTCGCCAACTTCCACGTTCTTCCGCTACATAAATACCAGTCAGTGCAAAAATCAACGCACGTGCACACGCCTGCTGCCCCACCCCAACTCCTCCCAGAATTATGCCTCTTTGAATATGCAAATCAACATAAATCGCCCTTAAGCTCAGTTTTCTGTGAAAAGGAAATGGCAAAAGCACGAGGGGAAAATAGAATTTCAGCGAATACCAAGTGGAGGCAAGGAAAGCCATACTATTTGTTGGTTTAAACAGTGGTATAAACAACATTTGTACAAAAGACATTATTACATACATGGCTAGAGTGCATGCTTCACAATTATGTCATTAAAAGTTAAAAACACTGCTTTTGTCTTATATACTGTAGTGGTGAGCATGATCTAAAGGATTTTCATGAATTTCTGCTCAAGTCTCTGAAAATCTAATATCTAATGAAGATAATTGATCAGCTATATAAATCTCAGATGTCCTTTGACTCTGCATTTTATTTTTATGTGAAACATATGAGATGATTTGTCCCCTTAGAAGTGCCTTGAGTGTTACCCAGATTGTTCCCACAGAGATCTCTGGAGACACATTTGTCTCTCAGTAAAAACCAATTTGTTTGGAAAATAGTTTTTTTAAAGTATGGCTTGTCATAGAGATTTAAGTTCATGCAAGACTGAGTCAAGAGAAAATTCTTTACAAGCTAAGAAAACTGTGAAGTCAATGAACACAATAATAGGTCAGTAACCCAACTGTATAATAATAATTTCTCTCTTTAACCAGTGATTGGCTTTAGGGCACACGCCACTTCTGAGAGATTCAGACTTTCCTGAGGTCGCTGTGATGAGTGTGTACCACAAAAGAGCATGTCTGTTGCCATGCCACAGTGAAAAAGTTCTGCCAAAGTGCACCTTGTCTGACAATAATGTCAAATACTCACGTTAAACAATGCACTATAAGTGAGTCCAGAAAATGAAAGCCTGGGTATTTAGGGAGTATCTGGCCTGGCAATAAGTGTCCAACTGCTTGGAGTGGAGGTTTACCAAAGGCATTGTATTAAAAAAATAAATAAATAAATTTCAATGGAAAATATACTGTTTGGGGGCGGCATGGTGGCGCAGTGGTAGCGCTGTTGGCTCGCAGTTAGGAGACCCAGGTTCGCTTCCCAGGTCCTCCCTGCGTGGAGTTTGCATGTTCTCCCCGTGTCTGCGTGGGTTTCCTCCGGGTGCTTTGGTTTCCTCCCACAGTCCAAAGACATGCAGGTTAGGTCGATTGGCGATTCTAAATTGTCCCTAGTGTGGTTGTGTTTGAATGTGTCTTGCGATGGGTTGGCACCCTGCCCAGGATTGGTTCCTGCCTTGTGCCCTGTGTTGGCTGGGATTGGCTCCAGCAGACCCCCGTGACCCTGTGTTCGGATTCAGCAGGTTGAAAAATGGATGGATGGATGGAATATACTGTTCGAACATTCAATAGGTGAAATGTTTCAGGAATTCTTATACATTTTATTTCTTTAAAATTTAATTTTACTTAATTGTTTCATTTATTAATTTCTCACTGGCATGATAAAATTGCTCGATGTTTTCACATTATATTTTGAATACAGAGATGCTTCCACTTTGCAACACTTCACTGTTTTTGTTTCAATTAATAAATATTCAGATGTTGCCTATTGAAGAGACTTTATCTGTACTTTATGTAAAAATAATGAACAGGCCCCCTCAAACAAACAAACAAACAAACAATAAATAAATAAATAAAAATGAATATTCTTGGTTAAAATTTCTGGTTTTAATTATTTGCCACCTTGGGCTGAATTCAAGCCCTAAATTGGCCCAGTATGTGTTGGTGTGTGTTTGTGTGTGTGAGTATACTCTGAGAGTCAGTGCTGGGGTGACTCCTGCCTCATACTCACTGCTGCACAGATAAGCTTCTGTTCTTTTAATCACGCAATGAAAAAAAATGGGGTTTGCAATTGAACCTATCAAGGAATTTAGACACTTGCATTCTCATCTGCAATTATTTATAATCTGCTCTTTTAAAAAACAGAAATAGGATAACTTCATTACAATTAAAACTTACGGAAACTGAGTGACTCTAAATATAAAAGTAAGTATAAAAGTAAGCTGTGGTGAAGTAAAGACAATTAAAATGATAATAAAAATAACTCTTTATGAAGGAATCAAAGCTTCACCCATAGGCAAAATGTTTTAAGTTTTTACTTGATGGCAAAACTGCCCTCTGTTTTTATTTTTTTCTTTCCGGGTGGCCTATGATTTCTGTTGCATGTGCATTCCTGCAGTTAAATGGAGAGTACTTCAATAAAATTTGATGAAACGTGCAGTGCTGTGTCTTTTCTTGTGTGGCATGCCCACGTGGGGTAAAGCACTACTCTGTTAATGTGACGGTAATTTATGAGCGGGTTTTGCATTGCTAGCAATTAGCTTGCTGATTTATACTATGGTTTTAGGTCCAAAAAGATTTTAAGGATGTTTGTGGCCTGTGTCTGGCAAGGAATTCAGTTCCATCAAAATTAAAGCATGGCAAGGCAATAAATGGTAAGGTCTTCTTAATTTATTTTTTTAACCTGTTACCACTCCTGTTTGGTTTTGTTAAGAGTTTTCTGTTAACATCTTACACTAAAAAATAAAGAGTCAAGATACCAAACGTACATTTATGAGGCAAAGACGTTTCATTATCCTTTATGTTCCTTATTACTCTGGGTAAAGTATAAATAACTTAACATGTACTGTATATCTGCAACAGGAATAATCAATTAACCATTAACAAATACAATATTCTGTTTATTGATAGCCTTTGAGTTTTCATGGATTGACTCTTTACCTGCTAACAGATGCAGATACAGTATTTGAATTTCACAGTAACCTTTCTGGATACCAAATGCTGTACTTCTGCAATGGCTTGCATATTCACCTTTGCTGTCGAAGAATTTGAAGTAGAAGACTAGAGTTAAGAACAACAGTTATGTCAATAATGCAGAAGCATGATGCCCGAATTGGGTGTTTTTAGTAATGAGAATGTGGTAGGAGTAATCTGCTATAATATAAAACACTAGGGGCTGTGTGTGTGTGAATCCAGGCCCATAGAGTAATCTGATTGGTCAGTTTGACGAGATTGAAAAAGAAAGTGTGAGTGTGAGACACATGAGGAGGACTAAAGGCATAGGAGATATGCTCAGAGTCACCTTCAAAAACGGAACTATAAAAATTAACAGGAGGCAAGTAAGGTGCCCCAAAATTAAAGAGTTTGAGAAGGAGGCTTTACAGGAAACCTTCTCAACAATGGAAATGACATAGGGCAGGAGATATCAACAACAACAACAACAACAACATTTATTTATATAGCACATTTTCATACAAACAGTAGCTCAAAGTGCTTTACATATTAAAGAATAGAAAAATGAAAGACATAATTATAAAAAATAAATCAACATTAACATCGAATAAGAGTAAGGTTCAATGGCCAGGGGGGACAGAAAAACAAAAACTCCAGGCGGCTGGAGAAAAATAAAATCTGTAGGGATTCCAGACCATGATACCGCCCAGTCCCCTCTGGGCATTCTACCTAACATAAATGAAACAGTCCTCTTTGGCTTTAGGATTCTCACGGAAGGGCTTGATGATGATGATGGTCACGTAGACTTCTTCCTTTTAATCCGTCCATCATTGTTGGAGCATCATGAAGCTTTGAGTAGGTGGAGGTGGCGCAGGCCACCACCACAAAGAAACCGGAAAAAGAAACAGAAAAGAGAGTAGGGGTCAGTACCGATTTTAGAGCCACCATGAATAGTTGTTATGATGAATTGAACATACAGAGTATCAGGATTAAGTTAAATTACGATTAAAATGAAGTTATAAAAAGGCCATGTTAAAGTAATGTGTTTTCAGCAGTGTTTTAAAGTGCTCTACTGTATCAGCCTGGCGAATTCCTATTGGCAGGCTATTCCAGATTTTAGGTGCATAACAGCAGAAGGCCGCCTCACCACTTCTTTTAAGTTTTGTTCTTGGAATTCTAAGGAGACACTCATTTGAGGATCTGAGGTTACGATTTGGAATATAAGGTGTCAGACATTCCGATATATAAGATGGGGCGAGATTATTTAAGGCTTTATAAACCATAAGCAGAATTTTAAAGTCAATCCTGAATGACACAGGTAACCAGTGTAGTGACATCAAAACTGGAGTAATATGTTCTGATTTTCTTTTCCTAGTTAGGATTCTAGCAGCTGCATTCTGCACTAGTTGCAAACGATTTATGTCTTTTTTGGGTAGTCCTGAGAGGAGTGCGTTACAGTAATCTAGTCGACTGAAAACAAACGCGTGAACTAATTTCTCAGCATCTTTCAGTGATATAAGAGGTCTAACTTTACTTATGTTTCTTAAGTGAAAAAATGCTGTCCTAATGATCTGATTAATATGTGATTTAAAATTCAGATTACAGTCAACAATCACCCCTAAGCTTTTTACCTCCGTCTTGACTTTTAATCCTAATGTATCCAGTTTATTTCTAATAGCCTCATTGTATCCATTATTGCTGGTCACTAAAATTTCAGTTTTCTCTTTATTTAACTTGAGAAAATTACTATTCATCCATTCTGAGATACTAGTCAGACATTCTGTTAGTGAATCAATAGAATCGGGGTCATCAGGTATCAAATATATCAAATATTCTTTCATTTATTCTAGCCATGTGTTTTGACTGGAAACTTGGCTAGAGGCTCAATAAAATTTATGAGGATAATAATGACATTCAGGAAGACTAAACAAAGAGAACAGAAGTGGAATGAAGTGGTAATAATCCAAAAACTAACACTAAATGATTAACAAGTAACAGGGGTGCTTACCCTTACAAGGTGGAGAGGGAGGTTAGGGACAACAGGTGAGAAACCATATGATCTTATCAATTTTGTTAAAGTTGGTAACACAGGGCTACTAGGCTTGTTATACAGTAAGTTGTTTGAATAATCAACAATCCATCCATTCATCCATTCTCCTAATCCACTTGTCCAGGGCAGTCACGCAGCAGCAGGATCCTATACCATCAATCATAGGGCACAAGACAGGGGTAATGCAGTATCTGCATAGGGCATCAATATTTCTTGGATATGCAAGAAAGAATTTTACTGTACTCTGTACAAGTAAAAATACTACTATTACTACAACTACATATTTTCTGATAGTCAAATGTATATGTTTGCTCCATTTATGGCACCGAGACCTGAGAGGCTGCTTGAGAGACCCAATCTTTAATTGGCAACAGAAGGCTAAGTGGTCCTGGGAACTTGGGAGCCACCAGAGGAATTTATAACCTATGATACTCTGAACAAAATTAGTAGTGTCTCTGACTCCAAAAGTGATTATGAGGCTTTTGCAAAAGCAATTCCAGGAGTGGCCAGGGTCACAACTGAGTGAGAGACAAAGAGGCAGAAATGAACAAAGGAGTGCTTTGAGAATACGGCAAGGTGGCCACTGTTATAAAATGTTCTTATGTGAGTATTTGTGTCCTTTATTTTAAATTCAAGAGGCTGGCCACTCTCCTCTGATCTCTCTCATTTTTAAAGTGCTTTGGTTCACTGGATTTTTTTTATTATTGTACCATTTTCTGTATACTGAGAGATTGTAGAGAGGGAAACTCCCAGGAGGGTAGCATTTTTTCTGAGATGTTGCCACCACTATGTATGGCTACCAAAGGTCATACCATGGTCAAAGTCACTTAGATCACACCATCCAAGGTTTGGACAAACAACAGCCAAACTGCTTGATGATGTCTGTATGGTATGTATACATATTTTGATATGCACCCATATGCCTGTCTTATTGCAGGAGCAGGCTGTTTGGATTAATAAGAAATAATAAAATAAAATAAATAAATAATAAAATTATATAATAAAATAAAAAATCTACTGAGAGTATACATTATTATTATTAAAAATTATTATTATTTACATTTATATACTGCTTTTCTCATACCTCAAATCGCTTTTCATTGTGAGTTGGGAGCCACTTTAAACACCACTAATACGTAGCGTCCACTGGGATGATGTGACAGCAGCCATTTTGAACCAGTACACTCACCACACATTAGCTGTATGGTACTGAAGTGCTGAGAGGGACAGACAATTAGAGACAGGGGATGATTAGGGGCCAGAATGACTAGGTCATGGAGGGCAATATAGCCTGGACAATCGGGATACACCCTGCTCTTTATGAAGGATACCTAGAGATCTTTAATGACCACAGAGAGTCAGGACCTTGGTTTTATGTCTCATCCAAAGGACAGCGTCATTTTTATAGCACAGTGTACCCATCACTGAACTAGGGCATTAGGATACTGGCCTCACCAACATCTCTTCCAGCAGTAACCCAAGCATTTCCTACTGGCCAGGCCTGAACATGCTTAGCTTTAGGTGGATGACCTCTTCTGAAGTGCATGTGATACAAACACATATACACACACATACACACGCACGCAAACATACTGGTAAATATGGTTTATGAGGGTCACCTGAATGAATCCTGCATACCAAGGCACACACACACACACACACGCACACACACAAATGCATACAGTAAAATGGGTGCAGATCAAATCTTGCTAGACCAGAAAAGAATTCTGAAATTAATAATATTAAACTTACAAGAAAATATAATTCCCTTCAACATTATATTCACATAAACTGTAACTGTGCTTTTGCATTGTCTATCTCCAGGCTCAGATATCTGTGATTTAATGTAAATGAATGAACTTCAAATGAATCTAAAAATGAAAAGCAGTTGTTTGCCAGGTGTTTTGAAACATACTTTGTTCATTTTTATACAGTTTTGTGTGAGAATGATCAAATACTGCTGCCTCTCCCTGGAGATCTACTGCATCAACTGGAAAGGAACACTTCATGACACATATGCAGATCAAACAAGTTGAGCACCAAATCTAGTAAGCAAACACACAAAATAAGAAGACATGGAGATGACAGGCTAAGTTATTACCACTTGTAAATGTGTCTACTAACTCTCAAGTGGCCACTTCCATTTTTTAATAAACGAAAATTATTACGACACCTTACATAAAACTTGTATAAAAAAAGAATGAATGGTTAGTTATTTTAATAATGTGAATAAAAAAAAATGTACCCAAATAAAATGTGCTTTTAAAAACAGTGTTTGGTTTCAGTTTAAGAATAGCTGCCTTATAGAAACACTAAGATAGTCTGCAAACACTAAACTTTAAAAGGTAGTTTTGTGCCCAGAAAAACGGTCCTAACTCTGTTGCACCATGTTGTGTGGGCCTCCACATTGCACTGCCAGGCTCATGAAATCTCAACAGTCACATGTTGTGAATACATAATCATAAATTCAAGATTTTCTCTGCCCTCTTTAAATGTTAAACTGTAGAACACCCTAAACATGTAGTATAAATGGATATATGCTCATTCACTTGGCTTGGTTATCCCTTCTCTTTTAGAGGAATGCTCCTGTATCATGGATAAATTATACTTTTCCCACAAATGCTGGAGAGAAAGTTACATTTTTTCAACATCTTTTATGTTTCTGTTGCTGTTCCCAAGTGTGCCTTGCTACACTTTAGAATTCTAATTATCATTAAAATTCAGCACGCCATATCCCAATGAATGGCCTACTCCTAAATAAATTATGACGTGTTAAATATTTTCATAAATGCCTATGGCACCAGAAGTGATATAATACTGGCATAGTTAGCACTGCTACTTCAACAACTCTAGGATGCTGGGTTGAGTTCTTGGCCTGGTCACCATCTGTGGGTTATCTTCATATTCTCCTTCTTTATGAGGGTTTTCCTCAGGTGCTGTGGTTTGCTTTCCTCCCACATTCCAAAAGATTTGCATTTGTTTAAATGGCAGCACTAAACTGGTGTAGGATGATTGTTGCCGTGTGTGTGAGTAGAGACAATTTGAGCGACTCTGGAAGCTCCTGGCAAAAAATCACCATAGGGCCCTCCACCACACCCTCCCCAGAGTTTCGACATGGTAAAATGTATTACCTTTATTTTAGAGCAAAGTTTAAATTATTACAATAGACAGGAGAATTTAAAAACAACAAATCCTTAATTTTACTTTAGAGTAAAGCGGATAATATAAATAAAACACAATAAATACAATATTTCAATAGAAAAAAAAATGATAATAAAGTAAATTTTAATAATCTAAATAAATTAAAAAGTAAGCAAAATGCTAATATATATATATATAAGGTACACATGATAATTAAAAATAAATACAAATTACACACTGTAATATTTAAATAAGAAATTAAAAAGTGCAAATAATCGAAATTTTAAAAAACAAAAACATGGCTTGTAAAAGTATTACTAAAACTTTTAAAATTATTGCTTGCGTGATTTGGCTAAAGGAAATGCAGCCACTCTGTCCTCCAGTTCCAAAGACCCCTGAAGTCTGTGCTCTGTTGAAATTAGCGCCAGGGCTGAAAGCCTCTCCTGGCACCTCATAGATCTCAAGTAAGATTTGAACAGATGTAAATATAGTAACTTCTCACAAGAGGCAACAGTGATAGGAACAGTGAGGACTGCTGACAGACTTCATTTGGACTTCTGAGACCACCATTTCACTGTTACCCACTCACCCTGTGGATGAATTGTTGCTGCTGATTTTAGTTGCACACTGACTATAGTGGGACCTGGGGAGACTGAAGTTCAATCAGAAATGGCCAAGTTGTTTAAACAAACAGAAACAATCCATTTTTTTCTCCCAGACATGTAAATGCTCTTCCTGATTTATGAAATCTGCTCCGATTACATTTAACGTTACTAAAAAAATAATACATCATCACAAACACTTTTACAATAGATTAGATGAGTTTGCTATTGTGCTGTTGTAGTGTACCAATGCTATGTTTTAAACAGGGTTGCTGCAGATTTGTCATTGCAATGAGTACCTAATGTATGTATACATATGCCCCCACAGCCCCCTCCTAGTTCTGGGCCTCCGGCAACTGAATGCTTTGCCTATCCTGTCGCTGTGTCTGTGTGTGTGCTCTAATGCAATTAATGGTGCGAGGACTGGGACTGAGAAATCAATGGACTGATGCATAAAACTGTATCATTCATGTAACCATAAATCCAGAAAGCCATCAGCTTTAAAATTGTACAACAGCACTTGATGCAGCTGCAGAGACTAAACCCTTACATAAGAAAGTTCTATCTGAGATTAATATTTTACTATATATGAAACTGCTTAGTCTCATCATAAATTAGATCAAAGACAAAACATAGTTCATCATTCAGGCGCGCCCTGTACTATATCCAAAAATATAAATTTAAGACCCTCCAAAAATAGAATGCTCTACTTATGTCCAATATAAATCAAAAGAGAGAAATCATCCAAAACACATTTTGAATGATATGCAACCCTCATCAGGAGCATCTCTGTAATACCACAAATTTAAAATTATATCTTCAAAGAAACACAAATCCCACTGGGGGAAAAAAAACACTACTAAACAACTGTTGGATTAAATTGAATTAACTGCATCACCAACTGCTGTGCCAAAGTCCATATAACCATCATATTAATCCACTTCTTAAAATCTCCACCATAATCAGCTACCCTAATATTTGTCCTACTGAATTCTACTTGTACGTATAATCTTTTGCTATCTTAAATGTTATATCAAAATACTGATATTTAGCCAGTTAAAGAGTACACTGAGCCAGATCATGTGACCTGTGTTTGAATCCCACCAGTTTGTTGTTTTTGTGGAGATTGCATGTTCTCTCTTTTTTGTTTGGATTTTCCTCCCCATCCCCCAGTGACACTCATTTTGGGTGAATTGGTAGCTGTAAACTTTCCATGTGTTCATAAATGGACTCTGCAATGGACTGGCATGCCAAACAAATTTTGGTCCCTGTCTTGTGACTAATGTAGTAGGGACTGCCTCCTGCGACTATGAATTGTTTTTATCTAGTGGCATTAGTGAAAACAATTACATGGTATTAATAATTATATAAACCATGGTCTTGATAACAAGGTTGTACATGGAAACATTCTGAGCTCTGGATGAAGAAAGCTGTCAAAGATGTCTATGAACTTTACAGGGATCAATTTATAGAGAACTAGTGAATGAAGTGAATGGGGATAACACTAGGAACTAAACAGATGTCTTCTACTTTCTTTTCCACCATTCAGACAGTTCCCCTCTGGTCAACCTTTCCACTCGCCATTTCCTAACTCCATACCATTTAACATGTCGTCAAAATAAAATTACACTAATTTTGGATGTGACAGTTACAAAGACATACAGATATTACCAATATTTTCCATTTCTTTCCTTTTCCTATCTGCAACAACTAATCAATGGTTGGAGTCTCAACACTTTTTACATCTACTTTGTATTTTCTATCACAAGGACAATGGGAGATCTAATTATGTCACTGGGGGAATAAGTTTAGCTTTGCTTATTTTCTATGCAAGAGTGTGTGTTGTGCATCTTAAATGATGTTTATACTCTCATAGGTCAAGTCAATAAAAGACAGAGACACAGTATTTGACATCACAATTGAACAGTGTGTATCTTGCCTATCACACCTGCCCTCATACAGCCTTCAGCAGCACAGCTGTGTCTTTGAAATTTAAGCTCTGTTTCTGCAACAGATCTCCCTTGACAATTCTACAAAATATTTTCTCGAACTTTAAAAAGCCAAAATAAAAACAGAACAGTGTGAATAATTAAGAAAAAACAAATCAAGATAATTACATAGCGATCAGTCAGAAACTTTAACTATTTGATGACATATGCAGGTATAACAATTGCTAAAAATGCTCTTTATTAATTTCTGAAAGTTCATAAAGCATTTATATATATACGTGATCAATGCTCACCTGAATGATTAGAAATATTAAAAGCTGCTTTATGAAACTGAAATAAGAGTATTATTTGAGGTATTTCAAGTCATCACTTAAAGTTTTCTTTTACTACAGGGGATTTTTTGTTAAACACGTAATAAAAGGCAGTGTTTAGATGCCATACCCTTTACTAACTGGAAAAATGTTACATCGTTAACACAGCTTCCAAATGTTAAAAATAGACCAATAATAGTAACCTGGTTCAAGGGTTACTTGAGTTAATCTTTAAGTCATTTGCACAACTACAAGAAGTTTCACAACTTGGACAAAAATACTTGAAATAGAAATCTTTGAGCCATACATTTCATACTCGAATAATGTACACAATGAAAGGATGTGCCATGCTGGGAAAGTACAAACAGCACTTAGGTTAAAACAGTAGTGTGGTAGACAACAGGTCTTTAGGGACTTTCAAAAGTTGATGTGATATTATTTTAGAAGAATTAAGTTGATAGGACTCGGGAGCTTTGTTGGGCTGAATGGCCTATTCTCATCTTGATTATTCTAATGTTCAAACAGGTGCTCATATGAGCTAGAAGATGAGAACTAATATTGTGGAGCAATCAAAATTGTGGACTGGAGGCAGGGCACAGATGAAATAACCAAAATAAACTAAATGGCATACCAAAACCGAAAACCAATAAATTGCAGTGAAAAGAATTATTGTAAAGGTCCTTACAGTTGCCTAATGACTTCAGTCCTTCTCTGACAGTTTGTTTTCATTTCTTCAGTTCTTTACTTGACACACCAAGTCAGAAATGGGAGTACCAACTATAAAAAATATGGTTGCAACCATGCAAAGATAGATATAATATACAAAAAAAACACAAAGATGGTGTTGTCAGAGGAACAATAAATTAGATAAATACACAAAAATGAATGTATAAAAATTCCATGAAAGGAGTAAATTGGCTCAGGGATGTCCACCCTGCATACAATCAAATAAGGATTGGCTCTGGTAGACACCAGTCACTTTCTAGCACATTTAAGCATACTCAATGGTAAACATTCACACACATAATTCACTGAGGGTAAAAAGCAAGATGATGGCTTGTGGGAGCAAAGCAGATCACCCAAAGAAAATACAAGGCACACATGCACTTTGAAGCAGCAAGGCATCCCTTTATGCTTCAATGCCAAACATGATCCAAACCAGGGAAGTCATTAATGAAACAATAAAGGATACTGCATATAAAAACATTACACAATTTTCAAAACTGTATTCAATGTGCACCATTTAATATGCAAAAGATGTTATTTAAAATAAATGTGCATGGAGAATTATAGAATTATGGAATTAAAGGATTTCAAACAAAATCACTAAAATCGATTACTCTCACATACACAGAAGCTGCATAAGGTGCTATGTAACATTACAGTGACAGACAGGTTATTCCATCTTATAAAAATCCATTTTGATTGAGGAAGAAGTTGCATGATAACAGAAGCTATGATTCAAAAAGGAATTTTGTAAAAGAAGAGAAGAGAACTTGACCAAGAGCTGTAAATGGTTTTCTAAGGTATGGTCTCATTCTGATGCACTGCTTATCTCTGCTGTCTCACAAGTGGTGTTCTGAGTTCAAACCTTGGCCTGTGTACTGCCTGTATGGAGCGGGAATGTTCATCTGGTCCTTGTGCAAGTTTCCCCAGATCCTAAATATGTGTATGTTATGTGAATTTGCTGAGGTTTGAGTGAGTGTGCATCATGATAGACCTGCGCCCTTTTCTGGGTTGGTTAATGCATTGAATCCAAATCTGCTCAGTCTTTTTAATGGAGCTTTAATGAAAATGTGGGTTCAGAAAATGCATGTAGGTTATTCTTTATTAGTTTCTTTAAAAAGAAGAAATGTATTATATAACATGGTTTGGCTCATTTCAGTTTATAGCTAATAGCTATTGTTATTTGTGTAATTAACTTAAATCTGATTTCAGTCTACAATTTTTATCAAAATGGAAAGCTTGCAATTTCTGATCATAAAAATCATATAAAATCAGTTATTGTGTTGTAAAAAAAAAAGTAATTTTCATTTATGACACATTCAGACTTGCTTAACTCAATAGTAGTGTTGTGTGGCCTGAACCACCAGACGCAGACACTCCATCAATTTACCCAATCAACTTTATCTGTAAAAATAAAATCCACATAGTCACTGGTAGAATGTGCAAAAATCCACAAGCTGGGATTTGAACCTAGGCTACTGGAGCTGTAAGGCAGTAGTGCCAACTATTTATGCCACTGTGCTGCCTCCTAAACTGCCATCAGCAAAATGTTTTAATTGAAATAAAAACAATGATTTATTTAGTTGTATAAAAGGTATGCTCAAAAAAATCTGCATCTAGCTGTTTTGTTACAAAAAAACGCTAATAACTTTAATTTGCAGGTGAATATATTAGCTTTACACATGCACTGAAAAGGCATTTTAAATTATTTTTCACCCATATAATAAATATAATTACAAGAACATACAATACCTGAAACTTCTCAAAGAGGTTCTTCAGGGTTTCAGTATCATTTAATTTGTTTGGAGTTACTCTGATAACTTGGTTTCTGTTTAAGGGAAAGAAAAAAAAATAATGAATAAGTCAGGTCTTATCCAAATTCGTCATATGTCACCTTCTATACTGTTTTGTACTTTTGAGAATCAAGGAGGTAGCAGGATGAGCAAGACAGACTAAACATATTTCTATTGCAGTAGTCTCCAACTCACCTTGGGGAACATCAGGATAACCCTAGCACTGGTGAAATATATAATTCCTTAAGCATGTTCTGGGTGTTCTCCCACTAGGCCATGGATGAAACACTTTCCCAGGAAGGAATATAATGGGTATCCACACAGCATCCCCAAAGAATACAGAGCAGTAAAGTCATTCCAGGCTGTCAGACTCCTCACTCAGTTTTGAAGAACAAGACTCTTGGCCACAGATGAGGAAAGGATGTAGATTGACTAACATATAGAGAACTGGGCCCAAGCATTTCACTTCAACTTCCACTATCACTGTTCGGTTCAACGTCAAAGGACTTAAAGGGAAATGTATCAGTGTTTTGCTGTGTCTTAAAACACAGAATTAAGCCGGATATTCACATAATACATTTTTCTTCAATTTGTGCAAAGCATGGTGTGTTTCAGCTCAAAATAGAACCAGGCATGCTGCCAGTATTATGCCTGGGTTGGGCCTATGCCTACCCAATTTTCACATTGACCCACTCTGTTTTTAACTTAGCTTTTTATTATTTTTTCTTTCTTCAAATGAAAATTAGCTTATTCTGGATATATAATTTTTAATATACATCTCTCTTGATTAAAATATCAGTTGATTATAAGCTTAAATAGCATTGAAAAATCAACATAGAAAAACTGCTCAAAAAAATTAAAGGAACACTTTGAAAACAACGGGAAAAATAAATCCTGCTGGATATCTATACTGATATGGACTGGGTAATGTGTTAGGAACAAAAGGATGCCACATTGTTTGATGGAAATGAAAATTATCAACCTACAGAGGGCTGAATTCAAAGACACCCTGAAAATCAAAGGGAAAAAATGATGCTGCAGGCAGGCTAGTCCATTTTGCCAAAATTTCATTGCAGCAACTCAGAATTGTACTCAGTAGTTTGTATTGCTCCCACATGCTGATATGCATATCTGACAATGTTTGGGCATGCTCCTAATGAGACGACTGAAGGTGTCCTGGGGGATCTCCTCCCAGATCTGGAGCAGGCAGCTAACCTGAAATTACTATTTGGAGTTGGTCTTGGCAGTGGGAAATGTGAATGATGTAAAACAACCCTTCTAGGATTTATTTGCGAAAGGAAACAAACAGAAGTGAAAAACGTAACAAAGTCTGATGTCAGCACTGAATTTCAGTGATTCCCCAATGGCAACTGAAGACTTCGTTGCTAGCAGTGTTTGCTTTAGCAATAGGTTTGCTGCCAGCATTATTATTATCCACTCAACAGATGCCAAGGAATCAGCCAAGGTCACAGGTTTGCCTAAAATTCATGATCCACAAACTCAATCAGCATTAAAGTTTCCAAGTTCTGTTATAGCTAGTAAGGTGTGCAGCCTTGGTACAACAAGTATGTGGCTCGAAAACAGGATATCCAAAGATGCAATGTTGCCATTTTTGTAATAATATAATTGAAAGCAGGTTCACTTGTATATTTAGAGACTGGAAACGCATGCCTCAAACATGCATGCAGAAATTACAAGAAGTGGCAAAGCGGTAATCCAATTGTTTTCTGTTATATGCTGCTACTGGTCAAAATTATAGCATCTAATATTATTTGAATATACACTCACCTAAAGGATTATTAGGAACACCAGTTCAATTTCTCATTAATGCAATTATCTAATCAACCAATCACATGGCAGTTGCTTCAATGCATTTAGGGGTGTGGTCCTGGTCAAGACAATCTCCTGAACTCCAAACTGAATGTCAGAATGGGAAAGAAAGGTGATTTAAGCAATTTTGAGCGTAGCATGGTTATTGGTGCCAGACAGGCTGGTCTGAGTATTTCACAATCTGCTCAGCTACTGGGATTTTCACGCACAACCATTTCTAGGGTTTACAAAGAATGGTGTGAAAAGGGAAAAACATCCAGTATGTGGCAGTCCTGTGGGCGAAAATGCCTTGTTGATGCTTGAGGTCAGAGGAGAATGGGCCCGACTGATTCAAGCTGATAGAAGAGCAACTTTGACTGAAATAACCACTCGTTACAACCGAAGTATGCAGCAAAGCATTTGTGAAGCCACAACACGCACAACCTTGAGGCGGATGGGCTACAACAGCAGAAGACCCCACCGGGTACCACTCATCTCCACTACAAATAGGAAAAAGAGGCTACAATTTGCACGCGCTCACCAAAATTGGACAGTTGAAGACTGGAAAAATGTTACCTGGTCTGATGAGTCTCGATTTCTGTTGAGACATTCAAATGGTAGAGTCAGAATTTGGCGTAAACAGAATGAGAACATGGATCCATCATGCCTTGTTACCACTGTGCAGGCTGGTGGTGGTGGTGTAATGGTGTAGGGGATGTTTTCTTGGCACACTTTAGGCCCCTTAGTGCCGATTGGGCATCGTTTAAATGCCACGGGCTACCTGAGCATTGTTTCTGACCATGCCCATCCCTTCATGACCACCATGTACTCATCCTCTGATGGCTACGTCCAGCAGGATAATGCACCATGTCACAAAGCTCGAATCATTTCAAATTGGTTTCTTGAACATGACAATGAGTTCACTGTACTAAAATGGCCCCCACAGTCACCAGATCTCAACCCAATAGAGCATCTTTGGGATGTGGTGGAACGGGAGCTTCGTGCCCTGGATGTGCATCTCACAAATCTCCATCAACTGCAAGATGCTATCCTATCAATATGGGCCAACATTTCTAAAGAATGCTTTCAGCACCTTGTTGAATCAATGCCACGTAGAATTAAGGCAGTTCTGAAGGCGAAAGGGGGTCAAACACCATATTAGTATGGTGTTCCTAATAATCCTTTAGGTGAGTGTATGTGCCTTACGATGGTTTGCATGTCTTTGGTACAATCAAAAGGTAGGCAGTCAGTTTATCTTGACCATTTGTATGTGGATTTAAATTGGTTTTAACAAAAATAATTCAGACTAGATGTGCAAATAAAAAAAAAGATGCAGTTTATTGTACGTTGGTATAACTTCTAAAATATTTTTTTAAAAACAAATTTACATTTAACAGTTATAAAACAAGTTTATGCCTACTCGTAACTAATTTAGGCACAACTTTTTATGAAATCCTAACTATGAAGGATGTCATCAGGCACCAGCCTTACCAGGGCATATGTTTTGGGACAGTTCCGCACTAAGACTGGTAAAAAATATCTTCTTTATTTGTCAGATAGTGTTCTACTTACAATTACTCCTAATTCTTATAATTTTTTAGAGTAACACCAGATAGGAAAAGATTGTGCAACAATAGGGTACAGAATCAAGAGACACAAAAGAAAAACAGCAGCCAAAAAACTTTAAAATGGTCAAATAGCAAAAACATATCTGCTACACTGCTCACATGTCAACTTATCTTGCTCAGCTAGATAACTAACAAACCCTCTATAACTCAGAGGGACAGAGGTCTTTAAGCTGTTTTTAAATTAGAAAATATACAATTTTCCCTTATTAATAAAAATGTAAAGCTTCAACTGCATTTAGCAAGAATTCATTACTCCTGTTCTAAAATAAGCTGTGCAGGCCTGTCTCTGGTCTGTTTTCATTTAATGCTTTTACTTTCTCAAAAGGAGCTTTTTATTCACATAGTTGAAATAGAAAGTTTTGGAGTGTTAACTGTTCATATTTATTAAATGCAAATTTTGTGGACTGAGGAACTGATTGTATTTTTCCATTGAATTGTGTTTTACTTGGTGTAACTTTATTTTAAGCTTAATCAAATTCAATAATCCTAAAATCATTACCAACTTTGTGATACTAAATTATGTAAGTATAGTACAAAATTCAGTATAATTATAAATTGTACCCAGCATATAGAGGCCATAATAAAACAAAAAAAACTCAATTCGTCAACCTGGGCTCACTGTAATCAACATTCAGTTTCTATAACAAAAGAGATAAAATAAACATCAGCTTTGGACAACATTTTAAAAAACTGTTTGGCAGTCTGAAACACTTGCTCCACTATACACTCCATCTAATTATCACATGTGGTGTTAACATTCCATGTTAGTATGCATTTGATTTCTTTTAATGAAATCGTTAAACAATTTTATTTACTTCTTTAGGCCTTGTCTCAGTATTTATATATAATATATGCATGGCCATGTGGCCTAGCGACACACACACATACATCCACATATATATATATATATATATATATATATATATATATATATATATATATATATATATATATATATATATATATATATATATATATATATATATATATATATATATATATATATATATATATATATATATATATATATATATATATATATACACATACACATATATATATATATTGTGCCTCCTCCAGACCGCGAGGGGGCGTCTGTCCTGGTTCTGTTGGGAGCCACGGGTCAAGGGCATGGAAGCCCAGCCCTGTAGGGGCCGGGGCGGGAGCCTGGCCGGGACGCCCAGAAGGACGAGAGGAGGGCTTGTGCCTCCTCCAGACCGCGAGGGGGCATCCGTCCTGGTTCTGTTGGGGACCACGGGTGGAGGGCTTGGAAGCCCAACCCTGTAGGGGCCCGAGGTCACCGCCAGGCGGCGCTCCGATGCCGGTTTATCCCGTACGGTCAGCGGTTGGGGCTGGAGCCCGGCCGGGACGCCTTGGAGGACCAGAGGAGGGCGAGTGCCTCCTCCAGACCGAGTGGGGGCGTCCGTCCTGGTTAGGCAGGGGGCCTCGGGTACAGGGCATGGAAGCCCAGCCCTGTAGGGACCCGTGGCCACCGCCAGGCGGCGCCCAGTGCCTAGTTATCCCGGGAGCCCGGCACTTCCGCCACACCAGGAAGTGCCGGGGGAAGACTTTATGTGGCGCCCGGAGAGCTGCCAGGAAGGCAGCCGACACTTCCGCCACGCTGGGGCGTGGCTAAGGAGCTGATGCCGAAAACACCTGGAGCTCATCTGGGGGCATTATATAAGGGGCCGCCTCCCTCCAGTGATTGGTGGAAGTCGGGAGGAAGCGGACTGAGCGAGAGGAAGGACTGGAGGCGGCCAGGAGTAAATAGGCACAGGACTGTGTGGCCTGGACTTGGGGAAATCGGTGCAAGAAGGCACTGGGGGTGCACGTGAGCACAAACTTGTAAATAGTGTTGCTTAATAAATGGTGTGTGGTGAAAATATGATGTCCGTCTGTCTGTGCCAGGGCCAGCGTTCACAATATATATATATATATATATACATATACATACACATATATATATATATATATTGTGGTCCCCGGCGGGCTGGAGCCCTGCCGGGGCCAGGAGGATGGAGGAGAGCTTGTGCCTCCTCCAGACCGCGAGGGGGCGTCCGTCCTGGTTCTGTTGGGAGCCACGGGTCAAGGGCATGGAAGCCCAGCCCTGTAGGGGCCCGGGGCGGGAGCCTGGCCGGGACGCCCAGAAGGACGAGAGGAGGGCTTGTGCCTCCTCAAGACCGCGAGGGGGCGTCTGTCCTGGTTCTGTTGGGGACCACGGGTGGAGGGCTTGGAAGCCCAACCCTGTAGGGGCCCGTGGTCACCGCCAGGCGGCGCTCCGATGCCGGTTTATCCCGGGAGCCCGGCACTTCCGCAACACCAGGAAGTGCCGGGGGAAGACTTTATGTGGCGCCCGGAGAGCTGCCAGGAAGGCAGCCGACACTTCGGCCACGCTGGGGCGTGGCTAAGGAGCTGATGCCGAAAACACCTGGGGCTCATCCGGGGGCATTATATAAGGGGCCGCCTCCCTCCAGTGATTGGTGGAAGTCGGG
This sequence comes from Polypterus senegalus, assembly GCF_016835505.1. NCBI lineage: Eukaryota > Metazoa > Chordata > Cladistia > Polypteriformes > Polypteridae > Polypterus > Polypterus senegalus. The sequence goes on from NC_053158.1 coordinate 50,137,022, forward strand.
AGGAAGCGGACTGAGCGAGAGGAAGGACTGGAGGCGGCCAGGAGTAAAGAGGCACAGGACTGTGTGGCCTGGACTTGGGGAAATCGGTGCAAGAAGGCACTGGGGGTGCACGTGAGCACAAACTTGTAAATAGTGTTGCTTAATAAATGGTGTGTGGTGAAAATATGATGTCCGTCTGTCTGTGCCAGGGCCAGCGTTCACAATATATATATATATATACACATATACATATACATATATATATATATATAACGATATAGATAGATAGATAGATATTGTATACAATATATATCATGATTATGCACACAAATACTTACATATACATACAAGAAAACACACACACACCACCTAAAAAATTGAACTATTTATCTTGGAATGAAGTTATAATATTAAAGGTTATTGACAGAGCAGTGTATATATACAGTTCTAAGACAGACTCAGCCTCTCGAACAAAGATCCTGTACATTTTTGATATCAATTATCACTGTTACCACCTGGACTGTTAAGATGACATACTTTATTATATTTTTAATTTAAATGTAAACATTACTGCTATATTAAATGTTAATGTTTGTGTTATTTTGACTATTGACAATGGTCTAAGATAACCAGTGATGAATAATTAAGTAAAACATCTGCCAACTACCAGGTTTTAACACTATTTTTTCTGGATACAAAAATAGCTTGACGTTAGGAGACATATGTGAATTAACTTCCTCTATTTAGAGGTATCTACATGTGATATGTGCCCCACTAGAAACATGGGGTATGAGATTTTATTAGTAGTAAGTTTAAGGTGATGTCTATAGATCACAAGAATACAGCATTTCGATTGAAGGTCCAGTTTGGGAATGATCTACTGTAACAGCAGGTGCAAACCAGTCATTCAGCGAATGCTGAAGTCATTAAGAAGTCTAATAAATGCTGAGAAAGAGAAATCACTTGAAACCAAGATGTACTTTAATGCCAAGAATACATTTTTCAAAAATAATATTTAGCAAAGCAAGCCTTTTATGTTTTAAGTGGCTATGGAAAATTGTAGGATTTAGCTTTATCTTATATTACTTTGAATCACTGATTTTTCTTCAAATTGTGAAATTAGCCAATCATTCCATAATTGGCAGATTTTCTGTTGATTTCATGTTGAGAACTGTTAGATATCTGTACATTTTACTTCGCTCACCACAGGGGGATTCTTGGATAATTATTAGTTCTGCTAAACAAAACCTGTCTTCCTTGCAATTTCTGTGAAAAATACTTCTCAAGGGGTCACTTAGCAGACCTTAGAGACATCTGGTTGGTTAAAGTGACATGACGTGACTGATCACTTGAATGATTAACAAACTTTAAGTGACTGGCTTACAAAAAGAATACTTATATGACCAGTAATTTCCTGCTCTGACTTTTAAAACTCCTTCCCTGCTTGTTTCAGACCAACCTTGTTGTCAGTGGATTGTAAAATGGATTTCATAACAAAGCTGGTTTCTTCTGTTCTGTACAAGAATCTAATGGCTAACTTTTAAAATCAGATTAATTTTAATCAAATGAGATGATGAAAGAAACTAAGAAAATGCTTTACCTTCTAGAGGGATTTAATCAATGGAATGTAATAAAAATGTTACTCTAATTACAATATGTTTAAAGATGTATGGTAAGCAAAAAATGATCAAGACAAACAGTGCAAAATCAGTTTGGATTCAAACTGGGAAAAGGAACCATTGTATTGCTTACCGTAATGGAGAAATACAGAGAAGGTACAAAATTCTAGCAATGTTTCTTGAAGCCCATTGTAGAGTGCCAAGAGAAAAGTAAAGCCAAAGAATGAAAAGAATACCTGAGCAGAACAAATAACTCATCTAGAAGACAAGTACGTGTGATGAAGCAAGTAAGGCAGTCATGTGTGGAGAAGGAATAGGAGAAGTGACATGGAGATTACATTAGGGTTTTGCTTTGAGCCCGTTATTGTTTATGTTAATATTAAAAGAGATCAGCAAGGAAATAGAGAAAGAGCTCAAGTTATGTGAAAGGTACAAGGGAGTGACTGGAAATGGAATTAGAGAATTGGAGAGATGTTCTAGAGAGACATAAGATGAAGATAATTACTGTAGTTAAAAAACTTAACATACTGTACATTCTTCAATTATAGCAGACAGGGTAAGAATGGAAAAGTGCAACTGGGAGAAGACAAATGGAAAATGTGGATTCCTTTTGACACTTAAGATCAATGATTCAAAGTGATGGAGGGCAAAAAGTAAAAATTATGCAAAGAATTAGAGCAGAACTGAAAGCTTGGAAATATGTAGTGGAATACTCTGTGGCAAAAGAACAGCTGCCACAATAAAAGGAAATCACATAAGACAGTCGAGATACCAACAGTGTTATATAATTGCAGAAACAGCAACAGCTAGAATGGATACTGAAAATGTATTAATTCAGGAGATTAATATTCTGCAGTGGATGTGCAGGGTGAAAAGAATGGAAGTTGTAGAAAATAGGACACATTAGGTGAAGCTATAAGGTGCAAGCAGTGAAAAAAAAGAAGACTCCAGTGGGCTGGACATGCAGAAAGGCAAAAGGAAACAGTGAACTAAGGGGGGAATTAGAGATGAAGTTGCCAGAAAAAGAAGTAGAAACAGACCATATGGTAGTGAAAGAAAAGCAAGAAATTGGATGTAATAAGGAGAAGGTCAAAAACAGAATGTGACGGGAAAAAAAAAGGATAATACATCTTCACTAAAACATCCCCTCGATAAGGTAAAAGCTTTAGGTAAAAGAGAGAATGAGAGACAGGCAGGTTGGGTGCATATACTGATAGCGCATTGTCACACCCATCACACAACAAACCACCTGGATTGGGACCAGAGTGCAACTGGTGACACCACAGCACCACACGGTAAAAGACAATGTAATAGAAATATCTCAACAGTAGGCACCATACATAAATGAGATGATAAACCTTAAACACTCCAAAATCTTAGATGATATCAAATATTCAGAAAGCCAGAAAGCTGCATCCCCACATCACTATCTAGCAGGGAAAACATAAGCCTATTATAGTGTCCATTCTACATACTAATTTCCACATTAAAGACCAATGTTAAAATTCTGGCCAATGTTCTCATAAAAAAAATAGAGAAAATGATTCTTTCAGTGTTTCCTACTATATGAATTAAAGTATTATACTCCAGCACAAGTTTTAGTTGGTGTAAATAAATATTTTGTTTTAACAGAAATGTCCATTATCTCCAATGTCATGTTTCATTATGTGCCATAGGTCTTTCTGGTATCTACTTGTGTAAACAGTAAGATTTGAGGGATTATAATATAACGGTTTGAACAAAAAGTATCTCTTTATGCAGATGACATTGCACTGGATATTACTGACCTCTGCTCATCTTTCCAAGTCTACTGAATGTATTGAAGTAGCCCTATACAACTTTGTCTTAAATGCGTAACATTTGCAGCAGTTACTGTTAATCTTTCCAATTTATATTCACATATATTGTATGTCTCCAGTGTGAACACCCCCTGACATAAAAAGACAATGTAGGTAAAGAAAACTGGCAAGTCAGATTTACAATCCTGAGGTTAGTACTGGCTCCAACAGTCCAGGGAGATTAGCGAGGTGGGCCATGGCTTGTACTTAGGAAAGGCACTGCAATGGATACATGCTGAGCTCTTGCTGTTCATTGTCCACCCCTAATTAAAGGACTGCTCAAAAACAGCTGCTATTAGTAGGTTTTCTTCTGTTTATAGAGAAGACTAGAGTAGCTATCTTAAAATATATCCTCAATTTGAAACCTTATATTTAAAGTGCAATTTTCTTTATATGCAATCTTCACATTTGAACCAAATCTGTGCATATTAGTATGGATTCACAATATACTATGACATAAGATTAATCTTTTAAGGTGTGGTCCTCTCTAAAGCCTACATCTATGAAAAGTCAAAGTCAAAATCTATAAGTTACTAAAAGATTTAAATTGCTCATGAAACATCTGCAGGACAGCCACATCAAGAGAGCATGCTAAGATCACTCCTAGGAAACATATCTCCTTTGGAGACACATTTTCTACCATTGCTGTTTCTCATTTTGCATGCAATAGATCAGGACTTAATGAACACATGTTGTTGTCTCATTTAGCATTTTTCTGCATTGTGACGTTATTTTTGAGCAGTTTAGCGGTGGAGTGGTCGCTCTGAGGCTAGGGATCTGTGACGGCAATCAGAAGGATGGAGGTTTGAATACCATAAAATCCAGAAGTGACTCCGCTCTGTTGGGCCCCTGAGCAAGGCCCTTAACCTGCAATTGCTCCATTCTGAGTATGATGTTAATCTGTATCTAGCCCTGCAAGCAGGTACTCCAACCTGCAGAGAAAACTTGGGGGTTGTTGGCAGGATTGGCACTCCAGCCACTGTAAAAAAAATTACACTGTTCCATGTGGTCCTGAGGTGTCACCTGCTGCACTCGAATCTCAATCTGGGTGGTTTGCAATGTGGTGGAGGCGACAACACGCTGTAATCAGCACATGCTCCCAACCTCTCTCTCTTAGGGGCTAGGGAATATTTTGAGATGTGTGGCATTTGTTCACAAAATAATACATCAACTGTGGACATCAGATGACATTTCCAGCGATATTCAGTTGTAGCCTCTATTTACATAATCTTAGCAAGTCAAAGGCAGCCAGTGGTGCACTACCTTGAAGGGCAGTCATATAGTCTGACATACCAAGAAAGTCACTACAACTAGTCTGTGTCTCACCACAATAAAATCAAACAATTTAGTCATAAGGGGCAGGCTGTGTGTGCATGAGAGCAATGAATGCCCACATGGAAGTAAAACACAGACTATATAATGCAACAACGAAGAATAAGGAATGTTTTGAACTCGTCTGTCTCACATCTTGTGTTATATGTACAATGACAGAATGGAAAAAAGAAAAAATTCAGAGATTGTAACTGAACTCGCCATACCTGTTAATTCTTTGTACAGCACCGGTTCCATTAGGCAGCATGCTATTGATTGTCAGAAAAGGGGTTGAGCACAATTGTGTTGGTAAGTCATACCACGGTCACATAATTTGACATACCCAGTGACTTTCAGCCATTTAAATTGACATGGTTCGACAATGAAATCATCAACAGCTGTCTGCAAGTCTGATATAGCTTGTGGCTAGAAGTTGTGACAAGACACATTAGTTTTCATGCAGTAAATATGTAAAAAATTACAGTATATGCTCATGTATAAGTCAGATCTTGAAACTCAAAAAATCGATCATAAAATCAGACCAAGACTTATACGGCCCTTCAAAAATGCGACACTTAATTTTTTTTTTTACATCTTATTGTCTCCTCCAATCTCGTATCAGTTTCTCAGACGCATTGAATTTTGTTGCAGCAGTGCATTTACCAATTTCTTTCGCTGCTTCGACGTTTAATTTAAACCCAGCTTCATATTTTCTTCTGATCAAATGTTTCACCATAGATAAGGGATGCTCTTACGACAAATCAGTGCAAACGTTGCTTCGGAATAGTTTGGGTATTCGGGCACAATTGAGTGAGAGAGAGAGAGAGAGAGGTTAGGAGCACGCGCTGATACAGCGCATTGCCACACCCCCATAGAAAAAAAGCCAGTGTGCTCCATGGTTACTCTCTCAGGTGGCCGTTAGCATATCATAATCTCTTAGACCAAAAGTGTGAGTTTTCCGCATTTGACTTATACGACCGACATTATGAAATACCAGAAATTATACTGTAATAATTATACTGTAAAACCAAGTCCAGACTTATCTGTGGGAGAACTTATCCCACATACTGTACTGTAGATACAGTAATCAGATTAGTAGTTGATTGTAAATGTGTACTTAAATGCATTATTGGAGAAACAGCATGTCCTTTATCTACACTTCTCAGCAGAACAACAGTTACGCTCAATTTTGAATGTAAGAAGCTCACTTCCCCAATAACAGGCTGGATTTATGTACAGTAGCTTCTCAAAAAAAATATTAATTAAAATTTTATCTCCTATATTTTAACCTTACCATTTTCTTGGTCATGTGACCAACACAAAGACATGTGTTAGCTTGCCTTCTCAGAACAAAGAGGTTAATTACACAAAGGTTTAAGACTAGCTGGGTCAATTATGTGGGTGACCTATCGTGATGACTCAGAAGTCAGAAAAATAATTGTATTCAGGAGAGTGCTTGAATTAAAAATTATTGCAGCAAACAAAAGTTTGAAAGTTTTTCAAGACTTGCATTTTCAGTAATGTTTTGATTTCAAGTAACTACATTCCCTCACTATTAAGAAATGTGGTGTTTAATATATGTCACCAGCTTGACACTTTGAGAACACAACAACAGGGAGGTGTCCGTAGCAAACAATGCAACATCAACACTGGATAATATCATTAGAAATGTGACAAAAAAAAGAAAAAATATCCCTCATACTCCAAAAATAATTAAAAACAATTGGTGATCATGACATCATGTTTTTAAGGTTATATCATTTTTGCCTCTTGTTCTGTTTTCTCCACCCATCTTTATTTTCTAAATGTTTTTCTATTTTAGATGAATTTAGATGATTTTTTCTATTTAGTAAGAATAAATCTTGACTACTAGATCGTTTGTTTATCAAGTCAAGATCCTAATATGATCGAGCACCATCTTTATAGATGCAGCTGAAAAGGGTGCTAAAACCAGCAAGCAATGTATAACTTTCACGGGCAACCAGAATACTTAATCCCTTATAGGATGCAACAAGTATCCAAAAAGAAAGCCTTTCTGAAATGTCACTGTAACCTACAACTCATAAGCATTCCAAGCAATGCAGGCATTGTAGTGCCACTAAATAATAATATAAAATAGAAGAAGTAGTGTAGCTGTTCAGATGGTCTTGTAGAGGGTTGTACACATACATTATATTCAAAGCAGAAACATCAGTCCTAACATTAGCACCTCTGTGAATTCTGCTTCTTTCACAAGAGGGTGACAATTGAGGATATTGCCAAAAACAGCCAGAAGTCAAGGGTCAGGACATAGCACAGATCTTCTAACAGCCAGATGACGAATTCAGAGGCAAACTGAAGAACGACTAGTTAGTTGATAACTGCCTAAATGCAGGTGACACTGTCACAATACATATTGAACAAAAGCCTGCATTTCAGTGCCATGTAGATTTTAATTTCTAATGATTTAAACAATTGAATATTACAAAGCAGGTTTTAAATATTTTATAAAGGAGTGCACTTTGTCTCATCTGCTTTTACAGAATTTACTAACATGTTCCAAGTTCTCTAGTAAAACACAGTTGCTCTCTTCATGAGAATTACAGAATTTTAAACATCAGAAGTCAGTATAGGTTCAGAGAGAAATTCAAATAGCGTTTGATCTAAGAAGGCTTACCATTATGACACTGGAGCAATGGCAGCTGCAGTCATATGTGAATAATGCATTGTAAATCAGTCATTTCACAGACTGATAAACATTTGCAACATCAGCAATGTCTTGGCTGCATTTTTAAATCAATATATTCCAAGCACAGTACACCAAATATCAAATAATAGTACTTGATAAAAAAAATTCTATTAAAAACTTAAAAATCTTTGGTTGATTTCACCTTCTGAATTCTAGTTTACATATTATGTTATAATTTAATTAGCAATATGAATGCAATCCCTATTAAATGAACAACATTTTGATTTCAAATTTTGGACTGCCTTTACCACCACAGTAACCCTGTAAACCTATCAGCCAACATATATGAAGCACTACAAATAAAACAAAAGCAGAGAATGGAGAAAAAGTTTAATTGAAGTAGGTGAATGATTCTAATCAGTTCGTCACTGATATGCAGTACAGTACACATCACTGATTCTATGGGGAAAAGTACAAGGTTTAGAGGTGCAATATACTAGAAGTGAGGACAACTGCCACTAAATGGTATATGATTTCCAGGCCTTAGCAGATAAACAGTGAAGAATAACTGACTGGGTGGCACAATGGTGACCTATTATTTATTTCATGAAAACTCTGCCCAATAGACTGGTTAATTAATTCATCCTGTGCATCTTTACATTTATTATTTGCTGTCTGGATTTTGCGTTGGCCATAAGTTTTCAAACTCAAAATTAATACAATCCTGTAGCTCTTCATTGCGTTATAACAGACTATGAACCGACAACTCACAAAGGTGGGACTAATTTTGCAATGTACCTCATCAAATGTATTATTGACCGTTTACCATAACTGACTGCATCAGGACTGCCATGGATCGGTGATGGGTCTTTGTCTGAAATAAAACCATTTTCTTCCTTGGGACCAATACCAAAAGACAAGTCTGTCTCTATGTCAGTTCTGACAATGTTCTTGAAGTGTGAACAGCCACAACAGTGCATGCCATGATGCCATCAGCATCATCACCTAAGATAATAACAGACCTGTGAGACTTTCTCGGAAAATGAGATATTTTAAGGTGATTCTATAACCCATAACACAACTGTCAGTCAGTCAGTCATTGTCCAACCCGCTATATCCTAACACAGGGTCACAGAGGTCTGCTGTAGCCAATCCCAGACAGCACAGGGCACGAGGCAGGAACAAACCCTGGGCAGGGCGCCAGCCCACCACAATAACACAACTGTTTTCTACTTTCTTCCCCAACAAATCAATTTCCAAATAAATGTCAGAATAATACTAATTACATACCTTAAAACAGACAAAAAATATTGGACACATTAATGTACCTTGTAGCAATTTATATTTGTAGTACACCAAGTACACAGCCCTATGGCTAAAATGAGTTCAACACTGCAACAGCTACATTTCAATTATGCTTGGCAAAGCAATTTTCTTCTGAAAAAATCTGATCAACAGCTTTTGACAGTACTTTAGCATTCGGAGTATATCACTATATTATGTCTCAGCCACAAAGGACATCATTCAAGCTAAAAATAATAACAGCACTTCTTTTTAACTGTAAACATATGTTACCATGTAGGCTTAGTGTTTGCACACAAAGGAAACTATTTCAGCAAATACATTTACACTCAGCCTTGTCACAAAGGCTTACATTTATCAAAAATCAAGCTGTGACAGCAGTTGTAGGAGGGAAAACATATAAAACCAGTCATGCCATATTTTATTTTCTAGACGCTATAAATGTTTGGATGATTAAAAGAATGACATGTTTCTGCCAGAAATAAATCCTGGCAGGATAATAAATAACTTTTCTTTGGACTCACTGTATGTCACCTTTCCTCCACTGAAATGTATTGTCACATAACACTGATGTCCAAATGGTTTTACAGCTCAATGAAGATGTTCAGTATGCATCACGTAAAGGATTTCAAATCTACAGAGTGAAAAATGTTCCTCACACTAAACAAATGTTAGATTCCTTAGTTCCAAAAAATTCTGAGACTTGGTAACATAAATAACATAACATAAGTACTGCTTATCGTTTAGGAATATTAGAGTAAAAAAACAGATGAAACTACAAAATTTCTCAGGTGCTCTGCCCACATGTTTTGTGTCATATTTAAAAACATTCAATAATAAAAACAAATAGGAGCTGCATGATGGGGCAGTGGTTTTTGTTTCCACTTCACAGCCATACAAAGAGTTTCAGGCCTGGCCTGGTTGGATTTTGCACATATTCGTTGTGCCATTGGAGGTTTTTCTCTGGATACTTAGTTGATACAGTATGCAGGCTATGTTAATTGAACCCTGAATATGCATGTGAGCAAAAATGTACCTTGCAATGCACTGGCACTCCATCAGATGATGACTCCTCTCTACAGTACGTCCACTGCTGCCAAGATAGCTTCTGGCTCTCCAATAATTGTAAATTTTATCAAGCTATGGAAATAGATGGATCAGTGGAGAAAATAAATAGCACTATAAGCATGGTAGAATGCTCACAAAATATATTCTCTGCCGTGCTATGGGCCAGATATGCAATCTATGTTTATTAATGAGGAGGTGTTCATGCATTTTTCAGACAGACAGGATTTGTGTAGCTGCCTTTTTTAATAAAGTATCTTTGCTTGAAGTGGGCCCTTCTGAAATGTTAGCAATTGTGTGCTTGCAGTGTTTGTGGCTTTGTGGCTTGCATCATGCATATTGCATTTTAGTGTATTCTCACACCACTCCAAACTCTGAGGGGGACAATCCCTACTCTTTGAATGAATGTTACTGGATCACAAAGATCAAAGTGCAAGCTTACATAGAGTGCCAGTGCTTATTTATATCCATTTCAGGCACGCTAAAGTCTGATTTTTATTTACTGTAGAAATCAATACCACAATATCTAATCTTGGCAAAATTAACTTTAAAATGCTAGCCTTGCAAGTTCATTCATTTCAGAATCGTCTTTTTCAACAGTCCATTGTTAAACAAAACTTGAGACTAGAGTGTATGTGTGTGGGTGGCACTAGACCAAGGATGGATAGAGGGGAAGAAAGAGCCAAAATGTAATCATGTCATGTAATGTTCAATTTTCTGAAGTCTGTGTTGACTGGAATTTTGTTTCTTCTGTGATGTTTGCTTCATGTTTGCACAGTTTGCTTCTCCAAGTCTATACTTTATATATATATATATATATATATATATATATATATATACATTGTGAAGGCTGGCCCCGGCACAGACAGACGGACATCATTTTTGCACCCACACACCGTTTATTTACACTATTTACAACAATGTCCATAATCACGTGCACTAACGAACCCCAGTGCCTCTTGCACGAATCCCCAAAGTCCAGGGCCCACAGTCTCTGTGCCTTTGTCCTGGCCGCCTCCTGTCCGCTCTCCAGCTCAGTCCTTCTGCCTCCCGACTTCCACCAATCACTGGAGGCGGCCCCTAAATAATGCCCGGATGAGCCCCAGGTGCTTCCGCCTCTAGCCACGCCAAGCGTGGCGGAAGTGTCGGCTGTCTTCCTGGCCGCTCTCCGGGCGTCACTCAAAGTCTTCCCCCCGGCACTTCCTGGTGTGGCGGAAGTGCGGGCTCCCGGATAATTAGGCACCGGGCGCCGGCGGTGGCCACGGGTCCCTACAGGGCTGGGCTTCAAAGCCCTGTACCCGAGGCCCTTGCCTAACCAGGACGGACGCCCCACTCCGTCTGGAGGAGGCACTCGCCCTCCTCCGGTCCTCCAAGCGCCGGCGGGCTCCAGCCCCAACCGGCAACCGCACGGGATAAACCGGCATTGGGCGCCGCCTGGCGGTGACCACGGGCCCTACAGGGAAGGGCTTCCATGCCCTCAACCCGTGGCCCCAACAGAACCAGGACGGACGCCTCGCGGTCTGGAGGGGCACAAGCCCTCCTCACGTCCTCCTGGGCGTCGGCGGGCTCCAGCCCGGCCGGGGCCTACATATATATATATATATACATATATATATATATATATATATACTCAGCAAAAAAAGAAACGTTCCTTTTCCAGGACTGTGTATTTCAACAATAATGTTTTAAAAATCCAAATAACTTTACAGATCTTCATTATGAAGGGTTTAACCAATGTTTTCCATGCATGTTCAATTAACCATAATCAATTAATTAACATGCACCTGTGGAATGGTCGTTAAGACCTTAACTGCTTACAGAAATTAGGCATTTAAGGACACAGTTCTAAAAACGCAGGACACTAAAGAGACTTGTCTACCGACTGTGAAAAACACCCAAAGAAAGATGCCCAGGGTCCCTGCTCATCTGCGTGAACGTGCATTAGGCATGCTGCAGGGAGGCATGAGGACTGCTGATGTGGCTAGGGCAATAAATTGCCATGTCCGCACTGTGAGACGCCTAAGACAGCGCTACAGGGAGACAGGAAGGACAGCTGATCATCCTTGCAGTGGAAGACCATGTGTAACAACACCTGCACAGGATCGGTACATCCAAATATCACACCTGCGTGACAGGTACACGATGGCCACAACAACTGCCCGAGTCACACCAGGAACACACAATCCCTCCATCAGTGCTCAGACTGTCCGCAATAGGCTGAGAGAGGCTGGACTGAGGGCTTGTAGGCCTGTTGTAAGGCAGGTCCTTACCAGACATCACCAGCAGCAACGCCGCCTATGGGCACAAACCCACCTTCGCTGGACCAGACAGGAGTGGCAAAAAGTGCTCTTCACTGATGAGTCACGGTTTTGTCTCACCAGGGGTGATGGACGGATTCGTGTTTATCGTCGAAGGAATGAGCGTTACACCGAGGCCTGTACCCTGGAGTGGGATCGATTTGGATCGATGGCTGGGGCCATTCCCCCCAGAAATGTCCAGAAACTTGCAGTTGCCTTGGTGGAAGAGTGGGGTAACATCTCACAGCAAGAACTGATAAATCTGGTCCAGTCCATGAGGAGGAGATGCACTGCAGTACTTCAAGCAGCTGGTGGCGACACCAGATACTGACTGGTACTTTTGATTTTGAGCCTCCCTTCATTCAGGGACACATTGTGAAACATTTTTAGTTTATGTCTTATGGTGTTGACTCTTTTAGTGTTCATACAAATATTTACTAGTTTACTGAAAGTAAAAACAGTTGAAAGTCACAGGATGTTTCTTTTTTTGCTGAGTATATATATATATATATGTGTGTGTGTGTGTTTATATTTATATATATATATGTATTTATATATGTATATACATTTCTGTGTACAAGCTGCATTGTGTTTTTTGTTTTATTAAATTCTAATTTGTTTTTTTTGAACATATTTGCAGCATTACGGATTTGTACAGACTAAGCACCTGCACTACCAGTTTACACTACTGATTCAATATTGCAGATCATATCACTTCAATTGTCTTACTATTTGTTGTTAACTATACATTGCTACATAATTATTGCTTCATCTTAACAATAGACAAGCAAACACAACTCTAGACATCAAGTGGAATAACGAAGTACTGAAAACACCAAACATCCTGTTTACTTAGGCATCACTCTGGACAAGACACTGTCTTTTAAAGAACATATTTTTAAACTACAAAAAAGATATCCAGCAGGAATATTCTCCTTAGCAAACTAGCAAGCACATCCTGGGGAGCAAACCCTAAGACCCTGCATTCAACAGCCATGGCACTCTGTTATTCAACAGCAGAGTATTGCACACCAGTGTGGGCTAGGTCAAGCCATGTCAACAAGGTTGACCCTGATCTAAATAGTGAATGCCGAATCATCACCGGCACATTGTGAACAATGTGCCTTCCTGCTTTATACAGGATGGCCGGGATCACGCCTCCCCATATATGGCAAGAAAGTAGTTCAAGAGTAGAAAGGTTCAAGAAACTGATGGACTCCAGACACCCACTTCACCATCACCAGGAAGTAAATCGCCAACAACCTTCTCGTCGGAGTTTTGCCACAGTGAAATCCAAAGCAGTCCACAAAACATACGTGTAGGCTTAAGAGGTGGCATGAGACTGACTGTAGCCCTCCCAATGAAACTCTTCCTACACCTCAAGAGCATCTACTCAATGGAACATCCCTCTCTAGAAAAGACTGGGTTGCGCTTAACCGAGCTAGATCAAAGGTGAGCAAAACAAGGGACAACCTATTTAGATGGGGCCTCACAACAGGCTCTGAATGTCCCTGTGGTGAGCCCACCCAAACAATGGACCACATTCTCCATGAATGTTCCCAAGGCCCTACATGTACTGATGAAGATCTTAAGGATGCTAATGACACCGCTCTTACCTGATTATGATGATGATTGTTGTGTAAGTGCTAATATATTGAACTGACTTGAAACAGAAATGCAGGAAATAATAAAAAGAAAAAAACAGAATCTAGTGTTAAAATTCTTGAATCCATTAGAACAGCCTAGCTAGGACATCACACCTTTGTTAATTTTATTTCAACTTTAATTTTGAAGGCATCTAAACAGCAAACTAGATTAAGCTTTCAAATTTTTTGTTTCTTATATTATCATTATTAGCCTGTGTTTTTTTATTCCTCTGTTAAAAAGAGCTGACAAATTGATGACAAGAGGCAGCAGACAGATAAAAGAGTTTAAATAAAATACATTTGAGTTTGACATCAAATAAACTATTTTAACAGTCATAAATGCACAAATTATTTTATATGTATCATCGATTGTTTAATCTCTATATCAACATTATCATAAGGAACAATATCTCATTTTTTTCGATTTTCAGCCTACAAATATGAAATGTTACAATGCTACCAAAGAAATAATCCCTAGTGAAGAAGGCAGTCTAGAAATGCATGGTCAGCAAGGTTTGTACTGGTATTGAATGCTAGACTTGTGACCCGAAAGAAATCTTGGTGTCTTTTCCTAACTTGGGGACAGAGGCATGTGGAGGTACATGTGGCACAGAAGGATGAGACTTTTACACCTTCACTAGATACCTCTCCTCCTCCATAGTGCAGCACAAATGTACTGTTTCTTGTTTCTTTCTTTCTTTTCATGACTGTGGTTGTACAAATTCCTGGAACCACCAGATGGCAGTAACATAAAGATACATAATAAGCAATGAAGTATGCAGACTTCACAAACACAGTCACCTCGATGTCTCCCACTGGGCAGTTGTCCAAATGCCTGAGTTACAAAGCATTGTCCCCTTTTACCTCTAAACACAATTTTTATGTTCTGTTATTTCTAACCTAAATTAGGTCTTGTGCTCAGGCAAGACTTTAACTGGTGCACCACGCTGTGGTTCTTCCAAGCACTTAACAAGAAATGTGCAACTCTGAAAAGTGGATAATCAAATTCCATGCAAGAATGACAGAGGCAATAAATGTAGTAATATGTAAGAGCGGATTATAACAGCTGCTCTGGAGGAAATGTCCTACTTATTAGGGATATGAGGTACTTGTAATGAGTCCCTAGAGAGGGATGAAGTTGAAGACAAATATAACTGTCATGCTATGTGATTCCTTCGTGACTGTTTTTGTTTACCGATTTAATAACTTTTTTTATATTTCAAAAATGTTTGATTTGTGGCTTTGAACACCATAGAAATTACTTACTGATTTCCTTTCTATATATTATAATTGACTTTGATCATTTTGTTTTGCTTTTGGTTTGAATATTTTCTGTGATGTCATTTTGTTTTGTGGGCGCTGCCATTTTTGTGGCAGTATTGCTATCATGGAACAGGATTTTCTAAAGGGTACAGCCCCCAAAAATTCCATTGTGTGATGTCAGCAGTGCAACAGTTTATAAGCCAGAGGCACATTTTGAATGCTGGTTTGATGTTTCAGGGCCCAAGAAATTAGTGTTCTGTTCTAACTACAAGGACAATTAAGCATTCAGTTTTGGTTACTGGTCATTCAGTTACTTTCAGTTCTGACCTATGCTTGCTTCTTGATGGTATGTCTTGGTCTTGTCCATCTCCTGGTCTTTTAAAATTTTTTCTTTATCTTCCAAATACCAACTGAATCAATAAGTATAAGGATGCTCATCATCTATGTTCTTCATAGCTCATATTCATTTAGGCTGCACAGACCACTAAAAATGCAATATATTGCTTCCTAGCAGCTCAATGTAATGTAAGAATTTTGAAAAATGTGGTAACTCAGAAACAATTTAATAAATATCAATTAGGAAGAATTAATACTACTAGAACACCTGCATGTTGCTTTTACGGTCAGATGCAAACCAGTTACTTCTACTGATAATTAAACACATTTTCTTATATCCTCATATTTAGAAGACTAATGCACTGGAAAATTAATTTGAAGGCACATTTGTCACTGGCATAATCCACCCACCCAAGGTTTATAGCTGAAACACAGAATTTAATTCGCAATACTGAGGAAAAAGATCCAAGCCAAAATAAAAGATTTTAAATGCTGTTCATGACAAATAGATGCTTTATTCTGTGCCTCATGTTAAATATGGATTTCCAGTTGAGTAGCTCCATATTCTGTAGCAATGAACTACAAATGCTTATACTGTAGGAGTTGGAAGAGTAAAAGTGGGTTCTGGTCTTGAATGAAATGGGAAGCCTAATTAGCATCCATTGATTGTCACTTTATCTTTACATACATAGCCAGGGAGGTCACCCAACACTATAAACACTTCCTTTACAAGTGTCATTGCAAAGCCCCAGAGCGGGGAGTAGCACGAGAGCACATGTTTTCTTTTCTTTATTATTTGGTGACTAATAAAGGGGACGACCCAGATGGTGTCACAAAAATTCTTTGTGTTTGAGACAGCTGTTTCACCGCCTGACTACACAGCATTACAAAAATTTGCCTTACACAACATAATGGCGTTGTGACAAACGGACCCAAAAATCCAATCCAAAGGAAAATACATGATCAAAATAAATACCCAAAACAAAATATAATAAAGCACTAAATATATACTTTCCAAAAATTCTGTATTTGTTTTTATTCAGAACTGAATTAAAATATCTTAAATATTGTCACAAGATAGATATACATTACTCAGAAGTGGATACAAAGATTTATTTGGGATGTCATTCACAATGATGGTGGCACAGCTGCTGCAGCTTAACAGTACACTGAGCATTTCTATTAATAGTAGAATACACCAAGCTTTTCTAATGTCAAGGGAGTTTATAATTTAAGGTACTGGCATGACTTTATCTGCTGTGGCAACTGATACCCTGCAAAAATGGCTGTGAATGAGTGCAAAACTTACAGTAACCAATTCATAAACTTTCTCTCTGAGTGATACATTGACTTTAATGCAGATTATACTTTAAACCTGTAAGATGACTGCCATTTACAAAGGTTAGATTTAGCAAAAATGTTTCAATTCTCTAAAATAAGCCAGATTCCTCAAAGGACGAATGTACTAACAATGGACCCTTTCACTTGCTATTCTCTTTATCTTCCCTTCTTAGCACATGCTATCTTTCTTTCCAGTGAATCTTCTTTCCAACTCATGTTAAAAATCCACAGTCAATATGCAATTGCAAAGAGACATACTTCAGAATGCTATTTTCAGATTAATTTCCAGGACATTCTCCGATGTAACTTCCGAAATCATAGCATGACCTGGAAACTTCTGCGCTACCTAGATCATTGTGCTTGTATGAAATCACTTGGTTTTCTGTACTATATTTTAAAGACAGGAGTATTGACATAGGGTATTTATACTTATTAAAAATGCTGCAAGAGATTGTGGATGCATTGAATGTTATTTAGAACATACTGCATTCTGCACAGAAGACAATAATGACACTATACACCAATAAAATGTATGACCATGAAAAATATTCCTAGGTTGTCTATCACCCAGCTCTAATATAGTGTCCTACAATCTGCCTTCTTGGGCTTCTCTGAGGCCATATAGTGACACAAATAAACAGCAAACTCCAACCTGTATCTTTCCTGTGCTAAAATTTAGTTTTGGACTCTCACTTTCTGTGCACAACCTCTTTGTTGGCCTGCCAAGCAATCCTTCTTTAAATCAGTTATCAGTAGTTTGTCTTGTCTTACAGTGACACAACCACCATTCAATTACTTCTAAAATGTTGTTATTTGGGTAATATATTACTGTTATGTATATGTTTAATTTACATTAACTCTGAATATATGAATTTATACACACTGTGTAGTACACATTTATAGACACATTCAAAACAGCCAAGAATGCATCTTCTAGAAACATAAAGATGAAGGATTATAGCTTGGTGTTCTGGTGTCACTGAACAATTGATTAAGCGACATCACTAGAAATGCAGTCAAATGATCTAAACTTGACTTTTGTTTAGCCAATAATTTCACATTCATGTCTTACAAACCTTGTGCTAAAGGTTTAACGTGGCATTTATTTAAACGATACTATTCATTTTTAAATGAAATGCCTTAAAATGTATTTTGTTTTTAAAAGCAATCAATTCATATTTTCTTTTGAACAAAATATCAGGCTGGACAGTTAAATATGCAAAGTCACTGAGTTGCTCCCACAGTACTGTGTGGAGAATCTTTTCCTTCATTTCAGTATGTGTTGTTTAACAATGAAGCTAATGGCTTTTATTTCCAGTTCTCTTGAATAACTCTACTCAGGTGGGGAAAGGGAATAAAAATAATCACAATAATAATTCTTTGCATTTATATAGCGCTTTTCTCACTACTCAAAGCGCTCTCCACACAGGGAGGATCCAGGAACCGAACTCACAATCTCCTTACTGCAAAGCAGCAACAAGTAAAGAGTAAAGCCTTATTCTTCTTTCCTCTCACAAATGAAAATTTTAAGCACTGTTGAAATGATATTCCAGAAAGTGTACCTGTAACTATGTAAAAGCTGAATTTGAATGGGGAACACCGTACAAGTATGAGAAAAAAAAACAAAGAAAAATTACACAAGTGTGTGTATGCAGGCAAGGCATATATATTCCGAATATAATAATATCAAGAGCAGTGGTTCTCAAAGTGATCTGTATGATGGCAGTCATGAGCTCTCTGAAAAAAATGACATTTAAATCACTCACATAGTTAGTTCATTATGCATGGTGCATACTTTTTGCATTTTTTCATTTTAAACAATCAGACTGCTGTCTAGCTTCCATGCAACTGAACAATCTTCCCGTTTTTTGGGCCATGGTGAACATCTCCTAAATAACCACCATGGAGCTCTTATACCACCTTTCTTGCACGACTTTTACTGCTGTACCATTGCTTCCCCACTCCACTTCTGCTAATCTCTTGTAACATTTGCTTCTGACCTCTGTCTCGAAGTTATCTAAACTGGCAGTCTACCATCTATCCAATCTTAATCACTGTGTGGGATTCTAGCTAAAAATTTATCTTGACATTAACATGAAAAATCTACCACTAATAAAAGCAATCACATAATTGACACATGTCAGTTTTGCTCCATAAATGCTGTCTGGGACAACAGTGCACACAAGGAGCTATTATGGATCAAATGCAAATCCAACAGTGTTGGATTTACAGTAAATGTTATTACAAACTGTTTGTGTTTTATTCAATTAGTTACATAACATAAAATAAAAATATTAATGGTAATGCACTGCGGTGGGCTGGCACCATGCCCTGGGTTTGTTTCCTGCCTTGCGCCCTGTGTTGGCTGGGATTGGCTCCAGCAGACCCCCATGACCCTGTAGTTAGGATATAGCGGGTTGGATAATGGATGGATGGATGGTAATGCAGAACATATGCTATGAAATGACTGTTGGGTTTACATATTCTCCTATACTAGCCGAAGCCCGCCGTAGCATACGGCAGTGTAAGAATAGGAACGGAAAACAGTGAGAAAGGAATTCAGTATAACAAAGGCAAAAATAGCAAGGAGCAAAACCAATGCCAATGGTTGAGAGAGTACCCTCCTGTAGCAGGCTACGGAAAACATAGACATATATAGATAGACGCTGCATTCACTGTGTTGCCCAGTTGACACGATAAGTCAGCGCGTCCGCCCTATTGCGAGTGGTAAAAGTGCCATTTAAACTAATACAGGTTGATGTGGAAACCGGGTTTTCTGATGAAAAACCAATAAAGTTTTAAATAGTATCATTTACATACAACAGATTTTGGCTAATTGTTTACATGCAATTATTTATATTCATTTATACACTAAATGCGTGCGTATCCCATGGTCTTAGTGTTGGTGGGCGGGGCTCTGTGAGTTGGCGGGCAGGGCTCTCTGTCTTGCGTGTGCTCTCTGTCTTGCTTGCCCTTAGTTTGAGTTGGTTGGCGGGGCTCTGTGAGTTGGCGATCGTGGCTCTCTGTCTTGCGTGTGGTGTAAAGTCAACATGGCTCAGAGGTGCATGTGGATTTTTGCACAGACAAAAGCGACTGAGGCTGTATTTGGTGAGTTTTTGAGTGCCTCGAGAACGACGCTAGACTCGGGAGGAAGGTTACAGTTGGTGTGCATGGCTCTGTCATGCGTATCCCATTAGGCAGTAGGAGGGTTAGTATCCCATGGTCTTAAAACTGGCGGGCGGGGCTCTCTCTTGCTTGCGCTCACTGTCTTGCGTGCCCTTAGTGAATTATAGAAATATATACCCTGTATATATATATATATATATATAGATTTTTAACTTTGGAAATGTGGTGCTCATTCCAAAACATTTGTAGAAAACTGACGTACAGGATTTGTTGTCTTTACATATTGAAATATTTAAACCATTTCTTTTGCACAACTTAATCAGGAAACTAGCACTCTGATATAAACTTTTGGGCCAGAGGGAGTGGCCCAGAGGAGGCAGGCGTCGCGTGGAGCTGATGTGTTAGCTATAACATCTAAGTGTTTATAAGACAATTATTCCTGCAAGCTATTCTGACATATTGGGAGCCACGGGTAGGGCATGGAAGCCCTTTCAAACATTAATTACCAAACATAAGGCAAAAATTAGTTAAACACCAGTAAATTTATAATCAAATTTTGACCTAGTACAGGTCAGAGTCTGGAAACTTAGCACTGTGACTACATTAAATAAATTAATAAATAAAATCATGTGACTTCACCCATCTTCTGGATCCTCTGATATAAACTTTTGTGTTAGCTATAACATCTAAGTGTTTATAAGACAATTAAAGGCATTAAAGGTTTTCAAAATGCATTTATACACGACAACCTTTAGGCACTGAATAGTAATTTGCACTTGACATCTTGCTATATAGCCCGTGAATCTCTTCCTCAGAGACATTTTATATTTTGTTTTGTTAATTACTGTTTACTAGTGAATTCACATAACTGCTCTGGGGTTTTTAGCAGTTTATTTTCAATTCTGAAGACCTAACATAATGTTTTCATTGACTTAAAAGACAATAAATGCTTGAACAACAGAAGAGTTATTAGTGAAATCAGCAGGATAAGGATTTGAGTTAAGGAGCATCTATGTGAAAACAAAATCGCTCTAGTTGTGTTGGGTGGAGGACACTCCAGTACTTTATTCCAACAGCTGTTTTGAGAAATGTTTTTAAACCACTTGGCAAATTTAATGAAGTTTATTTATCTCCTGACTCAGGGAAAGGCAGGGAATGTGGTTTGGATCATCAAGGGTAATAATGTATTCAATTTTCAGTCCAGACCCCACATGCAAATTTACAGAAGAGAAAACACTTGTGGGTTATCAGCATTTGTCTAAAATGAGAAAATAAAGAACACTAAAGCTTGGAAAACAAATCTCATTTCAAAAGAACAGACATGGGAGATGGACATCTTCCATAAGTATTTAGATTTTACTTATTTAGCTTAAACTACACAAATGTACAAAGACAGCAGTTAAGTTTTGAGGCTAGCCACAGAAGATTTTAACCCAAATACTAACCACTGTGTTTATTTTAGGAGTAAATATGACTACATCAATGTGCTAAGGAGAAATATAAACAGTACTGATAGACAGCAACATACTGTGCTCGATTCCACTTGATCCTACTGAATGTGCAGGGTACCAACACCTACTCCAGCAATACTCGGCTCTGGATGAGGAACCTTTTTGTCGCAGGACACTCTCCCATACAAGCACTCATAGAGCCAGTTAAGAATCATCAAGTTAACCTAAGAATGGGAATCAATGGGATGATGGAGTGATAATACCGGGTAGCATGTGTAAAGTGACCACAAGACTTGAAGCCAGGATGCTGGATCAGTAAATTACCAGTGATATTTGTAATTAACATATGTAACTGACAGCAACCATTGCCCAACCTGTCCTGTCTTAGCAGTCACAGTCATTATTTTTAGTCTGTATGATATGCCTTCTGTTCCATGTGATATATATGTTTTTAACAATTGTTTTAGGAGTGACATATTGGCAGTGGTTAGCACTGCTGCCTCATAGATCCAACATCCTGGGGTCAATTTCAGCACCCAATCACTGTCTGTGTAGAGTGTGCTTGATTTCTCTGTATCTAGTGGGCTTCCTCCTGGAGCCTGTTTTAAATTCCAAATTCATAAAGACAAGCAGGTCAGGTACTATAAAGATTCCGACTTAGTCATGTGTAAGTGTGAATGGATTGTTACAGCTACAAGAAATACAACCATCTTTATACCAACTTCTTCATTTAACAATTCAGTTTGAAATCATTACTCATCTAAGTCAATAAAAACAAAAATTAAAAAGCTGGTAATAATATTTGCAGGATGCAACCAATACTTTACAGCAACGTATATGTACCAATATTAAAAATAAGAATATTGCGCCCAAAATAACCTAAATACACATTTTGTTGTCATTTCAGTTTTAATGTTGGCTTTAAAAATTATTCTTCATTATTCTTCATAGGCTGCATGGTAGAATATTACATTAACTGTGTCAAATTCAGATATATGCCTCAAGCACCATTTAACTAAGGTAAAAAATCTTTCCAACCTCTTTTTCATTCTAATTATTATATATAAAATACAATAATTTGTAATCAATAGACATAAAAGAAAAAATGTTTATTTGTTTACAGACTGGGGACTGTCTGTATGGTGTTGGATATTTTCACAGTGTCTCTGTGTGTCTTTTCCTTGAAATACTCCATTTTCCATCTAGATCTCTAAGATTTATGCATAAGAATAACTTATGCATACAAAATCTAAAACAGCCTGTTGTGAGTGTGTTTGTATGTAAATGTTTCCTGCGATGGACAGCCACCTCGTCCAGGGTTAGTCTCTGCTCTTTTGTGTGATACAGCAAGGATAACTTCTGGACCCTTATGACCCTTATGTGGTGTTTGAAAATGCACAGATGCATGGATAAATGAGTATAACTTAAATATTAATTATGCCACTAGACATACAATACAGTAACAGATAGACATCCATAAATAATCAAGCAATAAAATAGTGCCTATATTTATATAGATGGTGGGTAAGGAAAGAAACAGTATAAAACCAGCATTTAAATTAAAAGCATTCTACTTAAATAAATCTCCAAATTTAAAGATACTTGCCACTTGTAGCCCGTGCAGAAAAGAATGAGCATTGCAAGGAACCAACAACAAACTACAGCAATGCTTTAACTCTAAGGGCCAGATTTGTTAAAAATCTTATAGAACAGTTATACTATTAATAATAATAATAATAATAATAATAATTTTTATTTATATAGCACCTTTGCTCAAAGCACTTAATTACAGGTCTATAAAACGTGGGGAAAAAAGCACCTCTTTCTAATGTAGAATTGACCTATCAACATTTAAAAATTCTTCACTGTAGCAATGAAAAGACATATAAGTTTATTATGTTAAAGACATAATCACTGCTGAACTATTAAAAAATGATTTTAGGTTAGCCAGTGGCTCACTTTGTGACAGCATACATTCAGATGTTAACTACATGTTCATTTCATATTCTTTATTCTTGCCGATAGCTATTCTGAAATACGCTTTGGCAAGTTTTATATTACAAAGCTATTTTTCAAAACTTGCCCTATTCTGCCCATTTGCCTCGTAAAGCGTTTCTATTTAAGCTTAGAACAAACTAGCATATTCAGTTTCTAGTTTCCAGCCATGTCATGATCAGAACCATTAAATATCCTAAAGTCAGAGATTCTGAATTACAAACAAATATAAAAGCAGATTCTTATAACAGAAGGCAATCCATTTACAAAGGACTGTACACTGACAGAATACAGAGCTCATTTTATACACTGCACAGTCTTTTAGTACCTGAAACAGCCATTTATCCTATTTTCTTCATTTACTACTTGTATGAAAAATTGTAATATTTAAATGTAAATGTTTTAATTAAGACAATGTTTTAATTGTTAAAGATAAAAGACTGTTAATTGATAGAATAGGGGAACAAAGTCAAAAACTAAAATAATTTTCCACTAGAAGGAACAGGGGACTGTACATTGATAGAAGAGGGGAACAAAATCAAAAACTAAAATAATAATGTTCCACTAGAATGTACAGGGGCCGAGTAGCAGATTATTGGAGCTTGATGGGTTAATGGTTATGTACCACAGAGGAGTCACTGAGAAGGCAACAGGGAATAAATCTAAATAGCAGAAAACAACGTCAAAAATAATAAAGGTCATTTAAAAAGACAGTGGTTAAACTAGGAGTGTAATGCAAAGTGAAATGTAACCGTTTTGGACATACTTGGTCAAACTGCATGTTTCACTGCATATCTAAGTAAAAAAAATCAGTGCTCTCTTTTCCTTGTAAAAGCCCTAACATAATGCAGTACCACACATTTAAGTACACAATTATTATTTGTTCTCTGCCTTAAATCCAGTGCTGCCCTGGGTAAGTTTCTGCCTTTTACTTAATGCTGCAAGGATAACTTGCATTGGCAACAGACCCCACAAACCCAAACAGGATTAAAAGTATTTGGTAATAGGTGGGTGGATGGATTTTTTAAAATAGGCAGAAATAATAAAACAGAATAATTATTCAACAAACTTTTTATTGGATAATTTGTTTGTTTTTTTTTTGCATGTGATAACTTTCCTTTTACACACAGAAATGGCCAAGAATGTTACTCCATTCTAGAAGGGATGTTAAAGTTGACATTTTCAGGCATCGTTGTCAATAATAAACAATGGATGGTCCCTGGAGTAATGAGACAATGCTTGACAGTACAGAAGTGTACTGACAAAAGCATAGACTCCTGCTATGGTTACAATGCCTCTGCAGGTAAGAGGTATACAGGGTTTAAGACTACAAGGACAACTAGAGCTACCAATTCTTTGTGGATGTTAAAAGGAGTATTCCTCACCTGTTTGTGTTTGAAGACTGAGACCTGGTAGTAGTTA
Organism: Polypterus senegalus; assembly: GCF_016835505.1. Classification (NCBI taxonomy): domain Eukaryota; kingdom Metazoa; phylum Chordata; class Cladistia; order Polypteriformes; family Polypteridae; genus Polypterus; species Polypterus senegalus. The sequence goes on from NC_053158.1 coordinate 50,161,681, forward strand.
CAGCATGAGGTAAACAGCTACTTCAAAAGTCTGGGCTTTTTGTTTAGATTGAAGTGGTGGCAATAACTTGTGTGGATGGAAGGAACGCAAGAAAATGAAAGGCAGGCATGGAATTTGAAAGACAGAGGTAAGACAGACGAGAAAGTAAGTTTTTTGCTTGTGATTTATTAGTGGGAAGCAGACCAGCTACCCTACAGGTCAGTCAGCACCTATTATTTATTATAGTAAGGCCCAAGGGGACACAGAATTTGACTTTTTTCCATATGTCATTTGTACTCCTTATTCTCATAACTTTGCATGACTATTTTTTATGTTAATAAACACATACTTTATTAAGTATGTGAAAACCCAGACTGTACATTTACCTCGGCTTTACTAGTGTTCTTCTGGGTGTGGATTTGACTCTCGAGTAACATTAGAAATGTTCACAATATTTTTAAACCATAAATTTATTTTATATTTGTATAAGACTGAAATCATCTTATGCATCGTAACATCCTACCTAACTCTTGATTCAGTTGTGTTCTCCTGTTAAAATGTGTGATGAATATGCAGTAGAAAGTGGAAAATCAACAGATGTGATGCTTTTCATAAAGATGTGAGCTCAACGTAGCATTGCTACTGACTACATAAACAAAAATAATTTCTCTGGGGTTACATGTCTTAAATTTACAGAAATCATGGAGTTCAAAACATTTCTCCCCAAGACCAGTTGAAATTAGCTGAAATGCCAAATTATGTGACAACTATCTTGGACTTAATGTATATATCAATTTTGATTTTCTACTCTTTATTTAAGGTAGAAGTTGAAATCAGCCTAATCTTGTTGTAAGGGCACTGCCCATGGTGTAATGATGGATTAGGTTCTTGGATTGCTGCAAGACATATGCAATTAAACTTTAGCAGATCAAAGGATGGGACATAAAATGTCTTTGTAAATCAGATGATGTCACTTTTACAAAAGTAAATTATCTCTTAAGAAAAAGCTTGATTTACCTGTAATAGTAACCTTGCATAGTTTATTAAATGTTTGAAGAGATTTTGGTTAAATAAATGTATTTAAGTGTTTTGTTATATGCTGAAATATCTTTGAAGTAACAGCCTGTTTAAACAAATTCCACACATCTATATTTAACCAAAAATACCTTAGTGCCTGAGCAAATTTAGTTTCTAAATTAAGGTAAACAAAAATTCTTTGAGCAGGTTTCTACTGTTATCATCATTATCACTGTATATTATTATGTCATGTAAAACAGTCTTGTGATTTCTAAAATTACAAAATATGACTTTAGTTTTACCTGAATAATAGTTTGCATGTGCAATTAGTAAATATTCTCTAGGACAAAATCCAAACGTATTAATAAGGACAGCACTCCGAAATACTGTTGTCTTTGGCTTATTATTAAACAATGCCATACTGTGAAAATGTAATTAAACTTCCTGACTTAAATTAATGCAACCTTAAGATGCCCATCAATGATATGTTTGTCTTTTATATAGAGACTTATGGAACTTATGACACTTCTGTTGTATACTCTAATAAAAACATAAGAGATTTGACTAACCAGAGGAGACCATTCAGTCCATCAGGCTTTTTTTAGCTAATAACTAAGCTGTCTTAATATCTCATCCAGGTACTTCTTAAAAGTTGTCATGATTTCTTCATCAACTACATATCTTGGTAGTTTGATCCAGATTCCCAGAACTTGTTTTGTAAAGATAATATAATACTGCATTCTCAAACCTGCTTAATACAAGGTCATGAGGAGCCGAATTCTGTCCCAATAGTCCTAGGCAGATTGAAGGAAAAAGACATGAAAGTCAAGGCATGCTGCCAGTTGATCACAGGGCCCATTCACTCATACTACCACATTTGCACTCACACAGAGCTAATTTGGACTTGCCACTTCACCTAAGATTCAAATTTTTGGAAATAAGGGGTGGGGGTGGGGGTAGAGTTATGCTGAAATTGGGGAAACATGCAAACTTAAGATACTTATATGAAGTAAATATATAGTAACCACCAGGAGGTGCCACTAGGCCTCAAACCTCAGACACAGTAATGCCCAACACACTTCTAGGTTTAAATAAAAGGTATTTATTAAACCACACCAACTTCAGCAATAATAATCCTTCCAAATATCAATAGTACCAATAAATCAACCAGTTTCTTCCTCCTTCCTTCCTCCAATTGAGCATTGTCTGCTGCCTCTCGACTCTGACTCCCAGATGTGAAGCAGCAGGATTCTTTTAAAGCTGGACCCGTGCATTCTTCTGGTACCACACTGTGTCTTCCTGGAAGCACTTCCAGGTCATATAAAAAGTAAGGAGGTCCTCTACAAACAACACCCTCTATCAGAATGCAGGGACCCCAATAGTGTTGCACTTCTAGACTCCAGCTCCCAAGCACCCCGGCAGATGCCCAAAACTGAACTACAACAAGAGGACCACTTCCACCTGCCACATCGGGGATGAACAACTCCCCTCTTCCAGCTTCCGCTGCTCCAAACGTTACTTTATTCCAGCTAGGCACAAAGTTGTTTCTTTGTCCAGCCGGCCAACTCATCTGTCCTTCTGTTTTGACTTCCCAGTAGAGAAGGAGGATGCCTTATATACTGTATATATATATATATATATATATATATATATATATATATATATATATATATATATATATATATATGTATATATATATATATATATATTGTGGCAGTCAGGGGCGCTAGTGCTCCCTTGAACCCACAGGGATGACTCCAAACACCAGGTAAAAGTCCAATACTTTTTATTGTTTAGCAACAATGTGCACAAAGCACCCTCCACACTACTCATTCAAACCACTAACTACAATGCTACAATATTCTCTCTCCTCGCCCAGACACTTTGCTCCTCTCCCACCCAGCACAGCTCAGTGTCTGGACTGAGGCATCGTCCTTTTATAGCCCCTGACCCGGAGGTGTTCCTGTCCCAGCAGTCCACAGTTCCTTATACCTTCCGGGTCAGGGCAATCAGTCTTTTACTTCAACCCGGGAGCACGTCGTTCCTTCCCATCACATGACCGTGACGTACCCCCGGGTCATAAGGCACAAAAGAGCCCGTAAGCCCCCCCACAGCGACTCCTGGTGGTTCTCAAGGTATCCAGCACAGCTGTGTAAAAACACTACATAATCCATAAGGCCCTGCTGGAACTCGGGGCACAATCCTGCTGTCGGGAGAGCTCCTCCTGGCGGCCTGGGGGTGCGGACCGGTAATACTGTCTTTGATGTCCGTAATATGACTTTAATTTTCTGTCACAACAGTGGGCAATCAGCAGAGTGTCCCCAGCAACTGATGTAATGTGTGGCGTGCTGCTTATAATTGTGCCTGTGGCGTCTCCCCAGCAAGTACTGTGCAGTTCCCCAGCAAGTATTTTAATCTGTGGGGGCGTGCAACTGATTATTTTGTGTGGCGTCTCCCCAACAACGGATTTTATGTTCGCTGCCGCAACCGCCCAATCAGCACTCTCCCCAGCAATGGTGTCCTTTATATCTTATCATGCGTGGCCGTGGCAAGGCCATTCACTGTGTGCCCAGCTTCCAGTGTGTGTGCTTTATTTGCTTATCATGCACGGCAGTGGCTAGGCCATTCACTGCGCGCCCAGCTTCCAGTGTGTGGCGTCCACGTGCCGAGCGCATGGGCGGGGCACGGTACAATGTGCGGCGCAGCTGCGCATGCGCACTTCACCAGAAGACACCAGAAGACACACACAGCCCGTTCGGGACGACCCTGCTGTATATAGTCCGAGGGAGCAGCCATAGACTTCTCAGTACCTCCCCCGGGACGCTTGGTGGCAGCCTCCCTGATTGATGATGCCTCAGTTTCCCGCAGGGTTTCATGGGAGATGGAGTTCTCCCAAACCCTGTGGGAACCCAGGATGGCCGCCAGGGGGTGAGGCAGAGATAGTTAAGCCCAGCTGGTTTAATCATTGGCCCCACACGGGAGTGCAATTGGGAACAGGTGAGCAAGCACCAGGAGCACTCCCGGGAGGGCCATAAAAGGAGCTAGCAACCACCACTCTGAATCGGGAGGAAGAGGACGAGGTTGCCTGAGAGGAGTGGTGGTGCCAGCGGAAGGATTGCTGTGTTTAAAGTAAGGTGCTTTGGGACTGTGTTATACCTGTGGGGTTCACGGGGAAGACGTACCCCACAGGGGAAGAGTGTTTGGACTGTGTTTAAGTGTTTGGGACTGTGTTGGGCCTGTGGGACACGGGGAAGACGTGCCCCACGGCTGAAGAGAAAATAAAAAGATATCTGTTCAATTTATACGTGCCTCAGTGTGAATCTGTGCCGGGTCGGGCGCTTATATAGCACCTTATTCACACTATATATATACTGAAAATGACTGTAGCACTTGCTGTTTGATTTTAACATAAACGGTTGTTGTAATACCAAGAAACACATGAGAATATAAGTATCGGTATCTTGTTTACAACTTAGTCACTGAACCTGCAGCTATGGCATCTTATCCTATTCCTACAGACTGGCCTGAAAATGCTGCTGGGCACTGGCAGGTGGGAAGTCATGTCTCCACATTTTGTGATCCAGTGTGTCCAAAAGTGTTATGTGAATTTATGGTCAGCAGTGAAGGCAAGCAGAGGCAGCACCTGTGCATCAACATGAATTCCTTAGAACAGTTGTGACCACAGCAGTTGTATGCCACCTTGCACTGTCCTACTGAAGATTTGGGTTATGTTGTGTTGAAGGTGTGAAATGAGAGCTACTGACAGGTTACCTTGCTCTAGTACCAGCAATGCAGAGCCTGTCTCTTGCTGTCCTGTAACTGATCCTGGCATTGTTTCTGCTGGAAGATGCAACAGCAGTATGTGTGGTGAATGTGGAAAAAAATCCTTAGATGGAGAAGTCAGATATGTTGGTCCTGCTCTGGTAGAGCAAGTTGAAGTTAAACAAGATTTTGCACTAACATCTGTTCAGTTGGTGTGCTGAAACCTTGCCTGCAGTCTAGACATAGTGGAGCACCTTAATCCATAACAAGCCAATGGTCCTCTCCTTTGCTTCTGTTGACATCTGAGACATTGTGGAATGCACATGAATTAGATAGTCTTTGTCTGGTTGTGACAGAAACTTTAACATATGCATCCATGTTTCAGATTGCTAAACAAAACTCAAAAGCTTTTGTGAAAGTACACAAGCTATATTATTGCATTTCTTTTCACCATCAACCTATCTCTCTATCTATCGATATGCCAGCAGACAGCTTCATCCAGCAAACCTGAAGCATCATGCTAAACTCCTCCACTTACTTGGATTTGTCTGAAAAACTGGACACTCCCTTCAACTCATTTAGAACTAGTTCTTGTTGGCAAAGGCTATGCTTTTAAAAAACATCCAGTAAATTATCATTAATTATTTATCAAGAGCTGTTCAGGCTTGTATGAAGAAGTCTTTAGGGTGTCTTTGTACAAAGAGTTGGAGAGCAAAGTTGATGTTGGACCTTTTCAAGTACAGGTTGCAAGTGCATAGACAATGGAATGGAAGATCACTGGGAAGAAGCAATTAGACAAAAAGTGTATCTAACTTTGTAAGATGCAAACTATTTTATTTTAATTAAAAAATATTAGATGATAAGTGTGCCACCAAGAGATTTAAACACAAATACAAAATCCAGCAAGATTCCAAAGCATGGACCAAATATATTCAAAATCAGAATGGATTTGATAGGCTGCTTTAACAGAGCTGTGCTCCACAGTCAGCTAATAGGACTGCATTTCACTTAATATGGACTTGTGAAGTACAGAATTACTTCTGGTTGCACTCTGTACCACTAAAATAATTTGCAATGCTAAAAAATTACTACTACAAGCCCTTAACAGAAAAGGGAGAGGGTAAAAAGTAATTAAAGTGCAGTGCAAGTGAAGACCATGATTAAATATAATACATCTTTAAACTTATTCTGTAAAGTAGATGAAAATAACAATAAAATATGTTTGTTCAAAAATACTGAACTATAGAAAATGTAATGATGCAGTACCTCTTTAGTGTAAGCAATGTAAGTACAGTATTGTAAAACAGAAGAAATAAAATCTTTATACAGCTTTAAATATCAACAATTTGTGGAGAAGTAATACTTCAGTAAAACTTTGAATAATCAATGTTCTACATGGAGAGTGAACTTCTTATATCTTGTGCACACTTTTTTTCTAATAAAAAAAATTTAAAAACAATGATATTGTTTCCATATTTCTATTTAATAATTCAGGTTTAATCCAGTTTAAGGACTACTGGCTCGTCAGTGAAAACTATCAACAGTTTGGAACAGTATCCTGACCAGGGGCCTCATGCATAACGCCGTGTGTAGAATTCGTACTATAACATGACGTAAGCACAGAAAGATCCAGATGCAGGAATCTGTGCGTACTCCAACTTCCACGTTCTTCCGCTACATAAATCCCGGTCAACGTGAAAAGTAACGCTCGTGCACGCACCTTATGTCCCGCCCCAACTCCTCCCAGAATTACGCCTCTTTGAATATACAAATCAATATAAATCGCCCTTAAGCTCAGCCTTCTGTGAAAAGACAATGGGAAAAGTACGGGGGAAAATATAAGAATTTCAGCGAATACCAAGTGGAGGCAAAGGAAAAACATACTATTTGTTTAATTAAGCTGTGGTATAATCAATAAAAGGAAGTTGATCGAGTGACATAGCATGTTGGAGAAACTTGAAAGCTCACGTTCACAAAATCGCACAGTGCCGGAAATAAAAAAGAAGTCACATATCAAAGTCGCAGTGAAAAGGCGAGTTGTAGCCCACTGTCTGAGTGTCATATGAAAGCTTATTAGGGTACAGAGAAAAAAAGGCACACAGTGGGGGAAAAGCACGAAATGTCAACTTCAATCTCAACATTTCCACTTTAATCACGTTGTTTATTTTGTCATTAAAGTAGAACATCATAAACTTCATCTTAAAATCGTTTAATTAACCAGTTTCTCAAATTACATCGTAATTAAAGCAGCACGTTAAATGCTTTGTTTTGTATGTGATCTTCTATGTGCTTTATGTGTGTGAATCACTACTTGCTTCTTAAACCGGCTCTCTTCCTCCGACTGGACACAGAATCCATTACATTCGTGATATTACAGCTCTCTGAAAAACTAAAATACTGAGATGTATACGTGATATCATTTTTATGATGACAGGAATGAAAGCATGTTATTAAACATGGGTTTCACAGCGCAGTGATTGTGTGCGACCTTCGATGAAATTATTCATTGCAGCAGTACTCATGGGTGGCTCTAGGCTTGTGGCGGCCCTGGGCAGAGAAAGGTGGCTCCTTCGCCCGCAAATGTCAATATGGTATCTTATGCACGGTGGATGGCTACGTCCATTGCGGACACTGCATAGCCGCCTCGTGCTCATGACAGAAGCGTTTAACTTTTGTCAAAATTTGCCACTGCGTTTTTAGCTGGTCGTTATTTTCTCTTTCTGTTTTATATTCAACTAGCAAAATACCCGCGCTTCGCAGCGGAGAAGTAGTGTGTTAAAGAAGCAATGAAAAGAAAAGGAAACATTTTGAAAATAACGTAACCTGATTGTCAATGTAATTGTTTTGTCACTGTTGTGAGTGATGAGTGTTGTTGTCATATATATAAACATATATATATATATATATACATATCTATACATATCCACATATATACATACATATATATCTACATATATACACACACATATATACACACATATACATACATACACACACATATATACACACAAATACATATATATATATATATACATACATACACACACACATATATAAACATATATATACATATACATACATATCTACATATATACACACACAGCTATTTCAGATCAGTGCAATACGCTGTTTGTTAAAACGGTTGACTCCGCCTTACGCAATAACAAATCAAATCATTCAGTTGTCTTTGCTCATATGTCATTTTAGAGCTGGACGCCTGGCATCTTTTTTTGGCAACAAGTTCGTTTCTGTTTGGTGTGAGGTTCTGTGTTGTGGAGATTCTCAGGATGGATTGCAGGTGCTCATCAGTGAGGCGACTCCTGTGTGCTGTTTTGTTAGTCTTTATCACTGAGAAGAGCTTCTCACACAGATATGTGCTACCAAACATGCACAAGGTTCGAGCCGCATGTAGACGGACTTTTTTTGTTCTTCAAAGTCACCAAAGCACCGTGCAAACTCAGTGCGCAATAACTCTAGTAAGCGGTAAGTGTTGGCAAGGCAGCTGAAGCGCTGCATTATGGGATCTGTAGTTTATTGTGTTACCAGCGCTTCATATACCCGGCTTTAATAACAATAATACAGTATATAAAATGATCTCGGGCCGGATATAATTACACGCCGGCCGGATGTGGCCCGCGGCCCTTGAGTTTGACACATATGGACTAAATAGAACTTGAAAAGATATATTTTTTCAAATGTGATCGCGCAATTCAGATAGAGTTGACGCAAGACTACAGCCTGCATGCCTCAATGAGTCATCCTCCCTCGCCTTACTTTTTACCGCTCATCTAATGAATACACTGAGTATGGCTTTACCAAAACAATCATTGATGGCTAATAAAGTATCCATTATTCGAGTATGTAGAGCGGATATATATATATACATATATATATACCCGCGTGATCGCAGCGGAGAAGTAGTGTGTTAAAAAGGTAGAAAAGAAAAGGGAACATTTTAAAAATAACGTAACATGACTGTCAATATACAGTATTTGTTTTGTGAGTGTTACTGAGTGTTGCTGTCATCAAGGATTTGATTATCATTATTTCTTTCAATCAGGTTCGTATTTGTAGGATGTGTTGTGTTCAAGTTACATTCCGTGTTTGTCAATCGCTGTAAAGATGACAGGTTTCATTCATCGATTCGCTTCTTACTGCATCAATAAACAGCTCGCCTTCTTCTTTATCTGAGACCTGACACACTGCATGCACGGGTTTTTTACACTGTCTTCCTTTAGCGGACATTGACTTTTTCCACCGTGTGCTTTGTTTCCACAGTAGCTGCATTTATGAATATGCTTATCAGACGCTTCATATTTTTGCTGCCTTTTCAATTGTGTAATTCGGTTTTGTTCAGCGCTTTGGAACTGTTGCTTTTATCTGTGCACTGCGCCAGTTCACGGAGCCACTCGTGTACTTGCATCAAGGTTCCCAGCTGTGCTGGTGCCATCTCGCTATGTCCATAGCTTTATTTAATGTTACCTTAGTCCTGGCACTTAAAACTTTCTCTCGCAGTTTCGCTGAGTTTGTGTCAAACACCACCCTGACCATCTCATCTTCCTCTCCATAAGCACAGTCCTTCACCCGTGAATATTTACCCGTGGCAGTTTGCTATTGGATTGCCGCTGACGGACGGCCTTATATGGGCAGGCACTAAATTACAAACGCCAGCGGCAGCCTGTCTATGAACTTAATTTAAAGTGTAGGTTTACATCGTGCTTTGTTTCCGAAGTAGCAGAACTCATGAATATGGTTGTATATGTCACTCGCTCGCTTCTTATTGTTTCGCTGCCTTCTCAATTATATAATGCATGTTTTCTTAGCGCTTTTTTGAGGTCTTCCTGGTTTTCTATGTACTGCGTGATTACGGGAGGCGTGATGATGTCACACGAAACTCCCCCACGGCGTTGAAGCTCATCTCCATTACAGTAAATGGAGAAAAACTGCTTCCAGTTATGACCATTACGCGTAGAATTTCGATATAAAACCTGCCCAACTTTTGTAAGGAAGCTGTAAGGAATGAACCTGCCAAATTTCAGCCTTCCACCCACACGGGAAGTTGGAGAATTAGTGATGAGTCAGTGAGTGAGTCAGTGAGTCAGTGAGTGAGTGAGTGAGTGAGTGAGGGCTTTGCCTTTTATTAGTATAGATATATATCGGCGTGGCCGCCCCTGCAGTCCTTGCTTTTCTTTCTATAAGTAAACGATCGCCACACAATCAGCTCTGTAATAGATGTTTTGCCATCTGTAAGCTTAGAGCGCCGATTCTTCAAAACGTTTAAGGAACATTGAACTATCTTTGCAGTTCATGTTTAATTATTCTATCCTTCATGCCAGTCCCAGTGAAGAATATAGATTATTTAAATGAAGTTAAATTTTTACCTGTATAATATAATAAACATATTTTGATGCATTTCATCTTAAAAATGATATTGTCATCACATGTAAATACGCGCTTTATAAAGTGGCTCAGGTTGTGCCATATTATTATAACTGTAGTGCAAGTTTACAGTGAAGTATTTGTACTTATAAGTACAAACAGTTCTACAAGGAGCAATTGATTGAGTGCGTTTATATTTCTTATGATGAAACTGTTTCTGAACAATGAGGTCCGTACAGGAAAGGCTTTGAAACGTTTTGCCGTGGCTGAACTAGCGTGTGCTTGATATTGTATACCGATAATTCTCTTTCCGATCAGCTGCTGCTGTGATTCACACTCAGATACAGTGATTTAAATACTCCAAGTGGTGCAGTGAGAGTAATATGGAAAAAGATGATCCGCTGTGGAAACTCCTAATGGGAGCAGCTGAAAGAAGAAGAAGAAGAAGAAGAAGGTGCAGTGAGAGTAACAACACTAAAGCAGTTATGGTATTTGGAATACTATGGCTATTCCCTGGACCATTATATTGTTATAAGTTAATTACAATCAGATGCATTACACTAATAAACAATATGTGGTTAGTTTCAGCGTATTTATAAAGCCGCATCAGGAAAATAAGGAGTAACCACATAGGAACAGTAGCACTGCTTTCACGCTGGGTGCCAACAGTCAGCAAAACCGAGCAGAGAACTTGTGTATGACAAGGTATGAGGTACAGTGGAAAGGTGCGTGGTTTTATGCCAAGTGTAGGTTTTATACATCGTGATTTGAACGTGGAAAAGTTCTTACGCAATATTTCTGTGCGTAAGCACCGTTTATACATGAGGTCCCAGGTGTGTCCAAGACCTGTCTCTTATTAACTATCTGTAGGAAATTTTAGAAAACCAACTAAAAATGGCTTCACACAAGTGCTACCATGAAGAACCATTTCATAACATTGGCCTCACAGGGTGCGCAACAGTACCAGCTGTATTACTGTATGTTAGCACTTGTACTGTCAAAGATAGGGATTATTATTAACTCGCTATTAGCCATCACCATGGGTGGCTGGGTTCCAGAGCAGGAGTTCTGAAGATTGGTCCTGGAGTACCAGTTTCTCTGTAGGTTTTCCAGCTAGTTTCCCAAATCAATGGATCAGTTTTATGTCTAACTGACCTAATTGTTTAATTTGCTAAACTTTTTGCACAACCTTTAATACACATTTTTTCTGGAGTTTTCACCTTTAATTGTACCTAAATACTGACAATTATTGATTATTGGTGCAGGTACAGGTGCAAATGAAACCAAAAGTTAAATGGGAGCAGCTACTCCAGTTCCTGTTACAATCAAAAAATTCACATTAATAATTTTCTTATAAATTTAAATATTATAGTATGGCAGAAATGAATAATGAAAAAGACCATTTAATAAACAATTAGATCAATAAGATTTAAGAGTGAAACTGGTTGGAATAAAAATCTGAAGCTTCAGTGGTTCCCCCAAGCTGAACTTGAGACAATAAATTGTTTTTATTTTTCTATTTTGGAACTAATTTTTACTTACATGTCACCTTTCAGTCAGACTGGACCACTGCTGGTAGGCAGAACTATTATTTTTTGTCAAAACGTACATTTTGAACTAAGGGGGTAAAAACAGTTTAAATCAAAACTTACTTGAAAGTAAACCCACAAGGACACAGGGATAACAAGCAAACCACTCTCTGAGGACATCTACACATCCAATGTGATTCTAACCCAGGATGTTAAAACTATGAGAAGCAGCACTACCAACTGTGCCACTCTAAATTAAACCACCATATAAATTCCTACATTACTGACTTAATGCAGCTACAAATGTCACAGTCTGCACTGAAAGGAGTAACTCACTGGCACCTTCTTTCTGGTTTTCAGAGATCTTGTATTTTGAACATGGAATTAACCAAACAAACAATAGATAACTGTTCTATAAACTGTCAGATATCAAGCAAACAGTGTTATACAAAATAAAAAACACAGTGAGTAATTCTGCATTGAAAAAAGAATAATAAACAGTCAGCAACCTCCTGCCAGCCTGCTGATCAAATCACTAGAATTTCAAATCATTTGAAAGAAACTTTGTTCTTCTTTTAAAACCTCTTTGATGAGACGTTGCTTTATAAGGTTCACCTTCACTAACTCATTGCTCAATCTGTGATAACGTCATATTTGGAGATGGTGTGGTTTAAAACAGGTGGGGTGGTACCAGTGAATTGTTTGTATTTGTCCACAATTCAGATGAAGACTGTGCATTCTAATGACTGAGGTGCCTTTCAGTGCTGCATGACTGCCAGATCAACAAACATGAATGTATGAGGATAGGTAACCCAGTCTGGGTTTTCACACATGGCCATGTGTGTCAATGACCAATAAAGAAGTGTCCAGGCACTTACAAAACAGCAGGTCAATAGCTGTAGGATCCAAACAGGTCATCAATAAAAGAGGCTGACAGATTAAGAATGAACCAGTCAATCATATTACAGCCTAGTACAACAGTAATATCAGAACATACAACACATACTACCATGTCAAGAATGGGACATGACTGTTTGATGACTCACCTAAGTTCCACTCCAGTCAGCAAAAAACAAAAAGGGATGTTTGCAGGAGCACAAACAGCGGATATCCAAGTACTGGAAAACTTTGCTTAGGCTGATTCCAGAAGATCAGAATATGCACAAAATCATGGATGTATCCTGGCATAGTGTCAACAATACAGCTTGTTTGCTAGCAGTATGGTGTGGGCTGTGTTTCTGTGGCAAGGAAGCATATTCCCAGAAAAATCTGGGCTGATCAGAGAATAAACAAGTGAACAGTTCACTATTTGGGGGATGTACCTAAGTGGTTGCCAAATGTATTTTTTCATAGAAGATCTAAAAAACTAGACGCCTGTACACCTGATTTTAGCTTTTGAAATTATTGTTTCTGTTCGTTTAAAGAAAAAAAATATATATTTACAGCTGTGGATTTTTTTAAACTCATTTCAATGGGACTCAAGTGTGCATAACAATGTATTTTTTAGTACTCTGTGTCTTTAGGTAGCGATAACATATAATACAATGCCATATATTACAATCACATTACTTAAATAATAGTATCCTTCTTCTCGTTTAAATATTTCTGTTACCCAGTAGTTATTTCTCCACTTGCTTAAAAATAAAAAGTCAACAAAGTAAAGAATACATGCAAAAAAGGTTGAAAAAGAATAATTCCATTCAAGAATGATCATCATAGTTTCCTGAATATCCAAAATGACACTTCCAGAGTGAAGAATAGTAAATAGCAGATGGAGAATAATATACTATTAACTTTTTCTAGTTTAGCAAGATTAGGCAAGGAGTCACCAATGTATTTAAAGAACCTACATGAAGACACTATTGGTTCAATCTGGCATAAGTTCAAGTAGGATAATAAATGGAGAAAGATCTATTGTAACAAGAATATGGTAGCCATTACCTTTATAAATATCCAAAGAACACATTTGTCAAATGCAGTATAATTGATAAGGATGTGTAAGCTAATTGTCTTACTCGGGGTAATACAGTGAATCAACAAAATATCAACAAAAATCCATTACAGTGAGTCAAGAACAAGACTTGAACCAACAACCTTGGGTTTAAATCCTGTGTGTTGGCCACCATACCACAATACCTGTCTTAGAGGTAAAAAAACAGAACGCTGCCAGGTATAGCATGGCAGTGAGCACTATTGTGTCACAGGTCTACAGTTACAGGTCCAAATGCTGGTATCCATCTGTTTATAGTAAATATGTCTGTATGGGTGTTTCTATGGTCACTTTCTTACACAGTACCCACAAAATTCCTTGGCAGTTTATTGGGATTTGCTTACTCATACATGTCAAGACAGTACAATCTGCAAAGTTTCCAGGTCAATATTGTTAATACATATACTCGCAGTTTGGGGGTGAGTTGGATCTTGATAGTTACTCAATATGTCCACAACGGCAAATGCTCATTTTCTGTACACCATGTATGATTGGTTCACTTACATCAACCTCATTGCTCCATAAATGCAGCTCTAACAATGTTATGCATTTTTAATCTAGCAATATTCTGTCTTTACTCATACATAATTCTCAGATTTTTCTTACTTCTGCATACTAGGTCATGACCTGAGTTTTGTGCTTTGCAGGAAAGCATGAACAGCTTAATAAGGTAACCAGGGCATGAGATGTGGCCAAAAGATATAAATGGGTCAAATACCAGGAGATTAAGATATACAGCATCCAAAACCAAACCACAAGATGATAATTAGAGTCAAAAATATCAAAACAAAGGTCTTTGCCAGAAGATCGTTACCCAAAGGAAAATCAAGTATTTGTTTTTACTGCTTAAGATCTGCAAACTCAGACACTGATATGACCTTGTGGTGAACTTTTATCTCGTTGACAGTTCACAATGACAAAGGACAAGACCTCAGAAATGGGTGTTCAAAAATGGCAGTGGAAACATTTCAGAATATTTCATAACAAAGAAACTTTGCAATAATGTAAAAAGCCAATGTCATCATTGAATTCCCAGGAGTAGAAAACCCCCGAATCAACTGCAAATTGGCACCTGAAGGGCAAGCGAAAGATAGAAAAAATTAAAAATGACAAAATATCCAAAACAGAGAAATTGACTGTGTGACCACAACTTTACCACTACATTTTTGGGTAATTTTCCATGACAGAAAGGGATGATTGGGTACTCTTGCTTTCTCACACGTACCAGAGTCATATGCAAGTTATCAGGACTGACATGATCTGTATTGACCTGGCCTGAGTGACTGTTGATAATATGTGTGTCAGTGGACCCTTCAATGAACTCCCACTCTCTGTTGGATGGTTCCTGCACTACCACATTACAGAGATGCACTCTGGATCATCCTGCATCATTTCATTGGAAAAAAGCAAATTCTGAAAATGAACCAATAACTGAACGAAGGTATCTAGTTAATTTCTGTTAAATTTAAAACTTGCTCCAACACTGTTTTTTTTTGGATGTGCATCTTGTTAGTGATTCTGAGCAAATAACAGTAGTGGAGTTTGACAAATAACATTAATACTTCTAGTAACATATCTGAGCCATTATGTCCATATTTGTCCAACTAGGTCCATTTATTGAAGCTACTTAATGTATCAGATGTGGAAAGCCAATATCTACATTTACTTCTTTTCCACTGTACATCTTCTTTAGTACTTAATTATTCATGTTTTATCAACAATGTTTAATTTCAAATATTTAAATATAAAAATGCCTAATTCTATGCAAATATAAAAAATATTGGCTTAATTCATTTCAGCGAAGTCTTTATGTGGCATAAAGTTTAAAAGTTTAAAAAATACTTTTCGCAGCCTAATACATAATGGAATTCCTTCTGTCTTCAGAATATTATCTGTGGTTAGTGCTATGATGCAGGAGCATATAGATAAAATGTATTCAGTGTATTTATAATATTAAAGAATGACAGTGATGGCTTTGACAGGCAGCGGATAGGCCCAGTCAAAATCCAGTATCTATTGGAGGCAGAAAAAAAAAAACTGCAATTCATTATATAGGTGTGCGTTCAGGACAAATGACTCCTTATACTATAATCTTGCTGGGAAATGGCATTTAACTGAGAGATAAAAACATTAATATTGTAAAGACTAAAATGGGGATGCAATATGTATGCATACTATACAGGTATGTAAGTAATTAAGACTACTCAGTTTCAACACAAGAGACAGCTCACAGCAAGGGCTCTCAAATGTTGCTTCACAGAGTTATATTTTGTTGGCTACTACCTTGCTATAACCATGTTTTGAACCTGTGGGTAATTCAAACTTTGATTTCAAATGGTTTCAGATGCTTAAACTAGAATACTGTATACTGTATTTGCCCGGTGCTTACCAGTTTAACGTTTGTAATGCTAAGCAGTCTACATCCTATCTATTAGATTCTAAAGTGCGACATTTCAGGTTATGATACTTTGTTTCATCAGATGTATTGTCTTTGTCCTTGCTATTTATTTTTTCTGTGTTCAGATTTTATATGGTTTATTTACATAAAGTGATGTGAATTGGTTTTGTCAGTCTCTTCGTGGGAGTACAAAATAAGTACAATATAAAAAGATCACTTCTTTCCCCTAATTGACTAGAAATCAGCAGGGCCAGAAATGAAGTACTCAGCAATAAACTGCCTGCAAGATCACAGGATTTCTTGGCTAATGAAAGGTTGTCAGTGCTGGCAGACAGAGATCACACTGCCTACCCTACACTCTAAACAAAGCCCTTGTTAACCCTTGCACTGACCAATTCTTTTCAAACCAACACACTCCTTTTTTTCTACTGCATACTCATGCAGTTTTAATTAATAAAAGAAGACATTATTATTTTAACACTAAGGATATGTAGACAAAACCAGAGCAGGACTTCTGATGTTGATTACCTTTTACATACAGTACAACATCAAATTGCAGCATAACTCACACACTTCAGATATTCCTTCTTTTATATGTTGCTGTTAAAATATGAAGCATAAGTATTTAGCTCATTAAAAAAAAAACACGAGTGAAAGTCACAATGCTTCAATTTCAGTTAAAGCAACACAGAGAGCTTTATCTTGTTTCTACAAGAACATTAAAAACTGCACAGATTAAGCATAAATATATTTTTTTCTTGAATGCACTGCACACAAGTTAAATGATGTAGCTCATTACACTTATTATAAGGTATAATGACACTCTAATTTTCTCGTCAAGACTGAATGACAATTGTGAATAATTGCTTTCACATGTGCCACCTAAGATATCCCAATGAAAGCTCAAGCTGAATGATTTTATCTTTTCAGGTGTTTCACTGTAAAGAGACTGGCATAAGGCAAGATTTGAACTGCCATTCTAGAGTAATGACAGCACATTATCACAACCTCTGATGTAATTTAAAACCTAAACAACTCCTGGGCCTTTTCATGTCATATTTTAGCATAACAACCTAGGATCAGAAGACATCAATAAAGAGTAACAATGCCTTTTAGCAATTCCCATGTATTTATACAGGTTCAGAACATATACGTAATTAGGGATAAGGTACAAAATAATTATAGCAAGTTTTAGCTACTACAGTCAAATCTTGAGGGGAAACCAGTCTTCCCAGCAAACACTCACATAGCAGGACAATCTGTATTCCTTTGAGACGTAGACAGAAGCAGGGAGAGTAAGTAAACTACACGCATATAGCGCATGGTGGGAGGTTTAACCCAGTAAGGCATCGGCACTAATAACACTCTACACAAAGCACTTATTAACTCTTACCCTGTCAATTTCTTTACTGATCAACATATTGCAGCAGCCTCTACTGGATGAAGAAGTATATGAATCTGCAATTAAAAAAAAACTTTAGCACAGAGGTCAATATGTAATGGATGTAGCTGGAGTATAGGAAACAAAGAGAAGGGAAAAATTAGGCATACAAATTTTGCAAGAAGATGAAAGTTGTTCTTGGAAAATGAGTTACAACAGATCACTACATCACTTATTCTTATATGGACTATTTTCAAAAAATGCTCTGTAAATGTTGCTCTTTAAGAAAAGTACTACATACGAAAAAATCAATTGACAAAAAATTATCATAACAGGTTCTTCACACCTGCTCCTTTCATCTGCTCTGCTTTCTTCCCTCCATCCCACTATATATGTTACCTGCCTTTACGCTTTCAGCTGAAACATTGTGTCTTTTACCCTCTTTCTCTTTCACTGTGGAAATAACGTTTTAACTCATTTTTACTTAGTACTCAGTACTTTCACATATTCTGAAAACTGAAAGACAACGATGATTTTGTGGTATGTGGTGTCAATGGTCAATGGTGTTCTAGCAGGTATGACATATATTTTACTTTAGGAATTATCCCACGATGGATGGATGCTCTTTTCTTATATTTTCTTTTACAAAATGATGAATTCACTACAAGAAAGTTCACTATTGACCCTAACAGTATCACCCAAAAACAGGATAAACATTCCAAATATTTTTCCAATAAACAAACAGGAAGGAGTGTGGGTGAGGCTTGCAAAGTGGATGACATTTTGGCTTATCTCTTCATTCCTTTTCACTTTTCACACCAAAATTCTCTGATTTATCTGGGATCATTTTCTAGATAGGGGTGACACGGTGGCGCAGTGGGTAGAGCTTCTGCCTTGCAGTTAGGAGACCCGGGTTTGCTTCTCGGGTCCTCTCTGCATGGAGTTTGCATGTTCTCCCCGTGTCTGCGTGGCTTTCCTCCGGGTGCATCGGTTTCCTCCCACAGTCCAAAGACATGCAGATTAGATGCATTGGCGATTCTAAATTGTCTCTAGTGTGTGCTTGGTTTGTGTGTGTGCACCCTGCGGTGGGCTGGCGCCATGCCTGGGGTTTGTTTCCTGCCTTGCGCCCTGTGAAATTTCTGAGAAATTAATTCATGCATTTATTTCTAGTAGGATTGACTACTGCAATGCGGTGTTCACTGGATGTTCAAACTGTTCTCTATACAGCCTCCAGTTAATCCAAAATGCGGCTGCAAGAATTATTACAAGAACAAGAAAATACGAACACATAACTCCAGTTCTTAAATCCTTACACTGGCTCCTGGTTAAGTTTAGGGCAGATTTCAAAATCTTTCTTTTAACATATAAAGCATTAAATGGCCAATGTCCGGCTTACTTGTCTGAACTTACCATGACTCACAAAGCAGAGCGCACATTAAGATCTCAAGATGCCGGTCTGCTTATGATTCAAAGGATTTATAAAATAACAGTGGGAAGTCAAGCTTTTAGTTACAGGGCCCCTAAACTGTGGAATGGTCTGCCTGCTTCTATAAGAGGTGCCCCTTCAGTCTCAGCCTTTAAATCCCGGCTGAAGACTCTCTATTTCAGTTTTGCATATCCTGACTAGAGCTGCTGATTTACTGTACATACTGCATCTCTGTTGTTAGTCATTAGCACTAAAATATAAATAACATGACAGATAAAATTGAATACTAACCCTCACCTATTCTGTTTCTCTTCTTGGTACTCAAATGTGGCACTTGGTGCCACGGCCCACCTGCCAAGTTGTTTTGCCTGCCTATGGTAAAGTCATCCCTGATGGAGGATCGCAGGAATCATGGGAAAGAGGGGCCCATTCATTGGATTGGCTGGCCCAGCACTGTTTTAGCCGTGGAATGGCCAAATGGGGGAGGCAGCTTGATGGATGAGGTCTCCAGGACTCTAAAAATATCCAAATCTTATTATATGATATCATCTACTGTTAAATTCTGCTCCGTACTTCTAAAATTTTTATTTTTATGCTGTATTGAGGATTTGTTCTGTTCTGTGTATTGTATTGTATTGACCCCCTTCTTTAGACACCCACTGCATGCCCAACCTACCTGGAAAGGGGTCTCTCTTTGAATTGCCTTCCCCAAGGTTTCTTCCATTTTCCCTACAAGGTTTTTTTGGGAGTTTTTCCATGTCTTCTTAGAGAGTCAAGGCTGGGGGGCTGTCAAGAGGCAGGGCCTGTTAAAGCCCATTGCGGCACTTCCTGTGTGATTTTGGGTTATACAAAAATAAACTATTGTATTGTATTGTGTTGGCTGGGATTGGCTCCAGCAAACCCTCATGACCCTGTAGTTAGGATATAGCCTATTGGATGATGGATGGATGAATTTTCTAGATAGATGCAGCATGAAACTTGGTTGGAATTTAAAGTTAGGCAAGGAGAACAGACAATATGTTTAAAGTATATCTGAACTCTATGTCAGACACATCAGGCAGTTGGTGGATACCGTCTCATTAGCTAGACTCTAAGGCTATAGGCCAGAGACTTAAATGAAAATGAGATCTGAATAAAGACAGAGAAATAAAGAATAATGGTGAACGCTGACAAGTTAAAAGGGAAAATAAAGGCCAGAATATCCTCTTGGTTTGGTAAGGAATCCTGGCATGGATTTAGCTATATTTGGAAATTTCTCATTGTACCATGCACAGTTTTGTGTTACTACCTAAATTTATGTTAATGACTTTGTACTCTTCATTCTAACCTCTTCACAGTAAAGAAACTGATCTCCATCCCAATGCATATGACTTTCAACCAAACAAACATATTAAATCCTTCCAACTGTACGCCTTCATTTGTTTCATCTTTTCGGGTTATTTTTACATGAACAATCACCTCGTGATCCTCACCTTCATCAAGAACTTTCTTACATTAATGTGAAGCATTTAATCTTGACGGTTTTTCTACAATACATCGCATGTCTTTTAAAAAATCATTATTCTTATAATACTATTTCAAATTGAAAAAGGTGCAAGATAAACTAAGTCTTATATAATAAAATATCGATGCTTTAAATCTTTCTAAAATGGCGAATTCCTGTCATCTTCAGTGAGAGATCGACTAATCTTCAAAGATAATCCATCATGATTCTTACAAAGCAGAAACAAGGAGACATAGTTTGTTTACACAAGATTTCTACATTATTGATTTTAACAATTTCTGTGTTATTTGGTGCCAGTTAACATTTAGGTATTGAAGGTGCAGTGTTCTAATATTTCATATTGTTTATTTCTTTGTTTTTACTGCCTTTTTATCAAGCCAACAAACTCATGCCTAAAGAACTTCTAATGTGATCATGGCAAGTTGCAGGAGGCAAGCTCAAAGCCATTGGAGAATCATAAGTACAAAGCAGTGCTGACACTGGGACTTCGTCTAATTTCAGAAGTCATAAAGGAGGGATGTAATGGCCATGCTACCTGTCCTTTGCAAAGAAATGAATCTTTCAGGCTTATGAGGAATGCTAAGATATGCAAGCCTACAGCTGAAATGAAAGCCTGGATTGCTATACTAAGAAAAGAGTAATTCTAGTTTGGCTGTACAACAGCACAAGACCACAAATTAAAAGCTATATAATTTTATTACTGAGGCAATTATGCCAGAAAAGCTAGAAAGTGGAAAGGCTACAGAAAAAAACATTTTTATTTATTTGACTTTCCATTTAGGTTTGTTTGTTTTTTTAAGCTGTAATGTCACATACATATGCTTAGTGTACTGGCAGAGCACATGCCTTTTCTTTACTTAGTTCTTGATTGTTTTGCAAAAGGCCTTATAATAAACGATGGGGTGGAATAGTAGAACAGTGGTTAGCACTGCTGCCCCACACCCCCAAAGACCTGGGCTGAAATCTTGACCTGGCCTCTCTCTGTTCTGCTCGTGTTTATAAAGGTTCTGCTACTGTTTTCTTCTCAGAGCCCCAAACAATGAAGGTTACACTAATTGGTGACCCTAAATTTATCTCTGTGTGAGTTAGTTCTTGATTGTGTCCTGTGATATCCATATCAAGGATATAGTTATTTTATTTTTTAATTCCTTTCAATTACTTTTCCTAAAGAAGCGTGCTCAACACAGTAAACACACAAAACAAAGATAATAATTACTTAGAAGAGCCCAGACAAGAAGAGACCAAGGACAGGGGACTGCCACTGAGTACAATGCAGAAGCCATGGAACTACAGGGATTGCAACAAATGTAAATGAATGAAAAGAGGAATTTGCTAGATTAAAAGTTTCAGTCTTAATGGATAGCAGGTTATCCCCTGTTTTGGATAATCCTTTAAAAGAATGAATGTTTTTATTTTTATTAACCTTTGCTTTTGTCATGCCTGGTTTGCTTCCTTTAGGCTGTTATCCTTTTTTGTATTTCTACTCTTTAATACCTTGTTTTAACCCTCACATCTGTCAGCTGTTCACTGTGCATCCTCTTTACGTTTATACTTTAATACTCAAGCACTGCAAACATTACTTTATAATTCCAGTGCTTTTTGCACTCACACTAAGACAAAAAAGCATAAAAGACAGCCTTACACAAACTTTAGTATTATAAGGATACTATTGGTGAATAGCAGAAACAAGAAACAATAAATAGTATTTCCAAGTTAATTAAAATGTTCATAACATTGTTGTTTCAGGTAGCATGACACCAAACTTGGAATGTGTATGTCAGTGGCTGTTATTTCCTATAGTTAAATATTTTCATTCAAGTAGGTTTTTTTTTCATAGCAATAAAAATGAATCACAAAAAACAACACTTTGTACAAACCACAACAGACACAAAAGAAGCTCTATTGTAATTAAATGTAATTTTCTTTTTTTCCCTTAAATCAAATGCAAAATGGCTGTCTACACTCTTTATAACCTTCTGTGACAGATTGGGGCTCTCTTGACCCCTTGAACCCTCAGACCACTCATCAGACACCAGGTAAAAGTCCAAGTACTTGATTTATTAGGACAATAAAGTGCACAAAGCACCCTCTCCTCCACAATACGCATTAAATAAACCAATACACTAATCAATAAACAATCCACCACTCCCAGATGTGTTGCCCTCCTACCACCCAGCTCAGCTCGCCGTCTGGGAGCTGCCACAGTCCTTTTATATTCCCTGACCCGGAAGTGTTCCAATCCCCAGTCCATGTGATCAGATAACAAGTCCCTTTCTTCACCCCGGAAGCACCTCATTCCCCTTGTCCATGTGACTCGGACGTACTTGCGGGGCGTAAGGAAAATAACCACTGTTCCTCCCTGCAGCGTCTCCTAGTGGCCCCCATGGCATCCGTCAGGGCTGTGTATAAAAACTCCAATGTCCAAGATTACCTGCTGGCATTCGGGGAACCTCCATACTGCAGGGAGGGCTCCACCTGGCGACTTGGGGGTATTGGCCGGGATGAACTGCCGGCCATACACCACACTTCCAATGACCTCATTAATACACATCGTTCCATTCTTAGAATTAAATCATAGCTCCTTAGAAATGTGTGCACCTCAACAATAATATTCATGAAAGACTCCGTTAAAAAAATATATGTACTTCTAAAATGATGTCCATGAAATACCAGATGGCAGAAAAAAACACTACGTTGTTTGGCGCCGTCACTGTGAATCTTTATTAATTTGCTTTACTCAACTTTGTTGTACTTTCAAAACAAACAAAATAAAATTAAAGACTTTGCAAACTCAAATATCTTGTACCTGGCCTCTGATTCTCCTTCCTCACATTTGATCTAAGCATTACCCTGGAAGATGTCACCCTTTCACCATCAGTGATGGTCGTGAATCTTGGCGTGACTATGGACTCTTCACTTTCATTCATCAAACAATCAAACATATACTGTATCTTCAACAACCCAGTCCTGTCATTTCTTTCTTTGTAATATTCACAGAATTCAACCCTTCCTCACTAATTATGCCATGCAACTTCTTGTTCTTGGCTGGACTATCACAACTCTCTTCCTTCAGCTGCAACCAGTGCTTATCCATTCTTGCTCCAAAGCTGTGGAATAACCTCCCTTTATCTATTTCAATGGCCCTCAATTTACCTGCATTTAAGCATCTTTTGAAAACACACCTTTTGGTAAAATAAATCTTCTTTCACCTTTGTTAAAGTCAGAACTCACAACCCCACCTGTAGAAAAATTAAACACAGAATAAAAAAAGAGAGCAAATAGAAATAATAAAAAATGTGCTTATTTCAAGTTCAACAAAAGCACCTAGATGACCCATAATATTTCTAAAGGATCATTCTGTGGATCAGCTATGGTGATGTATTAGAAACAGAAACAACCAGCTTATGGATGATTGCTCTTAAATTTTAAATGTTAAACAAAAAACCAATATACTACCATAGTAATGTTTGAGATAAAGGAGCATATATGGGAAGTGTCCATATGCAGTTATTACACCTAAAAATAGTGCATCCAGTTACTGATACAAAGGTTATCTTTCATACAGAGACACTAGATGATTTTTTTATTAAATAAACATATGAACATTTAACAATATTCGCTGACTCAGATGCCGTAAAAAATTGTTAAGATTTCAGTGATGGTGTAACATCTGCAAAGTTTCAGAAAATTCAAAATGGATAAAAACTGAAAATTCATAAAGACAAATACTTTTTAGTAAAGCTTTATGAAAGCAGTCATGTTGTAGATGAGCAAGCAAAGTCCTCACAAAGGCATCAGTCACATAATTTACACTAAGAGGAGTAGTTTTGTGAGCACATCCTCTTTTGGTTTGCTGTTTTTTTCTTCAACATAACTTATAATCATATAGTTCTAAACAACCATATAATTATATAAGTCTAACCTCAGGTGACAAACAATACCTGACAGAGTTTACTTTGTCAAAAATAAGCCAGCATGTAGAGGCCATGTATTAAAAATGATACCCTGTGACCGACTAGCTTGTAGCAGCTGTGACTCAGAGAAATTGCTTTGTGCACAGGTCACTGTGTCTTACATCATTTTGCAGGAACTGTGCTCCACTAATAAATTTAACTTTGCTTCAGTTCAATTACTTAATGTCTGAGAGCACTCGCTTATTATGTACAGATCTTTTATATTCCTGCTGTAGTATCTCAATGGAGATGATGGCAGTTCAAAATGTGAGTGGAACAGAAAATGAATGGATTGATATTCCAAGTCCTGCAAATCAACCCCAAATCATTATCCGTCCACTGGCTTTTGCTATGAGGTGTTTGAATTGTTTTGTACTGGGTTTGGTTTTTACAAAACATGGTGCTGTACTTAGCAGCGCAACATCTCTGTTTTCCTTTCATCTGCTCAGAGATAACTGGTGCAGAAGTCCGGAATGCCCGGCTAATTTAGTTGAGCACCCGGCTGTCATCTCGCATGACATTGTGAGATGACAGCAGAATATCTACAGGCACAGACAGATCTAATGATCTGCAGAGATGGCAAGGGATCTAGCGGGCAAATATTTTAAGAAGCAGGATCGCAAGTTGCAAGGGGAGAGGCATTGGACAGGATGTTGCCAATCACTCAATGCTAAAGCTAATAGCAGGGACGAGGCAGAGTAGAGTTCACAAGCAAAGAGTATGGGGAGGTGGGCTTTCGAGAGGGGGGTGTACATGGTAATAGCAGGGGTGGAGCAGCTTAATACAACAGCAAGGAGTATGGAGAGGTGGGCGGGTGAGAGGGGGCTGTACATGTTAATAGCGGGAGCGGAGCTGCTGTTCACAAGCATAGAGGATGTGGAGGTGGGCAGGCGAGAGGAGGACTGATAAAATAAAAAAGTCTAGTGGAACCAGCCTGTCAGATATCAGAAAAAGGGCATCAAGAAGTGACGTCTCTGTTCTCAGCGTCAGTGCAGTCTGTATAGTGCTGCTAAGCATACAGCAGCTCTTTTCTTGTTCAGTACATAGCAAACTAATATATATATATATGGCGGAATGGTGGCTCTGAGGCTAGGGATCTGCACTGGCAAATGGAAGGTTGCTGGTTCAAATTCCGAAAATGCCAAAAGGGACTCCGCTCTGTTGGTCCCTTGAGCAAGGCCCTGAGCGCGTGAGGGGGCGTCCATCCTGGTTATGTAGGGGGCCTCGGGTAAAGGGCTTGGAAGCCCAGCCCTGTAGGGACCCGTGGCCACTGCCAGGCGGCGCCCCGATGCCGGAGTATCCCGTGTGGGACCTGGTCGGGGCTGGAGCCTGGCCGGGACGCCCAGGAGGACCGGAGGAGGGCTTGTGACTCCTCCAGACCGCAAGGGGGCAATCGCCCTGGTTGTATTGGGGGCCACGGGTAGAGGGCTTGGAAGCCCAACCCTGTTGGAGCTTTAAGATCCATGCATTGGTTGGCAAAAAATGAGTTGCCTCATACAACGTTGCTTGAAAAGCTGTTGGAACACTGTAAAGAAATGGGTTGTTCCTTTTTACAACATCTCAATATTGGTAAAAATGCACATTACACTTCTGAAAGAATAATGCAAGAGCTGCTGCTGGATGTCTTAGCATCAGAAATAAAATCTAACATACTGAAAAATATACACGTAGAAATTTTTTTCAGTATTCTGTGCGATGAAACCACATACATCTCAGTTGTAAAACAATTAATTATTTACATTAAATATGTTTGCCAGGTCACTAAAGAGGTCAGAATTAGTTTTGTATCAACCCGCAATATGACTGATGGCAAAGCGGAGACTATAACCAACACACTAAGTGAGACAATGGACACTCTAGGATTGAAAACTGCTAATCTGGTTGGACTAGGGTCACATGGAGCTGCTGTTATGATTGGGAAACAGAAAGGTGTGGTAAAACTGCTTAAAGATAAAACATCTGGACTCTTGGTCAACTGCCACTGTGTAAGCTGCCAATTAGCCCTTGCAAGTGCCTAGGCAGCAGCTGCTGTACCTTATTTAACAAAACTACACAACATCTTAAGGCAACTGTTCTATTTCGTCCAGAATTCTTCAGTTAGGATGGCTGGTTTAACAGAAATTAAAAATATTCTGAACATTCCCCAGATTAATCTGAAAATGGCCAGTGACACTAGATGGCTGTCTCATGACTTTGCAGAACAGTCACTATGACAGTGTATGATGAGTTATATCCTTGGAGGACCCAGATCCTGGGGACTTTGATTATGGGAAAGCTGCAGACAACTGGGCCTCTAAGAAGAAAAGAAGAATAAATATTTAACTGAAGACACCTTCTGCAAATGCAAATGCTTTGAAGAATATTTAAAATTTTTTAGGTTTCCCATATTTTTTTTCATTGTTTTCACTTTTCTTCCTGACAGTGACAATACTTGTGGCTCTTGGTTTATGTCATAACAATTGTTATTTAAAATTTTTGTTAGGGTTGCAGGATCCTGAATTGGATACTTCTTAAATTTAATAAATAATATTCTGGCACAAGTGTCAAACCTTAAAAAGGGAAGTCATATTTAGCATTAGAAAATAATTAATAATAATTAACTAATAAAAAGAGTGCATATTTAATTTTCCCCACCACCAAATTTCCCCATCCCGCCCCACCCGGCTACTTTAACTGCCACCCGGCTGGAAAAAAGTTCTGGGGACGACCCTGCTAATGTTTCATTCAGATACAACGTTGCAAACTGATGCTGTTCTATTGTGTTCCCTTTGGAAGATGGGTTTTTGCTGCTATTTTAAAGAATTGAGCAGCATTGTTATTAGAATTGATACCTATCACCTTCTGAGCACTTGTTGTGTGAAGTTTGAATGTTCTCTGTATATCTGTCTGGATTCTTCTTTGGATAATCTGTTTCTCCCTCCACATCCCAAAGATGTTTGTGTTAGATAATGTGGAGTCTGTAAACTGACCTAACATGAATAAGTGAGGTTATGTTCATGAATGTTCCCCGCAGTGGATTGGTGAGATGTACATGGATGGTTACCACCTTGCTCCCAAAGCTGCTGGGATAAGCTCCAGCTCTATGTGATTTTGAACTTGATGAAGGTCTTAAAAATAAATGGACAGATGTTACCCAATTAGATTATGTAATGTAAAATGGTCTTTATGCACTATCATCCTCCCAGTGGTACTTTGGGAATTAGTTTATGAAACCAAAATAAAAAATAAACTAGCACTTTGTAATGGCTTATTGAATCCATTAATCTTTCACCCTGGGCATAATTAACAGCGTTTTTGTTGAAATGAATACTGTTGACACCCAGGATTTTAAAGCTCTAAATCCTCCTCCATAATAATTGCTAGTCTCTCCAAGTCTTGCTGTTGCCTCCAACCAGCTGCATGCACTGTCATTTTCAGAATGTAAACAAGCCCACCATTAGCACCGCAACATCAGAAAACTTGCTCAAACTGCTCATTCATATGGAAAGACACTAATGAGAACAAAAATTAGTTTTTTCAGGCACCTAAAAGAAACTTGTGACAGTTTTAAGTTTCACTTTGTTCGCCTTCTAGGTGTCAAAATGCTGTGTGTTATTAAAAATAAAATTCCTGAGGCTGTTGACAACAGGATTAAGGTAAGCCTTCAAAGTTCTTAAATTGAGGAATTTCCAGGATAGACTAAATTATCCTTAAAACAAATAAAGATCAAAGTGCTGTGTACCCATAAGAGAAGTTAAAGACTCATTAGATTATGGTATTAAGTTAAAATGCAAAAGTATTTCTTGTTTAGAAAGATTTAAAGCAAATTTGTTGAAATTTTGAGGTTTTTGAATTATAATTAGCAACTTCTACTGAGTCTGGTCAGAACATTGTTTTTGATGTTAGATGTTTCTCATTTTTCATTTAAGAGCATTCTGAAAACTTGCATCAGCAGCTATTATCTTTCATCTGTTTGTCTGAACGAGTTAACACTGTTAGGCTAATGAGTTTTGGTACTTTGCAAAAAGAACATTACATTAAAAAGTATTGCATTAATAAGAAAACAACTTCAAAACACTAATTATTTGAACAAGCAAACGTAATGGCAGTATGTGCATATTCTAATTTCTCTTCAAAAGAAAACAAGCCAAAATAATTTATGAAGTAGGAGGCAGGCATTTCTTGCATAATAACTAAAGCGACATTGAACAGAAAATAAAACTGCTTCTTCAAATGTGCATTTCTTAAAAGCTTTTCAGTCAACACTGCTGGGATGACACCTCGTTTCTAACAATGAATTCCATGAATTAATGGTTAATTAATGTTTAAATTAAAAATAACCCTTTTTAGAAGTCACTTTATGCATACTGAATGTAAAAAATTCAAAAAATATTTGTGTGCTACTTTTAAGTTGATACGTGGGCAAAACACCTTACCTTTAAGACCTGGTAAGATAGGACCAGAAAGGCAGCACTGTGTCATTTTCCTGCTTAATTAGTATAGTTGTGTTCTTCTCTATTTAATCCTTTTGGTTATTTATTTGCATAACAAACTAATACGTAGTATTTGACATACTATGGACTACTGCAATGAGTCGGGGGACTCTACCTCCCTTTTCATCTACAATATAAAATACTGATTAATTGTGCATCTATTCTCTGTCATCTCTGTCATCCATGTGCAATATACCACAATCCTATACCATGCCTACCTTGTGGTATAGTCTGTTTCTCTTCCTGCTCAACCCTTTTCTTTTTTTTGTCATCTCTGCTTCCTGCCTGGCAAACTCTTACCAATACTTTTCACAACTCTGTACTTGCTAATCTGGCAAAGAACTATTTTTGGGAGAGGCATATAAACCTCTTTCAGGTGTCAGGGATGGCATAGAGCAAAGGTTCTTAAAGCAAGGGTCGTAACCTGTGATGTCTGAATCTGAGTCATGAAGAGCTATGATTCACAACTGTACTCGCTGGGCAAGGGTCGTGTGGAAAGAGTCATGTGTGGGTTGCAAATTATCTTGCGATGGGTCGCCACAGGTAGTTTAAGAAAACGCCATTGTTACAAACTGTCTTGCATCTGTGTTTCTCCAAGGAAAAGGCACGACTGTCCAAGGCGATTCTGGGTCTCGAAGACACAGAAGGCAAAAGAGAGAAGAAGGTTAGGAGGAAAAAAAGGTTAAAAAAACACTGGCCTAGAGAACTCCTGGGAGAGTCCCAATAGAAATGTCCCAATCAGTGTCAGGAGCACCTGCAACTCCTATTTCCCAGACGTCTCATAAATGAACAGGCCATACCCAGACATTGGCCTACAGTGAGTATAAGAGTGCTACCTCTTAGTGTGGACTTCTATTTGTCTATATCCTGCAATTTCCAACTATTAATGACTACTTATGTTCCACAAGTAGTTAATCTCTGGACATCCTCCATTACAGTGGTGCAAAGTGCCTCCTGCCAGGGGTCTTGTGTCACTGACAGCATTGCCATTGACCTTACCACCAGGCGATCTAACAACCTCCTGTCTCGGCAAACTCTTCCTGTCCTGCATTACTGAAATTCCCACACAGTTGTGGTCTCTACTGAGCCCTCCTTTACACTCCCTCAATAAAACACCTGTTTATTTAAACTAAGCACACAGGATTTTTGAAATATGCTTTCCAATTACAATATGGCAGGGCTATTACTCTACTGGCCTGCAGGCCACAAATCTGTATATGTTACCCTGATAATTAAAGAAAACCCATTGCCTCCCCGCATAACACAATAGGTCAGCACTAGAGCAGTGTTTGAAAACAAAAAAAAATGTATTATTATTATTATTATTAATTATTAAACACTTCTGGCCATAAATCACAGCCATTATTCTAATAAAATCAAACCATAACACTTGACTTGACTCAAGCTGATCTAAATTAAACAAATACTATAGACCTTCAAATATAAATGCAAATATACATATGTAGGCTGCCTTAGTTTAGTGTTTTTTTTCCCTTACAATTGTTTGTATTTTCTCATAAACAAATATTAAATAAAAGTACTTCAAAAATTCCAGCTTTGAAAACTCCTCCCATACATTTATGACTTTATCCAAAACCATTCTTTGTCTTTCCATTTTGACATTTGTCCATCTTTCAAATATTATATTTTAACTGTGTCTGATTTGTAATGCTTCCTTTATTAATTCATTTTCAAATTTTTATCTTATATTTCCAAGCTCCTCTTGATTCTCTCTGTCCTGCATTTTTGTCTTTTATACATGACACTACCATATAATCCTCTTTGTACTATAAGGGGACCTAGTAATGGTGTATGCTTTAAATGACAAAATATAAAATAAAGATTGATTGATTGACTGAAATGTGATTATTTTAGCATAATGTAACATTGATTTTGAAGGAAAATATTCTGCAGGGTTTAATTTTCTTCAAATATCTTTGCAAAAACACAAATGACTGTAGAAAAAGAAATGAAAACATTATAATCTAATTATACAGACATCTGTGTTTTTTAAACACTTTGCATGTGTTTTTAAATAAATTGAAACTATTAAATAAACTCCTAAAATCAATTTTACATCATAAATACTATATTGGGAACATATGCCATGATTTAATGATCAATCTAATAAACATTTTATCCATCTATTGTTATAAATTGAAAATGCCTAGAACTTTTTTTTTAATCATATGGGATTTATTATTTTGTTGACTTCCCCTGATTACAATTAAGGAATTGGAACAGATGACACCAAGAATTATAATTTTGTATTATAATTTTAATGTACAGCATCCCCCACCCTTTCACTTATTACACTATTCACCAACAATATAGTGTGGTGAGTAATTTAGCTAAAATCAAAATGCTGTAGGCATAACTTCCATACTGAACCCCACCCAAAACCCAAAAACAAAAACAGCAAACATTTATAGAATTTTTGGCAATACATAGTATTTAAAACAAGAGTAGAAAATGTCTCTATTCTGTTCAAGTGATCTTTCTAAAAGATAACTATTGTTAAAAACACAACTTTTATTTTTTTCTATAATCCAAACATGGTAAAAAAATACATCATTTAAAATAAAGGTTCAAAGAACAGTAAACAAATGTAAATAAAAATATAGATTAAATACACGTTACATATAACTTCCATTATGAGGAAACAGATCAAATGTTACCAAAAACAAAAACTGTGTATGATTCAGTACTCCTTTCACAAACATTGCAATTCTTATTTTCATTAAACACAAACCAAGGAAAGATTACAAGTTTGAATCTTAAGCTTAAACAATGCATAATGAAAAGGGTTATATGTCAGTGTTAGTCTGTGCAGGATCTGTCAGTTCAGTTCAGTCCAGTTCTGATTACTGGTCCTTCTCATACATTCTCATTAAGCAACTTGAATAAAACAAGTAGTGTATTCAAATTCCTGTAAATAAACAGAAGGCCTTTAATTATAGTGCGACAGGAAGGAATCTCTGTGGTAGCCCTGCACACCAAGAACACTGCATGGAAGGTCAATAATAAACAGAAATGGCATTTTTATTAACAAAATATTTAAGAGGATGAATTAAAAAAATGACAAAATACAAAAAGAATAGAAACAAATCTCACTGCCTCTCTGGGCCTGCCTATTTGAGTCTTGAATCAAAGTCTACCTAATGGGTTGGCCAACCCTCTTGCCTACCACAATATCTTGACAAAAACTCCTTTCATCGCCTCTCTCTTTCTGTCTCTTTTTGATCTAGATTTAAGATGGCTTTAAGCTACATCTCAAGTTCACTTTCACTGCAGTAAGCACTGCTGTTTCACAGG
This sequence comes from Polypterus senegalus, assembly GCF_016835505.1. Lineage (NCBI taxonomy): Eukaryota > Metazoa > Chordata > Cladistia > Polypteriformes > Polypteridae > Polypterus > Polypterus senegalus. The sequence continues at coordinate 50,193,786 of NC_053158.1, forward strand.
AAGAGCAGAATAAGTCTGAATACTTGTGTATGAAGTTTGCAAGTGGCTGCATGTTTTTTTACCTTCACATCCTTATGATGTGCATATTATATTAACAAGTGACTCTAAACTCACATGAAATGAGTAACTATGACTATCTGCATAAACTGGCATTGTGTACTGAACTGGTTTCTTCTTTGTGCCCAGTCAGACTCAGACGGCACTTGCTCCCCTCGGCCAGGTGGTGTGGAGAACAGGAGCTGTTCTTGTGACGTCTGCAAATCAAGAACAATGTTTTTGTTCTGCTATATTATTTTGTTTCCTAATAAAAGAACACTCATTAAATTATGCTGACATAATAGCTTTTGACCAGTGAATGACCAAAGAGGCTGTGTGGAAACTGAAGTCCCTAAAAGAAACCCAATAGAAGAAAGGGAACATATGCCAAATACAAACAGAAGGCACCTTTATACCACAACTGAACCAGACCTAAACAGCTATGAAGTATCAATGCTACCTTCAATGCTACTCGGAAAGATTCAACAGTTACATAAATTTGAACCTTTGAGTAGAGTAACATATAAAAAAATAAACTTTACAAATTACACTAGCAAAAAAATACATAGGTATTTCAATAAAGTGGCACATTGTGTAAACTGCCCATCCTCAACTGTAAGGTATAAATACTGCAGTATTGGCCTAAAAACCCAGTTTTCAATTGATTTCTCCTTCCTTTGCTGTCTTTTTTAAAATCATATCGGACACAGTAGTTAGCTAAATTTCCAGGCAAATACTCACATTTACTAAAATGAATGGTATTACCAAAGCACCTTCCAACAAACTACATTATTATGAAAAATAAAATTCAAGATAAGTGCACAGATGATTTTTTCAAACCTCCAAAAAAGAGATTTCTGAGAGTACTCTTTAAACTCTGACGTACATGGATTTAATATTTTATGCTGATAATAGTTGTGCTGATCTTGTAAAAGAGTTCATCTCTGATTGTATCACTTCCATATGTGTGTAAGACATTTGAATTTTGTAGCTTAGTGTGTTAGGTCAGAAAGATTGTTTTGCTTTGTGTTTGTTACTTTTTTCTTAAGCGTTGTCTCTTCTATCTCTTTGACACCTTGCAAAAAAATGAAAATGTGCTATACAAATAAATGTTATTATTACTCTTGAAGGCCTACAGTATATAATTGCAAATTAGTTTGATTCTAAATATGTAAGTTTAGAATCTTTATTTTCATATTAATTGTAACATGAACGTCTCTTCACCATGCTAACTCTCCTGATAAAACCACGAGGATTATATACAGAAGACAGTATCTGTTTAAGAAGAATTTATCTGAATATACATTTTGTCCACCTGATTTCTCAGTGCACTTGGCTGACATTTTTAATCTGCTGATTTGTTCTAATTGCTGTGCATCCAGCCAAGAATGGAAAGGAAATATTTGAGAGATAAAAAAGCGCACAATTAAATATATGCAAGCATTAATTTCCAGACACTTGGTTCACTACAAAAGATTCTAATAATTATTAATTGATTAGATGCACCTGTTTGTATTGATGGAAAAATCACACAGTGAGAGTGTTTGACTTTTATATAAACAAACTACAGAGACAGCCAGTGTGATTTGAATGTCAAATTACCATTGGCCTTGCTGCATACTAATTATTTACAGAGAGAATTTCCACAGATTTTTATTATAACAAATTTCCCTCTGGTATAATAAAATAATGACATCTGTCTGCTGTGCAAACATGTAGTCTTCAAGGATCTAGTCTAATCTGCAGCACAGATGTTTGGTTTAAAGTGCTAAAACACTGAAATATGTTAAAACAACATACCACTGTACAATGTTAAACCCACACAGCAAACAGGCCATTTGACAAGCAATAACAAAACCATCAACTTGGGGTCCCGTTCCAGAATGTAAACAGACTTGGCCAAGTGGCTGGCTAATAAATAAGTACAGCAGCAGCAGTTTTGCAAATATGATGGCTAAGCTGGAGCTAAACCCTTGCCTGTAGGTCTGCTGAGCTCTTGCTCCATGATATGGTGAGCAGCTAAACAATACTAGAAGACCCTGTAAAAGAGCTGAATCGTTTCCATACCAAGAGAAACCGTTTATGTGGGTTTGAGTAAGTGGTGATTAAGCCCTTGGGAGCCTCCCCCCAAAGGGCACTAGGAGAAGGCCAAGTGGAAGTCCCAGGGCATGCTGGATGGATTAAATCTCTCACCTAGCATGGAAACATCTGATAATTCTCCGGGAGTATCTGAAAGTCATTACTATGCATAAAGTTACCAGGTATGTTCAACTTTGTGTGATGCCACTGTAATCCTCACCAGGGCAAGCACATAACAAGTAAAGAAGTTTTGGTTTATACAATGAACATTTATGTAGGAAAACCAACAGGAGAGGATGCCGATTCATTGCAAAGCACGGTCACGCACAATTACATTCGCTCATACCAGATACATTTCAATTTGCTAGTTAAACAACCATGAACATCTGTAAAAAACAGAAGGAAACCCATGAGAATATGGGAATTACATGCAAAAGTCAGTCAGACAGGAACTGGGGATGGACCAAACTCAGACCTCTATATAGATATTATTATATACTGCAAATATGTGACAATCAAAGAAACACTCCTTCCCTATATGATACACATTACTTTGCCATGTAAGAAACTGCTTAATCTGTGGCAGCTTCAGATTTGCAGAAAATGCAACTTTAACTGGAGGACAGATACCAACAGTGGTAGAATGGGCACTAATATGATTTAAGCATATCTAAACAGGACATGGTAACTGGCCTCTGATGTGTCACAAAGAGCAACACTGACCAGAATGACAATGTTACAGGTGTATTAAGGATGGGTCACCACTCGAAAAGTACTCAGTCAGCAGAGCTCATGTGGTCATAATCTGATAAACAGTGAAGCAAAGTGTTACACGACTCATGCAATGCAACATGAACTAACAGTGAAGTACAACAAAGGTACATATCAGAAAACACAACTCACTCACTATACGTTGTCGGTGAATGATGAATTACTGCAGGCAACCTAACAGAGTTATACTCCGAACAAAACAAAGAAAAGCATGGACACTGAAAAATAAGAAAAACATCGACTTGTTTGATTAATCTTAAGCATTTGTTCATTTATGCAGATGCAAAAACCAGGATATCGCAAACACCCTTTGAATCTCTGCAGCTGGAGGAAAATTGGAGGTTAGGATGGAGAGGTGTGTTTTTCTGGCATATGTCGAGACCCTTGATAGGAGCAGGGAAACTTTCAGGTTCACATGCTATTTAATGTATCAGTGCATCCCTTCATAGCAGCCATTGCCAAATCAGCAGGTTTATCAGATGGGTAATGCATCACAAGTCTAGGAACAAGTAGTTCAAGATTGTGAATTCATCTTAACACAGTGGATGTCATGTCACCAGATTACCAAACTGCTCATCTGTGGGATAATGCATTTGGAGTAGAGAACAACCAGTGGCTGATGTGCAACAACCATGATACACTGAAGTTAACCCTTAGGGTCTTGATAATTCCAAAACCCATTTGAACAAGAGTTTTCTGAGGGTGAATGGACGATGAAAGAGCACTCTGACCCTCTGTTAAAGTGTGATGGCAAAATAACAAAAAGAATTCAGTAGGTAATCAGCATCATAGGAACATCATTATATTAAAGAAAAACTGATGATACTTTAAGAATGAAGAGGATGAAGCTGACAATTGTGTATGCTTAGGAGAGGGGTCCCAAAAAAATATATGTGCACACCTAGGATGTTAATAAAAAACAGGTTTAAAAAAATAGAAAAAAAGAACAAAGCTGTAATACAGATTCATCTTTTTAATAATGTGAATTAGAGATGACAGTTCCAGTATATGAGCAATGCTCCAAATCTGTATAAGTGCATGTTTGGTGATTTTACTGGAAATCTGGCTTTATTAACAAACTGTCAGAATTTTTTACAAAGTAATTACTAAAAGAAAAAGAATGTACTTTCAGGTCTCACCTAGGTAATATATCCTAATGACTGATACCAGGTGTTTTAACACATTTTTACAATGTAGGCAGCAGACTAAAACACACAGGGGAGTTTACTGCAGTATGTTAAGCATCATAAATAAAAACAAAGTATAACTGAAAGAGTGAAAAAGATCTGAATAGTTTGCTATAATTCGAACTCTTTCACACAACACATGACAGGTTCCCACTCAAACGACAACTTTAAGAGACAGCTTAAAATGCTTTTCACCGAACTTCTTTTAATGCATTGAACTTAAACCCCACAGCCTTTAGCCCCTATCTTTACCTGTGCATTGCATGCCATGTTTTCCTGTGCTTTTTTGTCATTAATGTTGTAAACATTTAACACATCAAGGTCATATTATCATATCACTGTGTACAATTCATCGATTGTGCATAAATCATAGAAGTGTGCTATAAATAAAAGCTAAGCGCTCGTCAGACTAGGTGCATGCACGTTACCGCGGAGGTGATTGCGAGAGAGCGCATTAGAGGTACGGTAGTTCTCGCTTGTTCATCGTTCTGCAAGCTTCAAGTCCTTTTCTCGTCTCGTGAGCCTATATGGAAAGCTTACAGCGAATGTCTGGAGGTATGAAAATAAGAGATATGCTGAATTTTAAACACGACGTCAGATCCTTGTAAAAGTGGGGTCGTTTTCCTTTTACTCATCTACCCGAGTTCGACCAAAAAAGTCTGCAAGATGCGGCGTTTACTCGAAAGTGCTTTAAGTGCAGCAGCTTACTCACCCAGCATAACGGTTATTGTAGAGGTAGCCGGTAACCCCGGTGACCAAGAATGCCACCTGAAGAGCAGCAGCGACAGCGGTGACTAGCAGCCGACTTCCCATGGTGACTAACTTAATTTTCTCAGACTAGCACCCGTAGGTGTTTCCTGCCCTAACCTCTAGAAGAGCGCAGACCGTGTGCTCAACACCTTGTGAAGGCACTGAGGCGCTTCGAAGGCTTTTAAAGAGTGACCGGGTAGCCGGCGCCACGTGACCCAATGTTTACAGGGGGAGGGGACGGGGTTTGGGGGGCAGAGGCTGTTCCTTCGGGCGCGCACTGCGCGGAACCATTCGCTACTGAAGTTACAGACACGCGTGTATGCATTTACAGTCAGAGATTAATAGGCGACTTTGGCATCAATTAATTTTTACTTGGAGTGCAGGAAAGGGCTGGCGCATAAATTAGAACTCACTGAAGCCATTTGCAACAAAGAGAGACCACGCAGTTTGCCCCACGCAACGTGGGGATAGGGTACGACACCTACGACTGAATAGGACTGCGGAAGGTGTGCCCCCGAGTCGCTTTTTCACCTCTAGTTAAGATGTAACGTGCCGTTACACGGAATGGCCATAGCATGCAAGCGAGTACCACCTAACCCATAATTCCGATGAACAAGAAAATGACAAGCCGTTTCCTCATCGTGGTGTTCATAATATTTAGTTGAGTTCCATTAAAAAAAACTTTTTACCATCTTGTTTTTTTCTGAGAATGAAAGGGCAGAACGTGGATACAAATTTAATCCAACCATATACTGTGTGTTTTCACAACAGATGGCACAGTTCAGGGCTGCAGGGAGCCAGAGCTTATCTCTGCACTTGAATTGTGCAAGGCAGGGATGCAGCCTGGTCATGGCACCTGTCCATCACAAGGCAAACTAAATCATGCAGAACCAATTTAGAGTTGTTATTTAATGTAAGGTACACTATATTAATCCCTGAGGGGAAGTTGTTTTCTCACATGACCTTTTTGGGTCAGAGCACAGGGTCAGTCATTATACAGCAAGTGCCCCAGTTCAATTTTCAGGTTAATTGCCTTACTCAAGGCCCTATCAGAGTAGTATCCCTTCTGGCAGTAGTGGGGTTTGAACCGGCAACCTTCCAGATATACCAGCAGAGATCGTTAGCCTCAGAGCCACCGCTGGTGGTGCAGTGGTAGCACTACTTTCTGGCAACAATGAGACCGGGCTTCAAGGTCTTGTTGCCCCTAGTATGGATTTTGCATGTTCTACCCATGTCCAAATGGGTTTGCTCCCACAGTACAAAGGCATCCAGGTTAAGTGGATTGTCTGATGTATATTTTCAACATAACCTGAGCTAGTTCCCAGTCTGGAGATTGTTCTGGCCTGGTGTTTGCTGAAATAGGCTCCAGCCTCTTTGTGACCCTTCCTTCTCTGGATAGATGAGTGTAGAAAATGGATGGATAGAATTAAATGTAACATGTACAGTGCAATTTTTGGGATGTAAAAGAGAAAACAGAATGCTTGAAGTCAACTTTATGCAAAAACAGTGAGAGGTATGATTATTTTTCAGAAATGTGTTGTTTTTAGCTGGCAACATGACTTGAAAGGTCATACTGTATTACTGTAACAGTCATAATGCACAGTGGTGCCATGAGTAGCACTGCTTCCTCATAAGTCTAAATCCTACTTTGGGTACACTGGTTCTGTGTCTTCATGAGTTTTTACTGGCCACTTTTGTTAATTCTCACATGTTAGTAAAATGTCAGAGTGTGTTACCTTCTGACAAACTGTTGTTTCATTCCGGATTCATTTCTGTTTTCCTATCCATGCTTTTTGAACAGGTTTCAGCTCACTGCAGCCCCATAATGGGCTAAGCAGGTTTGAAATATCATGGATGAATAAGTTATGCTTCCTTAATTGCTGTAGAGTTGTTACACACAATTTCACTGTATTTACTGATTTCTTTGTACTCATCTTTACAGATTTTTACCTTTTTTGAGGGATAGCTGAAGAACAGATGGGGAGAGAAGAACATTAGCAACTTGTAAGTGAAGATCTCCAATCCGAGGGCAGGGTGGTGGTTGGGAGTTTCATCACAGCATGTATTTTGTCCTGCTGTTTTTTTTATGATGGACAGGCTACCTAGTTCGTTAACACTAAATATACTACAGGACTTCAGGGGTACTAGGAAGAATTTAGGAGGACTTCCCCAAGACCTTTAGTGTTCTGACCCCAGAAGTGTTTACCAGGATCGCTACATATCTGGGACTTAAAGACATTTTCTGGTCAAACCTTCAGTGAGCTTGGAGTTAGGGGAGATGAATAAAAGGAAGGGTTCAACTACTAGGAGGAGGAGAGACTGAGTTAGAATGGGAGAATTTTGTGTGGAAATGAGCTGGAAAGTGGACCACCTAACACCTTGTTTAGGAAAATAGGCATCCATATTTTATGTTTTCTTTTACTTATCTTAGTAGTTTCTTGCAACATGTGTTGATCCCTGCCTTGTGTGCATTATTTTACAATTAAACTCCCTTTTTATATGCAGTGACCTCCTTGGCACTCATTCAAGGATTAGAAACAGTTCAAGGGTTCCCCCATCAGACACAAAATATTCATTTAATACTGGTAATGTCACAGCACTGCAACAGTCTTTAAGCAGACAGTGGTTTTATGTACCAACCTATTTAAGTGTTTAGCTAATATATGCTACTCTTGAAGATGAGATTATATCTCTAGAATAAAAGACAACCTTGTCATATAAAAGTGTTTATCATAGACACAAGTTATGTTGGTGCTACATAATAAATACAATAAGAACAAAACATATCATGCATAACATTTTATGTCATCATGTGTTCCTTTATAACACCAGTGTGCTGTATAAATGACAAATCTTATCATCTTGGACTTATCCTAACATTAACTATCTTTGAAAAAGCTATTTGTTTAACACAAGTATGTGTGAAAACATAAAAGTTTGCACTTTGCCTTCCATCAATCCATTCTGAGACCTCCTTAATTCAGTTTCAGGTCAAGGGGCCTGGAGCCTGTACTCATAATTTCAGATGCAAGGCAGGAACTAACTGTGGAAGAGATACCAGTCCATCACAGGGTACACTCACACTCCCTCACAAACAAACATGAACAACGATAATTATGGCATCATATTGCATGTTGATTAGAAAATGTAAACAAGAATTTCACTGTACTTTATACACATGGCTGTAGTGACCCTATAACCCTCTATATAAGGTACCACATTTGTTTGAATTCATTTTTCCAGAAAGTTCTTGGTTGCAGATGCCTGTTCCTGTTTGTTTTCTTCACTGTCTAAGTGGTTACTGTATTTATTTTTTAAATATACTGTAGTCATCATCAAGAATACAAAGATACAAAATGATCACAGTAGAAAAGCCAGGTGACAGTCCTACATGTCATTGTTATCAGTTATTGTTAAGGCTGATGAAGATAGCAGTGGTCTAAAATGTCCTGCAGTTTTTGAGTATCAAATTCAACTCTTTAGCAATTCTAAGTCTCCAATTCAGTTTAAACCACAGAAATATTTGTTCAGTAGTTTTCATTTATTGGCATGTTATTGTTTCATTTTTCTTATTTTTATTTGCTCAACCTGCCGTTTATCCAGGAGTCTGCCATCTTCTGTATGTTCTGTTATCTCCATAGCAAGTACCTGAATAAACAGTGGATCCATGTTCCACTGGTAAGGATTATATATGCTGTGAATTTTAACCTGCAGCAGCAGCACTTGGAATTCTTCAGGTGTCCTATAAATCAATTCAACTCTTACTGATAGCGCCTGAACACCCTGTTTCAGTTGTTGTTCCACTATTCAGCATAAATTATTGATAGGATTCAGATTTAGTGATAGAAGAGGCCATATCAAATAGTTCACTTTATGGTCATTTTTATTATCCTGTCCTGTGGAAAGTCCCATACAGCAAAATCATCAAATTATCATTTACAGTATTTATAGACATTCTTTCCATATATGCACTTTTAGGTGTTTAAAATTATGGAGGTTAATTTAAAAATGGTATTTTTGTGGTGCACTGTTATGCTGGAAAATAACATTCTGAAAAGGAAAGGAATGCTTCAACATGGGATAAAGTTGACTACCCAAAATATATATATATATATAGTAATTAGCTCTTACTTTGCTTTCAGAGAAAATCAGTACTGTACAACTAAAACATGCCAGGAAAATACACCCCACAGTGTGTAGCAATCAAGCACTCTGGCCTACTCTGGCTCTGAGGCTAGGGATCTGCACTGGCAATTGGAAGGTTGCTGGTTCAAATCCCGTAAATGCCAATAGGGACTCTGCTCTGTTGGGCTCTTGAGCAAGGCTTTTAACCTGCAATTGCTGAGTGCTTTCAGTAATGAGAAACGCGCTATATAAATGCAAAGAATTATTATTATTATTACCATTTCAAGCAGATAGTATCCTGGCAAGGATATGAACCCAAGTGTCTGGAACTAGTCACAAGTAGTGGTAATTCAGTGCACCACTATATCATGCCCTAGTTTTCAATTGTTATTAATATTTAGTTTTAAAAAAAAAGTTAAAGAAACATGTTAATTCAGTTTGGTTTACCTGGCAGACATAAAAAAATAAAAAATTATTCAAATGGATGTAGCATGTGCCTAGTGTGTGCTTGATTTGTGTAGGTGTGTTGCCTTGGCATCCTGTCCATGGTTTGTTCCTTGCCTTGTGCCCTATGCTAGCTGGGATAGGCTTCAGGAAACCCCTGTGACCCTGTTCAAGACTAAGCGGGTTAGAGAATGACTGACTGACTAACATATCATTGAGTTTTCTAGAACTATAGGGAAATAAACAAAGTATACAGTATGTTGTGTGAAATGAAATTATATTGAAGAAATATTGGGCGTTATGGACAATTCCACAAAGTCTTACTTCACTCAGCAGGCCCTACAAAAAAAGGATATATACATTCAATATTGAGGTATTTGTGTGATCAACTATATATGTATTTATTTTTTTTAATAATTACAGGGTATGCTACTTGGCTTTATACCACAACACATCTTGCCATTTGCCTTGGCACCACAACTGATAGATTTGTCAAAAGCACTAAGCCATGATCAGAAATCCCTCCGGAGCCTAATAATGTCACATGTTGTAACATCCTACAAAATGAAGCATGATTTGGCATATACTTTGATAATAAAGACCTTAAAGAATATGAGGAAAATACAATTTCTGCTTAATAAAGGTAATAAGTGCTAACATTAAAGGGAATGTTAAACATCTTGGGGCACTTCTCTGATGAATACTGCTAAGTTATTGTAGAACTGTCCTTGGTATCACTACAAATGACAGCCAGTCAGTAAGACAGGAGGAGCACATGAGTAAAACCTAGAAGAAGATAATTGCATCTAGCGTAGAGAAAAAAAAATCTTGAAAAACAGCTCCAGAGGCAAATTCAAAGTAGAAACAATAATTAATTTCTGCATTATTTTTGTGTTACATTTGGTAAGAAATTTACAGAAACCAAGATCAAAAAGACAATGAAAATGTCTTGATCCGACTTTTGTTTTAAATTTTGCTAAATGGTTCGTAGGTCTCTAAAAATATTTGAAACAGCTGTTGGTAGACAAAACATAACACGAGTATCCAGGTTAGCATTGTGCACTTCCTTGTTGTTCATGTTTGTGGATACAACTTTAAACCTTCATTTAGTTTTCCTTGAATTTAATATAGATTTCTGGTTATAAGCTTTTTCTTAAATTTTGACTCTATGTTGGTGTGCATCTTTGCTCTGTTTATAAGTGCTTTACTGGTTTTTGATTCTCTTACTACACCCTTTAACATTGATTTTGTTCCCTCAACTCTGGGCCTCCCTAGTTTGACTTTGGCTAGTTTATACTAGCCACTCCTGTCTTCTGAATTCATTCTTATATCAGATTGCTGCCATTTAGAGAAGTCAGTCCAAATGAGAATTCAGGAGATTGAAATAAAACAAATTCTGCAAGAGTCTCATGAGTAAGTGCTGATATGTTAATTAAATTAGATATTACAGAGTAATTAACTATGATTACTACTGTTGGGAGACATTCAAGAATTAGACTGCTCTTTGGACAGAATTAGGGACTTGTACTGATTTCCAACTCTGTTAGATCAAGTTTTGCCATGATTATAATTTTTGTCGTTAAACACCACTGCCATCACATAGACTGTTAAGGTTTGTTTAGTTCTCCTGCTTAGGAATGCTTGTGTTTGGTTCGACAATTTTCCCTGTTTTAATTTACTTATCATTTTGGGTTTTCCTGTGCTGCTTTTTAATGTGTGGTGCTTGTGGTCTTGTTAGTGTTAAGGCCTGCTATGATCTTGTAGGACTTTCTGAGACAAAGAAATTCCTGATGACCATAAGGAACTTACTAGGTTTTCCTGTTTCTACCAAGCGTTAGGTCTTGTTTAGGTAACACCATGTTCTGTTTGCTTCTGTCTGACAAATTGAAACTATCAAGGTTCAGTGACATGGTTAATTGTTTCCATTCCTTTGTGCTAGTTGAATTATTACCCATACAGTCTTACTATACTTGCACTGCTCCTTTCATAGTAGGGAAAAGAGCCATCATGATGACCCTCCACAGAGCATAGCTACACCCTATAGATACATTATTACACTGTACATTGATGTGGGCATTGTGGATCCGAAAAGTTTTGGAGAGAAAAAAAATTATATGAAAAAAGGGAAGCAAACAATGTGTTTGAAAATGGTCTACAATGCCTCTGGAAAGTGGTACCTACAATATAACTTTACAGCATTCTCTCTTGTAGTTTGGGGGCAAGCAGGCTTTTAAATCATTCTTCCAGTATAACCCAAACACACTGATTTGTTAATATAATTGAGATTATAAAATATCTATATAGGGGATACAAGTATATATATACAACTATAACAAACACAAAATGAAAAATGTGGAGTGTCTTTCTATCTGTCTTGGAGAGGGCATCTTAAAAGTTATTTTCTCTTTAATTTTATTACAATCAAACACATCCGTAAATATTATTAATGATCTGTCTATTGAGAGCTGTGAGAAGATCTTTAACAAGCTGGTAAGACCTTTTAGTGTGCATTTACAAATTTTTTAGTTCAGATCACCTTTTCTTCCTGTGTGACACTTAGGCAATGAAAGATGAGCTGTAGCAGGCAGGCCTGGAGCTATTCTACTAATGGTGGCTGGAAGGATTCCTTTTAGTCTGTCAACTTAGCCTTTTTATGTCAATTTGAAAAACAAAAGACTTGAAAGAGTTAAAGATTTGCTCGACAATTACACTACAAATGCCTGCTTTCTGCTTAGAGTAACACCAATTACTAGAATTAACATACACTAATACTTTTACTGGCTTTTTTATCCTAATATTTAGGTGATATTTAATATTATGGAACAGTAAGAACAAAGTAGTAATTGATCCTTTGCCTTTTTAAATTTTTTGTCACATTGAGGGTTTAAGGGCATCCCTTACCCTGCCATCTTTCAGGTTTTATGGAGGGGATTTTACTGATTAATTTGAGAATGCTTTTTACAATTGTACCATATCTCACAGCTTGATGTCATTCCTTGTAGGATCATTCTTAACTGCATGTACAGTCTCTTGAGGTCTAGCATGATGATCTTATCTTGCTAGCATAATATAAATATACAGATGACCTTTGAAAAGTTAACCATTTTCCTTCAGTTGGATGGACCTTTCGTATTACAGTAGTGAGGCTAGACTTTGCAGCACCCAAGTCAAACTCTGTTATAACCTCTCTACCACTTTTAAGTCCAAGAACTAAAGTTCCTCCAAGCCTGAGTAAAGCAATATTTAGTTTAAAACTACATATCTGGGTAGAGGAAGACTAAAGGAAAGCCTCCATGAGATGGCAGTAGGGCAGGAGAAGAAGTAATTTGGGCAGAATTATAAAGGAAAGCACTGCCATTTTCTATTGCATTCATGCTTACTTCCTGAATATGCATAAGTTCAACTTTTTGTATCATAGTTGGAGCATAATGTAGATTGTATATAAATACTAGCAAAATACCCGCGCTTTGCAGCGGTGAAGTAGTGTGTTAAAGAAGTTCCGAAAAAGAAAAGGAAAAATTTTAAAAATAACATAACATGATTGTCAATGTAATTGTTTTGTCACTGTTATGAGTGTTACTGTAATCAAGGATTTGATTATCATTATTTCTTTCAATCAGGTTCGTATTTGGAGGATGTGTTGTATTCAAGTTATCTTCTGCGTTTGTCAACCGTTGTAAATATACAACAGGTTTCATTGGTAACTTTGTGTTTATGTTGTCAGAGTTGAAACATTCATAAACATTGAAGTGTCCACTACCCAGATCGCTACCTTTGAATCTAAGATTCAAAAAAAATTCCTGGTTGTGCAAAGGTGTAAAGTATTTCCCTATTTCTATACACTTGAAACAATTCTGCGGCAGCTGTCAGTTCACAAACAGAACCATAAGTTGAGAGCTTAAGTATTTCACAACTATAGTGATCCTGTGTAGTATAATTGTCTCCTGTACTGTCATCGGTGCACACCTTGAACCTGTCCCAGTCATTGAGTACATAAGACTCATGTCTCTGCAGATATCAAGGCTGAGACTGATATGGCCATCCAATAAGTAAGAGAGAGAATGGAAGAGGCAGGAGCAATCTCAGAGCATGGAAACCACTGGGTACGGGTTGGTGAAATTGTGATCGATGGTGAACACCAGAATAGACATGTTATTCAGGGTAAACTTGCACCCGTTGAGAAAGAAAGTACAAAGGAAGACGAGTACCAGTGGAGCAGGGAATGAAAAGTAGAAGTCAGCACCAGGAAGACATACGTGAGCAAGTAAAGAAGCCCAACAATGGCAGCCTTGAAGCGGTGAAGTAAAAGAAAAGGCAACAGTCACAAGGAGGAAGACATGAGGAAGTAAGGAAACCCAAAAATGTCAGCCTTGAAGCGGTGGAGTAAATGAAAAGGCAGGAGTCACCAGCAGGAAGATGTGAAGGAAGGTGAGCAGTAATAGGCTTGAAGCGGTGGAGTAAAGAAGAAGGGAGCAGTGAGCAAGACGAACAGCTGAGGAAAGTAAGGAAGCGAGTGAGGAGGCACATGAGTGTGGAATGTCGTTACTGTATATAAGCAGGGAGCCAACCACGTGGTTGGTGCGCGAACAGCAGCCATGTGGAAAAAGGAAGGGGGACCAGGGCGGCCCTTGTGCATCTCTGCCATGAAATAAATCATTTGTTAATGGAAATAAGGAATGAAACTGCCGAAAGGAGAGGTCAATTCCAAAAGTTCCTTAAGACATAATGGTGAGAACCGCCAAAAAGAAGACGTTATTTTCGAATGTTCGTTATGGGGCACGGCGTGAAAATGAAATATACTTAACATTTTTAAGTACAGTGTAAAGGATGAGCATGGGAAATTTGGGCCTCCTATGTATTTTGGAAGTCACAGAAATAGTGAGGTGGGATTTCCCTTATTTATATATACAGTTTAGGGGGTACACCCATTTCCCCCCCTTCAGTGTTGCAATAGGACATAACATTTGTAAGTACATTGCAAGGAATGAGCATGCGAAATTTCAGCTTCCCACCTATATGGAAAATGGGAGAATTAGTGATGAGTCAGTGAGGGCTTTGCCTTTTATATGTATAGATTACCATATTATTCTCACGCACAATTAATCCAATCCAATATTTGCTCCAAATGTCAAATCCCTTCTATCAGTATCTGCTGCTGTGCAACTTTAAATTACAGTGGGTTCCAGATACTGACAGAAGGGGTCAAGTGCAACACTGTGGCAACAAGAGTGACTAAGGGTTTGTCCACCTGGTGATCAGGAAAATGCTGAGTCCCTGCCAGTGCTTTCTAGTCTTACAGAATCAAGAAAGGTGTAATTTTATTTTAACTAATATTACTGTAATCAGATTGGAAGAGCAGTATGGTCAGCAAATGTTCTTCTGTATTTAGTCAGACATACCAAGAGGTCCATGTACCAATACTCCACAAAGAAACTCACAAGTATAGTTTTTGTAATAATTAATCTTATCTGTGGGAGTTGATTTTAAGCGTAATGCACACATTTCAGCTTGCAGGCCTTCCTTTAAAATAAAAATCTGTTTTGCTATGCCAGATTGATCCTAAAAAATGTACAATATATTAGTTAAAATTTTAATAAAGTGTTACATTCTGGGCTTTTCACAAACAAAATTAATATACAGCTTTTTCTCCAAGCATGCTTTATTCTTGAATTTGTGGAAACAGTTTTGAAGCTGTCATAAATTTCTGTATTCACCTGGAGCCTCTGGCTAACAAAGGTATTTCTTTAGGTTTTATATTCCAAAGATAAGAAGGACAGCTAAAAAGCAGTGCATCATCTTATAGACTGAAAGGGCTAGAAAGATGCAAAAAACAACTTATTACATGTTCAAGCCTATGCCATCTTTGGAAGAGGCTGGTGGAGATCTATTGCTATTATAACAGCAATATACTCATATGAATATACCTATATGAAAAATTGATAAAATAATTTAGTGTATGTATACATATACACAAATACATCAAAAATAATTTCCTTTACTGAAATCTTTCCATAACAACTACAAAGTAAATATACAACAGAAAACACAATTAATCTTCTACAAAACACAACTTCATTTCTGTCTTCTCAGATTTAAAAAAGTTCAAAGGCATCTTTTTCAGAGCTGCTCCTCTGGAGAGATGCAGGATGCTACCTTCCAGATGTATCTGAAAGAAAGAAGCACCCAATAATGGGAAACCTTTCCTGCATTACACAAGAACTTATAAAAAATGTTATCATCATGAGATGTGAAACTTGCATTTTAATGTAGTTAACATTTGGCTGCTCCCACATCTATCTGACTTACATTTCTAAGAAAGTGTGTTTTCTTTTGTAACTGCATCAGTCCTAGAATTTGAAAACACAACTTTCTTCACCACATGTGTCACAGAAATAGCACATTTTAAAATAGATGTTTTCATATTGAAGAATTTACTTTTCTCAATTGATATATGCTGACTTATAAAAGTGAAGATACAAGAATGTTTCTGCATGAAACAGAAAACATGGATACTTTAAACTAGACATGTCCAAAGGTGAACATTATAAGGAATTGTTGCCATGCTGTACCTCTTGTAAATGCCAAATGGGATGGATAGGCATCCCAACCAGGAGACAGGAAGGTTCCTTACCTGGACAAGAAGTCTAGGTGGATGGAGAGGCGTCCCACCTGATGTGTTTTCAGTACCTTTCATGGCTGGGATAAAATGGAAGAACTGTCCCTGGGGGCTGTTTTTCCCCCAGTATGCTAGGTGGCAGCTTCCCTCAGGTAGAGCTCCCATTCATACTTCTGCAGGGCACCTTGTGACATGTAGTCTCAAAGAATATCACTGTCGGGATGTGTGGGTGTCGCCAGAAAGAGCTGTAAGAAAGGTGCACACGCCTTGAAGGAGGTTTCACCATACCTGGAAGTGCTTCTGGGCTGAAGTTATTTGACACCAGAAGTATTCCTGCATCCAGAGATAAAAGGAGCTATCCAACCTCATCCTGTCGTGCTGAGTCGGAAGGAGGTGAACAAAGCTTGCTTTTAGCTGAGAGAATGAGTTATTCTGGAAGGATGTCTGTTAAAGAAGAGCTGAAACCTGTTTAAGGTATTGGGTTGAATAAAACCACATTTGTGGAAGTCTTTTGACTGTGTGACTGCACTTGTGTTCTGGGTTTGAGCAGCTGCAGTGCCCTCTACTGGCCACACTCTGCTTCTTTAATTATGGTCAGCCTTTCACACAGTAATACCTTTAAAGAGACATCTGTCTCAATTCCATTTTCGTACTGCAGTTCAGCTATGTTCAGAGATTCATCAATCTTTACCTTGAGATACAGGATTGACCAACATACAGATGGAGACCTCTAGGAATGGTTGAAACTGTTAATCTAACCATAATAGAAGAGTACACAGCACTGAGATTTTCACAATTTTTGTGATTAAATGTGTAATTTGTAAGAATATAAATGTGACAGTATAAGTTACTAACTGTCATTTCTTATCCCAACCTCTCCGTGCATCTGTCACCTCTGCTACTTAAGTCTTACCTGAGTACTATTTTCGCTTCTTACATGTTTGTGTGTACAGGGGATTACATATACTAGGTGCCTTTAAGCCATCACTTAATTTTGCCTGGTTAGCACTGGAGATTTCTACAGTAAGTAGGAGCTTTCATATTCTTCAGTCACCTTTGACAATATCCAACAGCTGCTTGCTAATTAAAATAAACTTTACTTTATGCTCATCTTTTGGTAGATTTAACTATCATTAAAAGGCTGGACTTCTGCTGCCTTTTTTTTCTCATACACATTTATTTTTTTCAGATTGCTCCACTAAGTAGCTTCAAATTCTCATCTTCTGCTAATTGAATGAAGACTATTTTATTTACCTAAAACATCCTATTAATATTTTTATTTTGCTCTTCCATGGTTTCTATCTCTGCCCTTGAGTACTCTTAGTTATATAAAGCAAGCACATGTGAATTGAATCTATCCTGCTAAATGTAGTTCAATATAGCTAACATGAGTATTGGCCACTATATGGACAGACATCCACACAAACACACATATAGTATAAATATAAGCTTTGTGCCTGTTCAAGATTGAAAAAATAAGAAATCCTTTCTAAATGGAAAATTCTGTACAAGTCACAACATGATCCAATAATAGCAAGTAAAATTGACTTCTTAGAAACCAAATCTAAAATTTAAATGAACAACCAATCATTAAAATTACGGAGATTGATGACAAGTGAAAATACAAGTTAGAAATGTGTATATCACGTACCATTCAGGTGCATTCATAGACTTGTGTACGAAAAATTGTGTTTATTCTTACAGTCAGATATCCCTTTTTGTTCATTAAATATTTTTGTAACAATGAGTCATATCTAAAAATAACAGTGATAATATAATGTAATTACATGTTGTAGTAGAGTACATAAAATATGGTTTTAATAGCATTTTACAATATCGTGTACTTAAAAATGGAGCCCAAATAGGCTTGTGGTGGCTTAAATAGCTTTTACCAACACCAGATTCCAAATCAAGTGATATAAAAGTTGAATTTTTTTGTACTATTCTTAATTGTTGGTTGTGAAAGCCCTAAGGCTAATTGTAGTTCATATTTCTTAAACATAAAACCTTTTTTGAAAGATGTGCCCGTGGTAGATTTAAAAACTATTTTGAAGGCTTAAGCTAAAATTATTGGCTGCAATGTATCATGGTGGATACCAAGTCTTTGTGGCAATTTACCGAAAACTGCAAGTGTCAGTGAAATGTCGAGTCCTTATAATGTGCACATAATGTCGTCGTGAGGCTATTTTTAGTGTGATGTCAATACTGAGTACATATTTATTTTCTGTATGCTGAATAGCTTACAGAGCTGTGTGTACTTAGGGAGCTCTATTTCTCTTCAATTTACTTCTAGATAACAGAAGGGACATTTTGCTTTTTTTGGTTGCATTTTTTTTACTTTTGCTGCTAAGAAGATCATTTAACTTACCTGTCATTACTTGAAGTTGCAGGGAAACTGAGCTGGTGCTGCAATGGTTCATATAAGCCACTGATGCGGTGATGTGTTTGCATTGGAGAGTCACTTTTGGCCATCAGAAGTGGCTATTGGACGTGTTAAAGAGGAAAATATGAAGTTGAAATAACCTCTTTAAAGGTAAGTTTGAAACAGTCAGTTAACCATTAACAGTGGTTACACAAAATGATTCTGTATTTTAATAAAGATGACTTTGAAAATTTGAAAATGCCTTTAATTGAGAGTTTTTTAAACTTCAAAAATATGTCTGGCAAAATTCATTGAGATATCTCAATGAAAATCTGAGCTTTCTGGAAAAGGTTTCTTAAAAAATAAGCGTATGCCAAATGTCAATGAAATCGTTTCACACAGATCCAAGTGGTTAAACACACTTTAACAAAAGATTTTACGTCTGCCATCCAAGGCCAGTGTAAGACTGCACGACCTAGTAGCAAAGTACAGAACAGAGCAGGAGTGATAAGCACTTGAGGCAGCAGACCAGGCCATACTGAAGGGCAAAATGTTTCCAGAAGAGGCAGATACCAAGCTGTGTTGAGGTCGCTGCCTTGCACAGCAGTGTGTAAATACAGAGTGAGTAAGTGCCAAATAGAAATACTTTCATTATTTACTGTGGATGTCAGCTTTGGTTTTTAGAACAGTTCTAATTAGGTTTCTTGGTCTAGTTTGGTCAATAATTTTGGTCTATCTGTTAACGTGGCTTCAGTTTAGTAGTTTACTGCATCTTTTGTCCACTAAGAAGTAGATGGTCATTAGCTGTGTTATGAGATGCAGTATTACGCTCTGATCTGAAATACAGAGAGAAACTCAGCATGAATAGTTGCGCAATGTTAGGTTATATGTCTGTGAATATGCAACAAAGAGGATGCATAAAATGCAATTACCTAAGGGACTATGTCAGGGACTTTCTTATGGCTGTTCAGTTGAAAAGATAGAAGGTTTAATATATTCATTGCAGCAAATTGAAAAGCAATGGATTTTGCTTGAATGAGTAAAATTAATAAAATGTATTCCTTAATTAAGTACTGTATATATAAAGGTTTACATATAAATGTGTAATGCATATACATGCACATTATGGTACTGGAAATCTTAAACACTTTGCTGTATCATGGTATGGGGACAGCTTATAGAGAAGATGATGAGATGGAAACAAAACATAATTAAGATTAAAATTATTATTTTTAGGAAGCACTGGAGAGAATATTGCAAAGAAAGAATACAACAAAAGAAAGGTAAGTTTTTAATAATTTGGCATATTCTTATTGTGCTTTTATTAACAACAGGCTTATTCTTAAACCAACTTTATCATGATAAATATGGGAGTTGGTTAGAAAAGTTAATAATAAAAATGATTAGAGAAGTAGCGTGAGTTTCAAACCCAGAGGTTGTGAGTTTAAATACCGCTATTGACACTGTGTGACCATGAGCATTTCACTACACCTGCCTGCACTCCAATTGGAAAAACAAAAGAAATGTAACACAATTGTATATTAGATGTTGTAGGTTACTTTGGATAAAGGAACCAGCAGATTATTAATACCGATTTCTATTTTAATTTCTGAAAAACAATATCTCTCTATATTAATAAAAAAAATCCTGGGACGAGACAAGACTTTTTAGCCTGGGACGAGACATGACTTTTTCACAGAGATACTTTCACATCCTGCAAGATTTAACCAGGCCCGGGGCTGGAAAGAAAAGACAAAGAGTAGATGACAACGTAGAATGTCGTAAAGAATTCCAAAACGCTGCCACGATACACATGCAGAGCAGGTTAGAGATAATGAAAGTAGTAAAATTCGAAAGTCTCAAAAAATGATAGTAAAGATTGCATTAGCGCAAACAAATGGAAATTATTACTCAGAGAAATAATGAAAAAGCGAAAAGATTTCGAATACTGTTTATTATTCAGGTTTAAACTTTAAGTTGGAGACTTGTAGATGGTCTAATTTGTGTTGCCATTTAAAAGTAGTGTTTCTTCCCAATGAAGAGGAGTATCCATGAGAATTAAAGGATTTTTTGTTTGATGAAAGTGAAATCCACATACGCGAGGGGGGTTAGCAAGAGAAGCGAGCAGGGGGCAAAGTCCCCTTGTACAAGTAAGAATAACGACAATTATGCACTGTAAAGAATAAGCAAAACAATGTCAAAGGTTTGGGGCACCTTGCTGCCAACCCTGTATAATTAGAACAATTGAATGCAAAGAAAATGTGTACAATGCAAAAAAAGCAAATCATCCTAACTTCTGTCTTAGGTAGACTGCCCAAGATGGTGGCTCCTCCAGATTTCAGGCATTCTGGGAGGAAGAGATGGGTCCAGGTGGATGGACCCCAAAAGTGATGCCACAGATTTAACAGTGCCATTTTCTTTTCTGCAGAAGGGGAAGAAGAGAGATTGTTATCACACAGCGTCATCTCCTGTCTCGATGGAGAATTATCATCATCTAAGTCTTTAAGCTGTTTCCCATGTGCATGCAAGTGACAGTACCACCCCCAGCCATAGCCCAGATCCATCCGATCAGACACGAGTAGTGAGATCATAAATGCGAGACAATGCATCAGCATTGTAGGAGTGTGAACTGATAAGGCTGAAGGTCCAAGAACCACCTAGTGACACAGGTGTTCAACTCCTTGTGTAGCGCCATCCACTGTAAAGGGGCATGGTTCGTCACTAGAGTAAGCTTGCATCCCAGGAGGTAGTACCTCAGCTGGTTAATAGTCCATTTGATCATGAGGGCCTCTCTTTCCACTGCCGCATACTTGGTTTCCCAATCAAGTAGTTTCCAGCTCAAGTACATTATGGGGTGTTCAATATGCCAACACTTTGGCACAATAAAGCACCCTACCCTGTGTCCAAAGTGTCGGTCTATAAGATAAAAGGTAAAGAAAAATCAGATATTATCAAGATGGGTGCTGAAGTGAAGGCTTGTTTTAAGTCACAGAATGTGGCTTCTGTTTTCTTATCCCATATAACCTGCCTTTCGGTTTTCAGATGGGACCATTTCAGAATGGCTTCAACTATATTCAGAGTGGGAAGTGGAATGAGAACCATGAGGCAGCCTCTGGGATAGAACTCATGGAACATTGTGCTACGGTCAAAACACTGAGCATGAGCTGATTGTGCATATTAAATGTTTTCTTTTAAGACATGTTGAATTTTACCAAATCTATTGCGTAACTAAGCGGCATGTTCTAGAATATAAGTGGAAGTGACTACCTCTTCTAACCTACCATTTTTTTAATATATCCAATATCCCCTGGGCTTGTCATCCATATTATACTTCAAATGGAGAGAATCCTGTAGAGGTTTGTGGAACTTCCCGATAGGCGAACAACATGGGGGAGATTAACTGTTCCCAGTTTCACCCATCCTCGCTGACCACCTTTCATAACATTTGTTTGAGCTTCTTTTTAAATCATCAGTTTGAGGGTTATATACTGAGATTTTTAGATGCTTAATTTGGAGTAATTTGGCAGTCTCCCTGAATGTTTCTGAAGTAACATTGATCAGTTCCCTTGATCGGTTAGGACTTCCTTAGGGATACTGGCATACACAAAGAGAGAAATCAGATAACAACTGACAGTGGGATGGCTTTGGGATAATGGGTAATCTACCATGACCAAAATATATTTATGACCTCTTGCAGGGGGCTGTGGAGTCCTACAATATCAACCCTCAGTCATTTAAAAGGAATGTCGATAAGCAGGACAGGAATGAGAGGAGCTCAGTCCTTTGGAGGAATCTGTCTCAATTGGCATATTAGACACAAAGCCACAAAAATGATGGCCTCCCCCATTAATCATATTGCCAACGGAATCAGAGTTTAATTCTCCCTAATGTTTTTCTCAACACCTAAATGGGCACCTAAGTGGTGGGCATGTGCAGCTCGCAAACTTGTTATTGGAAGATTCACGGAACTAACAGCAACAACCTCACCTCACCCTCATGCACTTCCACCCGATAAAGTAAATCATTTTTCAACACAAAGTGGGGTCCCTGGGGCATGGAATAATTAGTGCTGTTTCAGTCAATTACAGCTACCACATTCATTAAAAACTTTAGGGAGTCAACATTCCATTGCTGCCTTTTAAATGAAGTCAGAGTTTGCCTAAATTGGAAGTGTAATGCAGAGAGAGCATAAGTAGTTACTTTGGGGGTCTTCTGCCTTCATAGATACATTAGAGCATGATGCTGGAACATCACTCTCAACCCATTGAGTTGCCACATGACCCCACTTAGCCACTTACCTGTGTGGAAACAGCTTGTGATGGGTCCTCACCATCAATTACTAGGCCCAGTGTTTTAGAAGAAGAAGCAGATGTCATTCCAATTTTATTTTTTCAACCAGTCCCATCCGAGGATCACTGGAAAAGGGGGACTGCTCATAACGGCCACACTGATTTTTTTGTGTCACCGTTATAAGTAATGATATAACAAGCAAATCTGTACTATTGAGTTCCCCTGTGATGTTAGATTGGTCATTCCAGTTTCCCATTGTTGCAGAAGAACATATTGACATGCAACAACAGAAATGCAGTAATATTGTGCCTGTTGATAACCACTACCTTATTGTGAGGAAGAGACAGAGGTTTAATGAAAAAACAGTATTGCTCCCCTCGTGCCCTGCTGCGGTCCATGGGCTCGCTCAACATACTTGTAACAGTGTGGAAGAGTCTTGTGCTTCTCTTTTGGATGTACCACTGGTTCCATATCGAACCAGGTGGGCTCCAGATTAGCGATACATTCTGGACAGGACTAGAGGTGTTCAATGGACCATTCTGAATGCACAGATTGTGAAGTGGCTCAGTGGCGCTTAAGGGCTGCTATCAATGAATCTAAGGTCTTTATGTTCTTGTCTCTAGACCTGCCGGGCAAGGTAGTTGGGGGAGGGCTTTTATGAGTAAGTTATATGTGACCATGTCTGTTATGGTTTTCACTGAATTGACCAAGCTTTATCCATCGCCCAACTCTGCCCCATAACTCATATGCTTGGGAACGGGATGGCCTTTCTGGATTGAATACCCATTCATAACACATCCTCCCCTGCTGATCAGGATTAATTCTATACCATAGGAACACCTTGGCCTTGAGTTGATCATAATCACCATCTGCTTGTTAAGGATGTAATAAGGCCGCTGTGCTGGTCCTATTAAGAACTGCACCAGTATGTGGAACCATGTCACATGTACCCGGTAATGTACCTACAAGTACGTCTCAACATCGTCATTAGGATATATTGGCAGTAACACCTGGGACGGTTCCATCTATGTGTCCTGCTGGAGAGCAGCACGAGGTCGGCTATATGCATATGTTTTGGTGAGCGGGGTCCATTGCTCCTCCACCTGGACATTCAATGACTGGATCTCCAAAGCCATGGCCTGGATGATCGCTGTCACATCTTAGAGCACAGTCATTGTATCTGCCAGCTAGAATCCTGCCAACTATGCCACTTTAAAGAATATGTAGAACAATGTCAATGGATGGTGTTGGTCCTACTCCATGCTCCCACTTCTCTTCTGGGAGCCTCTCGAACCCATTACCATCAGTAATGTAACTGGATGAACTGGCAGATGAGGACAAATCACACTCGTGGCAAGGGGATGGTGCAAACGTGTCCAAGTGCTTTTATTAAAAACAAACCAAACAAAACCAAAACAGTATCCATAGAGCAGTGCTTCAAAAAATTCATAAATAAATAATCTACAAAAACAGGTGCAATAAGTGGAATTTAAAATCAATAAATAATCCTTTAAAATGGGGTTAAAACCATGGCAGGAAGCTGTCCTTTATTAAAAGCCCAGTGCCTTCTTTTAGCTGACGGCTCCCCTGCTTCTCCCATGTGGGCCATGCAACAGAGGAGTTGCCCTACCAGCAGCTGCATCTGATTCTCCTCCAGGTCCAGTAGCCTTCCGTCCCCTGGCTCTGTACGGCTACTTTACTGGACCGAGACTTGGGTTCCCCAGCAACCAGGGGGCTCATGCTGGGGCTCACTCTCCCAAGCTTCCCTGACTCCTGCTGTCTTCCTGATCTTACGCTGCAAGCCAACCACCTTCTTGATCACTCCAGCTCCTTTGTAGCACTCAGCTGGAGTGACCACTTTTTTCAGCCCCAGAGTGTCGGTCAAACACTCTTTCCAGGAGCTCTCCTCCCAGGAGCCTGCCTTAACCAGTGAGCATGCTCTCTCTCACTTGCTCACTCACTCTTGCACTGGCTTTCTCTTCCTGTCTTCCTCTTCTTTCCACTAACCTCCATTTGCCAACCTTTTTTCTTTATTTTTTGCTCCTCCCCTCTGCAATCACGCTTCTCCTATTTATAATGGGGACATGGCACAGGTATGGCGATTAGCAGCTCTATGGTGTACCAGGTCCAGAGCTCACGTCAAAAAGGCCACTTTTAAAATAAATAATCGCCACACTTGCGGCTTAGAGAGGGGGCGTGATGTGTGTGGCAGGAGCGGTTCCCGGGGGAATTCGTGATGTGGGTGGTCCTCGCTTAAGTGCACAGGTGAGGAGTCGTTCACATCGGTAGTTGATGCCAGGAGCTGCTAATTGCCACACCTGATCCATGTCCCTGTAATAAATAGAATCGTGAGGCGGCTAGGAGGGAGAAAGAGAAAAAAACAGACGGAGGTTGATAAGGAGAGAAGGCAGGAAGTGGGGAGGAGAAAGCCAGTGCATGAGTGAGTGAGCGATGGTGCTCGTAGCTGAGAACACAAGCAGCTGAATGGTGAGCCTGGGTGTTTGACCAGCACCCCGGGAGCAGTTGGTAGTGGTCGCTCCCGCTGAGCATTTAATGAGGAGAGGGAGTGACCGGAAGGAGGATGGCTCGCTGCATAAGGCCAGAAAGGCAGCAGGAGTTGGGACTTGGGATGTGAGCACCCTGGTCGCTGGGGAGCCCAAGTCACGGTCAGGTGAAGCCCACCAGAGCCAGGGATCGGCAAGGCGAACAGGCCAGCAGATGAAGGCAGTAAGAAGGTCATGTGCAGGTAGGGTGGCTCCCCTGGTGCATAGCCTGGATGGGAGAAGCAGGGGAATCACCAGTACAAAGGCATCGGGATTTGTTTTAAAAGACTGCTTCAGCCATTGATTTAACCTTGTTTTTTTTTAAGGATTTATTTATTGTTTTTAAACTTCACCTATCACTCGTTTTTATGGATTATTTATTTAATGACTTATTTGATGCACTGCACTTTCATTTGGACACTGTTTTGATTTTACTGTTTTAAATAAAAGCACTTGCCATTTTTTGCACCATCCCCTTGCTTTATTGTTTGTGCCTCACTGTCCAGCTCATCGGTGACATTACCGACGGTGTTGGGTTCAAGAGCTCCCAAAGGGCAGATGGGAGCATGGAGTGGAACCCGCATTGTCACATGCTCCCGGCATCAATTATGGACATGGGCGAACCCACACATGTCCACTTCAGTGTGGAAATTTCCATGCCCACAAAGCACCTAGGAACCACTCCCGCCACACTACCACGCCCCCTCCTTAAGCCTTGCAGCAATTATTTATTTAAAAAGCTGCCATTCTTTTGGAGCCGCGGACCCTCTATATCACACCAACCCTGTTTAATTAGAACAACTGAATGCAAAAGAAAATGTGTGTACTGTACAACACAAAAAAGCAAGTCATCCCATCTTCCTTTTTAGGAAGTCTGCCCAAGATGGCGGCTCTTCCAGATTTCAGGCATTCTGGGATGATGAGGCAGGTCCAGTTGGATAGACCCTGGAAGTGACATCAGGGATAGAATGGTGTCAGTCTTCCTTTCCGCAGAAAGGGGAGAAGAGAGATTATTATTACACAGTGCCTTGTCCTATCACCTAAGCATTTAAGCTGTTTCCCATGCACATGTGCGTGACACCACATTAGCAACAGCCACCACTGCTTGAAACCTCTGGTGTGTATGGCCAAAACTGCAGTTGTTAAATATTCTCCCATTCCTGCAGAATGGATTGGTAAAGTTGATGGTCATTGGCAGGCAGAGGATCATAACATCCTCCATGGTATCTAGATCAGAAGAAAAAGCAGGTTTGGGCAGCACCTGCACAGCAGCATACTTTATCTCACCACAGTTGTGACAAGAGCAGCTATTTGAACCCTACTTTGTCCTGCTGTACGGTCAGACAAGGACATCTGCTCTAAGTCTAGCAATATGGAGCCTGTCCCTCTCTGTCCTGTCAGTGATGTGGACATTGTTTGTTTGGGCAGTTTCAGCAGCAATATGTGTGGTCCATCTGAAGCAGTCTTTTTGATGGACTAATCAGATGTGGCAGAGGACATCTGTCCTATCGGTCTACTGAAACAGTTCTTGAGGTCAGGACAGAGTGCAGCAGTTTAATTCATAGTTTCTTGCAGTGATTAGGTCATGATATGCCTGTCTGCAGCATCCAAATGGTCTTCTCTTTTGCTTCTGGTAACATTCAAAGTATTATGAAATGCACAAAAAACTGACTGAGCGTGACTGTGCTCTGGCCTAAGCTTTAAAGTAAGGCTTTTTTAAAAGTGGCATGATTAGGTTCACCTGGACTTTGCTGGGAAAAGTGTATCCAGTAAGCATGTGTGTTTTTTAACAAGTTGCATTGCCTCACTACATAAGCCATATTGCTTTTTCAGAGGGTTAAACCAACTTTTATGAAAGTACATAAGTTATAATTGTAGTTTCCTCATTCAACAAAATGGTGTATTTCTTTTTTGCATTAGTATATTTTAAATCACTCTGACTTTCAAAATGAAACATGGAATAAATCAATAAGGACAAAATGAAAGATTGGTAAAATATGTTTTTAAAGAAGGTAAATAAATGTTTATTATGTATGGACTATGTGTTGTTTATCTCATCTTTATGGACGTATATGCAGATTTGTGTTGATGCCTCTTCAGAATCATCCAAAGTGTCCCATTTTGCTTTATATAGTATGCTATAGTATAGTATATACTGTACTAGCAAAATACCCGCGCTTCGCAGCGGAGAAGTAGTGTGTTAAAGAAGCAATGAAAAAGAAAAGGAAATATTTTGAAAATAACGTAACATGATTGTCAATGTAATTGTTTTGTCACTGTTGTGAGTGATGAGTGTTGTTGTCATATATATATATATATATATATATATATATATTTACACTCACACACATAAACATATATATATATACATATCTATACATATACACACAAATACATATATATATATATACATACATACACACACACATATATAAACATATATATACATATACATACATATCTACATATATACACACACAGCTATTTCAGATCAGTGCAATACGCTGTTTGTTAAAACGGTTGACTCCGCTCTTACGTGCAATAACAAATCAAATCATTCAGTTGTCTTTGCTCATATGTCATTTTAGAGCTGGACGCCTGGCATCTTTTTGGCCACAAGTTCGTTTCTGTTTGGTGTGAGGTTCTGTGTTGTGGAGATTCTCAGGATGGATTGCAGGTGCTCATCAGTGAGGCGACTCCTGTGTGCTGTTTTGTTAGTCTTTATCACTGAGAAGAGCTTCTCACACAGATATGTGCTACCAAACATGCACAAGGTTCGAGCCGCATGTAGACGGACTTTTTTTGTTCTTCAAAGTCACCAAAGCGCCATGCAAACTCAGTGCGCAATAACTCTAGCTTCGCAATAACTTGCAGCATCATAAGGTAGACTTGATTAACGCTTAAGTGTTCGGAAGGCAGCTGAAGCGCTGCATTATGGGATCTGTAGTTTATTGTGTTACCGCTTCATATACCGGGCCATTAATAACAATAATACAGTATATAAAATGATCTCGGGCGGATATAATTACGCGGGCGGATGTGGCCCGCGCCCTTGAGTTTGACACATATGGACTAAATAGAACTTGAAAAGATATATTTTTTCAAATGTGATCGCGCAATTCAGATAGAGTTGACGCGCACTACAGCCTGCATGCCTCAATGAGTCATCCTCCCTCGCTCTTACTTTTTTACCGTTCATCTAATGAATACACTGAGTATGGCTTTACCAAAACAATCATTGATGGCGAATAAAGTATCCATTATTCGAGTATGTAGATCGGGATATATATATACATATATATATACCAGCGTATCGCAGCGGAGAAGTAGTGTGTTAAAAAGCTAGAAAAGAAAAGGGAACATTTTAAAAATAACGTAACATGACTGTCAATATACAGTATTTGTTTTGTGAGTGTTACTGAGTGTTGCTGTCATCAAGGATTTGATTATCATTATTTCTTTCAATCAGGTTCGTATTTGTAGGATGTGTTGTGTTCAAGTTACATTCCGTGTTTGTCAATCGTTGTAAAGATGACAGGTTTCATTCATCGATTCGTTTCTTACTGCATCAATAAACAGCTCGTCTTCTTCTTTATCTGAGACCTGACACACTGCATGCACGGGTTTTTTACACTGTCTTCCTTTAGCGGGACATTGACTTTTTCCACCGTGTGCTTTGTTTCCGCAGTAGCTGGATTTATGAATATGCTTATCAGGCGCTTCATATTTTTGCTGCCTTTTCAATTGTGTAATTCGGTTTTGTTCAGCGCTCTTTGGAACTGTTGCTTTTATCTGTGCACTCGTCCAGTTCCGTGAGCCACTCGGTGTACATGCATCGAAGGTTCCCAGCTGTGCTGGTGCCATCTCGTGCTATGTCCATAGCTGTATTTAATGTTACCTTAGTCCTGGCACTTAAAACTTTCTCTCGCAGTTTCGCTGAGTTTGTGTCAAACACCACCCTGACCATCTCATCTTCCTCTCCATAAGCACAGTCCTTCACCCGTGAATATTTACCCGTGGCAGTTTGCTATTGGATTGCCGCTGACGGACGGCCTTATATGGGCAGGCACTAAATTACAAACGCCAGCGGCAGCCTGTCTATGAACTTAATTTAAAGTGTAGGTTTACATCGTGCTTTGTTTCAGTAGCAGAACTCATGAATATGGTTGTATATGTCACTCGCTCGCTTCTTATTGTTTCGCTGCCTTCTCAATTATATAATGCATGTTTTCTTCAGCGCTTTTTTGAGGTCTTCCTGGTTTTCTATGTACTGCGTGATTACGTGGGAGGCGTGATGATGTCACACGAAACTCCGCCCCCACGGCGTTGAAGCTCATCTCCATTACAGTAAATGGAGAAAAACTGCTTCCAGTTATGACCATTACGCGTAGAATTTCGATATAAAACCTGCCCAACTTTTGTAAGGAAGCTGTAAGGAATGAACCTGCCAAATTTCAGCCTTCCACCCACACGGGAAGTTGGAGAATTAGTGATGAGTCAGTGAGTGAGTGAGTGAGTGAGTGAGTGAGTGAGTGAGGGCTTTGCCTTTTATTAGTATAGATTTGGGCAAAATATTGTTTTTTGTGAGCTAAATTAGGAATATGTGTACAATATCTTAGACAATAACTAACGAAAATAAAACATTATTGTCATTGTTAAATTCACTTGCAATGTACATTTCCTAGGACCGTAAGAAACAACAGAACAAATTAGTTGTTACTTTTAACTATATGTTAAACCCAGTATTTCATTTTTGTTTTTAAAAAAGAAAAGAGTGATCAGTTCATTGTTAATGCTACCATAATTATTATATTTTATTTAAATACGGATATAGACAATTCAGAGATTAACAGTGTGTTTATGTGTTTTGTCGTGAAGACATGATTCATAATGTTTACTCAATAGCAGTTCCCCTCTGAGATACTTCGTTATAATTTTGAGTGGTAGACATGGATCACTGTTTTTTTCAGCCAAGAACAAAAGAACACAACAAACTTTATAATTCATCGTGAAAAATCAAAAAACAGAAAATCAAATGTAAATATTTCTAAATGCCGAGTGTAGGTAAGTATAAGCAGTATTATTGGAACCCTGGGAGTTTTACTGTCAGCAAACATTGTCACAGTACACAATTCTTTTATGCACTGTAGCTAAATATTAGGATGTGACAAAAATGCAGAAAAATTATATAAAGAACAACAGATAAACATTATTAGAAATCCAACACAAGATACATCACTACTTCTAGTGCATATCCTTGGTAGTGTCATAGAATCCTAAAAGAAAAATATAAGGATATTGAGCTTGTTGTACATTACACACTTATATATTAAATACAAGACTGAGATGTGTTTTATTTCAGATTTTTTTTATTGAAGTAAGTTGCTTGGAACTTGTATTCTAAAAGTGGAACCAACATTGACGTCAGTCACCACAAGGATGTATACCTCATTGATTTATGTTTGATCCTGTATATATTTACTCTATGGGCATTATACTAAGATAAAAATTAAAAATGGAGATGGACAAAAAAAAATAGAAATTTCCCAGGCCATGTAGGCACTACCGGGCTTCTGTGCTAGGCAGGTGTTGAATTGATGCCTTTTGGGTAGGACAGGAGGTGTTAGAGAGAACAAGGGCCTTGCAATGAGATTTAGAAAGACAGAAATACCTTAGGATGCAAAAACAAGCTCCATGCAGACTATTTTGGTGACATTACTGAACCCAGAATTAAATCTTTGGATTATATCTCATAAAATTAGTGACTAACTTCCCCACATGCTTCTGATTGTGGAGTCAGGAGAAGGGCTGGCAAAAACGTTCAAGTGGCAGTGATAGTGAATATGAGACCAGAGCTGGGAGAGAGACAGAGAGAAGTGAGGTAAAAGGTGGGAGTTTGTACTATTTACTGGCTGAGGTTCAACACTTAAGTAGTAAGAGACAGGGTTTTGTTTTCTGGTTATTCATTTACTGGTTTGATTCTGTCCTTTTGGTCTCATCTCCTTTGTGTTTATTTTGAGAACAATAACTACCGTCAATATTTTAATGTTTTAGGTGCTTTAGTTTATTTTTCAGGTTTGCAGGTCATCTTGAGATCATCCTCCAACTGTCACTATTGTCATTTTTTTTTAATCATAGTTTGGAATATTAACTTCCTTGAATCTGGTGCAGTGGCAATATGTTTCATGGTGCATTCTATTAGTGAATTAAATGTGTTAGAGATCAGAAGAACTGGAGATACAGTATATGGGTGAATAAATGGATATTTCAATCATATTAGTGGAATGATTAGTAGTGTACCTCGTTTAGTTAATTTACAAAGTTCACTAGACAGAAAGGTCCTGATGCCAATTTTGTAACAACAACACATTTTGATATTACTGCATTTTAAGTTGTAAAATTAAAATTTATTTTAAAATAAACTGCCTAAAATATTATATGTTTCAATTTTTTTTGCTTGGCTTTATTGCATGTACTGTATTTCAACTCACCTGCATATGGATCAGTGTATTTTTAAAATGAACTGTTCTAGCAGTGCTCTGATTTTTTAACGGAGAAGCCACAGAATCCTGAAATTATTTTAGGAATAAAGGTAGCACATTGCTTTTATACTAAGATGACAACCTAGTGAAAGCCAGCTTTCACAGAGCAAATTTCATCATGTTAACATCTGCCTTCTTGCTGCAGGGCAGGTGACTGATTTGCTGACAGATGCAAAAAAGTTGAAAAAATTCTTAGGATTCCCTGAACCTTGGACAACTTCTAAAAAAAAAAAAAAAAAAAAATTTAGTTTATATATAATCTTTTGGGGTGTATGAAAATGTGTGTCTGGCAAAGTGAGCATTAAGGATCATGAGAGGTTGATAATTTCAACACTGAGTGTTTGCTTTGGATTGCAATTCTAGATCAATATAATTTAATATTGTAGTTAACAAATTAATTGCATTCAAATCAGATAGTAAAACAAGCCTTTTAGAAAAAATATTTAGAAAAATCAGGTGGATTGTTTTTTGTATTAACTTAACTAAATAGATGATTCACACTTCTCAATATATCCACGTTTCTGTTCTAAACACGAGATACGTGAGCATTGTATGTACAAAGAACCTTCTGAATTTGAAATCTCTGTGTTGCTAACCCTAATTCACCAAAGACATTTTCTCCTACTTATAACTTCATTTGTTTAGGCTTTGGATACTGAATGGGCATAAAGTGTTATGTTGAATGAAGGAGTCAACAGCTGATTTTGCAATACTGTGAAATATGAGCCAACACGAGGGATAGACAATATGAAAAACTAAGAATGTAATAAGAAATAATGAGAAAAATTACCAGATAGATTTAATGGCAAAATTGTAGCAAACATTGGAAGCATCAGGTACTGGGGTGAGAAATGCTCAGAGACATGCTTAAAAGCGTGACTAATTAATATATCAAAGCAGATTTGGTGGTAAGGTAGCACAATACATTACACATCCTACGGCAGTCATTATTGCATACTTTCTGAAGGAAGTTATAACAACGGAGAGCATCAATGAAAGGAGGAAAGTATGTGCAATGATAGTCAGCACTATGATTAGAAGGTAAAAAGGAATGCAAGTAGAGTAATTGGCCTTTTTGAGTAATTACAAAGATGAATGCTCTCAACAACTGGATGACTGTTGATTTAGACAAGCAGTCGATGCTTATCTTACTCCAAGATCCATGTACAGTAAAATGATTCTGAATATGCAAAAGACTTTTTGTGATATTTGCACAATGTATATGTAATGAGTTTCATTCAGCACCCTTTGTGTGTTTCTCCTTTGCACAATGTGGCTCTGCTATTGTAGACATTCCAGTCATCCAATTAGAAAGCAAATTGCCTATTGAGGTAAAGATTTGGTTCTTCTTGAAAGGCTAACATTTTTAATTTCAGTTACAGCACACTCTTCTCACCTCTTTAAAAAGTTTAATGAGACCAGACACATATAGAGTCCTACTGTACAATTATTAACATATATACAGTATCAGAAATTTAATACATGTCTTCTGTTCCACTGATCACTTTTTTGTTCAAGCAGTGCTGAAAAGTGTGGCATGGTTTGGTCTTCATCTTTGAATTTCATTGAGAATTTATACTTTTAGTGTATCTAAAATGTCAAAAAATTTTATTTAACTTAAGATATACATTTTTAATCCCAAATTCATGGATTCATATAATAATACTAATAATAATAATATGTTTTATTTAAATAGCATCTTTCCCAAGCTCAAGTAAATGCAAAGATTTAAAAAGTAACATACAGTATGATGTACAGTAACTGGTATGCACTATGTATAATTTCCTGAGCAGCAGAACATCATTTTCTTAAGATGCTTCCTAAAAGACCCTTAAAAAAGAAAATTTGCAAATATTAAAATACATCTTCTGATTTTTCTTGGCAGAGTCACAAGGCAGAAACAATCGCTGGGCAAGATGTTAGTGTATCACAAAGTTGTCTTTCCTAAGAGTTATTAAGCCACAAAATGGCATGGAAGTAGATGATAAGAGTGTCACTGACGAGCGGCTCAGCTTGATACAAATGCAAACCACACAGTTCAGAAAATGCCAATGGATCAATACTCAAGATAAAAAAGAGGCATGGATGGAAGAAACAGCATGCAACAAAAATTGGTTCTGCCCCAGAAATAATACTGTGTGGCAGTAGGGGGTGCTAGTGCTCCCTTGAACCCTCAGGTACAACTCCAGACACCAGGTAAAAGTCCAAAACTTTTTATTATGGTTCACAGTGCACCAAGCACCTTCCACACTACTCATAAATATTTAAACCAACAAATAAACACAATATTCTCTCTCCTCCTCGCCCAGACACTTTGCTCCTCTCCCACCTAGCACAGCTCAGTGTCTGGACTGAGCCACAGTCCTTTTATAGCCCCTGACCCGGAGGTATTCCTGTCCCATCAGTCCATAGTTCCTAATTCCTTCCGGGTCAGGGCAATCAGTCCTTTACTTCAACCCGGGAGCACGACATTTCTTCCCGTCTTGTGACCGTGACGTACTCCCGGATCATACGGCATCACAGAGCCCATAAGCCCCCCCACAGCGACTCCTGGTGGTCCCCAAGGTATCCAGCAGGGCTGTGTATAAACACTACAAAGTCCATAAGGCCCTGCTGGACCTCGGGGCACGATCCTGCTGTCGGGAGAGCTCCTCCTGGCGGCATGGGGGTGAGGACCGGCATGGGAAGCCGGCAGTCCTCCACAACTGCCTATTAAAGGGATTATATGCACAATGGCTAGTATAAATGGGATCTTTTTAACATCTTTATAGATTCTGCCACTGATAAAAGATATGGCCTAAGAAGAAATAAGCACTAGAAGATGTAAAAGATGCAAAGATCAAAAACCAGGACTTCAAACAATCAGTTGCCAAAGCCAAAAGCAACAATCAGAAAACTAAGAGACAAAAAAGGATGCTGATTTCATTACAAACAATAATAAATAATAATAAAGAAGACCAAATATTATTCACAGAATCTGCAATCTAGAATAAAGACAATAGCACAAAGTGGGTTTATTTGAATTTGTTGATGATGTGATTGTATTGCCAGGAGATGGAAGGCAGCAGGTCAGCAGTCTGACAAAATGATACTGCATGCAAAATAAAACAGTGTCATGAAAAAATAAAATGGGAATGGTAAAAATGTATCAACATTAGTAAAACATGTTTTTGTGCAAAAATAATCATATTTTCTAATTTTCTGAAGTTCATACATAAGAAAAACCCAAGTAAAAGATAAACAAAAATTTATTACCAGGTATCCTTAAAAAAAGGATTTTGTAAATGGCATTTTGAATATACTCCAGCTTAGCTTATTTGACTTTTTCACTTCTTCATTTAAAAATTAAAGATTCTTCCACTTTAATCTTGGTATGGTTTATAAAAAGTAACCTAAAGACTGCAGTAGTTAGTATTGTTTCCTCAAAGTTCCTGGGTTCATATCACACCCTGGCCACTGCCTTTGTGAAGTCTGCGTATTCTCCTTCTACATCCCTGAGTGTATCTCTGGGTACTCCTTTCTTCCTTCTTCCTTTTGTTTTCTCAGTCCCATGGGTGTCCTCATGTGATGGACTGAAGATCCCTCCAGGTTTGGTTCCTGCCGGTGCCTAGTGCAAGTCAGATGGACACTAAGGGCTCATTATCCTAAACTGGAAAAGTTACAACATTGAAGTAAGGATTGTATATAACGTGAAAAACTAAAGTTTGCAATATATATTTCGTAAAGTAATAGAAGGACAAGCCACCACATTTTGCTGTACTGTATTTTTAGTGCTCATGATTATAAGTGTGGTTTTATCATTAGTGCCAAGAACATTCCTTTTATTTCTGCTCAGCATGGAGAGAATACTATAATATGAATATAAAAACATTAGTGAATATCCATCCATTTTCAGACCTGCTTCATCCAATTCAGGGTAATGGTGGGGTAAAGTCTATTCCAGAAAAGTAAGTCAGGAAACATCAAAATGAGACTGCAGTTATCGCAAGTCAAACGCTCACACTGGGGCAACCTAATATGCCCATCTTTGACATGTGGCTGAAAAATTGGCATATAAGAGATTAACCAACCTCCTGATTTATAGTTTACACATCATGCTATATAACATAATATCCCCAATATCCACTTAATACTACAAATCTCCCCAAGCTTGTATTCAGTCCAAGTCCATCTGTAATAATTCAGCTGCAGACTTAACCGGCTTGTTATTTATATTCTTATTCAGATAATTTATATATTTAAAAAATGCAGTATGCTCAGTACTAATCCCTGAGGGACACCACTTTTAACGTTACCTTATTCTGATAAAATTCCTTGTGCCGCAACTCTTGGCTTCAGGATTCTGAGCCGTTTTTGTATCCATCTACACATTATGCTCAGAATTCACACGTCCAATAGTTTGAAGCCTAGCCTTTCAAGTGGTGCCTTTTCAAAAGCTTTCTATAAATCAATATAAATAATATTATATGCATTTCATATGCATATTAGCGAAAAACAACTGCCTCATGTAAACCTCTTTTGACTGTTCACTAATACACCCATTCTTGCCATGCAATACTCAATCATTTCCTGAATTATTCCTTACATTAGTCTACCTGTAATTCATGTTGAGCTCAATGGCTATGGTGATGCATATTAGGAGTCCATGGCAGTGTACAAGTTTTTAAATAAAAACTGTGCCACTCAGGCTTCATGGGTGTTCCTGGTCTTGCAACCCCAAGGTATTTAATGAGGAGACTGGGCTAAACGCCCTTTGCTTGTGAGTGTGTGATTGGTGCCAATTTCATCTCTGACTTTCCACAGGTCATAATTGAGATGCTGCACCCACAGAAGTATAAAGAGGAGCCAAGTTAGGGGAGACTGGAAGAAACCAAGTGTCAAGAAAGGCAGAATATCGAGTGTGTGCCAGCGCAGTGGTGAGACTGTAGGTGGTCAGTGCCCCTGTGATGGAGTGAGAGGAACAGCGCTCCAAACGTGGGTCACTCCTGCTGAACAGTCTGGAGGAGCAAGCGCAATCAAGGCGCCAGTGGTCCTGCTGTACCAACAGATAGGTGGCAGGACAATGGAGGTCCATCTCCAAGCATCCCGGCAGATGCCAAAGGATGGTGGCCAGGACAAGTGCCCGAGAGAGGGACCATGGTTATTGGCATCTCAGCCTGGCAACAAGACCTGAAATGTGAGCTGGGGGGGACGGAAGGAGAATCACATGCTAGGTTTATAAAAATGGCAAGAAAAGGACACCAAATGTTATTTTTTTATTCTTGAATTTTAATGATTGAAAGAACTGTTGGCTTAAATCTATTCTAATCTCCATGACTGCACTGATTTTAAAGAGTATTATTTATTGATTGAGACTGCACTGCACTTTGTTGCTGGACACTTTGTAAATAAAAAGCACTGCACACTTTTTTGCACCATCGCTTGCTGTGTTGTGTCCTCATTGCCCAATCCATTATGATTTCATGACTATCAATGACCCAGATTCAAGAAGGAAATGCTAGCTGTGGGCAAAATGGGCTTCACAATGGCCCATAGTTACTTGGGTGAATTGAAATTATGTGGAGACTATAGAACATGCTATCGAAAATTATTGGGTCAGTTTAGGCTGTGTGTTGGTATTTAACAGGGAAAATAGTACAAGAATACATACTATTTGTCAAAAAATGATTTACCGTGCTGTTGCAATTACAAGACAAGTTTGTTCAAGCTAGACACTCATCCATTTAGTTTAGCTTCTTAACCCCTTCAGGATCAAAAGGAGCTTGATCCAATCCCGGCCTTGAAAAGGCACCAGATGGGACCCAACCCTAATGTGGATGCCAGTCCCATTTGGGGCACACACACAATAGTGCAACTCAGATTCAGCTGTCAGCATGTTGTGAACTGGGACCCGGACACAGGCAGACGGACAACATAGTTCCACCACACACTATTTATTTACAAATATTATATATCAATAATTACCTGCACTCACACCCCAGTGCCTCTTGCACTGATTCCCCAAAGTCCAGGCCTCTCAATCACTGTGCCTCTCTCTCTCTTTGACCGCCAGCGTCCTCTCTCCAGCTCTGTCCTCTTCCATCCGACATCCACTGTTGACTGGAGGGAGGCAGCCCCTTAAATGGGAATCCGGATGGGCTCCAGCTGCTTCCCGGCAATCAGTCCTGACCACACCCCAGTGTGGCGGAAGTGCCGGCTACGCACCCGGAAGCCGTCTGGGTGTCCCCTGTCGTCTTCCCCCCAGCACTTCCTGGTGTGCCGGAAGTGCTGGGCTCCAGGGTTCCTCAGGCACCAGGGCGCCGCCTGGCGGTGGCCACAGGCCCCTACAGGGTTTGGCTTCCAAGCCCCCTACCCGTGGCCCCCAATACAACCAGGGCGATCACCCCCTTGCGGTCTGGAGGAGGCACAAGCCCTCCTCTGGTCCTCCTGGGCGTCCCGGCCGGGCTCCAGCCCCGACCAGGTCCCACACAGGATACTCCAGCATCGGGGCACTGCCTGGCGGTGGCCACGGGTCCCTACAGGGCTGGGCTTCCAAGCCCTGTACCCGAGGCCCCCAACATAACCAGGACGAACACCCCCTCGCGGTCTGGAGGAGGCACAAGCCCTCCTCTGGTCCTCCTGGGCGGAGCCCGGCCGGGGACCACAATGTCTTTGGTCTATGAGGAGAAATCAGCAAGAAATAACATGCAAACTCCCCACAGAACCAATACCTAGGCACTAACAGCTCTAGACTAAAGCAGTGGTTGAAATTACATGATAAAATAATGGAAGAATATAACAAGAACAACAGGCTGTATTGAGTACTATAGCCTAGTGGCTTAAGTCTTGGATTTCCAAATGGAATCCCACAAGACTTCAGTGAATCATTAAAACTACCTTTGCTCAAATTTTATAAAACCAGCCATACTCTATATAAGGGTGGCGCAGTGGTAGCACTGCTGCCTCGCAGTTAGGAAATCAGAGTTTGCTTCCTGGGTCCTCCCTGCGTGGAGTTTGAATGTTCTCCCCATGTCTGTGTGGGTTTCCTCCCACAGTCCAAAGACATGCAGGTTAGGAGCATTGGAGATCCTAAATTGTGCTGCATGTGTGTCCTGCGGTGGGGTGGTGCATGCCTGGGATTTGTTACTGCCTTGCACCCTGTGTTGGCTGGGATTGACCATAGGATATAGTGGGTTGGAAAATGACTGACTCTATATACATTTTTTCTGAGATTACACTTAGTAGTATATTGCCACGGCATGGTGTCTAATATAGAGAAATGCAATATAAAATAAAGCTGTTTTGTGTTTATTGTAACATTAAATTTGAGTAACAAATGTTGCCAAATGAAATGTGAGGCCTCCAGAATATCAGGCCAGTGCCTTCACTGTCCTACCCAAAGGAGTCTCACCCAATCCAATTACTCTCATTACTACTACTTTTGCTGGCTTCAGAACAAGCAGGGCCCAAAATTGGAAGCTGGCTTTGAAGGTTCAAAAAGACAATAAAAATCCCAAAAATATAAAACAATACACAACAAGACAGAGACCTGCTAAACCCTAGCTTATGTAGACAATTCATACAAAGTCAGGAAATCTACTATACACTTGTAGGAAGAGTTTTTTGTTTAGATACATCAACATCTGAGTTTGTGGATAAACTAATGTGCTGATCTTTATAGTTATGAAATATGTTCTGTAAAGGAGGTGTCTCTGTCCCTTGCGATTTTATATAAATAAGCTAATAGAATTATCAGGGATGTGACTTACCTATTTACTATATACTGTCATACTCATTTAGGGAAGCATTTATTTATAAAGTCCTAAGAATTGACACACAAGTGGCAATGGCTTCATCTATGGATAAATATGGAAAACTTAAACTAAAAAAACGCAGACAAATCCAGTTATATACAGTCAGTCTAATTATAGTGCTGCTGTGTTATCTTACTTTGATTAAAACTGAACAACACCGACACTTTCCAAATAAGGCGCAAGTACGGATAAATTTCTGAAACGTTGCCAACGGTGTCGTAAATGTTTGCTAAATGTGGCGGACAGTGTTCAACATTGTGGACTCGCATACGAGGACAACAAAAATACATACAATTCAACTTTATATATTATAATGTAACGCCTCGTGGGGTGGGACACGGAGGAATAGGTTGGCGCTCGCACGCACGCCGATCCGGTGTCTCCCTCTGCTTACATGACGCCTACCACTTGCTCCATGATAGGATGTAGACTCCCTGACAACCGCCGATGGATTGAAACGTTCTCCCTACGTGCTTATGTGGCAGGTGTTCTTCATCCGCCCCTCTGTGCACGCTTACGGGCTTCTATTATATGACCGACTTCTGACAGCAGGATCTTCCACTCGGACGTCCATAATACACCTTGTAATTTGTGGTCATGCTTGCTTTTTATTTTTTTAAATAACTGATTATCGTTATTTGACCTTTTTAGTAATGATTATATAGTAGTTACTCGTTTGACAAAAAAATTAACATAAAATCCTGAAATGTTTTCTTCTCCGAATGTAATGAGAAGTCAAGCAAAATGACAGCTTTATTGACTAACTAAAAAGATTACAATATACAACCGAAATATTGTAATCTTTTTAGTTAGCCAATAAAAGGTGTCATTTTGTTTGACTTCTCACTACTGTACATTCATGATGGCTAACACCCTAGCACTTCTTCTCCGAATGAAGTTATTGTGTATTTGAGGCCGCCGCTCCCGGGCACAAAATGTCATTGGACGATTTGGGACACGTGCACACACACGTGCCTCTGGGACGCGCGCTACCTCGCGGTTATAAGGTGATGGCTTCCGCTTCTACCTTTCGGTTTGATTTTTTTTTTATTATACAGTATATATAACGTGTCCCGCTATGAATGCTAAAGTAACGTATCTAACACTTCTTGTGTGTAAAATTATAGCTCTTTATATCGGAGATGTTTCCCCTAGTTTGTTGAGCGGGGGAACTTCGGCACCAAACGAAGAGCGAAAGGCGGTAGTGGGGTCGTTAAAAGGTGAATTTCAGCGAAGAGCCGCTTCTCCACAAACGGTCTCTGCTCAGTGCACCGAGACGGAGGTCATCGTGACTATTAATCCTGATCTCCTGGGTATCGGCAAACCCGTCCAGGCGTCCGACCTGACCATTGGAGGCTGTGGTGTGACCAGGCAAGTCGCAACGCCCGCGGCTTTCGTGATTGACGCTCCTCTACACGGATGTGGTAGCACCGTTAAGGTGAGTGGGAGAACATTTCAGAAACGCGAAGATGTGGCTGCTGATTTCAGTTAAATTCTTGCTTAGATTTGGGTGGTCAAGTTCATGTAAAAAAAAAAAAAACACTTTTAGTCATTATGTGTACAAGTGCACTGTTTGAATGGTTCTTGAGTAGTTGATTGTTACAGTTGACTTTTTATGGTACTGTTTCAAAAGTTTTAGTTGAACGTTTTATATATTAGACTTTTCCTGATGACATAGTGTATGAATTCATTCTTGAATACAAACCTACGGCAATTCCTGGACTTCCAATCATGAGGACCAATGCAGCTGTTATAAAGATTGAGTGCCATTATGCAAGGTAAGGATTTTGGTTCTGATGCCGTTGACTTCTATATGGTGAGATGAAGGCTTAACTGAAGGAGACATCCTGTTTGATTATGCTTGTCGTGGTGCTTAAAGAAACATGTGGCATTTGTCTCCATGCTGAAAAGCTGACAAGTAAACCTGTTTCTTTGTTGGTTCCACATGTAAATTGTTTTTCTCCCTGTTAGGCACCACAATGTCAGTAGTCATGCCTTCAATCCTACTTGGATCCCTTATACTTCCACACAAGATTTTCCTGAGCTTCTGGACTTCTCTCTGCTTGTAATGAACAGTAAGATACTTGTGTGGCATTTCCCTATTGCCTCTGACCTTTTCAGTCTGCTTAAACTGGATGATAAATGCACAATGTTAACTAACATCTCTGCAGGTGACTGGAGTGGACCAAGGCCATCCTATACATTCTACCTTGGTGATCTCATTAACTTACAAGCCTCCATGGATAATAGCAGCCATGTGCCTCTCCGTCTCTTTGTAGACAGTTGTGTGGGTACAGATGCTTCTGCTCAGTCTTACACTTTCATTGGGAACAATGGGTGAGGATGTACAACACTCCAAGCTGACTAAGTGTTAATTTTTTCTTTTAATATTAACTCTCTCTTTTGTGTTTCAGATGCATTATTGATGGCAAGCTATCTGACTCTGGTTCTCAGTTTGTAATTCCCAGAATTTCTCCATCAGTCCTTCGTTTCACACTGGATGTATTCAAGTTCTATGGGACTGGGAACAATTCTGTATGCAAATTTTTCACTAGTGTATCATTTTTAGATTATTGAAAGTTTCTCAAGCTGCCACTTGTTCAGTGCTTGCAAAATATACCCATGCTTTAGTTTTTAGTTCTTTTTGTTTCTGCAAATGAACTGTTCTAATTACACCTGACAATCTCCCAAATTCCCTTCATAAAAGGAAGTTTCTTTTGTGTCCTCAAGCTTGACTTGCAAAAGCCAATGAGTTGAGCTTTTTTGTGGTTTTTACCCAGTAGTCCTAAATGAGGACTAGCACTGTTTCAGTTTTTTTAATATGGTTAAGAAAGGAAATGTTTTGTCTCATGGTTCTTTGTGTCATTTATACTTTTCAGATCTTCATTACCTGTCAACTGAAGGCAACCTTTGCTTCCCAGAATGTTGATGCCTTGAACAAAGCCTGCTCCTACAATCCTGGGCTAAATCAGTAAGTTACTGATGAGATATGATCTCTAAATGAGCTGTCATGTTCTCATTGTACAGTATTCCTCCTCTCTAAACCCACCCCCACCCCTTAGATGGCAGTCTGTAGATGGTAATGACCAGGTATGTAGCTGCTGTGATACCAGTTGT
This sequence comes from Polypterus senegalus, assembly GCF_016835505.1. Taxonomy (NCBI): domain Eukaryota; kingdom Metazoa; phylum Chordata; class Cladistia; order Polypteriformes; family Polypteridae; genus Polypterus; species Polypterus senegalus. The sequence goes on from NC_053158.1 coordinate 50,236,441, forward strand.
GCTACCAGTTTCCCTGGAAAGAAAAGCTCTTATGTTTCCAGTTCAAATCTGAACAGTGGTAAGGTATTAAACTGGCTTTTTTGAGCAAGCCATGATATAGAGATTTTATTTATTTTTAATTTCTTAATTTACAATTCATAGATAAAATCCCTCATGAATGGGTGAAAGCTGTTGGCCCTTTCCTCCTAAAAGGTTCAGATGTGGTTAGTGGTATCTGAAGAGACAAAGGTATGTCTGTTCAGTGGGTGGTTGAGTTAATCTTGAGGTATTAATAAGTAGTCAAGTTTCAGTAAAGGATTGGGGCTGAGATATCTAGTCTTTTGTGTGCTTCAGTTTCAGGTTGTGGTTTCCTTTCTGTAAAGCCTGAATACTTGGTAGGAGGAATCAAAACAAAAAATTCTTCTTTGTCTGATTTAACATTTGCTACTATCCATTTCTGGATAGGAAAGTACTATCAGTAGGCCTGAGATACTGAAGCTAATCAATGTGATTTCAAATGGTAAATTTTAAACGTGACTAGGCAGTTGGGTTGGAACAGGCATGCCTTTTACAAAAGTATAGGTTAGTCAAATGGATTTGTTTTCCCTATTTAAATATAATGATGTCTTTGCTGCTCATGATTTTTAAACGACGTAGGTTTTACAGATCCCAGTTTATCTTATAAAGATGTGTTTTAATTAGTTTTTTAAATATTTGTTGGCTTTATTTTTATATAAAACTAAACTTATTTTTTCAGATCCTAGATTAGGAGTGGAACTAAGACTTTAACGTAAGACTCAAGGACCATTGAATGGACAAATTGAAGACTGGATTTTGCTCATCTGCTAAAGTAAACTGAACAAAACTAATGCAAGGAGAATGTTGCTACCTCACGGACTTGTGCATTTCCTAAACTTGCACGTAATGTAATTTTTCTGTAAGAAACTTCACTGAAACAATCAGTTGTCCTATTAACTGAGTGCTTCACCTTCTTGGTTTATTGGAGGTTTTGACCTGTTGACAGTGGGTTAAGTTATAAAATCACTTGTCATTCCCTGTGCTTCTCACAGCTCATTTATTGGAATGAATTGTAGTGTGTTTGTTTAAATGATATAAGTCCTTGGATACTTAAGCCCTTTCATTAAAAGGTATTTGGATGATAGTTCCTCTACTTTGAGTAAATTGACTAACCTACCATTCACAGATTGAGTGTAACAACTATTGAGGCACCAAGAAAAGCTACCAGGTTTTTTTTTTTTTTTTTTCTCTTGGTAGTAAAGCTAAAACAAGCTGGCACATGAAGTAGCCATAGGTTTTTTTTTTTTTTTTTGTGTGGGATATTCACCAAAGGTTTTGATTGAAAATGAGGAGTTTAAGACTTCCCTTGCTCATTTACTCTAGTTTTTAATGTTGATGTTTTAGTGAGGATAACCTTTGTACAACGTATGTGCTCAAGGTTGCACTGTACTGCCTTCATTAATGGACAGATGACTAAGCGTGATTTGGCTTTTGTGGTCCTGCTTTTTATATTCAGTTACATTCTTCAAAATTTCTGCATGGGTGCCTACCTATGATGAATCTAGGCACTCTAGCCCACTTTTCAAAGCAGCCGTTTCCTACAAGTCTGACTTTGGCTTTTTTTTTAAACTTGCTTTTACAGAACCACTTCCTGCTGTTCATTATAACTTAAATTTATTGTAATTTATTTGATCTGAAGAGAACAAACCACTCTCCTCTGATATGAAAAAATCTGTGTTTATGTAGTTTAAAAAAAAAATCACTTCCTCTAGTGGAAAGAATGAAACTGATAAGTTGTGTCTCACATTAGCAATATATTTGTGTGTTTGTATAGCTCATTGGGTTACTGGTCACCAGAGGGGTCTGCTATGGTTGCATCCCAAAATGGGTTGTCACTGCTCAAAGTCTTGTCTTCGTTGACTGAATTTCCTTCAGCACTTTTTTGCAGTAAATGTACATATAAGAAAATTCTGTATGGAATAACCTGTTTTGTTTCCAACAAAAAGATTTAACAGATGAAACTCAATGTGTGTCATTGCTTATGACCTTTGTTTAACTTGGACGCTTGAGTAGACAGTGTAATAGGCCCCGTTTTCAGTTTTTCTAAAGCACTAAATTTTCTTACCATCTTTGGATTAGAGAGTTTATTTCCAAAGTGCTTGGCACTGCAACCTTGTAGCATCAGTGACCTAAGTTTAAAGTGAACTGTCATACTTGTAGAGTATCGACAAAGAAGCACAAATGGATAGACAAACTCCTTGCCTGCCTCTTACCTAGTTTTATTTGGACTGTTCGTGTCTTGTAACAACATACAGGGCTGGGCCTTTGTCACCAGATATAACCAGAATTGACTGTGCAGCCCTTAATAGGGATAAATGAGTTCTAAAGATCAATGTTGTGCTGGTCTTGCACTTATGAGTCTGAAATTCTTTCTACAGAAGTTACTGAAAATATCATTCTTTTTACTGTCAAGTGTGATCATTGTTTTCTGTGGAATGATAGGGTATAAGGTGCATCCTTTTTCAGTGCTGCCCTTGTCAAGAGTGATGGGGGTGAGGCCAACCTGCCATCGTTTTGTTATGCAGTTTCTTTGTTTTTGAGTTTGGAGTGCCCCCACCACAGTTGAAGTGTCACATAAAGAACCTTCCTCTTAAAAATTTGTACCCCTTAGTCTTTGATATTTCACTCTAGTGATGAGGGAGTGTTTTGCTGTTTTAAACAAGTTTAGACAAGTTCACATATTTGCTTTTGGTTACCCTGAAACATGAAAAGCATGTGGCTCCAAGCACAAATTGTGTCTTGGAAAGCATGTCCTGTTGCTTTCATTAATTTTCACCAGTGCTTTTCGTGCGTATATGCGGTGAAATAGAAGTATTAATTGACAGTAGCATGACAGCATAATTTGACACATTTATAAACAAACCCAACACAGAAGGAAAGAAACCAGTGCATCGCATAACATGTTGAGCACCTGTCGACTGAAAGTAAAATAACTTACTGCGTGGGAAGTGTGTCAGCATCTAGTGCTGTGCCTTTTTTAGCTGCAGGTAAAACAGATGTGCACTAGTGCCAAAAGCTGTGGAGCCTGCTTTCCACCCCTCGCTTCATGGAAGCGGGCTCGTTGAGCCTTTAAAACAAGTGAAGATGTAGATGCCATTGAATGTTATGGGCAAAGTAGAGCTAACAATTAAAATATTCATCCTGGCTGTTAAGCTAAGTGCAGCTTATTTGAACAGTTGGGCAAACTCTGGATGGGATACCAGTGTATTGCAGGGCACGTGCCCACACGTTTGTCTACGGTTAATATAACTTTCCTTCACAGATATAACTGGTTAAAATCTACGTTTAAAATGTGCAGACAGCAGCCAGAATACTAATCGAACTTCAGCTTTTCCAGCTATAAGTCACCCTGTTCTAATCAATAACCTACCATTCCCAAATCTATTTAATCTAGTTGAGAATCACAGAGGTGAGAGCATATATCAGCATCAGGGTTTGGTGCCAATTTCATCAAAGCCCACATTCACTCCAATAAGGTAAATGAACAGATACCAATCAACCTAACCTGTGGGTCTTTGGAGAATGCAGAATGCAGTGTATTGCTCAAATTTTCAGATGGAAACAGGTGACACAATAGCGGACAGAATATTTTAATACAAGGGAACACATTTAAGTGTATTATGCTTTTTGTTTCCCCAAACGGCCCTTACATCTCGCTGTTTTAGGCAGGCTTGGTAAGTAAAGTCACTGGGTTGCTGTGTTCCTTCTCGGGAGACAGTCCATTGCAGTATATGCTGACACACCCACTTTTTCCACCTTGTACATCTTTAAGATGTGAAAAACCAAAATGGACGTGGTGGAGAATGGTCATACTAAATGCAGGTAGTAACTAGGCTGGAAGTTTAACCAAGATCTCTAGAAATGTGAGGTAGCTTGTGCAATAACATTTCTGTACTGTAGTTTTATAGCATTACTCTCATTACAAGAAACAGAACGCTTTTTTCCCTCTGTGTTAACTGTGACTTGTACCCCATAACAAATTGACCTTGATTTAAGGCCAGATTAAAAGTTCAGATACTTCCTTTTAGAAGCTTTTGTGTTGTTTGTGTGAACATCCTCTGAGGCTGCAACATTGACATGTTACAATGTGTGAACTGATGTGACTCTGGGTGGTGCTGCGATCCATGTCATGGATTTGGCTGTTCTGTCTGTGTGCCTGCTTTGTAATTTTTTTTTTTTTTATCAAAATACACAAAGATGAATGAAATATCCATATTTGAGTTTAATGTGTAATGATAAAGAGAGTAGTAGGGAGGAGAAAATTAACTGACTAAGCATGATGGATGAATAATAAGGGCAGTGACCGCTCCATCCTTGCCTTGTGTGTGTTGTTGCAGGCTTAGGCTCTAACATATAAGGTTCCAAAAAGTACGAGCGCAAAAAATACACCATTTAACCAAAAGATTAAAACCGCTGATGGGTGGAGTGAATAATAATGATTATCTTGGTACTGTGGCACCTGTCAATGGGTGGAATATATTAGACAGCAAGTGAACAGACATTCTTGACGGTGATGTGTTTGAAGTAGGAAAACTGGGCCAGCATTGGGATCTGAGCGATTTTTGATAAGGGCCAAATTGTGATGGCTGGATGCCTGTGTAAGAACATCTCTAAAATGCCAGGTCTTGTGGTGTTTTCCCGGTATGCAGTGGCGAGTACCTACCTAAAGTTATCCTAGGAAGGACAACTGGTGATCCCGGTCATTGACAAACAATTCTCAGTGATGCACTTGGGCAGCAAAGGATAGCCGCCTTCAAAATCTGATGCTTACATCATGGTGCCAGAGAGCATGGGACACCTACAGTGGATTTATGAAGTGAATGCCTTAATGGGTAAAAGCTGTTTTATCAGCACGAAGGAGGCCTACAGTATTAGGCAGGAGGTTTTAATGTTTTGGCTAATAGATGTAAGTATAGAAGTTAATTAAAACACTGCTGGAATTGTTGTGGTTGCAGTTCTAGGGGTCTGGGTTTGATTTTTTTTCATTCTGTCATGTGTCTTGTCAATTTTCAGTGGGTACATGTTGAAATGACTGAAGATGCGCAGTTGACACAGTGTAAATGGACTGGAGTGTTGTCTTGGGTTGGCTCCAACCCTATTCCCGAAGTAGTTGGCAAAGGTTTTGGTCCTCTATGGTTTTATATTGGTGTGAAAGTGCTGGATGACCTTGACCTTTTTTTTTTTTTTTTTTTTTTAGGATGGCATGGAGGTGCTGAGGTTAGTGCTGGCTTGTAGGTGGCCCAAGTTCAAATTGCAGTCTGTTTATGTTCTCTTTATGTGCATGGGTTTTTCCTTATACAGTACACTGCCTGGCCAAAAACAAAGTCGCCATCTGGATTTAACTATCAAATAGGTACGAGCCTCCTATTGGACAGTTACTGCATGGGTGATTATCTTTCAGCTGGCAACAAGTTATTTAACCCCAACTGGTGCAATGAGTTGCTTCTCATTTCTTAAACAACCATGTCAAAAGACACATCTCATGGTCATGGAAAAGATGATGTTAGTCTGTTTGAGAAGGGTCAAATCATTGGCATGCATCAAGCAGAGAAAACCTCTAAGGAGATTGCAGAAACTACTAAAATTGGGTTGAGAACTGTCCAACGCATTATTAAAAACTGGAAGGATAGTGGGGACCTATTGTCTTGGAGGAAGAAATGTGGCTGGAAAAAATCCTGAATGATCATGATCGGTGATCACTTAAATGTTTGGTGGAATCAAATCGAAGAAAAACGACAGTAGAAAGCAGGTCTATGTTTTAATAGTGAAATTAAGAGCATTTTCACACACACAGTGCGAAGGTAACTCAAGGGATTGGGACTGAACAGCTGTGTAGCCGCAAGAAAACCACTAATCAGTGAGGCAAACCGGAAAAAAGGCTTCAATTTGCTAGCGAGCATAAAGATTGGACTCTGGAGCAATGGAAGAAGGTCATTTGGTCTGATGAGTCCAGATTTACCCTGTTCCAGAGTGATGGGCGCATCAGGGTAAGAAGAGAGGCAGATGAAGTGATGCACCCATCATGCCTAGTGCATACTGTACAAGCCTGTGGGGGCAGTGCTATGATCTGGGGTTGCTGCAGTTGGTCAGGTCTAGGTTCAGCAACAGTTTGTGCTCCAAGAATGAGGTCAGCTGACTACCTGAATATACTGAATGACCAGGTTATTCCATCAATGGATTTTTTTCTTCCCTGATGGCACGGGCATATTCCAAGATGACAATGCTAGGATTCATTGGGCTCAAATTGTGAAAGAGTGGTTCAGGGAGCATTTTTACACATGGATTGGCCACCACAGAGTCCAGACCTTAACCCCATTGAGAATCTTTGGGATGTGCTGGAGAAGGCTTTGCGCAGTGGTCAGACTCTACCATCATCAATGCAAGATCTTGGTGAAAAATTAATGCAACACTGGATGGAACTAAATCTTGTGACATTGCAGAAGCTTATCGAAACAATGCAACAGCAAATGCGTGCCGTAATCAAAGCTAAAGGCGGTCCAATGAAATATTAGAGTGTGTGACCTTTTTTTTTTTTGGTCAGGTAGTGTATATCCCGAAGACTGTTGACTGGCCAATTTAAACTGGCCCCATGTATACAGATGTACCCTGTACATGGTTGGCATGCCATTTCAGAGTAATTTCTTACCTTTGCCCATTGCCTTCAGTATAGCCACTAACTCCTTGTGATGCTAAATTGTATACACAGGTTAGAAAATATATATATTTGGATCATGTTAAGCTTTTGTCAGATGCCTCTTTTCTAATTAGTATTGCTTGTCAATAGCTGAGCATAAGAAATAAGCAAATCAGCATGAGCATTTGGATGCATTTTTGATCCATGCAGATCTACGGCCAAGGTTATGTTCTCCATGCACTTGTGTAACTGGCTGTGGACCACTGTACAAAATAAAAGCCATGTTATTACCTGAGAGATAATGCTGCAAAGGCGAATACACTACCTAAAACTGTTGGCAGAAGTTAAGCTTGCACATACTGAGCGTCATCACATTTTACTGTGTGTTATCCTGCCAATAAGCAGGACTCAGTCTCTTGTTTACTGAATTAATGAAACAGTATAGCAGTCAAATTCATCCTTTCTTCAGAAAAGGGTGTAGCTTTTTTTCTTTTTAATTTGGCAATGTTGAAATGCTTGGCTATTTGCCAGTCTTCTCAGTTTTATTATTTTTCATTATTGTTGACTAGCCAACCCGCGGCGTACCATACGCCGCATAATCAGGCCAGTTTTTAATGATTTTTAAGCACAGGGAGAAAATTAACATTTGAAAAATCGATAATGTATTATTCAGCAAGAAAAGCAACATTGTAACAATGCACGGAACGAACCAACACACAATCGTCTGAAGTGACTGAAAACTGGCGCACCGTCCTCGCGCCTTCTCCTGCCAGACGGAAGGATTGGGGTGCACGGCGCAGAGTGTGGAACGGGAGGAAAGGAGAATGACATCTATTCAGCTCCGTTCGTCATGCTAATCTGCTGATTTCTCGTTCAGTATGCACTGCCCGCTTATGTGCCCACCTCCAACTCGTCAAGTTGCTGTCTTTACACAGTCCAGATGTACCTGTGAGTGACGTAGACTTTTCATTGCTCTGTGCGGATCTGGCTGCTTTTCTATATATAATCCACCAAGACACCCGACCACGGTATTAGCAAGGTGGGAGTGGGGTGTGTACAAAGGGTTGGGACGCAACCAGTAGGAGCGTAGGAGTCACACTTAGTGGGACTTAGTTTGCAGCCCGAATGGGGTTCAACGGCTTACCCACGCCGGGTCGACACACGCTCAATGTCATGCATAACTATTTATTGAATGCTAAACAATTCTCGAAAGATACAGTTGTCTAAAAAGGGAGGGTTTGAGGATACAACAGAATGAGAATGAGAATGAAAAGATGGAACTTTTCATTGCTCTGTGCGGTTTTGGCTGCCTTTCTAAATATAATCCACCAAGACACCAGATCACGGTAGTAGCGAGGTGGGAGGGGGGTGTGAACAAAGTGCAGGAGCATCTAAGAAGACGCATGTTTGTCGCTGAAGCGAACTGCTGCATGTAGCGTGTAAAACAGTTTGCTATGCTGCACGCAGGCATGCGTCGTAACCGAAACGTCTTTTTTTTAAAGACTGCCTACTTCATTGTGTTTTAACCTCAGTTGTAAAGGAATGTTTTAAGGACCCCATGGGATACCCCTCGGTTTTGGCTGCTTTTCTATATATAATCCACCAAGATACCCGACCACGGTAGGAGGGGGGTGTGCACAAAGGGTAGGGACGTATTGAGTGGGAGCGTATGAGTCACATTTAGTGGGAATTCCACGGCTTGCAGCCCGAATGGGGTTCAACGGCTTACCCATGCCTGTCTGCGCCGGGTAGACACACGCTCAATGTCATGCATAATTATTTATTGAATGCTAAACACTTCTGGAAAGACACGGATGTCTAAAACGGGTTGGTGTGAGAATACAGCAGTAAGTGAATGAAAAGATGGAAGTCTGGAGAGAGCAAAATACAACACAATAGTGAACCCGCGGCATAACAAACGGCGCATGGCTCAGACGTGCATGTGGATTCTTACCACAGACGAAAGGGACTAACTGGGTGGTCGGTGAGTTTTTGCGTCCGGGCAAATGGGCAGGCAGTGTGAATGCCTAGAGAGCGAGGGTAGACGCCGGCGGTGAAAAAGGAGTGTTGGTGGGCAGGAAAACGTCTTCTGTGTTCATGCAGGAGCATCTAAGTCGACGCATGTTTGTCGCGGAAGCGAATAGCTGTATGTAGCGTGTAAAACAGTTTGCTATGGTGCATGCGGTCATGCATCATAACCGAAAAGTTGGTTTTTAAAGACTGCTTACTTCATTGTGCTTCAACCTCAGTTTTAAAGGATTGTTTTAAGGATCCCATGGGATACCCCTCGCAAACCGTTTCACACGCTGCATATGGCGATTCACCTCCGAGAAACATGCCTCTATGAACAGTCAATGCACATGACATTAACCTGACCTGCACTGCATGTGGCCTCTACGACAGACGAATATAAATGGCGCCATTTTTTCTGTGTCGCGTCCGAGTTGGTGGGCGTGGCCCTGCGAGTTGTCGTCGTATCCAATGGTCTTGGAGTTGGTGGGCGTGGCTCTTTCCTGCGTACGCCATAGGTGTCTCACTTGTCGGCAGCTTAGTGAATCCACGCCTCTTCCGGCGTGCTTTCCATGGTTGTCTTGCCTTAGTGAATTATATATATAGATACTGAAGACTCATGAAAAATAGCATATTTTGCATCATTTCTATAATGGTAAACTTGTTCTGATAGGTTTCTTGTCTAAAAATACTTTGCAAAAAGGTCAGTAGCCTGCTGCCAACATCAACATCAATGGGTATACACTTACAGGAGTCAGGATTTCTAAGGAGAAGGACAACAAAATTAGCTGCAGACTCGAGTCTTTAATTCTGGATGCCACTTGCATAACATTGCTCTCCTATTGTTATGTTACCGCTAGGGGTTCAATCCTTTCCTTAAGTGTGTTTTCATTTTGTTCTATCTTTATTGTCTGTACATTATTTTGTAAATGTTAATGATTTTTATGTTTATACTGTTGTTTTTGTTTACTACTTATTTTGTGGTTATGTTCCCGGTGCTCTGTGTAGTGAGCCACCTAATGCTGAGGCTGCAAACCACTTCCCAGTGCTGTATCAGAAGCAACATAGGCAGTGCTTGCTCCAGCATTGTGTTTACCTTCTGTTATTTGAATTATAATTCTGCAATTGTGTTTTTATTGTCTGATCCTCCACTTCTGGCCCCTAAGGCCCACTTCTTATTTTTAAGGTGTCTTGCTAGCCTTCTGCATGCTTTTATACTTTAATATCTTTGAAGACTTTTTTTGTCTTTCATGCCAACATTTTTCTTTAATTTTTACCTTACCCTAGGTTATTCTTGCTGTTGTACATTTTTTTTTTTTTTAATTTTGAATACATTTTTAAACAATTTAAGGAACTTGGTTATGTGCTTGGGCCATAAGATTTTTATGGTTTTCTCTCTCTGATTCTGTGGACATTGGTAGTTTTAGTCTTTTCCCATTTTTGGGCCTGTGTATACATTAAGCCTGCTACTAGAGTTAGAGACTTGGCTGGTTCAGAGTAGTAAGTGCTGGAGTTTGGTGTTTACACCGCTGTTGAGGTGTGACATCAACACATCAGTGGAAGTAATCCTTTATTCTCATTGTACCAGTACAGTGAAATTGTAAAAGCTACAACTGTAAATGGTGCAAGTACATCAAACATCGACAAACAAATAATTCTATCATACGGCGGTGTAAGAATAGGAACGGAAAAATAGCAAGGAGCGAAACCAATACCAATGGTCGAGAGAGTACCTTCCTGTAGCAGGCTACGGAAAACAGACATATACTGTATAAATAGACGCCGCATTCACTGTGTTGCCCAGTCGACACGATAAGTCAGTGTGTCTGCCCTATTGCGAGTGGTAAAAGTGCCATTTAAACTAATACAGGTAGACGTGGAAACCGGGTTTTCTGATGAAAAAAAGTTTTAAACAGTATCGTTTACAACAACAGATTTTGGCGAATTGTTTACATGCAATTATTTATATCCATTTATACACTAAATGCGTGCGTATCCCATGGTCTTAGAGTTGGTGGGTGGGGCTCTGTGAGTTGGCAATCGGAGCTCTCTGTCTTGCGTGCGATATAAAGTCAATGTGGCTCAGAGGTGCATGTGGACTTTTGCACAGATGAAAGGCTGTGTTTGGCGAGTTGTTGCATGCCTCGAGAGTGATGCTGGACTCGGGAGGACAGTTAGTTGGCGTGCGTGGCTCTGTCGTGCGTGTCTCAGGACGCAGTAGGAGGGTTAGAGTTGGTGGGCAGGGCTCTGTCTTGCGTGCCCTCAGTGTCTTGCTTGTGCTCAGTGTCTTGCGTGCCCTTAGTGAATTATATATACAGTAATCCCTCCTCGATCGCGGAGGTTGCGTTTCAGACCCCCCCCCGCGATAGGTGAAAATCCGCGAAGTAGAAACCATATGTTTGTATGGTTATTTTTATGTATTTTAAGCCCTTAGAAACTATCCCACACTGTTTATAAATATTCCCCGCACAGTTATACAGCATAAACCTTTTGTATTCTCTTAGCTATTAGATAAGATTCATTGAAATTATGTATGTAAACACACTGTTTATATACAGTAAAACCTAAATATTTTTAAGATATTGAGTGTCTCCGATATCACATATGTTACAGCCATTATGATAGACAGGCCACCAGAAATAAATACGTACAATGCAAGAAAAATTATATACAGTAAATGTGTGTACAGTGACACTAAACGTACGTACATGTACTACTGTAAGTAGAAAATTAATTATGGTTACTCACCAACAATGACACGATGACTTGTCCGATAATGATGAGTTTAATTTTACTGCACAACAAAGGAGAGCGTTACAGCTCTTCTAAAGGAGCATCTTCAGGCAACTGTGTAGCACCGCCGTTGTTCTTCTTCTGGCAGTCTTCAAATCCCTAAAGCAGATTCCATCCAGACTACTGCCTTATGGCATCCACTTACAACTCGTTTTGTGCCCTGGTTGAAAGGAAACTGCGGCAGTAGATCTTGTATTCCTTTCCTACTTTTTAAATAAAAAGAATTGTAGCCTCATTGATGCCGTAATGGCGTCCTACAACGGAGTAGCTTTTCCCTTCCTTCAACATATCCAAAATGTTTACTTTTTCGGCAGTCAACATCTTCCGTTGGCGCATTAGCACGGCCCCTGAAGCAGTAGCAGGAGCAGATCGTTTTGGAGCCATAATGAAGGGCTTGACTATGCACAAAGATAAACACAAAAGAGCACAAAAGTTAACTCTTTACACAGCGAAACATGTTGATGCTGAATGAGCAAGACGAGACTTCCTGGTTAACGGCATGGAATCGAATTCAGCGCTTCGTCGCTGAGCCATTCGGCACATAGGATCTTAACTGTGTGCTCTGATTGGTTAGCTTCTCAGCCATCCGCCAATAGCGTCCCTTGTATGAAATCAACTGGGCAAACCTACTGAGGAACCATGTACAGGAAGTAAAAAGACCCATTGTTTGCAGAACCCGCGAAGCAGCGAAAAATCCAAGTTATATATTTAGATATGCTTACATATAAAATCCACGATAGAGTGAAGCCGCGAAAGTCGAAGCGTGATATAGCGAGGGATTACTGTATATAGATGAAAAGCACACATCCTATGACAAAAAAAATACAATACATAAATAAGCAACAGGAACTTATTCATTAAAATAATCATATACACTGGAGAAAAAAAAGGGTAACAATTCTTAGTATTTATTCTTCAGCCACCAGAAATTAAAATTTTATCTTCAAATCTTTTTGTTTTACTTTTAGTGCTCTTGTAGCACTTGCCAGAGGTCAGGAGTGTGAACAGTGAGTGTTCAGGATCGGAAGGAACTTTAATGATTTTTCTGGCTCTGCAGAGGCATTGGGCAGTGGAGATATCTTCCAGGAAGGGCAGAGAGCAGCCAGTGATTTTCTCTACTCTGGATACTACCCTCTGCAGAGTTTTCTGTCTGCTGCTGTATAGCCAGCATACCACGTTGAAATATTGTATGCTAAAACACTCTCAGTGGTTGAGTGTTAGAAGGTCAACAGCAGGTTCTCCTTCTATTCCACTTTCCAGAGAAGTCTCAGGAAGTGCAGTCACTGCTGGGACTTATTTATTTTTTTACACTACTGCCAGAGTGTTTTCTGTCCAGGACAGGGACACAGAAATGTGATTTCCTATGAACTTGAAGGAGGTGACCCTCTCCACCAGGTATTAAACCACTATTTAGTTTTGCTGGCATTCAGTGAGAGATTGTTCCTGGAGCACCACACTGACAGCTCCTACATCTTGTCCCTGTGTGCTGATTTATCTTTGCCGGTTATGAGACCTGCCGTGGTGGAGTCATCAGTGAACTTAATGATAGTGTTGCTGAAGTAATTAGATGTACAGTCATAAGTGTACAAGGCATAAAGTGGGTTAAGTATACAGTTCTGAGGGAAGATGGTGCTAAGTGTGAAGGTGGAGAAGCTCTGGGTTGCCAGTGAGGAAATCCTTTATCCAAGTGCAGAAGGAGGTGGGAAGGTTCAGGTTGTATAGCGTATTGATTAGTATGTTAGGTATGATTGTATTTAAATGCTGAGCTATAATTGACAAATGGCATCCTTACAGAAGTCCCGGAGGTTCCAGATTGCTCATCACTATATGGAGGGCAGTACTGATGGTGTCTTCGATGCATCCATTTGAACTAAAAGCAGACTGGTGTGGGTCAAATGTACCTGTACATTTCGGAAAACATTGTGGCACAGATGCAACATTATTCATATTCATTCACATAACATCTTGCGGTTGTAATTGGTGACAAGTGTTTCGTGTTTCCCCCCACCAGATCTTGCCAGTGTCCACGTTGCTGTATTGTGGAGTTTCTTTTGTACACCAGGGCATGCAGAGGATTTGAAGAAATCATTTTATGACCTGAATAGTACCAATCAGAAAACATTGCACTAATACAATATTATTTGAAAATGAACAGCGTCAAATCGGGTGTGAATTTATACTGGCGCTATTACTTAGAATCAGATAAGGAGGGGTGGGTGGATACAGTGTGATCGTGATAGAGAGAATAAAACTGAAAAAAAGCTAACTTTTACAAGTACAATAAATTTATACCCAATGTCCCATATATTTGTCTCTTTCTTTTTTTCTCTGTGCTGCTTTGATGTTGTGTACCAGAAGGCATGAGCTTATTCAGTGCGAGCAGGAACATGCAGGTGGCCAATGTGCTACAACATGCTGACGGTGATTAACGCACATGTACTGTGTAAGGCATGCATGGGGCCACTGAGAAAAAAAAAGTGTTCATTGCTCACCTTGCAGAGGAACTTCGTCGTTGCATCTTACTAGAAAAGGCGATGGAAAAAGAAAAGGAGGATACAACATCGACAAGTTTCTGTTCCAAGACAGCCGCTTTCCCCAGGAAAGTAAACTGAGTCAGTGTTACGTGCCCTTTCAATGTAACAGGAACCAAAGCATATAAGTGTGCGCATTGCAACAGGTACACATGTTGTAAATATAGGAAGGACGGTCCTTGCGTGTGTGTGAACTGTTAACATTTGACGCTGATGATTGCATATAGCGCTGAACTGACCTCTCTGTACTATTCTTTCATCTGCATGTGCTGGTATACAAAAGAAACTTTGTTTTAAAAATGTGTTTACACAGATTATTGTAGAAACGGAACACACATGAAATGCATGCGTTCCAGATAACAATCTATTATTTCCACTCTACAACTCCAGCACTTCACTCCCAGATAATCAGTCAAGGCATGAGCTGGGAGAACATTGTGCACGTTCTGCAGGGATAGGGGGATGGAATAGCAGACTACTTGCTGCTTGTCTTTATCGGCACATTTACAGGACAAAAGACATTGACGGAGAGGTGCAAACGGATTTAAGGTGGGCCGGATCTACGAGTTTACTTGTAGACTCTGGTAATTCTAGTGTTAAAAGATGTATTAAACAATGGGGCACGCTGGTGCAGTGCTAGCGATGAGCTGGCTCCCACAAGATTCTTACTGGGACGTGCGTGGCCCTTGATAAAATAATTATTGCAGCAGTACTATCTCTTTCAAATGTACCAACACCCAATTCTGTCCTTCTTTTCTTTCTCCAAGTAACTAATAGCCACACAATAATTTCAGTAATGTCAAGTCATCTGTAAGCTTAGAACGCTGATTCTTCAAAACGTTTAAGGAACATTGAAATATTTTTGTAGTACCTCTTTGATTATTCCAGCCATCTGTCCATCCAGGGTCGCATCAGTCCCAGCAAGCATACAGTGTGAGGGAGGAATAATCCCTGAACAGGGTGCCAGCTTATCTCTACCGCTGCACCACTGTGCTCACACGTTTAATTACTAACTATACATTATTTAAATAAAGTTAATTTATCTGTATAATGTAATATACATACTTTAATGCATTTCATCTTAAAAATGATATCAAGAACTCCAAGAAGGTGGCTCTTGGAAATCTAAATCGACTTGGAAGCCAGTTGTTATCATCTGTAAATACACGCTCTCTTCTACTGAATTAGATTGAATTCCTTTATTGTTATTGTGTAGTACAATGAGATTCAATATGCAAATCCTCCATAAACATATTTTCCTATAAAGTATTATGATAAAAACAATGAAGAATGCATAATATGAAAGCATAAGTACAATCTACATGTGCAAATGGTTCATAAAGTGGCTTAGGTTGTGCAATATTACAACTGTAGTGCAAGTTAACAGTGAGGTAATTGTACTTAAAAGTACAAACAGTTCTACCAGGAGCACTTGATTTAGTGAGTTTATTGCTCTTGGAATGAAACTGTTTGCCGAATGGGAGAAGTTCAAATAGATTGTGCATATGGCTGAGGCAGTGAGTGGTGCACTGAAAGTACCAACGCTAAAGCAGCTGTGGTATTTGGAATAGTTTGGTCATACCGTGGACCATTATATCGTTACAGGAAGATTACAATCAGATTCCTTAAAATTTTTAAACAATATGCAGTTATTTTCAGTGTATTTGATAAAGCCGCATCAGGGATGTGACTCTAAAAAATAAAGGGAAACCGCACAGGAACAGCAGCACTGCTTTGATGCTGGGTGCCAGTTTGCAAAACCGAGCCAAAACCTTGTGTAGACAATGGTTTGAGCTGGCGTGAAAATGTGTATGGCTTTATGCCAAGTTTAGTTTTTATATAGCATGATGTGAGTGTGGAAACGGGCGGTACGCAACATTTTTGTGCGTACGCACCGTTTATACATGAGGCCCTTGGTCATCATCTTTAAACTTTAGGTAGCCTGTCTTGGTGCAAGGCTTACATAATTTTTAATTTTATTATTAATTTTTTTTTTCTTCTTGGTATCTGTCGTGGCCCTTGGCCTGCTTTCGAGTATATGCGTCATCCCATATGATAGACCTGTTTTTCAGTATCTTCTATCCAAATTAAACTATTATCATTTGCCTGCAGAAGACCCAGGATAGGTTAAATTTGGGCTTAACATTATCTTTTATGCAATATTTATATTAAGAATTAATTAAATTTAATAATCTCACAACATGCAATTTAGGGTCGCCTTTCAGTATGACTATGGTGTGGGTTGGTGGGCTTTCTTAATTTCAAATCTGAGCCTTTTCTCCAATTGTATGCCTCAGCCTTAAAAACTGAGCCTCAACCCAAACTTTAGAAACAGTCATCTGGGTCTACAGACCCAGAAGAAAGAGACTTAAAGCAAAACAAAAATAGTCCACAATTCCAAAATCCAAATTCTAGCATACACTGGAAGGTTAAAAACCAGAAAATAAGGCAAGTGTGCTTACAATACAAAATCCCAAATTAAGCCAAACAAAAGGAGAGTTCACACAGTGCTAAAGAGAAGCACTGTGGTGTTAGCAGGCTTATAAGGTGGCAGTCCCTCAGCTACAATTTCAGGGGTCCCTGCCTCCTTAGGCTCAACATAAAGAAAACAATGCACATAACAAAAAGAACATCAGAACATTTGACAGAGATCTGAACCAGAAAATCAAAAACACCTACATTACCAATTTCAATATGAGAAAAATCCTAGTTTAATTTTTAGGTCCTATGAAATATTTGACTGAGATAAAGCACAGTGCAAAAAGTTTGTTTTTATCCAGGCTCTTAGATGTCTGAATCGGCATGATGACCATTTTAAAATGCAGCACGGATGACGTCATGTGCTTTACACATGGTGATATAATGCCATGGATCAAAAAAAGAAACGGCTGTGGAAATGCATTTAAATTCAAAACAGAGACAGTCATACTCGAAAGCAATCCACAAAATGGTTATGTTATGAAAATAATACTAAAAAATAGTTATATCTTTACAGACAAAATAAATACACAAAATGATAGTGAAAATTATTCTAGCACTGCAAAATCCCACTATCATAATACATAGCCCCAGCTTATTTCATAGTATAGGGACAAGAACAGAGCTTACCAATCAATTTTAAACACTCTTTTTTTCAAGGATTCACATGCTAATCTAATTTGGTTGTTCTGTCTTTCTGTTGGTTATGAATAGCCACTTACAATTAATCTTACAGAGCACTTACTGTTAAGTCTTTACCTCTGGTTGCAAGCATTTTGCAGGCAATGTGTGTTTGGGAAACTAACAGGGTGCATTTCTTTTTACTGTGCTATAAGTTAATTCATTTGTAAATCATCCTGCCTGATGTCAGCCTTCCATCATCTTTTCTTAGGAGAATTTAAATTGGGTGATGTTATATGTTACAGCCTTTATGAGTTAGGCCAAATCCACTGTCAGGGTACCCTAGTGAACTATAATTGCTTCACACACTGTGATGTTACGAACCAAAAACTCGGATTTGATATCCTGCTGACTACACCACTGTAAAAGACGAAGCAAAAGACAACATAAAGGTTTGGGGTTTCCGGCCCTGTATACTGAAGAATTATCCACAGCAAAACAAAATAATACAGGTCAGGTACATGAAATGAAATTTTCCCAATGCACGACACCAAAGATGGCTTCGGTGGACATTTTATGGAGGAGGAGCCGGAAGTGGAGGAAGATGGGATTGATGACGTCAGTAGTAGTGGACGGAGGAAGGGCGGAAGTAACGTGCTGCGGGAAGAAGGAGACTTATGGCGGCGGAGCATCTTTTTTTCTGTAAGAAATAAAAGGAGAAAGGTTAGTAACCCGCCACTCCCTGACGGCAAATGTCTTCCCAAGCGTCGGTCTGGAGAATAAAAGGAAGACCAAAATCAGGTGTCCTTAATACTGGTGCTGACGTTAGGGCCTTTTTTAAGTCACTGAATGCATGTTCCGCCTTGTCGTTCCATACCACGCATAAGGGAGCGCCCTTTTTCGTTAAATTGGTCAAGGGTGCTGCCCTTTCGGAGAAACAGGGTACGAACCGGCGGTAGTACCCCGCTAAACCCAAGAAAGCCTGCACCTGTCTCTTGGTATTCGGACGGGCCATTCCAGGATGTCTTTAATTTTTGAACATCGTGGCCTCACCTGTCCTCGTCCCACTAGGTAGCCTAAATAATTGGCCTCTCTTAGGCCAAAGAAGCACTTGCGGGGGTTTATGCGGAGGCCGGCCTTTGCTAGTGTCTTGAGGACAGCGGAGACCTGCAATAGATGTTCCTTCCAGGTGCCGGAATAGATGACTACGTCATCCAGGTAGGCGGCACTATAGGACTGGTGGGGCTTCAGCACTCTATCCACCAGACGTTGAAAGGTCGCCGGGGCCCCGTGCAGCCCAAATGGGAGGACCTTGTATTGCCAATGTCTGCTGGGGGTACTGAAGGCGGTTTTCTTTTTGGCAGATGCCGTTAAGGGAATTTGCCAATACCCTTTTGTCATATCAAGGGTAGTCAAGTATCGAGCCGTACCCAGACGCTCAAGAAGGTCATCTATACGGGGCATCGAATTTGGAGACCTGGTTTAGACGTCTGAAGTCGTTACAGAACCTCCAGGAGCCATCCGGCTTAGAAACGAGGACAATAGGACTGGACCAAGGACTATGGCTCTCCTCAACAATATCCATGTCCAACATCCGTTGCACCTCAAGTTCCACTTCAGCGCGTTTTGCCTCTGGGAGTCTATAGGGTCTCTCCCGGACGACTACTCCGGGGGCCGTGACTATGTCATGCTCAATCAGCGAAGTCCGGCCCGGTGATTCGCTCACTGCTTCGGGGATGGCCAGGATTGCGTGGGTTAACTCCTGCCGCTGTAGGGGTGTCCTAGGAATCTGTGTGACCAGTCCTGTCCCAAAATCACCGGATAGGGGGGGTTTGGGTAACACCGTGACCACCAAGCGAGTCAATTCCCCCTTCCAGGCGATATAGCACTGTGCGGAATGATAAGACCTGATCTCCCCATGTACACAAGTGACTTGCAGACGTTGGTTTAGCCACTGTCGCGGTAAAACATAACGGCGAGCAACAATGGTTATGTTGCTGCCGGAGTCAAACAAAGCCACCACCGAGTGCCCATTTAGTAACACCACTCCCGTATTAGGACTCGCCAAGGGATGCGACGGGGCACAGTACCTTTCTGCCGTAGCCCAAGTGCAGTCCATCGGCTCCGTGGTCATGTTCAGGGGACAGGTCGGTAGTAGGTGGCCGGTCTCACCGCACTTGTAACAGTGTGGGGAGGTCGGCTTTTCTTTGGGTCTCTGAGGCGCTTCCGCAGCGTGTTGAGTGGGCTCGGGGGTGGTGGCACGTCCCTGTCAGTTCCCGCGAGCTTGCCTTTCCGACCCCCCGGCTCGGAGGACCGCGAGCTGACGCTCGAGGACTTCCAGGAGACCCGGCATGTCCTTATAAGGATGGCGCCGGACCTGCTGGGCGAGAGAACTGGGCATTGCGTTGACCAAGCCCTCACAGGCCACCTGCTCCACCACCTTCCGGGCTTGGGGTCCCTCGGGCTGTAGCCAGTGCCCCATTTTGCCCCAAAACTCGAAGGCCTGTGCTCGGGCTGGCTGGGTCGAACTGCCAGTTCCGCCACTCACTCGCCTGCTGGCCCGGCGTGAAGCCGTAGCGTGCCAGGATCTCCTGTTTTAGGAGGTCGTAGCTCGCGGCCTCCTCCTCGGGAAGGTCGTAATAAGCCCGCTGCGCAGGTCCCTTCAGGTATGGGGCCAGGATGGACGCCCACTCGGACCGCTGCCACTGGTTCCGGGTGGCCGTCCTTTCAAAGATGCCTAAGTATGACTCGACGTCGTCCGCATCAGTCATGGGCACAAGAGGCGGAGGTGTCGGTCGAGGTGGGTCGGGTCTTACCCTCTGTGCTTCTGCAAACCTGGCCTTTGTTTCCTCCAACTCCCTGTTGGTTGCGGCTTGCGCCTGCTGCAGGGACAGGATCTGGGCGTTCATCCCTTGCAGCACAGTATTTATGTCTTGTCCTTCTGACATTACTTCGGATTTGATATCCTGCCGACTACACCACTGTAAAAGACGAAGCAAAAGACAACATAAAGGTTTGGGGTTTCCGGCCCCGTATACTGAAGAATTATCCACAGCAAAACAAAATAATACAGGTCAGGTACATGAAATGAAATTGTCCCAATGCACGAGACCAAAGATGGTGTCGGCAGACATTTTATGGAGGAGGAGCCGGAAGTGGAGGAATGCTGGGAAGGAACCGTGGTGGAAATTGGGATTGATGATGTCAGTAGTAGTGGACGGAGGAAGGGCGGAAGTAACGTGCTGTGGGAAGAAGGAGACTTATGGCGGCAGAGCGTCTTTTTTTCCTGTAAGAAATAAAAGGAGAAAGGTTAGTATCCTGCCACGCGCGCGTGTGTGACAACAGGTAAGATGTAGTTTCTAAACCTCTTCACCCTGGAAAGAGTTTTTTGAAAGGTCAATTTTCTGGCACCTAAAATGCAGTTTGTATGTGGCTGAAAGGCCAAAATGTATTCAAAAAGCAATGTTTTAAAACAATTCCCGTGTACATGTGGACTTGGCCTTAAGCAGGCAGGCCATGAGGATTTCTGAGGTGTTGCTGTCAGTTAACCAAAACGCCTTATGGGTAAATACAGTACTTTTGCCTGACCCCTATATCAGTTTTTTAAAAGATAACTATTATTCATGAACTGCTTTTGCCTGGGCGATGAAATCAATGTATTTTGTAGGGTGTTGTTTATGCATGGCCCCTAACCTAGAGCAAATGGTACTAAAACACAAATTGTTAGCAAAAAATTGTTGTACAAAAGCATACAGGGCAACAAGATGGTTTTGGGGGTAGAGTTGAGCCAACATTCTGGCTTTGAATTCCCCACACACATAGTAGTTGTCTGTATGGAGCCTGCACATTCTTTCTATATCTTCATAGGTTTTCCTCATGGTACTCCAGTTTTCCTTCATCATCTCCAAAGCTATGTGTCTTCATTTAATTAATGATTGCAGACCAGTCCCTGTGTGAGTCTGAGTATGAGTATGTGAGGAAATGAGCCCTTTGATGATCTGGCACCATGTCCAGAGTTGTTTTCCTGCCATGTGCTCAATGCTGCTGTGATAGACTCTGTTTTACCTTGATGCAGGATTGGATTAAGTGAGGCATTATCAAACCAGAAAAACAAAGTAACAAACCAAACAAAAAAAATAAATGTCCCTGTTGATCAGATGGGTTGGGTGTCTCCCATTCACTTCCCAGATCACTGCCCAGCCTTTTGGCACTTCCTGACTGTCAAGCCGACTCTCAACTCCAAGCCCCATCAGTCTGTTATTCCAACCCTGAGCTTAGTTGGTATGACGTACTCTGTGGCAGGCTACTTCTATAAGCCCTATAGCTACAGTACATCTTTTGTACCTGTTTAATTATGAATGGAGGCATCTGGAAAGCATTGTCACATTGGATGAAATTAACAGTGACTGTTCATTCCACTGTTTGCTTAATGAAAGTGCATTGCCTCATACATGACCTGGCTGAGCTGCACAGAGCCCATTTATATACAGTACATACAGGTATATTAGATCATACTACGCAGAATGCTAGAATTCTTTTCGCAATACTTTAATCCTCAAGGTTCACCGCTGAGTGAATGTTCTCATAAAGCACTTTGAGGAAGAGATCACTACATAAAGGTCTATTTAAAAAAGAGGTTAGTGTGCGTGTGCATCATCAAGGCCGCTTTAAATGTTGGCTTAAGTAAATGCAGAGTAGAATAAGCAAGGGATTCCATGAGAAGAGCTGCTGATCATCAGACTGACTGTTCCCAAGGTCTGCAGCCGAAAAAGCATTTTACCGACTCCACTCTGACCGCTATGCAGGTACAAGCAGAGTGAGATTAGCATCCATGCTCCATTAGATTCTTGTTTGAGTTAGTTGATTAAAGTCAGACCATTTCTTTTTTTGTATCTTGAGGCGCCTGACTTTCCTTTACAACAATGTTTACAGCAGCAGTAATTTGTGCCTATTCCTCCTGACACACTGCTGCTAACACTACCAGAGGAAACATGCTGCGTAGCCTGCAGGTTGTTAATGAAAACTTCAGACTGTGTATATTTTTTTTTTTTGCACTTTGTTTATTTTACTATGCACTCAATAGCTTTTAATAGTAAATTGACAGGTGTGCTTTATGGGCGTCTTTCTTGCTCTTTGTGTTACCTTTAGGGCTTAAGTTCATGTTAATTCCTCAGTGTGCACACTCTTTTGTAGGTTCAGAGCTAGGAACATTTTTGATTTATTATCTCAAACACAAGTGTTTTGCATTTTTTCAGGTATATCACATTTTTGACAACTGTAGCTACATTATTTCAAACTATTTAGATGGATGTCAGTGGGCTGCTGGAGTCCTCCTTTAAGTATATGCATTAACAAAACGAAAGGGATGTCCGTATATCTCCACAAGATGTATTTGGTGTTACAAGCCCACAATCTGCTTTTTCAACTTTTTGAAGTCTCAGGTTTGGAATGTCTTTTATAACACTAGTTTTAAATGGCATGGTGGCACAGTGGTTTGCAATGCTACCTTGAAGCTGCAGGAGACTGGGTCCCAATCCTTGCCTGGACCATATCAATGTGTAGTTTTCTTTTTCGGCTTGTGCCTGCTTGGGATATTATGTATTTGTCATCTGGAGGTGTATAGCATGCCAGTTCTTCATCGCTAATATTCATAGCACTTGAGTCAGGGAAATTTTTTATCCTTGGGTTGCAAGGCCACCCAACATCTTCCCATATCGATAACTGTGTCAGTGTAATTGATGTATGTTCTTATATATATTGTGTGTATTTAACACATGGCATTGTATTCATTATCTGTTGTTGAGATAGTACTGTTGTCACTGATCTGTGGCAGACATGCAAGTAAGAATCTAATTGTGCCGTTAACATACGACAGTAAGCTTGAATTTGTGAGTTAATGTGTCTTTAGAGGGAGACAACGTGTCTAAGATTGGTTTCAGATTTGGAACCAGTGTTGTTGGGATAGGCTCCAGCACTCAGAGAGCATACAAGTGAGTTATGTGGCTTAGTCTAATGGATGGGTGGATTCCCTAGTCCCAATGAAGTTGTGTCCAAATCAGGTTATTGCATTTATTCCCATTACTCTCCCAACAGTTGTAATGAAGCTACTCTGGATGCTGCTTTGGCTTTTATCATTCATTGTAACCATCTTTAATCAAAGACTCACAATGGAACTCCATAGTTGATGTGACAGTAAGTTTATTGTTAGTTTTAATTTTGATACTGCACAAAATCAGCTAATTTTGAATTTATCAATCCTTGTATACAATACGCTATCATGGCTGTCTGTTTGTCTGTCCAGGATTTAAAATCACCTGTAGCTCACAAACCGTTTGACATATTGACTTGAAATTTGGTAGAAATATACTACGTGACGTCTACTATCCGCTTTTTAGGTGATGATTGACCTCCAAGGGTATTCCTCTTTTTTTATTTTTATTTTATTTTATTCTAGAAGCAACTTTCGGGAGTGGCCATCAGGGTCGCCGTGCAGCTTATGTGTACGGGTGCTGTTCTCATCCCTACCACCTTCGCCGTCACTTCCCCAACCTATTGATATCTTAAATCATTCTTGAGACAGATTGAAGACTTAAGCGTCAGTTTAAGTGAAAAATTAAAGAAATGTGTAAGCTGTTTCTTACATAAAAATCAAGATTTCTCAAAACCTGAACTTGACGTGAAAATTGGCTTAAAGTTATGGAAAGTGTCCTCTACAGACTTGGTGTTGGCATTTTAGCAACTTCAGGCAGCAGGACAATGAAGTGAACAAAAAATCTTGTTTCATCGTGCATTTCAATGGCACATTCTGATACCCTTTCATTCATTTTCTAACCAATAAAATTTTCTAAAACCAATAATGAAACAGGGATTTCTGCATGATGGTCTGTGTAAAGTAGACTACTGAAATAAGCTGGGGCTATGTGTTGTTATAGTAGGATTTTCCAGCTACATGTATTACTATTCCAAACATTTGTACTGACTGCTGAGGATCTGTTTTGCTGACAGGTGTGTCTATCGGGCGTGTTAAAAAAGAAAATACAGTATACAACACATTCAAGCTGAAATAGCAGTAAGCTAATATGTAATTGAAATTGTACAGAGTATTTCCCCATCTGTTTTTTGGATAGGCAATGTGCAATTGAGAGTTGCTTTGGACAGGACGGATTATAGTATTGATAATACATCCATCCTTTAAACCTGCTTATCTATGGCATGGAGAAACTGGAACCAATCCCAGAAAGTATATTGTGCAGGCTTGAGCAACCTCTGAACAGGATACCTGCCAGTCGCAGGGTGAACACACCTTTACACATCAGGGCAAGATTTAGCTTCACCAGTTCACCTAACCAGCATGCCTTTAGCCTATGGGAAGAAATTGAAGTAAATCCACGGGGACTCACAGGCAAACATCATGCAGAGAGCAACTAGGGTGCGACCCCTAGAATCTTTACTACGAGACAGCAATGCTACAGTTGTGTCACTGTGTGCCCAATTAATTGATTAATATATTTTTATTATGTGTGGCTTGAAAAATTACCCTTTATTTGAGATTTATTTTAGTAATATAATGCATCTGTTGCGACCCTAGGACCCCCTGGCCACCCCTTAAACTCCATGTTCTCCCATGGTTTGAAACTAAAGATGTCACTCAGGAACATGGCCAATTTTATACAGTTATTAGATCATGAATATTCTAAAGGTATTTGTTAAGCCATTCATGGTTATTGGCAGGAGGTGATGGAGAGTAGCTAAAAGTGTGTCCATGAGCGCATAGTTTTAATTTTATTTGAGATTTGTAACAGAACTTAGTGTAGCATTTGGTGTATATTTTTGCCATTCTTGTGTAAGCACAATTTTAGTAAGGAATCTAAGCAAGATTTTATTCATGAGGCCGCAGGCTCTGTTCTACCAGCATTGAACACAGGACAACAACAACAACAACATTTATTTACCTGTATATAGCACATTTTCATACAAACAATAGCTCAAAGTGCTTTACATAATGAAGAAAAGAAAAATAAAAGACAAGTAAGAAATTAAAATAAAACAACATTAATTAACATAGAATAAGTAAGGTCCAATGGCCAGGAGGGACAGAAAAAACAAACAAAAAAAAAACTCCAGACGGCTGGAAAAAAAAAAAAAATCTGTAGGGATTCCAGACCATGAGACTGCCCAGTCCCCTCTGGGTATTCTACCTAACATAAATGAAACAGTCCTCTTTGGATTTAGGGTTCTCACGGAAAGACTTGATGATGATGGTCACGTAGACTTCTGCCTTTTAATCCATCTGTCATTGTTGGAGCATCATGAAGCTTTGAGTAGGTGGAGGTGGCGCAGGCCACCACCACAAAGAAACCGGAAAAAGAAATAGAAGAGAGAGTAGGGGTCAGTACCGATTTTAGAGCTACCATGAATAGTTATTATGAAGAACTGAACATACAGAGTATCAGGATTAAGTTAAATTAAGTTAAATTGAAGTTATAAAAAGGCCATGTTAAAGTAATGTGTTTTCAGCAGTGTTTTAAAGTGCTCTACTGTATTAGCCTGGCGAATTCCTGTTGGCAGACTATTCCAGATTTTAGGTGCATAACAGCAGAAGGTCACCTCACCACTTCTTTTAAGTTTAGCTTTTGGAATTCTAAGGAGACACTCATTTGAAGATCTGAGGTTACGATTTGGAATATAACGTGTCAGGCATTCCGATATATAAGATGGGGCGAGATTATTTAAGGCCTTTATAAACCATAAGCAGAATTTTAAAGTCAATCCTGAATGACACAGGTAACCTGTGTAGTGACATTAAAACTGGAGAAATGTGCTCGGATTTTCTTTTCCTAGTTAGGATTCTAGCAGCTGCATTCTGCACTCGTTGCAAATGATTTATATCTTTTTTGGGTAGTCTTGAGAGGAGTGCGTTACAGTAATCTAGTCGACTGAAAACAAATGCGTGAACTAATTTCTCAGCATCTTTCAGTGATATAAGAGGTCTAACTTTACTTATGTTTCTTAGGTGAAAAAATGCTGCCCTAGTGATCTGATTAATATGCGATTTAAAATTCACATTACAGTCAACAATTACCCTTAAGCTTTTTACCTCCGTCTTGACTTTTAATTCTAATGTATCCAGTTTATTTCTAATAGCCTAATTGTATCCATTATTGCCAATCACTAAGATTTCAGTTTTCTCTTTATTTAACTTGAGAAAGTTACTATTCATCCATTCTGAGATACCAGTCAGACATTGTGTTAGTGAATCAAGAGAATCGGGGTCATCAGGTGCTATTGATAAGTACAGCTGTGTGTCATCAGCATAGCTGTGGTAGCTCACGTTGTGCCCTGAGATAATCTGACCTAATGGAAGCATGTAGATTGAGAATAAGAGCGGACCCAGGATAGAGCCTTGTGGAACACCATATCGGATATCATGTACCAGGACAAGCATCAACCCTGGTAGAGACATCAGACCATCACATGACACACTCATACACATTGCACCAATTAGGGTCAATAAGTAGGGTTAGAGAAGTGTTTGGAATATGGAGAACCACTGTGGGAATTGAACTTGACATTGTGAAACTGCTAATAAGAGAATAGTCACATTAGTGAGACAGAATAGAGAGGGACATCGTCAGAAATCCAGGCCACAAATGATACTCTTAAATTTATTTAAATTAATTTATTAAACGACTTTTTGCAGTACAATTTTCTGAGATCCCAGATATTTAAAATATCACAATATATCCATCCATCCATTTTCCAACCCGCTGAATCTGAACACAGGGTCACGGGGGGTCTGCTGGAGCCAATCCCAGCAAACACAGGGCACAAGGCAGGAACCAATCCTGGGCAATGTGCCAACCACCACAGTCACAATATATCTTTTAAAAAAAATATTGATTTTCAGGTGTCATTATGTCTAAACAATTATTAAGGGGTCTCGGAACCCTCCTTGTCTACCACATTTCACACCTTACACATAACCTTCAATTCAATTAATTGTGTTCTAAGGGGATGAATGAACTTTAATTGAAGAAAAACAATTTGGAAGCATATAAGAGTGGTGTGCATGTTCATTATAAAATAAAACGGCAAAACATAAAGAACACTCTTTACTCTTCTTATTAAATGGTCATGCTTTTAACCACTCCTCAGAAGTGAACAGTATATCCACCTGAGCTGTCCAAAGCTCCTCCATAGTTATTGGCTCACTGAGAAATGAAGTCCCACTCTGGCCTTCTGTAATCTTGAGTCGATCACTTCTAATGGGAATGGATCTCTGTTTTTAGTGAGTATCAAGATAAAGAGTAGAAAAGAACATGGTGACATAGTACGTTTGACAGCTAAGATGAAGCCATTCAGCTCATGAAGCTTGTTTGGTTAGATGATAGCTATGTTGTCCCAATATCTGATCCAGGTATTTTTTAAAAGTTGTTAATAGTTTCTGCTTCAGCTTTTTGAATTGCACAACTCCCCTTGCTCTGTAAAGAAGTTCTTCCTGACTTCAGTCTTAATTACACTTCCCAGTAACTTCTACTGGAGCACTCAAATCTCTGTTAGTTGAATACATTCTGCTGGATTCACATTTTCAATGCCTTTGAGAATTTTTATGACCTAAATCAGGTTTCCATGTCATCTCCTCAGTTTGAGACTAAGGAAGATTAACTCCTTGAGCCTTTCAGAGTAGGACATGCTTCTTCATCAAGGGATGCACTTGATTCTAGCCTCTAAATAGCTTCAAGTACTGCCATGTGTTTTTTTTTTTTTTTGTGGTGTCAGAACTGTATACAGTTCTCCAGATGCAGTCTGCGCACAGCATTCCTCGATTTACTCGTTATTCAACTCTTCTTACAGTATAAACCTTTTATTTGCACTTCAGATCACTTCAACACATTACATAGAAAATGACAATGTTGTGTTAACATAAACGTCTAAATTCTTGTTTAGATTTTTTTTTTTTCCTGTAGGACAGTGTCTGTCATTTTATATTTATAATTAACATTCATTTTGCCCATGTGCAGCACTTTGCACTTTCTTTCACCCAATTCTGAACATTGTACAGGTCATTTTGAATTATTACTTGCTTCCTCAGTATATACTATCTCTTCAGTTTTAGCATCATATGCAACTTTTGCAAATCTACTAACTGTATTATAATTTTTGTAAGTAATATAAATTTGAAAAACAAAAGTCCAAAGACAGACCCTGGGGGAGTCCACTGATAACTTCATCCAATGTGGACCATTCTTCTCTTATCTGTGAACTCTGTATTCTGCTATTTAGCCAACTTAATATCCTGCCTTGCGCACTGTGTTGGCTGGGATTGGCTCCATCAGACCCCCGTTACCCTGTAGGTGGGATGTAGCGGGTTGGATAATGGATTGATGGATATCCAGTTTTGTACTTCTGATGCCTACAGCTCCTAGTTTTAAAATTAATCTTTGGCGTTTGACTGAGTCAAAGACATTTTAAAAGTCTAAGTAAATTGTGTCATAGGCTTTGCTTTTTGTCAGCTGCTCAAAATTTTAATAGGTTTGTTTGTCGGGATTTTCCTCTCATAAACCCATGCTGGGTGTTTTTTAGTAATCTATTTTCATCCACATACTTCTGTAATTTATTATAGTTTCCATAGTCTTACATGGCAAAGAAGTAGAACTTTACTGGTCTGTAATTACCAGGATCCATTTTGTTTCCCTTCTTGGAGGTTAGAGTCACATTTATAGTTTTCCCATCATCAGGTACTTCTCCCATCTGAAGTGCCTGTTAAAATATGCTCAATAAAGGTTTATAAATAACATCTTTCATTTCTTTCAGTATAACAGGTAAAATCCAATCAGGCCTGGGGGTGTTATGAGTCTTTAACATCTCAAGACCCTGAAGCACATATGACTTTTTTCTATTTTAAAATCTATAAACTCAGCATTCTTTTTACTTATGCCTATGGCATACTATTTTCTTCATGTTTCAAATACTTTGGTTAGGATGTTTATATAGTTAAATTCTTATTCATTTGTCATTTTCAGCGATTTTGTTTTGTGTATCACTAAGGTTTCTTAAGTTCTCTTTTTATATAGCAAATGTATCTAAGAAAACAATAAATACAAAATGAAAAGAACAAAAATAATTAAATAAGAAATTTACTGCATACTGTGCCACTGTAAGCTGATAAAATAAGTCGTTATAAGCCACCGATCTGAGCGTATTCTCTCATAGTTTATGAGAAAGTTTTCCATAAGTGATTGATATAAAAATGTTTTAGCACAAATACATGTATTTGGGATGTTGTAAGCATACAACTGGATGACGTCACATGTGGATTCATGTGACAGGAGTAACACGACTTTCATGGGTGTTTTGAAATTGTTTGCTGTTATTTAATGTGGGCTACTATTGACTTATGTTGTATTAGTAACTTTCTTATCTCTGTTCTGTGTAAAAAAAAATATAAAATTTAAAGGTTTTCTTAACTATCACTGCAAACTACATGGGGTAAATGCCATCTAAAAAATAAATGTAATTTTTGGATGGAGTATTCCCTTAATTTACTTGTTTTTTTTTTTTTTTGTTCTTTTATTCTACATTCAAACAAATGACAGTAGTGTCAGATTGACATTTTTAAAAATTGTACAAATGTTTGTATTTTGCCATCACTTTAAATTCCTTAACTCTCTTTTTAGATCTCCTATTAATTTACCTTTTTACTGTGGACTTTGCTCCCTCAATTGTAACCTAATATGATGACAATTAACAAGGAGCAAAATAGACACAGAGCAAACATTACTAATACTGAAAAGCAGCAGTTACTAGTGTGGTCATTAAACAACCAGGACACCTAAGTGGAATGATATGATGATGATGAAAATGTTTAAATAAAACATAAAAGCACAGAATTAAATCCAGTATAAATACAATAGTGCTTGCTAAATATCAATTAAAAGTTCATAAACCTAGCTGATGTTTTTGCACAGGAACAGGGAAATAACAGCTTAATTTTGGAAATCTAGTATTGGTTGAAGCAAAAGCCCTCAGCCAAATGGGGCCCTAGGCCTGTGCAAGGATGACTTGCTCATTTTCCTCTACACCTAAAACACCACAGATTACACTGGTCTCACTTTTTCATTCTCCATTTTCTTATTCCTTCACTCTGTTGACCTCTTGACTCTTCATCTGGGAAAATGTGGACTTTAAACCCAATATTGTGCTTATTTATGGGCCAAATTGTGTCACCATTTCCCGAATTAGAGGTGACCCTCTAAATCTACATAACCACACTGTTTGAGTGCCGTCTGAGGTCTTTGTGCCCCTGGTCCTGAGAGGCCTGTGAATGGTCAGTCAGGATTGCCTATCTTCTGTATAATTAGGCAGGGTGACCCTGTTTTTCTTGCTCTGGGATCCTGCTCCTACCACTGCGTGGCCCAGAGATGTTTTCTGTCCCTTGGGTAGTAAACCAAAGCCTTTCTTTCTGAATATATTTCATGTACATGGGCTTATAGGCACTTGGTGGCATCTGTCTGTCCATTGTGTCATAAAGAAACACAGTAATGGAATGGATTGAAGCATGAGAAGGCATTTAGTGAAAAAGTGGAGAAGAGATCATGGAAACTTGTTTGGTAGCCAAGTAACCAAGTTGTCCCAGTATGACATCCAATCAATACACTGAGTATAACCTTCTCATTGTTATTTTTGTTACTCCTTGTTTTGTTGTTCTCTATGAAAGGTGCTAAAAAATTAAGACTGATTGATTGATTGTTTTGACAGAAAATTGAAGTACCGTATATGCTCACATATAAGTCAGGTCTTGAAACCCGAAAAATCGATCATGAAACAAGACCCCGACATAAATGCTGTTGAAAATTCCGACACTTATTTTTGATTTTTATTTTTTTACATCTTCTTGCCTCCTCCAATCTCGCATCAGTTTCTCAGACACATTGAATTTTGTTGCAGCAGCGCAGTTACCAATTTTTTTCGCCACTTCAACGATATTTAATTTAAAACCGGTTTAATATTTTCTTCTGATCGAATGCTCCATCGTTCATAAGGGATGCTTTACTATAAAGGTGTATGAGGGTGTGAGATACAAAAAACACAAATCGGTGCAAACGCTGCTTCGGAATCGTTTGGGTATTACTGTGTGGTCACATAGGTACAATAGTGAGAGAGAGAGGTTAGCAGCATGTGCTGATACAGCGCATTGCCTCACCCAAATAGAAAAAAAAAAAGGTTATGTGCTCCGTTGTTACTCTGTCAGGTGGGCGTTAGCATATCATAATACCTTGTACCAATGGCGTGAGTTTTTCGCATTCGACTTATACGACTGATATTATAAAATACCAGAAATTATACGTTAAAATCAAGTCCCAGCGTATTCGTGGGAGAACTTATCCGCGAGTATATACGGTATTAACAGTGGCAAAGAATAGCTGCCAAGAGGTTTTCATCATGTTTTTTCAGTGTGGATTTCCTGTAAATCTTTCAAACAAGGCATACATAGCTGAAGTTGAATGATGATAATTACTCTTCTTGAAACGTCATCTCTGAGAGTAAGCAGTCAAGCAGTGCTTATAGGAAGGGCCTGCTTTCTGATAGCTTCATTGTCAATAAAAATTACTAAGAGCACATCTGCTGCCCATGCAGCCACTATTGTTTGCAGAGCATAGTGGCATGTCCACTTCTGACTGAAGATCTTCACAGCCTACCCTATGCACACTTCCTCAGTTGAAGTTGCCTTCTCATGCCACCATGTATTCCCTGTGTGCGACTGGCATCTTATGTACAGTTGGTTCCTGCTTGGTGTATGATGTACCAGGATAGATGGGCCTTGAATTGTATGGAGAGGATTGTTGAAAGGAGATTCCTCTGGTATATGTAGACCAAGTTCAATGAAGGAGTTAGCTAATCTTTGAGCAAAATGTAATTTAAGTGTAGTGGGAGGCACTAGGAACGTCTTGTGTCTCCAGCAAGGTGATCATCTTCCTCTCCTGTCGGAGGAACTGTGTAAACTCCGCATTTCAGTGGTGGCACTCTCCGAGGTGCACAGACTGGGGACTGGCCAGATCTCTGCAGATACACCTTTTATTGGTCTGGTCGGTCTGATGGCTGTCATACTCAGGGAGTAGCTGTTGCTGTAGCAGATTGGCTTTTTCCGTTGGTGTCTGATGTCACTCCTTTCAACCAGCATATTATGGGACTCAGATTACGGCACTCCCTGGGTGCCTTGTCTGTTGTCTCAGTGTATGCTCCGACCTCTGTGAGTGATATCTCTGTGAGGGAGGCATTTTATTCGCAGCTTTGCTCGGTGGTTGATGAGTGCCCACAAGGTAACACTCCTCTGGTCATGGGCGACTTCAATGCAGCTACTGGGACTGACAGGGCTGGCTATGAGGATTGTCTCAGTCCCCATGGGTCTGGTGACCGTGGTGAAAGTGGCTCCATGTTTCTTGACTTTGCAAAAGGACAGGGGCTGCGAATCGCTGGATTCTGGTTCCAGCGCCCTGAACCGCATCGTTGGACTTGGTACTCCAATACTGGTGGTGCGGTGAAGGAGATCGATCACATCCTCTTGGGCAGAGGCTGGAGGCTCTTGCAAAACTGCAGGGTTTACAGAAATGCCCAGTTTGTGAGTTCTGACCATAGACTTGTTGTTGCTACTCTTAGGATCCAGCTTAGGTCCAGTAGGTTACCACCTGCTAGGAAAATGAGCCTGAACTTGGACAGACTCCAAGACAAGGCTGTTTCTAATGAGTTTGCATGAAGTTTGCGTGAGGAACTTTCATATTTGGGTACGACTGCTGATCCTAATGTGATGTGGGAGATGACCTGTGACAAGACCCTGAAGGTTGCTGAGGGTTGTGTTGGTGTTACCGGTGTTCCCAGAAGGAGGTGTTTCATTTCGCAGGGCACCCTGGATATCATCGAAAGGAGTCACAGTGCATGGCTCAATGGCAACTCTGGTCTGTACCGGGAACTGAGAAGGACGGCTGTGAGGGCTAAGAGAGCAGATAAAGAGGCGTTTGTTAGAGGAATCTGTGAGCAAGTGACACACCATCTGTGGTCTAACGACCCACGTCCTGCTTACAGAGGAATCAAACCATTATGCACATCCGAATCTGTTCCTCAGAGAGTCGCAGTCAGGGCAGCTGATGGAACAGTCCTTACGGACAACACTGCAGTTGTGACCCGCTGGGCTGGCTACTTTGAGCAGTTGTTCAAAGCTGATCCTCCGGCTAGGACGTTGGATATCTCTGGAAATTTAAGTGTTTATTTAACAATCTCAGGTAGTATGGTATAGATTGCAGTAGTGAAAAAATGATAGTTGGGTACAGTGTCCATCATATAGAAGTCTGTCGCACCTGATGCACATCATCTCAAAACAGACCTTTATAATGTGGGGGGTAAATGTAGTCCATTATGAAACCCAGACTCAAATTTCAAGCTCAAGCTAGATCTCAGGTGTGGTAAGGAGGCATGGTCATCTGCTGTATCACTGTGCAGGAGGCTATCGGGGGTTTTGCTTTTCCTAATTGCCCCATCTCAAGCATATATCAATGAAGCACATGCATAAATTGGAATTTAGTTAATGATGGGGATTTAGTTTCTGGGAGCACTTTCTCACACTGCTCACTTTGGAGCGATTACGTCCACCATATTTTAGAAGTGCAATTAAAACTCTTATCTTGTTGTCTTGTCATGTTGTACTGTGCATGCAAGCAAGGCTGCCCTCTAGTGGTAAATACCGTCCTTTGTTGCTTTGAACAAACCATGTATACCAAAAATAAAAAAAAAATAGCCACACCATTATACCTTAAAAAATAAATTTTGGGCACGCATTTAATAGAGTTTAGGAAAAGGCCCCTGGTATGAACTAACCCTGGGCATGGTGCCAGTCCATCATAGGGCACCCTCTCACCGGTGCAATCCGAGCAGCACAGTGCATTGTGCATTCCTGCATAGTATTGCAGGAAGAAATTAATAATCATGATCATGTAACATTTATGCAAACAGTGAAACAAAGAGGATGCCATGTACCAATGTCAAAAGAAATAGACAAGCAAACTGTGTTGCAGAAACTCAAGGTGTAGTGAGGTGTAGTAGATCTGATTCTGTCTCAACATCTACTGTATTATCCTGTACCAAACACCAGAAATCCCTCCATTGGATATCAAGCATACTCAAGTCAGGTCTGTGAAGAGCCAGAACTTCCATCTCAGAAGCACTGGACTCAAGGCACAACCAACACTGGATGTAAAACCAGTCTGTCACATGTGTGGCATTAGT
Source organism: Polypterus senegalus (assembly GCF_016835505.1). NCBI lineage: Eukaryota > Metazoa > Chordata > Cladistia > Polypteriformes > Polypteridae > Polypterus > Polypterus senegalus. Next base: position 50,270,842 of record NC_053158.1, read on the forward strand.
ATCTTATTTACGTGTTTTTTGTCAGTGTGAGGATTTTGACACACGAGGAATCAATTTCCAAAGTTATTTTTATGAGTAATCTTGAACTTTAAAAAGTTTAGTTTATCTTTGTTTATATGACACCTGATTACTTGGTCATGTTCCTGCGATTGTTCTACTAATATGGCACCAGTTACACACTGCCTTTATCCCTTCGTTGGATAAATATTCTTAGAGTGAGTTAGCATCCAAACAAGTAGGCCCTAATCAGGCCCGCACCTAGGAAATTCTGGGCCCCAGGCAGCTGACAGAGTTCGGGCCCCTTTCAGATATGTGCGTATATTTTAAAACGCCACTTAAAGGGCAGGCCCCTATCTAGCTCGGGCCCCTGACAATTGTCATGGTTGTCCCCCCCTCAGTGTGGGCCTGCACTAATGATATAATTTGTGTTCTGGTTGCAATATATTTTGTGCATTTGACTTTCAATTTCATCTTGTCCCTTTGGTTTCTTAATTTTGTTTGGCCTTCATGGTACAGTATTCTGATTCTTGCATATTTCTACTTTAATCATCTCCTGGGGCCTCATGTATAAACGGTGCGTACGCACAGAAATGTTGCGTAAGAACTTTTCCACCTTCAAATCGCGATGTATAAAACCTACACTTGGCGTAAAGCCACGCACTTTTCCATGGTACCTCATACCTTGTCGTATGCAAGTTCTCCGCTTGGTTTTGCAGACTGGCGGCACCCAGCGTCAAAGCAGTGCTACTGTTCCTGTGTGGTTACACCTTATTTTCATGGCGCGGCTTTATAAATACACAGAAACTAACCGCATATTGTTTATTATTGTAACGCATCTGATTGTAATTAACTTGTAACAATATAATGGTCCAGGGAATAGCCATAGTATTCCAAATACCATAACTGCTTTAGCGTTGTTACTCTCACTTCTTCTTCTTCTTTTTCTTATTCTTTCAGCTCCTCCCGTTAGGAGTTGCCACAGCGGATCATCTTTTTCCATATTACTCTCACTGCACCACTCAGAGTATTTATATCACTGTATCTGAGTGTGAATCACAGCAGCAGCTGATCGGAAAGAGAATTATCGGTATACAGCTTCAAGGACACGCTGTCTCAGCCACTGCAAAACGTTTTAAAGCCTTTCCTGTATGGACCTCGTGGTTCAGAAGCAGTTTCATCCCAAGAACTTTAAATGCACTCAATCAATTGCACCTTGTAGAACTGTTTGTACTTATAAGTACAATCACCTCACTGTAAACTTGCACTATAGTTATAATATCTCACAACCTGAGCCACTTTATAAAGCGCGTATTTACATATGATGACGATATCATTTTTAAGGTGAAATGCAGAAAAATATGTTTTTTAAATTATACAGATAAAACTTTAACTTCATTTAAATAATCTATATTCTTCACTGGGAGTGTCGTGAAGGATAGAATAATTAAACATGTACTACGAAGATATTTCAATGTTCCTTAAACGTTTTGAAGAATCGGCGCTAAGCTTACAGATGGCTTAACGTCTATTACAGAGCTGATTGTGTGGCGATCGGTTACATGGGGAAAGAAAAGCAAGGACTGCAGTGGAGGCCACGCCAATATATATTGAATATAAAACAGAAAGAGAAAATAACAACACAGCTAAAAACGCAGCTACAAATTTTGGGAAAAGTTAAATGCTTGTGTCATGAGCATGAGGCGGCTATGCAGTGTCTGCAACGGACGTGGCCATCCACCGTGCATAAGCTACCTTACTGACATTGGCGGGCGAAGGAGCCACCGATTCTTCCTCTGCCCAGTGCCACCACAAGCCTAGAGCAGCCCCTGATTGTACTGCTGCAATAAATTATTTCATCGAAGTGAAAAACATGTTTAATAATGTGCTTTAACTCCTATCATCATGAAAATGACATCACGTATACATCTCAGTATTTTAGTTATTCAGAGAGCTGTAATATCACGAATGTAATGGATTCTGTGTCCAGTTGGAGGAAGAGAGCCGGTTTAAGAAGCAAGTAGTGATTCACACACATAGGCACATAGAAGATCAAATACAAAACAAAGCATTTAATGTGCTATACTTTAATTACGATGTGATTTGAGAGACTGGTTAATTAAACGATTTTAAGATGAAGTTTATGATGTTCTACTTTAATGACAAAATAAACTACGTGATTAAAGTGGAAATGTCGAGATTGAAGTTGACATTTCGTGCTTTTTCCCCACTGTGTACCTTTTTTTCTCTGTACCCTAATAAGCTTTCATATGACACTCAGACAGTGGGCTACAACTCGCCTTTTCATGGTGACTTTGATATGTGACTTCTTTTTTATTTCCAGCACTGTGCGATTTTGTGAACGTGAGCTTTCAAGTTTCTCCAACATGCTATGTCACTCGATCAACTTCCTTTTGTTGATTATACCACGGTTTATTTGAACAAATAGTATGTTTTTCATTTGCCTCCACTTGGTATTCGCTGAAATTCTTATATTTTCCCCCGTGCTTTTCCCATTGTCTTTTCACAGAAGGCTGAGCTTAAGGGCGATTTATATTGATTTGCATATTCAAAGAGGCGTAATTCTGGGAGGAGTTGGGGCGTTACATAAAGCGCGTGCACGAGCGTTAGTTTTCACGCTGATCGGGATTTATGTAGCGGAAGAACGTGGAAGTTGGAGTACGCACAGATTCCTGCATTTGGATTTTTCTGTGAGTAAGCACATTTCGGCTTTTGTGCTTACGCCATGTTATAGTGCGAGTTCTACGCACGGCGTTATACATGAGGCCCCTGGTCTTTGTTTTCTGCTCAGGGTCATTGTCATGTTGGAAAACAAACAATCGGGCCAATCTGAAGTCCAGAGTGCTCTGGAGTAGGTTTTCATGAAGGATATCTCTGTACAGTACTTTGCTTCATTTAGCTTTCTGTTAACCCTATCTAGTCTCCAACTCTCTGCCACTGAACAACTTCTCCACAGCGTGGTACTGCCACTGTCATGTTTAACTGTTGGAATGAAATTATACAGGTGATGAGTGCTGCCCAGTTTCCTTCAGGGATGACACAAATCTTGTTTTCTGCAGAACAGAGAATCTTGTTTTACACAGTCTGAGTGTCCTTCAGGTGCCTTTTTGCACACTCCAAGTGGGCCACTCTGTCATATAGCCCAGATGGGTGGAGTATTTCAATGATGGTTGCTCTTCTGCAATTTTATTCTATTTCCAAACAGACTCTCTGGAGCTCAGCTACAGTGACCATTAGGTTCATGGTTATCTCTCTTACAATCCCTCAGATTGGTTGGGTGGCCAGCTCAAGGAGTAGTTGTGGTTGCCCCAAACATTTAATTATGAAGGCAACTGTTCTCTTGGGAAACATTAATGCTACAAGAATTTTTAGTGGCCCATCCCAAATCTGTGCCTTGACATAATCCTATCTCTAAGCTTTGTATGCAGTTCATAGCTTGCTTTTTGCTCTGATACAAATTGTAAACTGAGGCAACTTCTATAGACAGGTGTATGCCTTTCCTAATAATGTGCAATCAATTAAACTAACAACATTTAGACTTCAAACAAGGTGTAGAAACATCTTGGGTGATGATTAATAGAATGAGATGCAAAATTTCAAATGTCATAGCAAAGTGCCTGAATGCTTCTGTCAATGTGATAAATTTGCGATAATTTTTAGAATTCTGTTTTCACTTTGTCATTTTAGGATATTGAGTGTTTGATGTCTGATGAAATTTTTATTTACATGATTTTAGCATAAGCCTGCAATTTAGCAAAATGTGATAAAAGTGAAGGAGTCGGAATACTTCCTGAAGGCACTGTACATGTACATAACGGAAGGGCACATACTCACACTCACATTGGGTAATTGCAGAGATGCCAGTTAGCCTAAGTCCAGGTTTATTCTTCACACAACACGAGGCATGCTCCTGCTACGCTAATGTTGTACTGTTTATACTTGTGCGTGTACTTTATGTAAATCTGGAGGAATCCAGCAAGTGGCAGTGCAAGATGATATCATGGTGAGAACAGGTTCGGCTTCGCTGTGTTGTGAATTGCCTGGAACGCCCATTAAATTCCGATGACACCTTACCACAATATCTCTGAAAAGGATGTTTAATGGTTAAATCCATCAGTCCAGGGATGTGTCCATTCCTGTAAGTATTGGGCATGAAGCAGAAACAAGCCCTAGACGGGGCATCAGCCCATCGCAAGATGAATACAAGTATTCATATACACTAGCGTCATTTTCGTGTCACCAAATCTGCATATCTTTGGAAGGAAACTGGAGCACACTGAGGAAACCCAGCAGGAAAACATAGCAGCTTTCTGTCACATGTAGATAGTAACCAGAGACTCTGACGTCACATTCCGACTTTTAGCACACTGTGCCCACTGACTTTTTGCTGGTACTGCAACTCGCGTACGCCTCCCGTTAATTTCTGAGGACCTGCTCAGAGGATGTATTGAATGAATGCTGGGAACGCGTGTCAGCCATGATGCAGGCATGTATGCGTTCTGAGCGTGAAGTATAAATGAGCCCTTACACTTACACCTCTAAGACGTGTAAGGAACTGCACAAACATAAGTTGATATTTAACAAATAAACCATAATTTATAGAAACATTTTTACTTAAGCACAGAAAAAGTTTTGGTAAGGTTCCTGTTAATTCAAAAGAGTTGCTAAGGAAATTGTAACATAAAAACCATTAAAAATATGAGTACAGAAGGGGGCCCTGGTGCTCAAGTGGAATGCATTTGACAGAACAAATAAAATAAATTATGTGACAGGTCTAGTCTAATTTTACAGTAAATAAAGTTTAAATGGCACCTAGAAGCGCGTCTGGGTGTGATATTCTGGTTATCTGTCGTAATTTCTGTAAGGTTTTGACAGTGCTAACCTGCACTTTCATACCTCTAGGCCTAGCACCTGGTGATGGCACTTCAACAGGTCTGGTTACCCGTGGTTGTCCTGTACGTTATGCTCCTAACCCTTCAGTGCAACCCCTATGTTGACACTCCTCACCCTTGAGAACAGAAAACTGTAAGAAACTAGGCCAAATGAATGTTAAAATGTTGTATCTTATTTATTAAAACACTAAATCACACTATGGAGAAAGGTGATTGAGTAATTTATCGTCATACGCTGGTCAATCTCACTATACAATTAAAAATCTGACTCTGCATGCACTTCTGGCCACCAGTATACACATGAGACAATACAAGTAATATGCTAATGATCAATGGACAATTTTCCACAATAAATAAAATAGTGCAATGTAAGCACAAATGATGTGAACATCACATAAACATATAAATCAGATAGTGAGACAGAAAAATACCAGCAGTAATGACACACACACATCAACTTAAGGAAACCTGAATCAGGTGCTTTATTTCAAACCAAAAAAAAAACAATTCTAGATTTGGGCTAAACCTTCCTGTTGTTTAGGCCACAGGAAATGCTTGCTAAAATCCTTTTTACCATGAGAAACATCTTGACAAATCAGTCTCACCCTCTTTCATTCCTCACTCCAGAATGAGAACATCCTTCCCTGAACTGGCTTCCATTTGATTCCTGCTGCCGTCCGACTCCATCCACCTTCCTTCAACTTCCCTTTGCTTTCTGGCTCGCTGCTCTCAGTCTTGTCTCTGGACCTGCCTCAGCAGCCTTTACCTGTATAAGGACATTCTGCTTTTGGACAATTCTATAATTGTCTTCACTACTTCTCTTTTTACTTAACCTTATTATTTTTTGAACACTTCAAAAATAGTACATTTCTTGTGGTTAATGCCAAGGATCCGAGTTGAGTGCCAGCCTGGTTAAAGCCTGTGCAGATGTTGTATATTCTCTCCATGCCTGCATTACCTTTTCCAGCAAGTCCAATGGATGTGCAGTTTATGTTGACTGGCATGTCTGAATATGTTCCTTGGGACAGTGATTGCAACATGCAGCGGATTGTTTTATACTTTCTAGGGTTGGAAAAGGGGACAAAAAATAAAAACCGTAGCAGATAATGAAGGTCTACAAATGCTTTAACTGTCACATATGTCCGAGGCAGTAAATGAAATGCGCTGCCTTAACAGTCGACTGCTGTATGCTATCATTTATCAAAGCACAGATCAGGCTATGCAGGTTGATTTTAACAAGCAAGGCCCAAAAATAGAGCTTGCAAAGCGACGTGAAGTGATAAATCACGCCCCATGTGAATATTGTAGCCAAGCCATGGAATGCATAACATGCCCAATGTATGACGTAGATTCTCTTGGGCTTTATCAGTCTAAAGAAACACACTCCATGCATGCTGCCCATAGGCCCACTGAGACTCAAACAGAGGGGGGTTTGTCTGTGCAACACAAAAACTAACCTGTCCCAAGTAACAGTAGCATACTGTTATTACAACCAGGCTGATATCGAGAGGCATAAACATAAGAAAGATGATGTGGGTCCTCAAGAGCACAAGGCACGTGGAGAGTTTATAGTGCATGTCACACCATAAGCTGTGTCACATTGCAGTACTCGAGTAGCTGAAAGGGGCAAAATAGAGTATAGTGACAGTGAGAAGCAAACAGACCATGATTTCAAAGACTTCAAAGGCTAATTTCTGTTCTTATCTCTAGATTGCTGCATTTTCGCCCAGCAGTCCTTACCTATGCTCTGCTCTCCATGGGCCTCATCGTTCTGTGGTTCTCTTCTGCCAACCACTGAATCTTTATTTCAAATGGCTTCATTCTCAAAGAACTCCCATGATAATGAGCAACAGAAAATACAGGGCAGTACGGGTCATTACTGCTACCTCCTAGCTCCAGAAGCCTGGGCTCCAATCCTTACCTGTTCACTTGGTGTGTGTTTGTGTGTTCTGTAAGAGTTGGATTTTTTTTCCAATTTCTCAACATCCCAAAGGTGTATAGACTACACTCTAAAAAATAAAGGCCACAGAGTGGTTCTTCACAATGATGCTATAACCAATTTTGGTTGCCAGAAGAGCCATCTACATGAAGGTTCCAGGAAGAACCTCTATTTATTTAGATCCATAACAGGCCCCATACAGTAAATAACCATTAATGAATGGTAACAGATTTGTATAATGCCAATGAGTCATATCTTAAAAAGAACTCTTTCGGCATACGATAACACATTCTATATCCAGGCTTTCTTCATCTTTTAGCCTACCATACATGAAAGATGTTTGAAAGTTTTTTAAAGCACAAAGAATCAACTTGATATGCAAAGAACCCTCCCTGGAAGTAAATGATGCTTTGTCAAGCGGTGGCTCTATGAGGAACCATAGAATTCCATTAAAGAACCGTTTTTGTTAATAGTGTAAGTTGATTTTTGACTCCAAATTGGCCTGGTGTTAGTGACTGTGATAGCTCAGGATCATGTGTGGAGTTGGGATCCCACAACTAGATTCTCAACATGTCATATAATCAAGTTCAAGATTTTAGGTTCCGGCCATGACTAAAATACAGTGGGACAAAATTGCGTTACTCAAGACCAGAAAACCTGCAAAAAGGGAAACAAAAAATGTAAACCAAGAATGTGCTAAGTTTACAAAGTCCAACCAATATGTATGTAAAATGGTCAATTAAATACTACAGCTAAAAATAAATACCCCATAGATAACCCCAGGGCAGGCTGGGCATTGCAGTCCCATGAGACAGCCCTGCTGCGTTTCATGGGTGCTACCGCCCCTACTTAAGGAACTTCCCACCAGACCTGGAAGTGCTTCTAACATGCATTGCTGTAACACCAGAAGTACTCCCAGGTCTGGCAGAAAAGGCTATGATGCCTCATCTCAGGTAGTCAGAATTGGGAGGCCGGGGATGAAACTCACCAAGAAATCTTGGGAAGGTTTTTGTTAAAATAAATGATTGAATGCAGGACTTGTGTTGGTGGTGCTATGTTTAAAGGTTTGGGGGTTCAGTGGTGCCCCTTACAGGTCGCACTGCATATCTTCATTTATGTTTGTGTATTGTATGGGTGGTCCCCCAAGAGACAGAGCCACCTCCCCATCACCCCAAGAGACTGCCCCAACCTTATAAAGGCTGAGGAAAACCCACAGTTCCTTGTGAATGCGCTTGTGTGGTGTTGGTGAGTTTCTCTTTCAATTCTTCTGTGCTTTTTTTGTATTACTGCATTTTTGATATCTGTGCTCTGTTGTTTGACTATTCTTGGATTTTATTCTCAGACTTTGTTTGATTTTTGGATTGGCTATTTTATAAGCGTTGCTTTCTGTGTCTTCTGCCTTGTGGTCCATGGAGCCTGTATTTCATTAACAGAGGTTCTTGTAAAATAAAACTTTTTATTTATAAATATTCTTTGTTGATGTTGAGGACTAGGAGTGACAAGCACTAAAGAATTCCAAAGCACTTCTAGTAATGCCCACTTGTGGGATTTACCATCAAAACCTGGCTAGATACAAAAAGGTTTATTCGTAATGAAAATGCTCATCTATAATATGAAGTGCCATTGAGCACAAAGACATAAGGGAATTGCCTAAAGCAATAAGGAATTCCCAAGCAAACAAAGTTCCAAAAAATTAAAGAAAAAAATTGAAAAAAGTCCCAGAATCGAAACTGTAGTCAAAAACAGAACTGGTTCAAAATCCCAAGAAAAACAAAACAAGCGCAAGAACTCACCACTCCTAAGGGCATTCAAAATGAACCACCAGGAACTGTGGGAGACCCTCTGAATTTGTAGGGTGGAGGATAATTCCTGGCGGTGAGGACCAACCACAAAACACAAAGGCCATACTAATAGTTAAAAACCCAGTGAACATTCAATTAAATAACAGAAAACATACACAAATAAGACAAATAATCTATCTATCTATCTATCTATCTATCTATATATATATATATATATATATATATATATATATATATATATATATATATATATATAAAGGAGAGTTGGGATCCGAGACTGTGTTTGTGGAGGGATTGAGAGTTAAGGCAGGTGGGGGAGTCATGTGATCATCTCCCCTCCCATTCACGTCATTTCATTCACTTCATTTCGCTCCGAGCTGAGCTCCGCAGCTGACGCAGTCTTGCCGTTCTTTTTGTTTAGTCCTTTCTCCTTTACTAATTTACTGTTTAGTACATGCGGTACTTTACACAGTCACTCATAAAAGGGGAGAAGACTCCGTGTAAGAAATTGGTATTGAAACTACTTTGGAAGACATGCAATCAACGAGGCCATTAAACGTATCTCAAGAGAGGTCTTTTAGGTTGGAAAAAAAGAGCTTGGCTGCCAAAACCAGGTGATTAAACGAATCCCAACAAGAAACGACTTCTACGTTAGAAAAAAAACGATTCGCTGCCAAAATCAGGCGGTTAAACGAATCTAAAGAAGACAGGATTTCTAGATTGGGAAAAGGACGATTGGCTGCCGAAACCAGGTGGTTAAAAGAATCTGAAAAAGACAGGATGTCTAGATTGGAAAAACCACGATCTGCTGCCGAAACTAGCCGGTTAAACGTGCAGCGAAGCGCGCCAGGTCTGCTAGTCATTCATAATTAACAAAAGCAACAATAAAAAAGTATTTGCACATAAATTCACATCAGTTGCCCCTTGTGTGACTAGTTGGCATTTGATAGTTATTTCCTCTCTAGTGGGCATTTTCAACCACTGTGGAACTTTTTGTGCTTGTGAACTCTGTAGCTCATAACTGCTGCAGAGGGTATGATCTTGAAGGTCTCAACCTGTGACATCACTATTGTGACAGTAGGGCTGGCATCATAGATCTGCATTTGTCTCAGATTGTAAATAAAAATAAAAACGATTGGCAAGTGCTATCTATGGTTACTGACTATTAGGACTTAATATTCTGTTGAATTCCTTTTGAATTTGAATTTGAATTTATGATTACATTTTTGGATTTGGTGAAAGATTTAAAGCTACAATAGGGTTTTGATTTTTGAAATGGTTAATGATTCACAAGTTTGTTTACTGATTAAGATTTAGTGCCATATCTTCTGTGTTCCCTGTTTTAGATCTTTAGCTAGATTTTTTGGTTTTTCTTTTGCATTTATCTTCTGCTCCCCTTTTTATTTATCTCCTCATATTTTAACTGAATCAGTTTTTAAAATTAAGCCATTAGTCCAACTTAAAATATAGGCTATAGGGCATATCGGGGAAAAAGGGTATAATGAGAGTGGGTCAACCCAAAAACCATCACCAATGCAAACATTTATATACACATCAAGCATCAGAAGTGTGCTTGGTCTGATGGCAGGACATCATCATCATCAGTGGGTACAAACTAATAAAACAAATACCTGCCAAGGTGGGATCTCATCTAAGACCACAGGCGCAGTGTTTCCTTCTCAACAAATTTGGTTAATAATTTCATAACCTTTGTCTAAAAACTATGTCGTCTTTTTGGTCTTTCTGTGGGTTGTACTTAGACATGTTGAAGTTCCAAAAGACAGTTTTTCCCTATGATTTATCACTGCAAAGCCGGGTACATCGGGCAGTTGGCTTTAAATAAAGGTGGATCATCCACCATTGTCTAGGGGACACCCATATGGTCAGCTCATACCAGAGGTAGTGAGTCCTTGTCTGTAGTACTGAGGAGCAATAGGTTGTGCAGGCATCACTCATAATCAGTGCGTAAGTGTGTGCTCGTGTGGGACTTTCTGAGTGAGTCTGTGTGTTAAGCTTAGGGTGTGTAAGAGTAGGCCAACCTATAAAGAATCTTGGGAGCCCTGCTCACCCCAGAGTGAATACAGAATTCTTGAAGTCTCTCACATGAACACAGGGAGTTTGTGCACAGTCCACCGTAGAAATTATGCGAATCTATTGAGCTATGAGGCTACGGTGCAACCCATCGCTGTTCATGTTCCATACATTCTTGCACATTCCGCTGAATTCCATTTAAAAAGAGCAAAGCTGGAAATGAGAGATGATTGTATCTGTGTGTCTTCTGACTGGCTAGCTCCTCATAACAGGTGGTATAGTTAACAATTATTTGCTGAAGGAGTACTCTTGCCATCTACACAAGTGGAAAACGGGTTGCAGGCCTATTTGTACTGCAATACACTTTGTAGAATCCATTGGCATTAAAGAGTTTTTTATTATTCTGCTGAACGAAATACAGTAAGTCAAATTTACTGTGCCAAATGTGCCTGAACCAGTCTTTTGTGAAGAGTAAAATACAGTAATCCCTCGCTATATCGCGCTTCGACTTTCGCGGCTTCACTCTATCGCGGATTTTAAATGTAAGCACATCTAAATATATATCACGGATTTTTTGCTTGTTCGCGGATTTCTGCAGACAATGGGTCTTTTAATTTATGCTACACGCTTCCTCAGTTTGTTTGCCCTGTTGATTTCATACAAGGGACGCTATTGGCAGATGGCTTAGAAGCTACCCAATCAGAGCATGTATTACATATTAACTAAAACTCCTCAATGCTGTAAGATATGCATCCCGCGCGGAGCTTGATTGTTTGCTTGTCTCTGCCTCTATCTCACCCTCTCTGACATTCTCTACGCCTGACGGAGGGGCTGTGAGCAGAGGTGCTGTTTGCACAGAAGCTGTTTGCCTAGTGGATACGGACGCACCTCTTTATCGCTGTGCTTCCAAAACCACACTTATTGATTTTTTGATGATTTGCTTTAATCTCGCTCTCTCTCTCTCTGACGTTCTCTGCGCCTGACGGAGGAGATGTGAGCAGAGGGGCTGTTTGCACAGAGGCTGTTTGCTTAAAAGATACTGCCGCTCCTCTAAAAAAATGCCGCTTTATTGCGGTGCTCGGCATATTTAAAAGCACACATATTGATTTTTTGATTGTTGCTTTAATCTCGGTGTCTCTCTCTCTGACGTTCTCTGCGCCTGACAGAGGAGATGTGAGCAGAGGGGCTGTTTGCACAGAGACTGTTTGCTTAGAAGATACTGATGCTCCTCTAAAAAATGCCGCGGCAAACTTAAAAGCACACGTATTGATTTTTTGATTGTTTGCTTTTCTTTGCGAGCGCGCTCCCTCTCTCTCTCTGAAATTCTCTGCTCCTGAAGAGAAGATGATCTATTTGCATTCTTTTAATTGTGAGAAGAACTGTCATCCCTGTCTTGTCATGGAGCACAGTTTAAACTTTTGGCTAAAGGGTGTTATTTCATGTCTAGAGGGCTCTAATAATGTTAACAGTGTGGGAGAGTTTATAAGGGCTTAAAATATATAAAAATAACTAGACAAACATATGGTTTCTACTTCGCGGATTTTCACCTATCGCGGGGGGGTCTGGAACGCTACCCCCGCGATCGAGGAGGGATTACTGTACATCAAGATATAATATATAAAGTTGGAGTTCATAATATGGACAAAAATCTATACCATGGTATAAATAAATATTCTGGAATGGAATGTTTTAGTGTATACTTTCCATACTGAAACATATTTTTTTAATAATAACAAATGTACTACTTATTATAATCACACTGGTACATCTCAAAATGTCTGTTAATGCTGTGCTACTCAAAATCTTCAACAGCAGGTCTCTCGGACCACTTCCAAGCAAACACAGCACAAGACACAGCTTTTTTTTCCTGCACTACCTTCCTGTTTTCATCCAGTCACCAATCAAGTTGAAATGCACAGCAATCTGGGTATTATACTTAAAATCATAGGCTCACTTATTGTACATAGTTTAATAACATATAAGGCTGCAAACAAAGACATTACCTTTAAAGCCGATATCACATTATGTGACTTGTACATGTCGAGTATGTCAGACTTACCAATTGCCTGATCTCGTCTCCAGACCATGTCAGTTTACATGAATGAAAATGGCTGGCCACGTCAAACGTAACGAATATACTATAACTTTCCATCACAGTTATGCTTGCCCCTATCTGTAACAGCTAATAATGAGCTGCCTAATGGACCCGATGTTGTGCAAAGGTTTAGCGTGTCCGGCGAAATTAGCTGCTGAATCAGCTTATTTTTTTTTCCATTCTGTTGTGGTACGTAAAACATGTGACATCAGACAGACAAGCATTTCTTCTGTTTGTGAGGTCCAAAACAGCCATGTTTGATTGAGTCGTGGACTAGTTGGTCTGAGGTTACTGAGTATATCAGATTACACGACTGCCTGTGACTCTTTAAGATTATGTGAATGAAAGCTACAACTGAAAATCACTGGGAAAGTCATCAGATTTGACATAATCATGAAATAACCCACTATATCCTAACTACAGGGTCACAGGGGGGTCTGCTGGACCCAATCCCAGCCAATACAGGGTGCAAGGCAGGAAACAAACCCCGGGCAGGGCGCCAGCCCACCGCAGGGCACACACACACACACCCATAGGAAAATCACATTTCCTGTTTTGTTTTGCATGATCAGATTTGCATATATTGTTTTGAATGTTTAATTTTGTTTGCAAGTTTTTTACTCATTTTATTTATACCAGTAATTTTTTTTAATAAAATCCATATCTGAAGAAGAATTTCATTTGGTGTACTAGATCAACTGGTATACTGCCCATGTCTAACAAAGAGTTCATAACCCAGGTTTGGTGACTGTAAATAAGCCCGGTATGAGTGTGTGAGGGCATTGGAGGGTGCTGGTTCTTGTCTTGCACCTACTAGCTTATGGCACCCATGGTTTGAAATTGATTAAATGTGTGTGATGAGAGATGGATGGACTTTTGACTGAAGTTGGTTTTGGCCTAAATGAATTGTTCTGAGTATTTTGTTGGCTAGCTGTGGTCTGAATGTTTCGCTTATGAGAACGGGTCTTTTCAGATTTCCTTCATAGGATTCACTTTACTATTGTAGTTAAGAAGCAGAACTCAAAAAGACAGTGCAGTGGCATATAGGCTCACCAGACAAGAATGAGTCCCATGTAAGAGGTGATACATACTTCACCCCACCCCACTATGAATACTGGCCTACGTTGTGTGCTCTGGGGTTCACAGAGTGACGAGATGTACCGGTGTGCCAAGTATGTTTAGTTCTCGTCATAAAAATTGGGTTACATGGCAAACACAACTGATTGGCAAAAAGGGGTTTTACGTTTGGCCATGCCAATGTGCATAGTGCCCTAGAAGTTACCAACTCTGTGGGTGTGTCCAGCAGTGCCATATATCGCAGTCAACCTCTAATCATTTTCCTAGCTGTGATTGAAAAACAATGCTCCCAATTAAGGACCACTGCTGTGCGTCACTAATTGTGACAGCAAACCGCTTTGCTACCTGGGAAGAACTGCTGCAGACAGGCAATGCAGACCAACAACAAGCCATTTCCGAACAAACACTCAGAAGGAAGCTGCATGCAATGGATACCTGGAGCAGAGTACTGCAGAAGACGTCCTTGTTTCCATCTGTTTACAGAGATGGGCATGGAGCCACAAACATTATGCTGTTGATGACTGGAAAGGTGTCATCCGGTCTGATGATTCGTATTTGTGCTTGTACTCAAATGATGTGAGGATGTAGAACTGCCACATTTAAATCCCTTAGATAATCTTTGAGACTATATGCAGCAACAAATGACAAGTCAGTGAAGCCATTTGACCATTCTGGATGACCTGTGGATTTGGTGCTGGAAGAATGAATGAAAATTGATGTTGCCTTCGTCTGCAAACTGCTGGCGTCCATGCCAGACAGAATTGCAGCTGCTTTTCTGTCACACTGAGAAATTCCACGCTACTAGATAAGACTTAGCAAAGGGTGACTAATGACTAATGTTTTTTTCTGGCAAGCTAATTTTTCTCTCTCCAAGATTGTGTCTAAATTTTTTTTCATTTTTATTTTTAACTTCTCTTCACCAGCACTTTGGCTGCAGTGACGTTATGAGTTATGCAGTTTATTTCACATTAGCTAGAGGAAGAGGAACCCTTAGTACACAACATTTCAAACCCAGAGTGACAAAGGACCACAAAGTAGCACCCATTTTACCTGGAGGAGGCCCAATTCTGTACTCCACCATTCAGCCCATGAAAAAGACGCATTGTGTGTCACAAATGAATCCCCCAAATACCGGTATAACAATACTACTGCTTACAGAAATACAAATGGAGCTCACACAGACTCTCGCTTACTACTGCATAACTTTGTAAGTTAACATTTGAGTATGGGAAAGGAGCAATATAAAAAAAAGTGTATAATTTCCATTAATGTATACTGTTTTTAAAATATACCTTAGTTTTGTTCTCTGCATTATGAGATTATTGCTTTTAAAATCTTTTTTTTTTTTGATGACCCGCATAGTGTTGTGGCTTGCACTATCAATGGTAACTC
This sequence comes from Polypterus senegalus, assembly GCF_016835505.1. Classification (NCBI taxonomy): domain Eukaryota; kingdom Metazoa; phylum Chordata; class Cladistia; order Polypteriformes; family Polypteridae; genus Polypterus; species Polypterus senegalus. Next base: position 50,286,088 of record NC_053158.1, read on the forward strand.
AGCATATGCCATGGGAGAGGAGGTCTTAATGCCGCAACCCCTGTGTCTTCAGCCAGATGGAACTCGCCAAGTGAGACAGAAGTTAACATTTATTTCTGGACAAAGATGCATGAGGTATGAGGCTGAACTTAAGATGTATTGAACTCTAGTTTAGATCTTCTCTCCAGCAAACACACCCACCAATGTGAGAAATATATAAATACTCGGTAAACAACCATAAAGAAATTTTCACATTTAATGCAACAGATAGGCAAAAAGTGTTTTAATTTAGTACAAAGTATAAAGCTTGAGTAAACTGTACCTTCTTCAAGCGTGTCTTGTGTTATATGGAGTTGTATAATACTGCCATCTGCTGTTTCAATGACTTGTGCAAAAAAAGCATAGTATAAAATGATGTACAGTTGAACAGGAGTAGTGGCAGAAATTAGTCTCCAGTGTAGATTATGGTGCACCCCTATCGGTAAGGAGATCAACAGTAAAGGAAGACACAAGAGCAGAAGTGCTGCTCCTTCAGAGTGACAGAGGGTGGTTAAGCTGGTCTTCAGGTGCCTTCTGTGCAGGTGATCAAAGATCCATGGAAGGATGCGGGAGGTTACATTTCTCATCTGGTGATGAGAAACCTTTGGAGGAATTGTGTTCATAAAGCAGTTGAGTCTGGTCTGCCGAGTCTGTTAAGGGCATTGAAGCTGGCAGTGTGCATCACTTTTTTCTGTCTTGGTCAGTTTTAAATCTGAGATGCATGTTTAAGCTCTCCAAAGTGCTTTGCAGTCCTAAACTATTGCTGTTCAGACTATGAGGCTAAACGTCCCGGCAGCATTTGGTGAGCACAGAGGAGGCCATCTGGGTTGTCTACACACATACAGTATCTGTGGAAATACAGACACTGTCATGACTTCCTGACTGTAGTGGAGATGTGTTGTGCTTACTTAAGGCCACAAGTGATGGTATCTCTAAGAAATTGAAAGTTGCTGACTGTTATGTGTTAGCCATGGTTCTTCCCCTGGCTCATGTTCAAATGTCATTTTTTATTTGCATTTTTTACAAGAATTTAATTGTTAATATTGTTATTTTTTTACTATTTGTCTATTTATATATTTTATTTCAGTTTTGTTTACTGCTTAGTTTTTATGTGCTTACATTTGTTCTCTAATGGTATTTTGTGGGTAGTTCCTATAGAGGCAGACCACCTCTCCTTCACTATTGAGTGACTGCTGCCAGCCCTATAAAGGCGTGTGAGAAATACGCTGTTTACTGAATGTGCTTGGTCAGGGGTGCCCAATGCGTCGATCGCGATCGACCGGTAGATTGGAAAGGGAGTGCAGGTAGATCACGTTGCATTCAAAAAAATTTTTTTAAATGTTAGTCTATCATATATCCTCCCTATGACATTTGCCACTTGATTGACATACAGGGCGGCCAGTCTGAGATCTAAAACACTAGTCATCCCGCACGCACGATCAAACGCACGAGTTACTGCAAAACTCCGGCTATCTACGTGATCTAATTAGCCTTCCAATTTATATCGACTAAAGAAGGGTTGTTTATGGGCTGGATGTGGAATTGGAAGAGGATTTTTTTCTCTCACAATGTCACAATCGAAGTGCGTTTGTCTGATCTGTCAATCTATCATTGCTATTCCAAAGAAGGAAAATGTGGAAAGGCACTTTCGTACTGTTCATAAAAACTACGAAACTGATTTTCTTACGAAAAGCGATCTGAGAAAGAGAAAGGAGAGGGAACTAAAATCGCAGTTAATCAGACAGCCGTCATTTTTCACTCGGCTGCATTCAAAAGCAAAGGCAGGCACACCAAAGCATCGTTCCGGGTGAGTCACTCAATCATTAAGCATAAGAAGTCCTTCCAAGATGGAGAGATGATAAAAGAGGCCTTCGTTGAGGCAGATGGCTAGGGAGAAATTCCTGCTGAGATTTCAAGACCCCTGGCCGGAGAAAAAGAAGTTTCTCCTTGTCATTAAACGTGCAGAATACAAGCAACTTAATAACGATCAATGCCCGCTAGACTTGGCATTTTTTTTTTCCGATCTGACCAACATGTTGAATGAGCTTAATTTACAGCTGCAAGGAAAAGACAAAACCATGGTCAATATGATTAGCCCAGTTAATGCTTTCAAACGAAAAATGCAACATCTGTCCTCAAAGCTGCAGCGCCTTGAATTGAGGAACATCCAAAACCTCACATCAGAGCTGGAGACACAATGGAAGGCGTGTGCTCAACTTGACAGCATACGCTACTCAGAGCAGATTGAAAATTGTGTGTCAGACTTTATATAATGGGAAAAAAGTAACGATTCTATTGTTGCCCAATGTAGTGGAGTAAGAGTAACATTTCTTTTTCACAAATATGCTCAAGTAAAAGTAAAAAGTATGGTGCAGTAAAACTACTGGTAGAAATACAATTTTTTTAAAAAGTTACTCAAGTAAATGTAACAGAGTAAATGTAACTCATTACTACCCACCTCTGATACTCAGTATATACAGTATATCATTTTTCATGTAGGTAGATCATTTTGACCTGGTCATTTTTAAAAGTAGCTTGCAAGCCGAAAAAGTGTAGGCACCACTGTGCTTGGTGGTGTGGTGAGTTCTCCTTTTTATTGCTACCTCTATGGTTTTACTGGTTTTTGTGACTTTGTGCTACTGTCTTAAGGATTCTGATTCACGTTTAAACAAGTTGGGACTCTTTTGCTGAGGACTGCCTTGCTGAGCATTTTGTTGTATTTTCTGTGTTTTTTTTTTTTTTTGTTGTTAATTGTTTAAAGATTTTTTTTGGACTTGTCTCTACCCCCAGAGTTTTTATGGTTATTCCCTGGACAGAAATCCTTCATGCTTTTGATACATTGGCTGTTCCTTTTGAAGTTAAAAGCCTTACCACCATTTTGAGGCTTAGTGAGTCCAATGACCTGACATTTTCCTGGGGCTAAGCTTCATTAGGGAGGACTGTTGGCTAGGGATCTGCACTGGTAATCGGAAGGTTCAAATCCTGTAAATGCTAAAAGTGATTCTACTTCGTTGGACTCTTGAGCAAGGCCCTTAACCTGCAATTGCTCCGGTATGATGTTAATCTGAATCCAGTCCTCTGGAGGTTGGTCACAGAATTGGCACTCCAGCCGCCATAAAAAAAAAAAACCTCACACTGGTTCCAGTCCATCTGAACTAGTGTGGTGCTGAAATGTCACCTGTTCCATGGGTACACTCAGGTCCTATCAGTTAGTTTGTCATGTGGTGGATGCGGCAATATGCTGTATCAGCTCATAACCTCTCTCTCTCTCTAAGCTGCATTTGGGGGGATTCGTGATTTGTGGACTATTTTTGAAGGTCTCACCTTTTGCTGTTTTGTGAAGCCAGAGTATTCATAACACTGACACTCTTCAATGCATTTTGAATAGAAAAATGGGAGGACTGAAACTTGAAAGTATGCCTTATAAGAAGGACGTATAAGTCATAGTGGACTTGTCACTATCAACATCCAGTGTAGAGAAGCCATCAAGAAGGCTAACAGACTATTAGAATTTTAATCATGATGTGTGGAGTACAGATCTAAGAGAAGTTATATAACACACTAGTGAGGTCTCACCTGGAGTATTTGTGTATAGCTTTGGTCTCAATATTACAAAACACACATAGAAACATAAGAGAAAGTCCAAAGGAGAAAGACTAGACTGATTTCAGAACTGTAAGTTGTAGTCTATGAGGAAAAATTGAAGGGGATGAAACTTTTCAGTTTAAGCAAATAGATCAAAAGGTGAAACAGATGAACTGTTTAAATTTATGTAAAGAATTAGTGCAGTGGATTGCAGTTGTTAGTTCAAATTTAATTGTTCATCAATAAAAAGATATGAACTTGTTAAGAGCAATAAGAAATGTGAATTATAAGGAAAGATTGAAGGGGTTGAACATTTATAGTTTAAGCAAATGGAAATTAGGAGAGGACATGAGTGAAATGTTTATATTTATGAAAGAAATTAGTACAGTAGATCTACATTTTTCAACAGGAACACAAGACATGGTTGGAATCTTGTTAAGAGTAAGGTTTTAATTCACACCAGTACGCCTGGACAAACTTGTTAAGAAGGCAGGCTCTATTGTAGGAGTAAAGTTGGACAGTTTGACATCTGTGGCAGAGCGACGGGCATTAAGCAAACTCCTGTCAATCATGAAAAATCCACGGCATCCACTGAACAGGATCATCTCCAGACAGAGGAGTAGCTTCAGTGACAGACTGCTGTTACCATCCTGCTCCACTGACAGACTGAGGAGATCGTTCCTCCCCCACACTATGCGACTCTTCAATTCCACCCGGTGGAGTAAATGCTAACATTGCTCAAAGTTATTGTCTGCTTTTACATGCATTTTTATTACTATTTAATTTAATATTGTTTTTTGTATTAGTATACTGCTGCTGGATTATGTGAATTTCCCCTTGGGATTAATAAAGTATCTATCTATCTATCTATCTATCTATCTATCTATCTATCTATCTATCTATCTATCTATCTATCTATCTATCTATCTATCTAATGTGGTGTAGAGTTAGAACTTTTTGGGACCTTCAAATTTGAAATTGTTGTTATTTTGGACATTCTAGGTGAATAAGATGGACAACCTTGATGGGCTGAATGGCCTGTTCTCATCACAATCTCTGTAGTAGATGGGAGTGTGATCTTTTTTCTTCTTTTTGAAATCTATGACCAGCTTCTTGGTTTTCCTGACAACAAATTGAGATGTTATTGTCCCGGTACCACTCTAGCAAGAGAAAAACCACATCATTGTTGGCGATCCAGCCTATGATGGTGGTGTCTTTAGCAAATTTAATGATGGAGTTAGAGTTGTGATTGGCCACACAGTCATAGGTGAACAAGCTGTACAGAAATTGGCTTAACACATTTACCTGTAGGATGCTGATGTCTTCCTGTTAGAAACTCAAAACTCCAGGTGCAGACAATGGAAATAAATGCCAAGTCTTGCAGTGTGGTGGTCAGCTTTGATGGTATGAGAGTGTTAAACACTGAGCTGCAGTATGTATTCAGAACTAAGCAGTTAAGCAGCTTTTGTTATTCATCTGTTCCAGGATGCTGTGAAGCCCAGGGGAAAAGTCTTCATCTGTATGCCTGTTGTGAGACATGCAAAATGAAGGTGGTCCAAATTCAAAGGAATATTAATCTATGTATTTAAGCACCAGTTTTTCTCAGTGTTTTATCCCAATAGGTGTGAGTGGACCTATTCAGTAATCATTTCTCTACTTTTGGCTTCTTTGGCACAGGATTAATTTTTTTTCGAAGCAGGTGGCTCCCACAGATTCCGTCAGTGAGGTGTTAAAAATGTCAGTGAAAAACACTAGGTACTTTATCACTGCAGTTCTTTAAAATGCACCCTGAAATTTCATCTGGGTCAGATTCTTTAAATCATTTAAAAATCCTCCTTATGCCATCAACAGAAACTGAGAAGGATCCATCATGCAGGGACCTGTAAAGAAAGCCAGGCCTTTGTTATTATGAAAAAAGTGGGCATACAAAGCATGAAAGTCACCTGGGAGAGAAACACGAATGTAATTGGATGAGAATTTACTTTGTAATCTGTAAACCTCTGTAGGACTTTCTACAGTTTATGTCCATCATGCATGCTGCTCTGTTCAGTCTCCATCTTATCTTGGGGTTGACTTTTACCAACTTGAATTGTTTCCTTAGCCTGTACTTACATAGATAGATAGATAGATAGATAGATAGATACTTTATTAATCCCAAGGGGGAATTCACATACATACATTCACATACATTCGCATGTCTTGTATGTTTCCATATCCACTACCAGAAATGTGCTACTGTAATCCTCCAGTACCTACAGATATCATTGCTGATCCACAGTTTCTTATTAGGAAATATTCAGATTGCTTTTGTAGGTATGCACCCATCTACACATTTTTTGATCAATCCTATTAGTACACACATCCTGGTATGAAGAGGATTCTCTAAACATGTCCAATTTACAGAATAAAACCCTTATTATTGGTTATTGTGTAAAATTGTGCACTGATACGTTTAAAAAAGGATTTCACAGATGACAAAATAAAAGTGGGCCTCTATCGTAATTTATTTCCTACTTCCTACTTTTAAAAGCAGTCAAAACAAATCCTGGCCCGACTTAGATCATATATATATCTATATATAGATATATCTATATCTCTATATATATCTCTATATATATCTATATATATATCTATATATATATATATATATATATATATATATACTGTATATATATATATGTATATATATATATATATATATATATATATATATATATGTCACACATGTGCGATTAGGAGGCAGTCAAAGAGCCTAAAGGTGAGTGAAACATCACGAGATAGAGGGTTGTCACGTGGTACTTACCTAAATCTCTTTTGCTCAACAGAAAATCTGAAGAAAAATAAGTTCCTCCACTTTCGCTTCCAAAATGGCCGCAATGACATCACTTCCGCCAACCATGATGACGTCACTTCCGCTCCATCAAAGCACCTCACTTCCGTCTCATCATTATGATGTTAATTCCGGTTCCTGTTTTCATGCCAACCATTTCCTGTCCCATAATCCTTTTCCTATAAATTCACCATTTTGTTGGAACTAAACTGTTCATTGTTTTGATTTAAGACTTTGAATCATTTATTCTTTATTGTCTGGACGACAATATATGGGGACGGTCCCCAAACCTTTGTTTGTGTATTGTGGAAAATTATTTGGACCAGAACATTTCACCACAATTGGCGTGAGCTCGGCTAGGATTGTTTTTCGTCTGTTTTCAAGATGTCAGAGGAACAGGACCTGAACACCGCCCTAAACACCATCATGAGCGATCTTCAGACTTTAAAACTACAGATGGGCGAGACGAGGACCCAAGTAGCGGAAGCCAACGCCGTGCTGCTGCAGGGATACGGACGGAGGTCGCCGTCACCACCTATTGCATTGACTACATTGACGGAGACAGATGACATTGAAACGTATTTTTGATTTTGAGCGTGCCGCTAAGCGGAATGCTTGGCCGAGGTCGGAATGGGCGTACCAACTGGCTCCCTACCTGAAGGGAACAGCGCAGAGGGCCTATTATGATCTAACTGAGGAGCAGGCCGCTGATTATGACGCTCTAAAACGGAGGTGTTCAAGCGCCACGGCGTATCCCGGAACAGCAGGCGAGGAATGGAGGGAGTGGCAATTCGATCCGAAAGACCAATAAGAACCCAGGGCTTTGAAGCCTGGGGAAAAGTATGTCGCTGGCTACGCCCGATATCAATAATTCGCACAAGGTGGCCGAGCTTTTAGCGTGCAAGACTTTTGTGCATGCCCTCCCTGAGAACATCGCCCAGCAAGTCCGGAAACATAATTTCCAAGATATGGACACCTTGATACAAATCACGGAGCGTCACTGGGCGGCTTGTAAATCAGGGCGGTCAGAACGGTTCTCGCCCGAACCCAACAGGCACGTGGGCAGCTCCTGAGCCCACCCGACAAACTCCCGAGCCTGCCGTCCGTAAGCGGGACAGATGTGCTAGTCTTCCCGCTGTTTCAAGTGTGGGGAGATTGGACATCTGTCCCCAACTGTCACATCGAGCCTATGGATTGCTCATTAGTAAGGGAGAAAGGTATTGTGCCACAGTGTCTAATCCTTTATCTCTGCCCTATACAGGTGCAGTTATCATAAATGGCAGGAAGGTAAGAGCAATGTTTGATTCCGGGTAACATTTCCATTGTTGCTGCCCGCTTCGCTTTACCGCAACAGTGGACTAAGTTAAAAACTAGTCTTAAATGTATTCATGGGGATGTCCGGTATTATAAAACTGCCAGATGTGTGATATCGGTGAACAATAACCTAACGAGCATGGCCATGGCTGTATTACTGGATCTCCCCTTTCCAGTTATACTAGGTAGGGACTGGAATAAAATTACTAGCGGTATTAACGTAACTGTACCTAAAAAACATTTAGGCTTAGTAATGGAGAATACTGCTCCACTGCCTCCACGCCATGTCCCACAGTAGCACGGACCCATACGGGTACCCAATGTGAAGGAATCGATGTCCCATCGACCTCTGCGGGAACTAGTACAGTTAACGTGGAGGGCGTGGCGACAGAAAACCCACCTTTTAAGGTCGCACAGGACCCAATACAAGAATTAACTGCCCAATTCCTATTAACCCCGTCCTCTTTTAAAAGAGAACAATGGAACGATGATTCCTTAAAATTTATTAGAAATGCAGTAGTATCCACTGAGGGTTATACAACCCTGGATCCCATGCCACCGATGCCGTTCTTTGTACTTAAAAATGAATTATTATATAGAGTGGCAGAACACGAGGGAGAAGTGCGATCATTGTTGTTAATTCCACGCACTTTTCGGCGAAAGGTGTGTGAATTAGCACATGCTCACCTTCTAGGAGCCCACTTAGGCTCCGAAAAAACGTTGGAGAGAATAAAACTCCGATTCTATTGGCCGGGAATTAATGAGGAGGTCCGCGATTTTGCTTCCTGCCCAGAGTGTCAACTTCGCCAGATTCCAAGAAGGACTCGAGCTCCTCTCGCTCCTATTCCCCTTATTGATATTTTTTGAACGAGTCGGAGTCGATCTCGTAGGACCACTAGAACCCTCGTTAAAAGGCTTTAAATATATTTTGGTACTAGTAGATTATGCCACTCGCTTTCCGGAAGCTGTTCCGTTGCGCTCAGCTAATACGAAGAACATCGCACTGAATTAGTAGGGATATTCGCTCGTGTTGGGATCCCCAAAGAGGTTTTAACGGACCAAGGGACTCCTTTCACTTCGGAGACGCTCAGGAAGTAGCCAAATTACTCGAATAAAACATCTGAAAACGTCTGTCTATCATCCCCAAACTGACGGGTTGGTGGAACGTTTCAATCAAACTTTAAAACAGATGTTACGTAAGGTAGTTAACGAGGATGGAAGAAACTGGGATCAGTTGCTTCCTCTCGCTTTGTTTGCTTATCGGAAGTCCTCAGACCTCTACTGGTTTTCTCCTTTGAATTATTATATGGAAGACAACCCAGAGGACTTTTGGACATGCTAAAAGAAGGATGGGAAGAGGAGGTCCTCCCTACTTCAAATATTCTTGAATATATCGCAATTACGCGATAGACTAGAGAAAATCAGGCCGATTCTAAAAGAAAATTTGGAAAAAGCACAAGCAGCGCAGTCCCGTTATTATAACCGAAACACCACCATCCGGAATTTGTCCCGGGTGATCGTGTGATGGTACTCGTCCCAACTTCTCATTCAAAATTGTTAGCTCATTGGCAAGGCCCTTATGAAATTAAGGAGAGAAAAGGACTCGTTGATTATTTGGTTAAACAACCGAATCGTCGACCGAGTGAACGAGTGTATCATATTAATTTGCTGAAACCATGGAAGGACAGGGAGCCTGATCCCTCATCCAGTCAGCCTCGTTCTCTCTTTATGTCATGTGCCCACCTTAATTTTGGCCCTGAATTAACATCTGAACAGCGACAAGATCTCGAGGCGGCTATCTTGTCTGTCCCCAAAGTTGTGGACGAGATACCTGGACGTACTCGCTGATTGTTCACGACATTATTACTAACCCTGGAGTGATTGTCAGAGAAAGACCTTATAGGCTGCCGGAGGCAAAGAAAGCGGAAGTAGAGTTGGAAATTAGACGAATGCTAGAACTGGGGGTTATTGAGGAGAGCTATAGCCCTTGGTCTAGTCCAATTGTCTTAGTTTCTAAACCTGATGGGTCATGGAGGTTCTGTAATGACTTTCGGCGACTTAATCAGGTCTCTAAATTTGATGCGTATCCCATGCCGCGAGTGGATGATTTACTTGATCGGTTAGGGAACGCTCAATTCCTAACTACTCTTGACATGACAAAAGGGTATTGGCAAATTCCCTTAGCGGACTCCGCCAAAGAAAAAAACGCTTTTAGTACACCCAGTGGACATTGGCAATACAAGGTCCTTCCTTTTGGCTTGCACTGGCGCCAGCTACCTTCCAACGTCTGGTAGACACACTGCTACGGCCCCACAATTCATATAGTGCTGCCTACCTAGATGATGTTGTCATTTATTCCAGCACGTGGAAGGATCATGTATGGCAGGTTAAAACAATACTCTCAAGCTAGCGCCAGCAGGTCTTATTAATCCAAAGAAATGTTTTTTGGGTTGAAGGAAGCCAAATATTTAGGCTACCTAGTGGGAGGGGGGGTTGTTAAACCACAATGTTCTAAAATTGATGCCATTTTGAATTGGCCCCGTCCGATAAATAAGCGGCAGGTACAAGCATTTTGGGATTGGCAGGTTACTATCGCGCTTTGTACGCATTTCTGAAATTGCTACGCCTTATCTAATTTAACAAGGAAACGAGCACCTTTAAAAGTGGTATGGGATGATGCAGTGGATAAAGCATTCAGTGACTTAAAGTTGGCCCTTACGTCAGCACCTGTTTTAAGATCTCCTGATTTTTCTGTTCCTTTCATCCTCCAGACCGACGACGCCACAGGATTGGGTGCCGTGCTGAGCCAGTGCGCTGATGGTGCTGAACACCCTGTTATGTACCTTAGCCGGAAACTGCTGGACCGGAGACCAAGTATGCTGCGTGGAGCGAGAAGCCTTGGCGATTAAGTGGGCTGTCACGTCTTTAAGGTACTACCTATTGGGGCGTGAGTTTACTCTGGTGACGGATCATGCTGCTTTACAGTGGATGTCCCTTCATCGGGGTCTAAACCTCGCATCACTAGGTGGTTTTTAGATCTTCAACCTTATCGTTTCAGTGTCATTTATCGTAAGGGTTCCTTACAGGCCAATGCAGATGCTCTCTCGTGTACACGACCTCTCGGTGTAGGTCGCCCGACCCGATGGGTCTGGGCTGAGGGGGGGGTCATGTCACACATGTGCGATTAGGAGGCAGTCAAAGAGCCTAAAGGTGAGTGAAACATCGCGAGATAGAGGGTTGTCACGTGGTACTTACCTAAATCTCTTTTGCTCAACAGAAAATCTGAAGAAAAATAAGTTCCTCCACTTCGGCTTCCAAAATGGCCGCAATGACATCACTTCCGGCCAACCATGATGACGTCACTTCCGGCTCCATCAAAGCACCTCACTTCCGTCTCATCATTATGATGTTAATTCCGGTTCCTGTTTTCATGCCAACCATTTCCTGTCCCATAATCCTTTTCCCTATAAATTCGCCATTTTGTTGGAACTAAACTGTTCATTGTTTTGATTTAAGACTTTGAATCATTTATTCTTTATTGTCTGGACGACAATATATGGGGACGGTCCCCAAACCTTTGTTTGTGTATTGTGGAAAATTATTTGGACCAGAACATTTCACCACAATATCTATATATATATGCATCCGGAAAGTATTCACAGCACATCACTTTTTCCACATTTTGTTATGTTACAGCCTTATTCCAAAATGGATTAAATTCATTTTTTTCCTCAGAATTCTACACACAACACCCCATAATGACAACATGAAAAAGTTTACTTGAGATTTTTGCAAATTTATTAAAAATAAAAAAACTGAGAAATCCCATGTACATAAGTATTCACAGCCTTTGCTCAATACTTTGTCGATGCACCTTTGACAGCAATTACAGCCTCACGTCTTTTTGAATATGATGCCACAAGCTTGGCACACCTATCCTTGGCCAGTTTCGCCCATTCCTCTTTGCAGCACCTCTCAAGCTCCATCAGGTTGGATGGGAAGCGTCGGTGCACAGCCATTTTAAGATCTCTCTAGAGATGTTCAATCAGATTCAACTCTGGGCTCTGGCTGGGCCACTCAAGGACATTTACAGAGTTGTCCTGAAGCTACTCCTTTGATATCTTGGCTGTGTGCTTAGGGTCGTTGTCCTGCTGAAAGATGAACCGTCGCCCCAGTCTGAGGTCAAGAGCGCTCTGGAGCAGGTTTTCATCCAGAATGTCTCTGTACATTGCTGCAGTCATCTTTTCCTTTATCCTGACTAGTCTCCCAGTTCCTGCCACTGAAAAACATCCCCACAGCATGATGCTGCCACCACCATGCTTCACTGTAGGGATGGTAATGGCCTGGTGATGAGTGGTGCCTGGTTTCCTCCAAACGTGACGCCTGGCACACCAAAGAGTTCAATCCTTGTCTCATCAGACCAGAGAATTTTGTTTCTCATGGTATGAGAGTCCTTCAGGTGCCTTTTGGCAAACTCCAGGCAGGCTGCCATGTGCCTTTTACTAAGGAGTGGCTTCTGTCTGGCCACTCTACTGTACAGGCCTGATTGGTGGATTGCTGCAGAGATGGTTGTCCTTCTGGAAGGTTCTCCTCTCTCCATAGAGGACCTCTAGAGCTCTGAGAGAGTAACCATTGGGTTCTTGGTCACCTCTCTAACTAAGGCCCTTCTCCCCGATCACTCAATTTAGATGAATGGCCAGCTCTAGGAAGAGTCCTGGTGGTTTCGAACTTCTTCCCCTTACGGATGATGGAGGCCACTGTGCTCATTGGGACCTTCAAAGCAGCAGAAATTTTTCTGTAATCTTCCCTAGATTTGTGCCTCGAGACAATCCTGTCTCGGAGGTCTACAGACAATTCCTTTGACTTCATGCTTGGTTTGTGCTCTGACATGAACGGTTAACTGTGGGACCTTATATAGACAGGTGCGTGCCTTTCCAAATCATGTCCAATCAACTGAATTTGCCACAGGTGGACTCCAGTTAAGCTGCAGAAACATCTCAAGGATGATCAGGGGTAACAGGATGCACCTGAGCTCAATTTTGAGCTTCATGGCAAAGGCTGTGAATACTTATGTACACGTGCTTTCTCAATTTTTTTATTTTTAATAAATTTGCAAAACCCTCAAGTAAACTTTTTTCATATTGTCATTATGGGGTAGTGTTTGTAGAATTTTGAGGAAAAAACTGAATTTACGGTGGCACTGTGGCACAGTGGTAGCGCTGCTGCCTCACAGTTAGGAGACCCGGGTTTGCTTCCGGGTCCTCCCTGCGTGGAGTTTGCATGTTCTCCCGTGTCTGCGCGGGTTTCCTCCGGGTGCTCCGGTTTCCTCCCACAATCCAAAGACATGCAGGTTAGGTGGATTGGCGATTCTAAATTGGCCCTAGTGTGTGCTTGGTGTGTGGGTGTGTTTGTGTGTGTCCTGCGGTGGGTTGGCACCCTGCCCAGGATTGGTTCCTGCCTTGTGCCCTGTGTTGGCTGGGATTGGCTCCAGCAGACCCCCGTGACCCTGTATTCAGATTCAGCGGGTTAGAAAATGGATAGATGGATGGATGGAAACTGAATTTAATCCATTTTGGAATAAGGCTGTAACATAAAAAAATTGTGGAAAAATATATATTGTGGCAGTAGGAGTTCCGACCCACCTCTTGAACCCTCAGGTACCACCCCAAACAGCAGGTAAAATTCCAAAACTCTTTTATTTTTATTTTTATCACAGTGCACCAAGCACCTTCCATTCTACACTACTCAATACAACGATAATCCTCCTCTCCCGGACACTTAGCCACCCTTCCTCCCAGCTCAGCTCAGTGTCTGGGCTTTCCCAGCGTCCCTTTATACCCCCTGACCCGGAGGTGTTCCTGCCCAACAGTCCCCAAGTCCTTACTCCTTCCGGGTCAGGGTAAATAGTGCATATCTTCATCCCGGAAGCATGTCCTCTCTTCCTGTCCCGGGATTATGACGTACTTCCGGGTTATAGGGCATACAGTATACAAGTCCACGGGCCCTCTGACAGAGACTCCCAGTGGCCCCCAAGGTATCCAGCAGGGCTGTGCATAAAAACTACATAGTCCATAAGGCCCTGCTGGAACTCGGGGCCCGTCCACGCTGTCGGGAGAGCTCCTCCTGGTGGCCTGGGGGTGAGGACCAGAGTATAAAGCCGCTCATCCACCACAATATATATATAATATATATATATATATATATGTATATCTCTATATATCTGTATCTCTCTCTCTCTCTCTCTCTATCTATCTATCTATATATATATAAAAATCCTAAGCCTAAAAGTGTCTATCATATAACAGAGTCATACAGTATGCATTGCATGGTGCTTTGCAAACGTTAATGTGGAGGTCTATGTTGACGGGAAGCACAGAAAATGAGTTAAGTAATGCAGACAAAGACAATAATTGTGATGTTCTTGATAACAACTTTGCAATTGTTTTTGTGGAAACATAACTGAAGAATGGTCTTTCAAACCTGGACTCGTTCTAGAAAATTAGGTGCTAAGACAGAAATATATAAGCTGTGTTTATTCAGGTTGTTGGCAGACTGTGGAGACAGATTATTCTCCCAGAAATAATATTTCATTTACTGCTGTTCCTGAAACGATGGTACCAGCAGGTTTTTTTAGTTGGCACTGCCACCACAAGCATTTTCATAAAATTTCTGACTCATTAAGTTTAACATTTTATGGTCACAGAAACCAATTTTTATGCTCACCAATTTATGTTTCAATTATCTAACCATATGGTAATCAAGACTCCTCTGTTGTATGCATCATAAGGAGAGGATGGGAGGATAATTTTATATTTTCCAATGCATCAGTGGTAAACTACAAATCTTATCTAATTGCTAAACGAATGCACCAGTGCTGTGTTCATAGATAGCATGGAAACAGTAAATGCAATAAGCGAGGCGTTGTAATTTAAATTTTATATACTCATAGCAACTTTCTGCTTCACTGTGCAATCCATTTCACTTTTCTGAAGTTTTATTTTTCATGTATATTTATCTTAATATAGGAGAGAAACTGGGATAGTGGTGACGATGTTAAGTTGCACAAAAATTTGAGGTAGAGCCTTTCTGATAGGAGTACCAGCAGAACAGAGGCAAGTAAGGCTTGAATATTTAATAAAAGGTAGTTTAGAAAGATAGAGAAGGTGTAAACAATAATGTAAGTCCAGGTATCAACAGATTGTCTCAGACAATGTCAAGTATAAAAAAGGGACTGTTAAGGACATTATAAGTAAATATTGTATAACTTAGATTAGTAGATATAATCAGGAGAATGTGTAAAGTGCCTAACACAGGAAAAAAAACAGGAGCTTTCAGTGACTGCAGCAATAAGAACGGCCTGTTTTGGAACATAATGAAGACCAAGGAGACGACTGTTAATTTCCGTAGGTCTAAGCTCCCCTTTCAGCCTGCTAACATCTGAGTGGAGGACATTGAGGTGGTGCAGACTTATAAATATCTAGGTGTCCACTTTGATGATAGACTAGACAGGTCTGTCAACACAGATGTCCTCTACAGGAAGGGGCAGAGCAAGCTGTTTTTCCTCAGAAGTCTCAGATCATTCAACACATGTAGCAAAATGTTGTCTTTGCTGCTGTTTGTTGGGGAAGGCTGTATGACAGTTAAGAAGATTAAGATGCTCAAATAGCTGATGAAGGATGATGGCTCGGAGCAGGGCAGGACTCATTGGGAGTTCTGGTGGGAAGGTGTATAGGGAAGAAGGTACAGGCTGTCACAAAACGAGACAAAGACAGAAAAAGGTTTGGGGCAGCCACCCATGTAATTTGGTATCCTGGCTGCAAAAGTCGTTTTTTTCAAATACCAGCACTGAAGTGCTTACAACAGAGTCCAAAACAAGACTGACACAGAAGGGAAAAGGGAAGGCTTTTAAAGGGGAGACAGGAAGTGAGGTCATAAGGATGGGCACGTGTTCATCATTCATTGGTTTAGTCCGGGATGTGACATCAGGGGCCGGAGCTGGCAAGGTCTGTCTCCATTGGCTCGGTCCCAGAAGTGACGTCCAGAGAGACAGGTGGAACCTCCCGGGTTAGGTCTACAGGGAAGTGAGAAAGAGAGTTAGTGCACTCTGCCACATCCCGCATGGCTCAGAACTGCCTTCACTCAAGCCCTTTAGCTGCCTCCCATGCGCGCGTGTGTGACAAGGCCCCCCCCCTCAGCCCAGACCCGTCGGGTCGGGCGACCCTAACCGAGAGGTCGTGAACCCGAGAGAGCATCAGCGTTGGCATGGAGAGCACCCGGCGATGAGCGAAAAACTTGTACGGCTGCAGGTCAAGAAACCACCGGGTGACCCGCGGATTCGACTCCTTGTGCAGGGCCATCCACTGTAGAGGTGCATGGTCCGTGACAAGGGTGAACTCCGCCCAACAGGTAGTACCTCAGCTGAGTGATCGCCCATTTAATCGCCAGAGCCTCCCTCTCCACCGCGCATACCTGGTCTCCCGTCCAACAGTTTCCGCTCAGGAACATGACGGGTGTTCACACCATCGACACTTTGGCTCAGCACGGCTCCCAGGCCTGTGTCCGGCGTCCGTCTGGAGGATGAAAGGCAAAGAAAAGTTAGGTGCCATCAAAATAGGTGCGGACGTAAGGGCCTTCTTCAAGTCACCAAATGCAGTGTCTGTTTTGCAGTCCATACCACAATGTTCGGGCCCTCTTCTTTGTTAAATCAGTCAAGGGCGCTCTCTCCAAAACCGGGTACAAACCGGCGGTAGTACCCGCTAACCCGAAAGGCTTGGACCTGCCGCTTGGTTCATGGACGGGCCATTTCAGAATGGCATCAATTTTGGAGCACTGTGGCCTTACGGTACCCGACCCACCAGGTAGCCTAAATATTTGGCCTCGCTAATCCAAAGAAACATTTCTTGGGATTAATCCGAGCCCGCCTCACCAAGTGTCCGTAATACCGCTTGGACATGCTGTAGGTGTTCCTTCCATGTGCTGGAATAGATGACCACGCCATCAGGTAGGCAGCACTGTATGAGTTATGAGGCGAAGCACTTTGTCCACCAGACGCTGAAAGGTTGCTGGAGCCCGTGTAACCCAAATGGAAGGACACGATACTGCCAGTGTCCGCTAGGGGTACTAAACGCGTTTTTCCTTCGGAGTCCGTTAAAGGAACCTGCCAGTACCCTTTGTCATGTCAAGTGTGGTCAGGTATTGAGCCTGTCCAAGCCTCTCGAGGAGGTCCCCACGTGGCATTGGATAGGCATCAAATTGGGAGACTTGGTTGCCGACGGAAGTCATTGCAGAACCTCCAACTCCGCCAGGCTTACCGACGAGCACAATGGGGCTGGACCAGGGACTATAACTTTCCTCAATTACACCTAGTTCCAGCATGCGCTTGATCTCAAGCTCCACTTCAGCCTTTTTTGCCTCGGGAAGACGGTATGGGCGTTCTCGGACAACAACCCCGGGCTCTGTCACAATGTTGTGCTCAATCAGAGAGGTCCTTCCGGGTGTTCACTGACTACCTCTCGAGCGGTCCGGATAACTGTTTCCAGCTCCTGCCGTGTCTGGGTCTCAAGTCTGTGCCAAAGTTAAGGTCGTGTGTGTGAGCGAAGAGTGGCGGGGCTGGAGCGGGCTGGCCGGAGGAGGGATCGGGGTCCCTGTCCTTCCACGGTTTCAGCAGGTTCACATGATAAACCGCTCCTTTGGCCGGCGATTGGGTTGACTCACCAAATAGTCGACCAGTCCCTTCCTCTCCTTAACTTCATAGGGGCCCTGCCAGTGGGCAAGCAACTTAGAGTGGGAGGTAGGCACTAGGACCATGACCCGATCTCCGGGTGGAACTCCCGAAGAGGCGTGCAGCGGTTGTAGTAGCGAACCTGTGCTGCTTGAGCCTCCTCCATGTGACTTTTAAGGACAGGCGAATCTTTCCAAATCTATCGCAGAACTGCGATATACTCCAGTATGTTTGTGGAGGGAAGAGCCTCTTCTTCCCAGCCTTCTTTCAAAATATCCAATATGCCCGAGGTTGTCGCCCATACAGTAGTTCAAAGGGGAGAACCCGTGGAGGCTTGTGGGACTTCCCGATAGGCAAAAAGGACGAGGGGAGGAGCTGATCCCAGTTCCTTCCATCCTCGCTGACCACCTTACGCAGCATTTGCTTGAGAGTTTGATTAAACCTCTCTACTAATCCGTCGGTTTGAGGATGATACACCGAGGTTTTTAAATGCTTTATTTTCAGTAACCTGGCAGTCTCCTTGAACGTCTCCGAGGTGAAGGGGGTCCCCTGGTCTGTCAGGGTAATTCCCGTGCGATGGCTTTAGAGGTAGCTGAGCGCAACGGAACAGCTTCGGGGTATCGTGTAGCATAATCCACGCGGACTAAGATGTACTTGTGTCCTCAGGCTGAGGGCTCTAGAGGTCCCACCAGGTCGACCCGATTCTGTGGAAGGGAACGCCAATCAATGGAATAGGAACAAGAGGAGCACGGTCCCTCCTAGGAATTTGTTGCAGTTGACACTCCGGGCAGGAAGCGCAAAAGCGGCTAACCTCCTCATTAATTCCTGGCCAGTAAAACGGAGCTTGATCCGCTCCAGAGTTTTTCGGTGCCCAGGTGGCCACCTAGGAGGTGGGCGTGTGCTAGCTCGCAGACCTGCCGCGGAAGGTACGCTGCACTAGCAGCAGCCTCGCCTCCTGCCCGTCATGCATTGCTACACGGTAAAGGAGGTCATTATCTAGCACAAAGTAGGGGCCCTGTGGCATCGACTGACTAGTGCGCTGGCCATTGACAAGGACCACTGCATTTTTACAAACTTCAGGGAGTCGTCATTCCATTGCTCCCTTTGAAAGAAGCCGGCGTCTTTTAAATTGAAACCGCAACACGGAGAGAGGGTCAGCGCCGACCTCAATGGGCGTGGTTTCCTCCGCTCCGCCCGGCGTTGGTGGATGACGTGTCAGCCTGCGACGCCCGGGAGTTGCCACGTCAGCCAGGACGGCTGCCACTCTCTCTGCCGGCTGATTACACGGCGTGGAGGCAGCTTGAGACGGTTCATCTCCGTCCATAACGAGGCCCAACTTAACCCCGGAGTGGTATGTGTCTCACCGCTTTTATTTCAGACCAGTCCCCCTAGTATCACCGGGTGTGGAGGATCAGGAAGGATTGCCACGGTTACTTTCTGGACTGATCCTCCGTAGCTAATGACACAAGCGGCGGTCCTGTACCAGCGGTTTCCCGTGGACACAGGTTATACTGGTCTTGAATTTTAGCCATTGTCGCGTAGCACAAAACGCGGGCAACAATGGAAATGTTGCTGCCGGAATCGAGCAGAGCGAAGTTTTAAACCCGTTAACGATCACCACGCCTGTATGCGGGACCGCCAACGGGTTTGTCAGAGCACACCAAGCCCTCCTCCCCTCCACCTGCATTCCTCCTCGCCTCCAAGCGGTTTTGCGTGCCCAGCGCGGGACGCCATACAAGCTCCGGTTGTACAGGGAGGGGCTAGGTCTTGGGACATACCCGCTGAGTTTGACAGAAGGACGGTTCTGCTCTCCCAGAGTGTGAGGCCGCCCTCTGTGTTTCCAGAAGCTCTATGAGCCCTGACATGTTCAAACTGCTGCGCCCCAGACCGGCTGGGTGAAGCCCTGGGGAAGTGCTTTCAGGAGCAGATAGCAAGCTACCTGCTCAATTACCTGGTAGGGCTTGTTTTCCAAGGGCCGTAGCCACTGCCATACTTTGCCCATAAGGACCAGGCTTGTTTACTGGTCGGCCTCTCAGGGTCCAACCTCCACTTTGTTATTTTACTCACCTGCCAGTCTGGGGCACCCCTAGGTGGTAAATGGGGCTGTGGTTTCACTGGGGGGCAGGCACTCTCCCCCAAGAGAGCATACTGAGTCCCTCTCGTCTCCCCCCTCCAGGGCAGCCCAATTCGGTGAGCCCCACCCGCACACTCCCTGGCCTCTAGATGGCCTAGTTCTGCGTGCTGGGAGCGGAGCCCGCACCGGTCTCGCCAACCACGGGCACCCTCCCCGCCTGAATACTCGGCCCGCACGCGCCCCACCTGGGTGTTTTGCAGGTCCTGTTCCCTTCTCTTCTGGGACTTCTCCATCCTGCCGGCTACGCCACTGTCACAAAACGAGACAAAGACAGAAAAAGGTTTGGGGCAGCCACCCATGTAATTTGGTATCCTGGCTGCAAAAGTCATTTTCTTTTCAAAATACCAGCACTGAAGTGCTTACAACAGAGTCCAAAACAAGACTGTCAGAGAAGGGAAAAGGGAAGGCTTTTAAAGGGGGAGGCAGGAAGTGAGGTCATAAGGATTGGGCACGTGTTCATCATTCATTGGATTAGTCCCGGATGTGACATCAGGGGGGCCGGAGCTGGCAAGGTCTGTCTCCATTGGCTCGGTCCCAGAAGTGACGTCCAGAGAGACAGGTGGAACCACCCGGGTTAGGTCTACAGGGAAGTGAGAAAGAGAGTTAGTGCACTCTGCCACATCCCGGCATGGCTCAGAACTGCCTTCACTCGAGCCCTTTAGCTGCCTCCCATGCGCGCGTGTGTGGCAAGGCGATCCTTGGCAATAGCAGTCACCCACTCCACAACGTTTTGGTGGGTCAGAAAAATAAACACAGTAGTCGTCTTCTCTCACTGTGCTGCAGAACAGAACGCTTTAGAAGATCATTTATTCCAATTGCCCTGAGATTTCATAATGACCTGGTCACCACTCTACCTTCCAACACTGTAATAATTGACTCATTTGTATTTCTATTTGTCTGTCTGTCTGTCATCAGAGGTGTAATTGTAGGACAGGCAAAAGTGTGAAACCAAAAAGGGCAAAATAAAAGCAATCAGAAACAAAATATAACCAAAACAGATTCAAAACCAGACAATCCTAACGCTGTCTTTGGGTTTCTTGCCCTTAACAGCCACTGCCACAAAGTTTGTACTTTATTCAATTAAGATCCAAAGCAAGGATATTAAGATATTTACATCACCATCTTGGTCAGACAGGACTTAATATGCACATCACATGACCAGGAGCAGCCAGAGTGACATCAAACACCATTTAAACGTCACCAAGCAGAACAAAAATCTTAAAAATGTATACATGCGGGGATAACAAATACACAACCAAAATACCTACATGAAAAAGAGTGCTAACAAGATCACAGTTTCATGAATTTGTGTTATCATTTTCTGAAGTTGTTTGTTTGCATTTTTGGTTTGTAATTCATATATTTTTGGTTACTTACAGTATTTGAATGCTATGGTAGTGACATTACCTTAATTTCAAACCCTGAGGTTGTGGGTTCAAATCCTGCTACTGACACTGTGTGACCCTGAGCAAGTCGCGTTACCTGCCTGTGGTGCAACTGGAAAAACTAAACAGATGTAATCAGTTGTATCTAAAACGTTGAAAGTCACCTTAGATAAACTCATCAGCCAATTGAATATATAATAATGATTATTTCTTACCATTTTGCTTGTCCACAGCCATATTGTTTGTAGGTACTATTACACTAGTTGGTCACGTGATATGGGGATCATGTGACAGAATGACACACCTTGTTGCACCTATAAAAGATGGCGGCCCCCAACTTCTGCATCCCAGTGTTGGATCTGGTTAAAAAAAGATACTTTGCAGTGAAACAGTCAGATGAATGTTTGCAGTTAGTTTAGTTTCTCTATCTTCAACAATCAGCTTTGTTTAATTGATTGAATGTATTTAATTCATTCATTCATTAATTACCTTAATTTCTCATTATCATTTTGATGCCTACTCTGGTATTTGAATGTCCTCCTAGCCCTCTGACCATGTTCTTGTCTTTTCCCCTTAAGATGCTTTGTATTTCTTGGTGCAAATTTAAAACGTTTTTTTGAAGATTTAATTCTCTTTCTGTCTCCGGCATGCTGTGACAAAAACACATCTTAGCCCAAATTATAACAACAACAACAACAACAACATTTATTTATATAGCACATTTTCATACAAACAGTAGCTCAAAGTGCTTTACATATTAAAGAATAGAAAAATGAAAGACATAATTATAAAAAATAAATCAACATTAACATCGAATAAGAGTAAGGTTCAATGGCCAGGGGGGACAGAAAAAACAAAAACTCCAGACGGCTGGAGAAAAAATAAAATCTGTAGGGATTCCAGACCATGAGACCGCCCAGTCCCCTCTGGGCATTCTACCTAACATAAATGAAACAGTCCTCTTTGGATTTAGGATTCTCACGGAAGGGCTTGATGATGATGATGGTCACGTAGACTTCTTCCTTTTAATCCGTCCATCATTGTTGGAGCATCATGAAGCTTTGAGTAGGTGGAGGTGGCGCAGGCCACCACCACAAAGAAACCGGAAAAGAAACAGAAAAGAGAGTAGGGGTCAGTACCGATTTTAGAGCCACCATGAATAGTTGTTATGATGAATTGAACATACAGAGTATCAGGATTAAGTTAAATTACGATTAAAATGAAGTTATAAAAGGCCATGTTAAAGTAATGTGTTTTCAGCAGTGTTTTAAAGTGCTCTACTGTATCAGCCTGGCGAATTCCTATTGGCAGGCTATTCCAGATTTTAGGTGCATAACAGCAGAAGGCCGCCTCACCACTTCTTTTAAGTTTTGTTCTTGGAATTCTAAGGAGACACTCATTTGAGGATCTGAGGTTACGATTTGGAATATAAGGTGTCAGACATTCCGATATATAAGATGGGGCGAGATTATTTAAGGCTTTATAAACCATAAGCAGAATTTTAAAGTCAATCCTGAATGACACAGGTAACCAGTGTAGTGACATCAAAACTGAAGTAATATGTTCTGATTTTCTTTTCCTAGTTAGGATTCTAGCAGCTGCATTCTGCACTAGTTGCAAACGATTTATATCTTTTTTGGGTAGTCCTGAGAGGAGTGCGTTACAGTAATCTAGTCGACTGAAAACAAACGCGTGAACTAATTTCTCAGCATCTTTCAGTGATAAAAGAGGTCTAACTTTACTTATGTTTCTTAAGTGAAAAATGCTGTCCTAATGATCTGATTAATATGTGATTTAAAATTCAGATTACAGTCAACAATCACCCCTAAGCTTTTTACCTCCGTCTTGACTTTTAATCCTAATGTATCCAGTTTATTTCTAATAGCCTCATTGTATCCATTATTGCTGATCACTAAAATTTCAGTTTTCTCTTTATTTAACTTGAGAAAATTACTATTCATCCATTCTGAGATACAAGTCAGACATTGTGTTAGTGAATCAATAGAATCAGGGTCATCAGGTGCTATTGATAAGTACAGCTGTGTGTCATCAGCATAGCTGTGGTAGCTCACGTTGTGCCCTGAGATAATCTGACCTAACGGAAGCATGTAGATTGAGAATAACAGCGACCCAGGATAGAGCCTTGTGGAACACCATATTGGATATCATGTGTCTTCGAGTTGTAATTCCCACAACTAACAAAATATTTTCTCCCTGTCAGGTAGGATTCAAACCAATTTAAGACACTGCCAGAGAGGCCCACCCATTGACTAAGGCGATTTCTAAGAATGTTGTGATCAATGGTGTCAAATGCAGCACTCAGATCTAAGAGGATGAGAACAGATAAATGGCCTCTGTCTGCATTTACCCGCAAGTCATTTACTACTTTAACGAGTGCAGTTTCTGTGCTGTGATTTGTTCTAAAACCTGACTGAAATTTATCAAGAATAGCATGTTTATTTAGGTGGTCATTTAACTGCATAATGACTGCCTTCTCTAGAACTTTACTTAAGAAGGGCAGGTTAGAGATGGGTCTAAAATTTTCAAGAGCCGAGGGGTCAAGATTATGTTTCTTAAGTAGGGGTTTAACTACAGCAGTCTTAAGACAGTCTGGGAAGACCCCAGTATCTAGTGACGAATTTACTATGTCAAGAACATTATCAATTAGCACGCCTGATACTTCTTTGAAAAACCTTGTTGGTATCGGGTCAAGGACGCAGGTGGAGGGTTTTGATTGAGATATTATTTTTGTAAATCAGGTAAATCTATCCTAGTGAAAGAGTTTAATTTGTTTATAACAGGATGTTGGGGTTTAGGGGGATCCTTAGTGTTGGGGAGATATACTATGTTATTTCTAATATCATTAATTTTTTGATTGAAGAATACAGCGACAGCCTCACAGGTTTCACTGGAAGCACTTAGGAGGCATTCCTTTGAGCTACCTGGGTTTAGTAGGCGATCAATTGTAGAAAATAAGACTCTGGGATTACTAGCATTGTTATTTATAATATTAGAGAAATAGCAGCGTCTCTCAAGACGGACAGTGTTATTGTATTCTGTTATTTTGACTTTTAATATTTCGTGGTGGATAGTAAGTTTACTCTTCCTCCATTGACGCTCAGCTCTACGGCATGTTCTCTTTAAATCAGACACTCTTTGGGTCTTCCATGGTATACCAATGCTAGAAGATTTTTTGCAGTGTTCACTGTTGTTCTTGTTTATGTTTCAATGCTCAGCAATTTTCCATATGTTTTGTGGGTGGCTCCCCAAGAGGCAGGGCAACCTGCTAATGATTGGTAGGAACCGCCCTCCTCCCCATAAATTCACATGGTCTTCCTCAGTTCCTGGCAGTTCATTGTGAATGCACTCTTGGAGATTTTGATGAGTTCTTCTTCCTTTGCTATGCTTTTTGAATTATTGGGCTTTTTGAACCTTCTGTCCCTGTTTTTTGACTTTTTGGATTGTAGTTTGGCACTCTGCTAGCCTGGATTGCCTTGTGTTTTTAGGCAATTCCATTCTGCCCATTGTGCTTCATGGACCTTTCCTTCTTTCAGATCACTTTGTGAAAATAAACTTTTTATTCTATAAAGATTCTTCAAGGCCCTTTTCATGGTTTTGACAGTGTTTTTCCCTTTAGTGGACATTATTGGAAGTTAACTTTTTTAGGGACTTAACATGCGGACTCCCAAGTTCACGACAAAAGTGAGGAAAAGTATAAGGAAGCATAAGAGACAAATGTGACAAAGTCTACAGTTAATATGTGATCAATTGTAGATGATGACTTATGTGCCACCAAGTAAGTTGAGAATACTTTCACAGATGGATTCAACATTTGATAGGAATCAATCAGACTCAATTCAGAAATATAAAATTGGAGAAAGATTGTAAAGCCGTTGGTACATCTTGACAAGAAATTGGGAGCTGCTGTCTCGTAATACTACTGAAAACACTAGGAAAGTAACAGAAATGAGAATACAAATGCAAAAACAAGACATACTTTGTGTCCACCTACTTGTATATTAATATGGCAGGAATGTCTTTCTGTGTCAGACCAGGGGAAAGGGCCACACAAGCTAACCCTCGTCTGATCAATATGAATGTAGAGCTAATTTGTTGTTGTTTTTTTTTTAATATTTAAATGCTGCCCAACATGCATTCTTTGTCAACAGAAGAGTCTCTGGGAACATCAAAATGTCCATTTTGTTTAAACGCATCATTTTTATGGCATACTTTCAAGTGTCATTCCTCCTATTTTTGTATTCAAAATGCATTGAAGAGCATCAGTGTTACAAATACTCTGGCTCCACAAAACAGCAAAAGGTGTGAGGCCTTCAAAAATAGTCCACAAATCATGAATCATCCCAAATGAAGCTTGGCCCCAGGTAAGTGGCAGGTCAAGGGATTCACTAAGCCCCAAAATGGAGGTAAGGCTTTTAACTTCATTTTTAACATGCTTAAATATTTTTCAGGGGAAATCTATGAATGTAAATTCCAAGACGCTATGTGTAGCTTATCTATGTTGTAGACTAGAGAGGCCTTTTACCATAGAAGATG
The DNA here is from genome assembly GCF_016835505.1 of Polypterus senegalus. NCBI lineage: Eukaryota > Metazoa > Chordata > Cladistia > Polypteriformes > Polypteridae > Polypterus > Polypterus senegalus. The sequence goes on from NC_053158.1 coordinate 50,311,629, forward strand.
CCCACAAAACTGCCCCAGTGATTCTTTCCTCCCTGTGCTAGTCATTCGTTATCCAAAAACATTACTAATATTAAAATAACAGGAATGTAGACAGATGCTTTATACACATCAACATAAAGTCCAGATGAGGTCTTTAAAATGGGTTTAGACACAAATGCATTTCAGTGTGGAAAGGCAGTGTAGCTCGGGAGCTGTGATGGTGGTCTTCAGCTTTAACAACAAGATTAGGTCAATGGTTGCTGAGTGGAACACTAGCCTGATTCCTTTTTATATATTTTAACAATAGATTAGGTGATTTGCTCAGGGTCACTTAGTGAGTCAAAGGTGGGAGTGATCAAGAAACCTTATGGTTTAATAGTAATAAAAATGACATCAAAATAACACTACATAGACACACACACGTGTTTATACACACAATGTCGCAGGTGCAAGTGAAGTCTGTCAGTTTTGTGATGTGTGTCAGGGGTTCAGCAGTTGCGCTTTGCCAAGTGTCAGGGTGTAGTAACACGTTTTGTAACATTAAGATAATATTGTTTTGGTACAATAAGCCAATCAGTGTCTTTGTAGGGGCTTCAATCTCTCCTTTTCCTTGAAATCTTGTCCTCAAGATTTTTCCTGTCAGGAACCAAACTGCTCACTAACAGACTAAGATACAAAAATCAATGAGGAAATTGTTAGGAACATTCTAATACTGGTTAGGACCTCCTTGTGCTCTCAAAACAGCTTCAGTTCTTCATGGCATGGATTCTGTAACATGTTGGAAACATCCCTTTGAGATTCTGGTCCAGGATGGCTTGATTGGTTTTCAGCTGCACATTCGTGAAAATCTCCTGTTCTACCACATCCCAAAGTTGTTCATAGCATCCAAGCAATGATTAGTATTAATGGGCCCAAAGTGTGCCAAGAAGATATCATCCACATCATTACACCACCACCATCACAAGACTGAAGTGCTGACATGGCATTGTGGGTGCTTGGATTCATGCTGTTGGCACCAAATTCTGATGCTACCAGCTGTGTGCCTCAGCAGAACTTGAGACCAGGCTATGCTTTTCCAGTTTTGGTGAGCCTGTGCTCACAGCAGCCTCAGCTTTCTGTTCTTGGCTAACAGGAGTGGAACCCCACATGGTCTTCTGCCATTGTTAGCCATCCTCCTCAAGATTTGACGCGTTGTACTTTTCAAGATGCTTTTTTTGCTTGAACCAGTCTGGCCATTCTCCTCTGACTTCTCTCATTAAGGTGTTTCCATCTCTGGATGTTTCTGGTTTTTGTTTTTGTTTTTTTTTTTACCATTCTGTGTAAACTCGAGAAGCTGTTGTGCAAGAAAATCTCAGGAGATCAGCAGTTACAGAAATACTCAAACCAACCCGTCTGGTGCTAACAATCATACCACAGGTCAAATCAGTGAGCTTCTGTTTTTTCCATTCTGGTGTTTGACAGCAACATTAACTGAAGCTCCTGCCCTGCATCTGCATGCTTGTACTGTATGTATTGTGCTGTTGCCGGACAGTTGGCTGATGAGATGATTGCATGAATAAGCAGGTGTACAGGTGTCCCTAGTAATGTCTTCAGTGGGTGTAGAGCACAATAATGAAAACAAAAGCAGGAATACATAATAAAATGGAGAAGCAAACCGTGCAGTGATCATAAAAGAAGTAGAAATTAAATCTATATGATATAGGAATCCCGGGTCCTCCCTGCGTGGAGTTTGCATGTTCTCCCCGTGTCTGTGTGGGTTTCCTCCCACAGTCCAAAGACATGCAGGTTAAGTGCATTGGCGATCCTAAATTGTCCCTAGTGTGTGTTTGTGTGTGCGTGCCCTGTGGTGGGCTGGCGCCCTGCCCAGGGTTTGTTTCCTGCCTTGTGCCCTGTGTTGGCTGGGATTGGCTTCAGCAGACCCCTGTGACCCTGTAGTTAGGATATAGCGGGTTGGATAATGGATGGATAATACAGGAAAGGATGATATTCCAGAAGCAGGCTATTTATAAGCTTATGAAATACCCAGACCACAGTGATACATCGAAGACGATTTATCTGCACTGTTGCCGTTAATGTCCAGCCTGATCCATTACTCCTGAGATTCCTACTGTATTCTTGTAATGCTATTATTGTGATGTCAGTGTCACAATTAAGAGAGGTCAGGTCAGCTGGTGGAAGAGCCAGCACTGGCCAAGTGCCATTTCATTTCCTTTGCCTTTCTTTTGTTGAATACATGGCATCAGTACAGCAAGTGAGATCATGCTGTCTCAGAATATGCTTTGCAGTTATAAACAACTGTTCTTTTTATTTTTATTAACTGGCGTCCGATCCAGGTGTTGGTCGTGCCTTGCGCCCGCTGCTTGCTGGGATAGGCTCCAGCTGCCCTGTCTAAGCGGGTTAAGAAGACGTTTTTTTTAATTACATTTATTATTACTGGGTAGCATGTCGTTAGTTGACATCCCGGCTCAGTCACTGTCTGCAGCGCATTGGAGAATTGCTAATGTGTATTCTGATTGTTAAAGTTGTATGTGTTGGGTTAAGTGGCAAATCTAAATTGACCCACAGTGAGTTTATAGCACACACTGTCCAGGGCTGGAATTGTGCCTGGATTTCTTCTGATCCCCCCCATGAATGAAATGAGTATGTTCAAATGTGTCAAGACATTTTCTAAGCCGCTTAGTCCTGAACCGGGACACGGGGGGAACTGGAGCCTATCCTAGCTAGAATAAGGTACAAGGCAGGAACAAACCCTGGACAGGGCGGCAGTCCATCGCAGGTCAGACACACACTCGGCCTAATTTAGTGTCACCAACCCACCTAACCTGCATGTCTCTGGACTCTGGGAGGAAACCCACGCAGACACAAGGTGAACATGCAAAGTCCATGCAGGCATGACTCAGGATGTGAACCCTGGTCTCCTTACTACTGTGCCGCCGTGCTACCCATTATTGTAACTGAGGAGCTTTAATCAAATTAGTGGCATACTGTAAGTAGTCCAGTGGGGTCATCGTGATCATTATTTAGATTCCACTGTCCAAAGCTGACTAATAAATACCAGCATAAATACAAGAATGCACCCCATAATATCAAAACAGATGTATTAATCTTACCTCAATAGCATCGTCTAGACTAGCCCCAAACGGCGCGGATGGCTTTCTGCCTCGGCAGATTTCCTCAAGCGTCATTAGTTGCTTGGCAATCAATAGGGATGTCCAGCACGGCAAGTCATTGCCCTGTTCAAGCTTCATTGCTTCATGCTAAAGAGCTTTCGTTAGGAACAAAACAAAAAGACTTTTGGCCCTGAAATTTCACTTGAAATATCCCATATTCTCAATTTATGTAATTAGATCTCTTCATATTCATGGGTCAAGCACTGACCTCAGGGTGTTTGATATATTTCTGGTCATTTCAGACACATATCTCTTAAAATCAATGATACAGTCTCCTTCATGATGGTGAAAGTTGAAATGCAAAATAGTTTTGGGTCTGACTTGTATTTGTTTGTCTTCATTTTTGCATATTTTCAGCACATTCAATTCCAGTAGAAGCTCACAGGGGGGCAGTAGTGTGCTTTAAATTGTTCAAAAAGATTTATTCTGCCTGTAGCTCCGAATCCCTGACAGAGATGATCATGGCGAAGCTATCAAAGATATCAAAAGCAGCCATCTGGGATTTAATGTGCAGCTTGGGAACACCAGCAGCACAAAACAAATGAGTAGATAGGATGAAGGATCCACCATTCAGCGTAACGTGGAAGGCCTTTTAATTGTGTATGGCATCCTCTCCGTCTCACAGAGAATCTAAAAGCATTGCTTGCCATAGACTGCTTTAGTTTTTCAAAAGAAGAAAAATCCCTAAAAATGGAATAAGTAAATAATATATCAGTCTTTAAGATGTGAGAGATTAATCATTTACGCAGTTTACTGAAATTTTTCAAAAGCCTTCAGAACATTATTAAAAACACACAGAAGCACCATTTATCACATGGCTTTCCAATTCTTTTTTTGTGTTAATGTCATTTTGACTACCCTTAGTTTCACAGAGGGGCTTTTAAGTTGTGTTTTTAAGTTCTTTTATTGGCATTTCACTTGAGGCAATGTACATGGCATCAGGTTTGTCTTTAAGCACAGATTTCTATATCTTGCTCTTTACAGGTACTGTATGTGTTGGTCTGCTTGCATGTGCTTTATACGCATTGTAACGTCCATTAGACAGAACACCAAAGAACTCATTAGAAGGGGTTTGCCTAGTTTAATGAAGCCAACTGTTATTGCTTTTTCACAATAAAGAAGTGCGGGGGGTATTTTACGTATGTCGCTTAAATCATCCGAGATGAATGCGCGTGCCCACGCTGATTGAAAGCCCATATATATTGAGTCTAGAGAACATGATCGGCAAGTCTAAGACAGGCTGCAACAAAATGACGAAAGAACGGGCGCATTCTTTCACACAAGCGGAGCAGGACCTTTTACTCAAAGGATACGAAGAATTTCAAGATTTAATATGCACAAGGGGTAACACTGCAAAAGCAGCCCAAACCAGAAAAGACGGCTGGCAAAAAGTGCCCGACAAATTAAATGCGCAAGTAGTGTGCATTCTTTTATTTCCTATGTGTCAGATTAATTATTATTTAATATGTCATAATTCCAGATCAAACGTGAGAACATGGGAACAGGTTAAAGTGAAGTACAAGAATTTACTTCAAACTGGTAAATATTGGTATATAACTATTTAAAGAATTGTTGACATGAATCATATATGATATAAAAAACATGAATTTAAAAGCTAATAAGAAGGCAGACAAGCAAAAAACAGGTGGAGGTCCACGCGGTCCAGACCTAACCCCTGCAGAAGAGAGTTGGCTCTCCAGCAAAATGCCCATCGCCCTGTTTCTGAGGGCATTCCGGGCGAAGCTCCTCCTCAGACCCGGTGGCAGGATGCGGTGGTCACTTCATTTCAGGTAAAGGATGGTCATTGCATATATTTGTCCTCAATGTGTGCCATAGGTATGTCCCATATAGCCCTCTTTTTGTTGGGTCAGTTGCAGGGAGTGTCATATATAGAACTTGTGTCTGACCAATGAGATATTGACGAAGGTTAAATATTTGATGAAGACACTGTGTCTGATTATTCATCAGGAGGAGAGGTACATTTTCCAAATAATGTTTGGTCAAACTCCACTCTGATCAGTCCCATGTGCCCCAATCACATTTAGAAATCCTGGGTAATGAGAATGTTAGGCTGATTGTGAGATTCTTTATTGAACTGTGGGTGTTTTTGCCTGTGTACCTACAATGACATGAAACGCCTCTTTTATTCTCTGCACACGCAGGTGTCCAGGAAACACTATGAAAACCCGAAGGAAATATTTCAGAGCCAAACCGACTTTACGAATTGCCTGGCAAACTGCACTTTTAGATTTTCCACATTGCCTACAGTATATAAAAAGTGGCACTTGCAAAAAAACCTCAAAGCAATGCATACTGTCTGTGTGGTGGTGAGAGCCCGACTTCACATAGTTTGACTTCGAATATGAGGTGCTAATAAATCTTTGAGGTACAATATCCCCCCTCGGCTAAAGCGGTATCTTTCGAACAGAATTTCGTCCGGGAGCAATAAAGGATCTTGCCGATCACGCAAAACCCTCTCTCTATGAAATTCTCTTCTTATAATTTGCGCACCGATATCAATTGGTTGCTCATTCATGAACGGTGAAGCCATGACTGAATGAATTCCATGCATGGGAACTGATTAATTAAGTGTGTGAGCTAAACCTGGTTTACGTAGAACAGACCTGCTCCGAGCAGGTTTGAGGATTTGGATGTGCTGCTATGACAACACATCCAGCAAGAGGTTCGAAAAACCGACAGATCCAGAATCATGGCAAATCGTCAACAATGACATCCGGCTGAAAGAGTAATCCACGTACGAAAAATACCCCCAGGAGTTTTTCATATCGTTGTGTCGTCTGCCAGTGCTGCTCCCTAACTGATGACCAGGGCCGTTTGAGGGAATTTGGGGGCCCCAAGCAAAATGGACATGGAGGCCCTCCGCACGCACGCACGCATGCAAAGGAACCATAGCATAGCCATACAGTTTAAATTCACTCACACTTTATATAAATAAAAAAGGTTTACAGTGCAAATACTGCTGTTGCATATACTGTGCATAAATAAAAAAAAATGTTTAGAGTGCAAATACTGCTGTTGCATATAAAGTGCATAAAATTTGAACATTTTCAACAATTGAACATTTGCAAAAAACACCACTGTACCATAAAATCAAATATACATTAAAAAAGTGCACAATAACTAAATCCAACATACTTAAAAACACACACACACATATATACTCACATTCACATTTTTCAGTTCTCTCAAACATGTGCAAATTATCTAAAACTGCTGTTTGCGAGCCTTGTTTTCTGCAAAGGCAATCACAATGTCCTCCATGTCCAAAGACTGGCGAACATCCCGCTCAATTGACATAAGTGCCAGTCCTGTGAGCCTTTCTTGGCCCACCGTGGACCTCATGTAATTTTTTATCAGCTTCAAAGCTGAAAAGCTCCTCTCACCAGAGGCCACTGACACAGGGAGAGTCAGGAGTAGACGCAAAGCGATGCTTAAATTACTGAACAAAACCAGTAGCTTCTCACTGTAAATGTAATTAAGCATGTCAAATGGGGAAGTGGCTACATGGTCTGGAAAAGTGTAGAGAGATGAATTGATCTCAAGTGCCAAGTCATCAGCATCAATGTCATGGAGGGTTTGTTCCAATTTTTTGCATCGTTCATGAAGCTTTCCATTCTTTATTGTCTGCTTCATGTTTTCCTTTGAGAACAGAAAGTCATAAAGGTCATAAACACCCTTCAGTCTTGAAAACCTGTCACTTAGGCTTCTGAGGGCTGTGTCAACCATGGGCAGAAAGAAGTCTCTTCTAAAAGTTATTATTATAATAATAATTATTATTTTAATTTCTTCTATGTAAAGCACTTTGAATTGCCATTGTGTATGAAATGTGCTATATAAATAAACTTTTTACTGTTAACAAACAATGAAATTATAATTAAATGTTTACTAATTATTAGTAGTGCTGTGAGTCGACTACCAATGCTTAAAAACATCCCAAGCTAATGTTTGATGCACAGAATTTATTGTGTGGTTTTCCTAAATAGATTATCACAGTGGAATAGTTAGTATAGCATGCTATGCCACTTTCATCAAAACCTATTACAAAGCTATAGCAATGGCATGTCATTTATGTATGATACATAAACATATTTCTGCTAGCCTACCTGCTACAAAATTGCACCATTTGTACAAGACAAGTAGAGCTATTTTATGTGTGTAATTTATCACTTACCACTGTCTTGTTTTTTCTTATCCTCCTCTTCCTTTCTCTTCTTTCTTTTTTAGCTTCCTGAAGCATAATTCCGCTTCATGACTGCCGAGGAAGTTTTGTATTTTGCCGGCAGCAGAGATCGCTTGGTTGGCTAGCTGCTGTCAGCGAGGGGGGCCCCCTTGAGGGGCATCCTGATAACAGTGTCATTGCACTTTACTGCATTCACTATCAATGGGGCGCTCACACAGTTTGTCGCTGCATTTTATTCTTAACCAGTCGTTGTCCTGGGGCCCCAGGCAAGCAATTGCTTGGTTTGCCTGCCTTGTCGCGACGGGCCTGCTGATCACCTCTTATTGGTGCTGCGCCCTTTTATGGTGGAGGCGGAGCTTTGATGATGTCACACCTGCTGCACTCATTCAGGTTCTTCCAGGCTGCGGTGGAATTGAACTCACTTAGTTCAGCTTTTAAAAAAATATTGACTAACAGTAAAAATTAGCCATCCATTTACTGAGTCCACTTTTGAGGTTGTAGGGACTGAAAGTCGATAGTAGCCCCAAGATATAAGATAGCCATTGACTTGTAATAATAATGAAAATAATAATAATAAAGGGGTGCATAGTGGAGCAGTGATTAGTACTGCATCCTCACGGCTCTGAGTTCAAATCCTGGGTGAATCTGAGGAGTTTGCCTTGACTCCCTGTACTGTGTTTATGTGAGGTTTTCTTGTCATAGTCCTACATTCTAAAGGTTAAGTAAACTGGTGACTCGAAATGGACTCTTTATTGATGTGCGTGTGTACCTCCGATGGCTTGGCATCCATTCATCCCAATCCTTCTTGGGCTTCTTTAGCTTTGCAGTTAAAACAATTAACTTAGGCGCCTGCCGCTGTAACCGTGCACTGGAATTAATAACAGAAGGATGAACTGTGGATGCTGCTAGTAACCATTGTTATGGTTTTTCCAGGATTGTGCTCCTGGTCTCTGTTTTATATTATTAATTTTATGTGTTTTGCTGTTCTTTGTTGATTGTTTTTGGTTATTGTTAATATTAGTGTTTTTGTTTGTTACTTTATAACGTGTTGTTTCAAGTTATGTTATTACAGTGAATGTCACTTTTGTAACTTATTTTGATCTAATTGAACCGAGGAGTGCGGATCCCCCAATGCTGCAGCAGGGGAATTAAGCCCAGTGCTATTTATGAGACGACTTTCCAAATAACAGCTGCCTCGATTCTCTGGTTAAACTTTCTGTTTTTGATGACACACAGAACAAGGAACATCAGTTAGAGCAATGAGATATGCTACACTAACAGAACTGACAATCCGTAATACGATAGAAAATAACAAGGAAGAGCAGTCAAATTGCAAAATAATAAAAAATAATCAACACAGAATAAAAATGTACAACTTAATGATTTAAAATAGCAGTGCTTCAGAAAGTACAATCAGCTGTTGTACCAGGGTCCATGTGGGTCGGGGGGGGCAAAGCCTATTCTGGCAGACTGGGGCGTGAAGCAGGAGCCAAATCTGGAGGGGGGCACTGAAAGGCACATTCACTCATACCAGGCAAGTGAAAAAGCGGCCTAACTGGCACAAAAAGTTAGAGTGGGGAGGAAACTGGTGTGGCCAGCTAGAGGGGACTTTGTCACATTGACAGTGATGGCTCAACACTCTTGGGTACGCAGCAGTAGTTTTACACCAAATAAAACAAATCCACTGACTGAACTGACCAGGGCACAGAATGGGGAGAATTCATTATTAAAAGAATTACTTCAAGAAATGATGACTTCCACAAAACAAGAAGGGATGAAAGTGTAAAAATCAAAGTCAGGGCAAACAAAAGGTCAGAATACCGATCATCAATGTGAAAAGCATAAGCGAAAATCTCGGTGAAGAAAAAAGTTCAGATGTCGAAGGTACTCTGAGAAGCAATGACATCACTAAGGTCAGAATTGTATTTTCTTCTAAAATCACAAAAAATGAACGTCCCACGTTCTACAGTGTGCTTTTAAATGATTGTGCCACACACAGCAAGCTAAATACATCATTACTAACAAACAAGATGCTTACACCCAGGCTGCTGTGACAAAATGACAATATCTGGGAGAACAACAGTGCCATGATGGTGTTGCCATTAAAACATTAAGATAAATCACTCAGTATGTAGAAAAAATGACAGGTTTTATATTTTTTTTTGAAATTTTATTAATTTTATTGCAATCATTCCATACAAATCAATCAATTTTTACAAAAAGTAGAACTGAGAACAAGTCGACCCCCACCCCTGAGAGAGAGCAAGGCCAACGGAGTAAAACTGAAGGCTTATAAACACACCTAAATTAAAAAGTTTGATAAGCCAATAGAAATGAATGGAGAAGAAAAACAAATACAGAAAGAATTGCTTCCTCGGTGCTTTAAGAGCTTATTCTAAAATATTACTGATTAGATCCTGCCATGTTTTGAAAAAAGTCTCTACTGATCCTCTAACTGAGTATTTGATTTTTTCCAACTTCAAATAATATAACACATCGGCTTCCCACTGACTTAAAAGAGGAGAGTTTGAGTTCTTCCAGTTTATCAGAATAAGTCTGCGTGCCAACAGTGTAGTGAATGCAATCACAGTTTGTTTGTCTTTCTCCACTTTAAGCCCTCTGGAAGAACCCAAACACAGCTGTTAATGGGTTAGGAGGGATTGTGAGTCCAAGGCTGTCTGACAGGTAATTAAAATTTTTGTCCAGAATAATGTTAATTTGGTGCAGGCCCAGAACATGTGACCCAGTGAGGCTGGAACTTGGTTGCAACGTTCACAGGTTGGATCATGCCCTGGAAACATTTTGGAGAGTTTTAGTCAAGACAGATGTGCTCGATATATACTGCTCAAAAGAATTAAAGGAACACTTTTTAATCAGAGTATAGCATAAAGTCAGTGAAACTTATGGGATATTAATCTGGTCAGTTAAGTAGCAGAGGGGGTTGTTAATCAGTTTCAGCTGCTGTGGTGTTAATGAAATTAACAACAGATGCACTAGAGGGGCAACAATGAGATGACCCCAAAACAGGAATGGTTTAACAGGTGGAGGCCACTGACATTTTTCCCTCCTCATCTTTTCTGACTGTTTCTTCACTAGTTTTGCATTTGGCTACAGTCAGTGTCACTACTGGTAGCATGAGGCGATACCTGGACCCTACAGAGGTTGCACAGGTAGTCCAACTTCTCCAGGATGGCACATCAATACGTGTCATTGCCAGAAGGTTTGCTGTGTCTCCCTGCACAGTCTCAAGGGCATGGAGGAGATTCTAGGAGACAAGCAGTTACTCTAGGAGAGCTGGAGAGGGCCATAGAAGGTCCATAACCCATCAGCAGGACCAGTATCTGCTCCTTTGGGCAAGGAGGAACAGGATGAGCACTGCCAGAGCCCTACAAAATGACCTCCAGCAGGCCACTGGTGTGAATGTCTCTGACCAAACAACCAGAAAGACTTCATGAGGGTGACCCAAGGGCCCCATGTCCTCTAATGGGCCCTGAGCTCACTGCCCAGCAGCATGCAGCTCGATTGGCATTCGCCATAGAATACCAGAATTGGCAGATGCACCACTGGTGCCCTGTGCTTTTTACAGATGAGAGCAGGTTCACCCTGAGCACGTGACAGAAGTGAAAGGGTCTGGAGAAGCCATGGAGAACATTATGCTGCCTGTAACATCATTCAGCATGAGCAGTTTGGTGGTGGGTTAATGATTGTCTGGGGAGGCATATCCATGGAGGGTCACACAGACCGCTACAGGCTTGACAAAGGCACCTTGGCTGCCATTAGGTATCAGGATGAAATACTTGGACCCATTGTCAGACCCTATGCTGGTACAGTGGCTCCTGGTGCACGACAATTCCTGGCCTCATGTGGTGAGAGTATGCAGGCAGTTCCTGGAGGATGAAGGAATTGATACCATTGACTGGCCACCACACTTTCCTGACCTAAATCCAATAGAACACCTCTGGGACATTATGTTTTGGTCCATCCAATGCCACCATGTTGCACCTCAGACTGTCCAGGAGCTCAGTGATGCCCTGGTCCAGATCTGGGAGGAGATCCTCCACAACACCATCTGTCATCTCATTAGAAGCATGCACCGATGTCAGGCATGTATACAAGAACACAGAGGCCATACAAAGTGCTGCATACAATTTTGAGTTGCTGCAATTAAATTTTGGCAAAATGGACTAGCCTGCCACATAATTTTTCACTCTGATTTTTGGGGCGTCTTTGAATTCAGGGCTCTGTAGGTTGATCATTTTCATTTCCATCAAACGATGTGGCATCCTTTCGTTCCTAACACATTACCCAGTCTATATCAGTATAGATATCCAGGAGGATTTCTTTTTCCCATTGAGATCTGATGTGTTTTCAAAGTGTTCCTTTAATTTTTTTGAGCAGTTTATAATTTTGAGTTGTATAATTGTATGCTTTGCACATATGGAGCTCGAGTGAATTGTCTGCATTGCTACTTTCCACTCCTTTTCTGATATATTAATTGAGAGATCTTTTTCCCAGTGTCCTCTTGGATCTTTGAAAGGGAGGGATTGTAAAATGATTTTATATATTGTAGAGATGGAGTCTGAGTCCTTGAGATTGAGCAATATTTTTTCCAGCATGGATGAGGGTGCAAGATGAGGGAAATCTGGAAGGTTCTGTTTAACAAAGTTCATAATTTGAAGATAGTGAAAGAAATGACAGGTTTTAAAACTAGACAAAACATCCTTGGGCACAAAACTAAAATTACACACACATTTAAATTCAAAAAGGCAAAAGTCTAGCTTAAGAAATTCAAAAATAGACATCAAAGAAAACAAAAAAAATCCAAGAACAAGAAGAAGAAAAAGAAATGTAAAAAAATAATAACAGTGCAAAAAGTAAAAGTCAAAATGAAAAAAAAAATCCAAACTATATGCTACAATAATTCAAAGGAAACAAACAGAATTCAAATTTACAAATTAAAAAATAAAGTTAAGAAAATGAAGAAAGCTAAAATTTAAAATCTTAAAAACAAAGCAAAATTTTAAAAAAATAAACCAAAAAAAAAAACAGAAGTTTCATAACAAAATACCCGGAGACCTTCAAAAAAACATAAAAAGAGGAAACGGATCGAGAAGAACACCGAGGAAGCCGAGGGTAATTAATGTCTACCGGGGGTTAAAACAGCAAAGTGAATTATTACACCTGAAACCTATTAACGAATTAGGGGTCTCCAACCTAACATTAAAAATGAAAATATTAAAATAAGATTGAGAATGGTTAACTAAACAAAAAAGGGAACCAAACTACATAATGGACAGTTTTAGATCAATTAACAAAAGTAAAACTAAACAAAGAAAAACAAAAGAAACAAAATGCAAAAAAAGTGTGCCAGTGTAAGTGTTGGTAGAAGCAGAGGGCCTAACTTTCTGTTTGCCTTTTCTCAACGTCTTGTCACGAGCTACACATCAAACATCACGTCGGTGACTTTCATTTTCTATTCTGTTCCATTGTATTCTAGTAAATGTTAGGTTGTGTCTAGTTTTGTAATATTCCAGCATTATGCATATAAGTAATAAATATGTGTGCCCCAGTGAATTCTGGATAATTGCCAGTAATTTATGGTAGGTCTAGTATTCCCCACTGTCTCTTTACTCTTCTTATTTTTAACTTAAGAAATATATTTTCCACGTTGGATTAAACCGTATCTGTTTTCTTTGGACTTGTCCAGCCACTCTCTGTCAGTTATATTTTGTTCATAATTGATGGTGCACAGGAATGTGCATAATAGGCATGTTAAGCGGAGTACAGACTTTACTGTCATCTTCTGTTCTCCTCACAAACCAATTAGATTGTGGATGTAGGTCACTGCCTTACAGTGTAGCGCTTTGCTACTGTGAGAAACCAAAACTTCAGCAAAAACTTTTCAATCCTGTGAAAATGAAGTCTTCATGAAGGATACCGTCCACTGTTTCCTGCAGAAAGGGAGCAGGTAATGAGCAAGTTACCTTTCAGGCCAATGTCAGACCCGGACTGCTTGTACTTGAAAAGAGATAGCAAACACTGACATTTAACACAAAGAAAATCCTGTTCTAGAGTCCTTCCAAAAATATCTCAGTAATGGAATTTTCAAGAGTCAGCTACCTTTATACTTGGAAAAAATAAAAAAATAAAGAAGTCCTACCACCAAGTGCTGTCTTCTGAAACAAGAGCCAATTATCAAAACACCCATTAACTCCGATGCAGGCCTAACGAAGTAAGGTTGTACTGACTGTGCACAATAGCACCGGGATACGATTTTAGATGGAGTCAGAACACAAGTTGCACAAGTGATAACTAGTCAAGGGGTGCAGGAATTAAATAAACAGGCCAGGTCGTGAGACAAAATCAAAGATCAAGAAACGTAGCGAAAGACGACGCAAGAATTGTATTCCATTTTGATTCATTCACAGACTGGGGCAGTCAGAGAGTGTGTGATGATGACTTTTATATAGTCGCAGTAATGACATTACACATATTACACACCTGGACCTCCTGCCTAGCAACTCCGCATCACAAATGGCAAACAATTACATCGTCCACAATTAAAACAAAATGGTGCCGTGGTAAGACATATTTCAAAAATAACATGTTTAAAAAAAGTTCTGAATCAGAAAACTAAGCTGACCGTTACTTTCCTTAACCCTTAAAAACCCCAAGGCTAAGGAAAAGCTGAAAAAAAAATATAAAGATCAGATCCCAACAAACGTACATCTCAATACTCAAAAACGGTCCTGGCACTGGCCAAAATCTTCACTTTTTCATGTAAGATATATAGCACATTTTCACTCCTTCATGCCTTTAGAGGACGCAAAAAAGCTGATACATGCAATTGTTTTTAGCTGTTTAGATTACTGTAATGTACTCCTAGCAGGTCTGCCAAAAAGATTTAAATTGATTACAGCTATTTCAGAAGGCAACTACAAGAATCCGAACTAAAAAGAATAAATCACACCGGCATTAGCATATTTACACTGGCTGCCTGTGAATTTCACAATCAATTCTAAAATGCTGCTAATTGTTTGAGGCACCTTCATATATTTTGGAATGTTTGTCTCGTTACACTCCCAGTCGTGACCTTACATCCTCTACATACCCTGTGGCCTTGATGACATCTGCACTGGCTGACTCCCCATTTTTTATTCTTTTCTTGTATCTTACATATACGGTGAAATGCCCACTGGGGTCTGGCTGAGAGTTGGTCACAGAACCCCAGAGGTTTTTTTGTCTCCACTGGAGTTTTTTCTGTAGCCAAGGATCAGCACCTCCAAATCCGAGAGCATGGTCCTCAGCCGGAAAAGAGTGGAGTGACCTCTTAGGGTAGGGGGAGAGATCCTGCCCCAAGTGGAGGAGTTCAAGTATCTCGGGGTCTTGTTCACGAGTGAGGGAAGAATGGACCGTGAGATCGACGGGCGGATCGGTGCGGCATCCGCAGTGATGCGGGCTCTGCATCAGTCTGTCGTGGTGAAAAAAGAGCTGAGCCGTAAGGCAAAGCTCTCAATTTACCAGTCAATCTACATTCCTACCCTCACCTATGGTCATGAGCTATGGGTAGTGACCGAAAGAACGAGATCGCGAATACAAGCGACTGAAATGAGTTTCCTCCGCAGGGTGTCTGGACTTTCCCTTAAAGATAAGGTGAGAAGCTCAGTCATCCGGGAGGGGCTCAGAGTAGAGCCGCTGCTCCTCCACATCGAGAGGAGTCACATGAGGTGGCTCGGGCATCTGATCAGGATGCCTCCTGGACGCCTCCCTGGTGAGGTGTTCCGGCACGTCCAACCGGGAGGAGGCCCGGTAAGACCCAGGACACGCTGGAGGGACTATGTCTCCCGGCTGGCCTGGGAACGCCTTGGGATTCTCCCGGAAGAGCTGGAAGAAGTGGCCGGGGAGAGGGAAGTCTGGGCCTCTCTGCTTAAGCTGCTGCCCCCGCGACCCGACCTCGGATAAGTGGAAGAGGATGGATGGAGTTTTTTTTTTCCTTTACTTACTTAAAATCTGACTCTTAGTATAATTTTTTTTTTTAATAGATTATTGGGTTGTTTTTTTTTGTTTCCAGTGGCTACCATTTGTAAAGCACCTTGAATTATACTCTGTGTGGGAAGGTGATATGTACAGTCATATGAAAAAGTTTGGGAACCCCTCTTAATTCTTTGGATTTTTGTTTATCATTGGCTGAGCTTTCCCTTTTAATATGACATGCCTTATGGTAACAGTAGGATTTCAGCAGTGACATTAAGTTTATTGGATTAACTTAATATGGTCTGCTTCATTTCCGTTGTTTCAATGTGTTTTCATTATTTCATTTTTTTTTTTTACTTATTGTGGTGTTTTTTTAGGAACTTGTAAGTTTAGGTAAGTGCTTACATCTAATTCTGTAGACTTGGTTCAATGAAGCAAGCCTTTGCAGGCTCTCCAATATCTTCTTTCTTTGATGTACCATTGCAATATGTTATGAGTTAACTCCAAATTGTTTTGCCAGGGTTGAACTATGCAGAGCAGGATTAAAAAAATGAAAAAGCAGACCTAGAGATGGACTTGACAAAAAAAGATAGTGTGAGTACCGAGTCTGGGTAATTACTGATAAGACACTAAAAATATCCTTCAACAAATCCCAAAATACTAACCAATATTCTTAAGTTTGTAAAAACCCTAAAGTGTTTGTCTCAAAAAGCACAGCTCAAAAGTTTTGCTAATTATCTAAAATGTCGGACAATTTAGAAGTACACGACATTGACCCTTATATTGCCTCCAAGGTGATGTCATGCTTTGTAACTTCAGGCCTGCCAAACTATAGCAATGGAGCTAACAGTCAGTATACAACTCCAAAAATATTGGTGTTCATGGAAAAACAAGATGGTTTGCACGCAAGTACATTAAATATTTTGCAAACCTTCAACATAATTTTTGCAGAGAAAACAAATGAAAGAATTGATTTTTTTATATTCCAAAACAACAGGTGGAATGATTGGAAGAAAGAACACCAAAAGCACATGAAAATAAGCTAAGTTTTCAAAATAAAACATTCTGTTTCCTGGAAATCGTCTTGTTAGTGCAACAAACCAGTGGCCTATTCTTGCACCAACTCCATCCTGATGGCTGTCGACATCCTCATCCTAACTTGAAGGCGAGCATACTACACTGGAAGACCATTGTCACGTCAGTCCAGAATTAAATTGTTTTTGCCATAACTCAGAGCTTGTAATAGTGTTTCTGGGGTGCAGATTGTCCTCGAGCATTACGTGAGGTACGATGTATGGTGCGTATGAGTGTACAGGTACAGTGCAGTGTGTATATTGTTGTTTCTGTTAAACTCCTTCACTTTGTGAAGTTATTTCTCCTACACCTATGGAGTTCAAGCCTCCTCTTATTCTTTGCTTAGCAGACACCTCCCTTTTCTGGAAGAGAACCATGACCTTACATTTGTAGGTTCTGATTCTTATCATAACTGCGTCACACACATATGTGACCCACCCAGCTGTGCATCAGAGGTCACAGAGAGATTAGGTCAAGAAGGCAAAAATCATCCCCAAACAGCAGAGATGCAGCCTTTAGGTCAGCGAGCTGGAAGTTCTCCAAGTGTCTGCTGTTCCTTGATATCCTGTTAATGAAAAGTGTAAACAGGAGAGTGCACAAGATACAGCCTTGGTAAAATCCTATAGCCATTTAAATGGATTTTAGTTCATTCTAAAAATACAGACACAACTTTTTATCAGATAAGACACAATAATATCTGAGGAACCCTATGCTTCCCACAAGGTCCCTGATATGAGCCCCAATAAGTCTTTGTAGGAAAAGTTGTCAAAACCTGTCAACACTCAGGATCTGTGCAATTCTAAAGAGTTGGTCTGAACTTTCATCTGCTAGGACGAAAGCCAAAAGGCTAAGGAGTGTCCTCAGTACAAATCTGAACCACTTTAACCAAGATACCACCTCTTTCGCATTTCCAGTCTGATTTCAAGTGTCATCAGCTGGTTTGCCCTTGCAGCACTTAAAAAAATTGACCCAATCCCTCCACACAGCAACACTTCCAGCTTTAAATTAACACATTCTTTCCATATATGTGGTCACGTTAACACTCTTAAGAGTCATTTAAACACTGCAGATGCTTCCAGCACTGCTTCCTCTAGGAAGAACATTTCCGCTAGGAATTTTCCTGTGTTTCTTCCACCTCGCAACAATATCCCAGTTGCAACTTTTGTTTTCCCACCAATGCTTAGAAAAGCCTGGGCAGTGTTCAGCCTGGCTGTCCCAAGGCATCAAATATTTTGACATAATTTCTGAGAGGTGACCTTAAATAATTCTCAACAGCCTCATTGAACACCTCATAGGTGTGGACCCTGATACCCCTCCATACCATTTTGCTAACATTACATTGCATGGCACATTCTGTAATTTGAAAGCTCCTCTGAATGCTGTTATGACAGGCATTGACCATCTATAGAATCTAATCATCTACTTTACTACTACATTCTTGCTGATGTGAACTTACTTCAACAAAACATGAGAAAAGCTCTTCTACTCAGACCTGGGCTCACCCTAAAAGGAGGTAATCGCCAAGCATCCCCAAATCTCCCTGTCCTCCTGCTTACGTCATACTGATCTGTGAAGCTAAGGTGTGTCCATCTGACCTGACTCAACGCTAAGTTAACAGCTCAGTGCCACCTCTTCATCTGAAAGTCCCAAACATAAAGCCTTGGATTGTTGTGTTGCTAGAAGATGACTTATCAGTGCCTTTCAAGGAGTAACAATCCATTACCATCCTAATATCCCATTTATTTTTAAAAAAGAAAAGCTTACTTGACAAGAACATTGCACTCTAGCAATGTTATAATATGCTTGAAAGAAATGTTCAGTTCATGTTACTATAGTAAAAAAAATGTTCAAAGTTTCAAAGTTAAATTACAGGCAGCTGAGCTGCCAATCAATTAACCTTCAAAATGTAATCAGAAGCACAGATGACAATATGCTTTATATTAGTAAAATGAATGCAGTAAACAATTAAAATTCTATAATTGGGAGGTCAGTGTGATGCAAGAACGGGAGAGACAACCTATCAGCAAAACATGCTCCTCTGATACGCTAGGTGGCAGTATCCTCAGGCAACACTTCCTGTACAGACACCTGCAGGACATGCTGGGAATTGGAGTCCCATGGGGCCGTCTTATCAGTTTCCATGGCAACCGCCAGCAGGTGTTGCAGGGATCCAAGATACCTACTTTGTGGGGCTTCAATTTGACTTAGAAATCCTTCCAATGGGCTGTGCCCTGGCACAAGGCGTACTCCTGGTCCAAGAAAAAAGCAGTCGCCCAACCTCATCCTTGTCATCAGAGTTGGGTGGAAGAGGTCGACGCTCGCCTGGCAGCTGGGAAATTATTATGATTAGCAAAGCTTTTTGTAAAGTATTTTGTGACAATTAACCTTTTTGTTGTACCAGGATTTATGTCATTGTGGTTGTCTTTGGGGCTACAGCGCCCCTACTGGTCACACACCATATTAAACTATTTCATTTGGAGATAAGAATGTTGGCATTTCTGCCATTATATTTACCTTGAATATCTATGGTAACCAGTGCTGGACAATAGCAAACAATATCAAAAATGTCCATGAAAAAAAAATCTTTCGTTATTCATGTTGTATAATCCACATGTCAAGTCATCCAATCGGATGCTCACAATGTCCCAGACACTGGTATTATTATTAAAGTGTTGTTACATAAATCACTTCACTCATCCTTATCATCTTTTCCCACTTCTATTTGGGGGTCGCTGTTTAATAGGCTTTGGTGTGATGTTTACAGCTGGATGCCTTTCCTGACACCAACTCTTCCCATTTAACCAGGCATGGACTGGCTCCAAAAATGGAGGCTGGGTTTGATTGTGCTTGAGAGTGTTCTGTTTTTGTTCTTGAGAAGAAGAAGAAGAAGGGTTCCCAAGGTGTGGTAATGTACCTACCCATGCATCACCAAGAGAGAAAAAAAATAAGTTTGTAAGAACCTGTCTATTTCACGGAGAGGTGAACTGAAAAGAAAGAATGGCAGTTACCTCTCGCATGTAGCAGAAAATAAGACTTTCACTAGTGTTTTAGCGCTGCTTCAGCGGTGCAACGTTACACGTCACTTGAAGGCCCAGCTGCGTGGTCCCACAGAGGCCTACATGCAGCCTGGTTCCTTGCTACAGGCTTGTCACCATCTGCTGCTGAAGTGAAAGAAAAGAGGTGCAAAGCATTTAGTTTGCCGCAGAAAGTAAAAGGGATCCTGGAAGTTAATCGAATCGAAGATTAGAAGACGAGATACTAACTTACCTTAGATACGGATTTGAATGTGCGTGACTTTCGTTCCCATGCACGTGTGAATATGAACTGAGGCTGCTGCTTGCAAGGGTGACATAAGTACGTGCTTGCCTCACCCATAATTGGTTACAGGGTGACACAGTGCTTGATGATTGGTCAGCAAAACAGCGCCAAGTATAAAAGGCACTTCCTGCCTGTAGAGGTCGTCTTTTCTCTGAGTCGTGGTGCTGGGTGATTGTTTGGTGTAGCTCGATTTAAAAAGCACTGATTTTTCTTTTTGTAAATATTTTTGTGGATTGTATTATTGGAAGGACTGCATGTTTTGTGTAGTATCGTCCTGTCTGCAGTTTTATTTAGAAAGATACTAAATGTCTGTGTTTATACATGTATTGTTTTGATTTCTTTTTCAGTTGGGGACTTGCAATACTTACTATAAATATTCAATACAGTTTCACTATTTTTCCGGGCTTTACTTCTTTGTGTTTTGTGTGCCTGTTGCAGTGAGGACTGCGTAAGAAAGCCCACCGGATACTGTAAATAAATACTCACTTTTGTTTTGCAGTCCTATCTTTTTGTATCTAACCCTAACCCTAACCCTAAGCCT
Source organism: Polypterus senegalus (assembly GCF_016835505.1). NCBI lineage: Eukaryota > Metazoa > Chordata > Cladistia > Polypteriformes > Polypteridae > Polypterus > Polypterus senegalus. The sequence continues at coordinate 50,331,886 of NC_053158.1, forward strand.
AACCTTCTCAATTCTGATTCAGATCAGACACCCAGTGTGTAGCCTGGTGACATCTCTCCCACTACACGGGGTGTCACACAAGGATTTTAATTAAAATACCTGCGTTTTGCACATTGGGAACATCTGACTGGGTGACTTTCTGTGAATTATGCAACATACATAATGTGAGCTTTGTTTTTAAATGTACATTTTGTCATTGTTTGCACAGGTGGGTAGTAATGAGTTACATTTACTCTGTTACATTTACTTGAGTAACTTTTTAAAAAAATTGTACTTCTAATAGTTTTACTGCACCATACTTTTTACTTTTACTTGAGTACATTTGTGAAGAAGAAACGCTACTCTTACTCCGGTACATTGGTCAACACTCGACTCGTTACTTCTTTTCATTTAGACATTTATATACACTATATTTTAGTTGGAGAGAAGTCGCTAGTGGATCTACTGAGTGACTGTTTCACCAATCAGACGTAGCAGCAATAATCACATGACTCCGTTTCACTAATCAGACGTAGCCATGCAGTCACATAACCACACAAACCTTCTGCGTCTGCCGCCTGTGACAGACTTTCTAGTCATACAGGGAGGGCTCTTGATCACTGCTAAACGGTCACAGCTTCACTGCAGGAACCTTGAGAGCCAACTCCTGCTGAAGCTTAACCATCACTTCACTGAGTGAAGAACAAGCACGTTATAACCAAACATGCAGAGACACAGACAGTCAGGGTAAAGTGAGACTTCTTGTACGTGCACAGCTGCCTTGTTCTAATGTTATTTACTATCAGCTGTGCTATTTGGAGGGCAAGTGACTATGCAGTATTATACTGTCAGTCTACAGCATATCTCGTCACTGTAAGTTCAAACACACATGTTACCTACTGTAGGTATCGGCTTCAAAAACTTGCTTGTGAAAAACTGAGATTTGGAACTTTGTGTTATTTGTGCATCTTTATTTTGTAAAGATGTTATTTATTTTTACTCATTTTTTATTTTATTATTTGGAAATAGCACAATTTGCACATTATTTATATTTTTGTCTGTCTTATTACATTTCTAAAAAATAAATCATTTATTATGGTCAGTTACTCAGTACTTGAGTAGTCTTTTCACCAAATACTTTTTAACTCTTGAGTAATTTTTTGGATGACTACTTTTTACTTCTACTTGAATAATATTATTTTGAAGTAACGCTACTCTTACTTGAGTACAATTTTTGGCAACTCTACCCACCTCTGATTGTTTGCTGTTGTCCAGCGTCACGACAGACCTCTATTATATCAGAAATTATGTTATCTCAGTTCTGCATGAAAATAAATGAGATTACAATTTTTTCTCTGCCATCACCACACAATATGTCGGGTAAGTAATATATTAAACATTTTTGGGTGGAGTGTTCCTCAGTTTCTGCTTTTTTGGTGCCAATCCAGACATTACAAAGGGTTTTTGTTACATTTTTATCAGAATGTAGCGAGCATGTGTGTGTGTGACGTTCACGTGAACTCTTTTTCTTCTTAAGATTTAGATTTTATGGTGTTCTGTGTTTTTGAGCCTTTTTAAAATAAATACTCCACAAAACAATATGACACTGAAGTAGCTGCCCCACCTTTACCATGTGGTGTCATTTGCACCCGTGCCTGCGCTGCTTCTCACTACATGTCAGCATTTGAACACAAATAAGGGAGCAGAAAAAGGTGAATTAAAAAAAATACATTAAAAGAAAGTTAAGCATTGAAAGCTATAGCAGAAAATGCAAATTTCTGAATTCTTTTACATGTCAATTTTTACTTTTAGTAAATATTTGCTAACTTTGCTAAGTCTTCTGTATATAAAATTTATTTAGTAAATATTGAGCAAATTATTTCAGTATTGAAAAACAGTAATTTCTGTATTTTAAAAATGTATATTTTAGGATGATGTATTTTAAAAAGTTTTAAGATTTTTTTTTCCCCAAATAAGATAAATGCAAAAATACATTTGTGCACAGGCCGTCTCGCCTCCTGTGGTTTCTGTCTTCTCCTCTGCTTTATTTCCTTCAGTCTTAGAACGCTCCAGGCAGTTTGTTGCCATTGCATCTTTATATTTTCAGAAATAGAATTATGAAGACAGGTAAACCTTTATAATAACTGTAACTGAATGAACTGATGGCTTTGTGGAGATATTGAAACATGAGTCATTTTGCTGGCTTATTTCTGGAAATCTTTGCTTGATTTTCCAGACAAAACCTGGCATTTGTGCTACACGTGTCACCGTTCTGACTGCGCAACAGGAAGTGACCCCTGACCTCTCAGGAAAATAAACACTACGTGTGGGTCAGCACTGGCCATCTGTGAGCCATTCAGGGTCATTCTTGAAGTGAACATTTTTTCAATTTGTTTTGTAAGATGACTTCCATGAGTTAAAAAAAAATTAAAAACTGTCCTGTTTAAAAAAAAAAATGGGATCACAGTTTATACATTGTTAGTAATAATGCTGTAATGGACTCCTTATTTTGCTCTAAATTCTCAATATACAAACACACCTGGACGTACATATTAGCCAAAATGACACACTTAGTAAAGAAATGTTATCAGAGCTGCAGTCGTGACATGCAGAATTAAAGACTGTTTCAGATACAAGGTCAATAATATCATATGGCGCATGACTGACAAACATAACATTCCAGCATATGAAGTGAAATGTGACCTCACCTGGCCATGCTAACTGTTAGCACAACACTACTTTGTTTAGAATTTGTCTTAATAATTGCAGCTATATGAGATAAGCTCTATAGTCTAGAACTACCAGGTTCAGCGCGACGTGTTTTAATAGAACAGGGAAATGGCCCTACTGTGTGTGTATGTGTGTGTGTGAGTGTGTGTGAGTGCTCCCCCCATAAACACAGAATTACTAGACGCCACATGACCAGCAGCATCGTACGTCAATGTCGCCGCCATATTGCGAGTGGCACTGCTGTGGAGTGAAGTAATGAATAATGTGCTGCTTGGGATTGTACAAACTGCTGTATGCTCCAGACCAGATCCCGGGAGATTACATTTAATAGGTAAGGCTGAACAATTGTTTTAGTTATATTTGGCCATTAGAAAATCCTGTTTTATAATCTTAGCACTGAAGGTCACCTTACAATAAAATTAAACAACTTTAGTAATATTAAAAACAAGAGAATGATAAATCAAAAAGCAATAATTAGCAAACAAGGAAAGATAACTGGCAGTAACAGTGCAAAATTCACAATTGGTATGCCAGTTTGAAAATGTGTTTTTGAATCGAGCTGACGTATATGAGAGGGAAGTGAATTGCTGAGTTGAGGAGCACTATGAGAGACCCTCGAGCTCCCAGAGCACTGAGTCTGATGTGCGGTACAGAAAGTCGAGCTGCAGATGATCTGAGATCTGAGTGAGTGAGAGGGAGTGTCAGTCTATAGGAGACCAGTGAGGTTGTGGAGAGCTTTAAAAGCTAAGAGCAGTATTTAGTATTGTATTCAGTAGTGAACAGGGCTCCGTGAAGTTGAGACAGAATAGGTGTAATATGTTTAGTGGATTTAGAACACCAGGTTATTATCCTGGCAGCAGAATTTTGAAGAAGTTGTAAGCGATGGATACGTTTTTGTGGGATGCCAGATAGAATAGTATTACGGTAATCTATATGTGAGGTGACTTGGGCATTAACCGATACTTCAGTACTGTGTTGCGTAAGAACAGGTCGTAAGTCTAGAAATGTTTCGGAGATGGACGAAGGCAGCCTGAGAAATGTTACTTATATGGGAGGAATTATATAATAATTTATTTTTTAATAATTGCCATTATTGGTGTATAAATGGTTATAAATAATTGCATTTAAACAATTCGCCAAAATCTGTTGTATGTAATTTAGGATCACCAATTCACCTAACCTGCATGTCTTTGGACTGTGGGAGGAAACCCACGCAGACACGGGGAGAAAATGCAAACGGCACACAGGGAGGACCCAGGAAGCGAACCTAGGTCTCCTAACTGCAAGGCAGCAGCGCTACCCACTGCACCGCCATGCCACTCTCTTTATATATATATTGTGGTCCCCGGCCGGGCTCCAGCACCCAGGAGGATGAGAGGAGGGCTTCTGCCTCCTCCAGACCGCGAGGGGGCGTCCGTCCTGGTTATGTTGGGGGCCGCGGGTAGAGGGCTTGGAAGCCCAGCCCTGTAGGGACCCGTGGCCACCGCCAGGAGGCACCCCAATGCCTTGGGGACCTGTTACCCCAGCACTTCCGCCACACCAGGAAGTGCTGGGGGGAAGATTTATGACGGCGCCCAGAGAGCAGCCGGGAGGACAGCCGGCACTTCCGCCACGCTGGGGCGTGGCCAGAGGAGGAATGCCGGGAACACCTGGTGCTCATCCGGGTACTGAATAAAAGGCGCCGTCTCCATTCATTCGAGACTAGAGTCGGGTGGAAGGAGGACGAGGCAAGAGGAGCTGTGGAGGCGGCCCGAAGACAAGGCATTGTGGCCAGGACTGAGTGTTTTGGGGTTTGTGCACGTGACTGGGTCTGTGTGACCAATGAACTGGGGTCTTAGTGACCATTATTTGGGTCTGTGTGACCATTAGTTGTAAATATTGCATTTAATAAACGTGTGGTGGTGTTTTAACAAGATGTCCGCCAGTCTGTGTCCGGGCCAGGTTCACAATATATTCTTAATTTCAAACACTGATCACTGTCAAAAAAGCCAAATTAGATCCATTGTGATCCATTGTGACGTGATTAAATCCATGTTGTTAAACAAGAATATGCAAGCACTTCCAAGGCACTGAATATCCTACTAGTAATAAAATTCAGTGTTTTGTTTCATGAAACAATTTCCAAGGTAAACTATTTTTTGCTTTCAGTGAAGTTTGTCCCATAAAGGGTGTTAAGTTCCTGTCTAGAACCAGTTTCATGTATTGCTTCTGTCATTTATTGTTGGAATAAAGATATCTAATGAAAGAAAAGAAAAATCAGCCGAAGTGTGTATATCCTCAGCTAGGATAAGGTGTTTGCTAGCTAATGGGGAGCAGCTTCCAATATAGTGAGATATTCCTGGGGAGTTTTAGTGTGTCTTCCTGCAGAGAATATTTGAAGCTGCATACTATATTTAATAAAAACTGTACTTCACTCGTCCATGGTGATGTATATGAAAGACCTAAATAGAACTGATTTTGCTGGTGTCTCACAGAGGACATGCTTTACAAAGCTACAGACAAAGAACACCAATAAACATGGAAGTGTGCAAAAGGCTTTAAGGACAAAACAAAAATAAAAAAAATAATGACTTTTACATTTCCCAATTGCAAAATCGCCTGCAAAAATAATTTTAGTGTCAGATATGCAAATCGCAACTTACCTGTTTGACTCATTTCTTTATACTGCTGTGGAATGCTGAGCAGTGGGTGGGCGACCAGTTGACCTCCAGTCGCTCTCCAGACCTGCAGCTGTGCCTGACTAGTGTCTCACACGTGTGCACGGGGGGGGCAGCTAAAGGGCTTGAGTGAGGGCAGTTACGAATATTGATGTATCATCACCATTTATAAAATTCTTCTTTAATTTCTCCAACTTTGATTTCATCAGATCAAGATTCTTTTCTTCTTGTTGATACTTTATTTTAACAGTCAACATTCTGGATAACCTACAGCACAAATATTGCTCACGTTCAATTGTTCATGACGAATGGATTCAACTTTATTATACACAGAGAGCAAGAGAGTTTTAAGACAACTGGGAGAAAATGATTACCAAGATTATCATTACCAGGAGATCAGAATAATAAATAACAAATCCAGAAGTGAAAGACAAAATCAAAGCTGAACAAAGGAAGAGCAAAGTTCAAAACAAAATCAAGGATTTAATGGCAATGAAGGTTTTTGGAATCCATTTAGTTAGATGGGGAAGTGAACCTAAAATGACCCTTTTATCCTGATGCGTCGTGATTGACAGGATCATGACCTATGAGGACACACCCCTACTTGGACCGCCCTGACAAGAGGAGTCAACGTGACGCCTTTGGAAGAAAAGAAAAAGGTGGCAGAAAAATAACCCAAATCAAAATTGAAAATCTAAACGAATTGCATAGAGAAAAATATATCAGTGATTCTATTAGATACCATAGGTATAAAAAAAACAGAAGTGCATAACGGATGAGACCCAAGCCAGCCAAAAAGCTGTAATAAAATTATAAAATCCCCAGCCTGACCTGACATACTGAGAAATGACTAATCTCTATAGCTACAACTATCTCACACACTGCTTCTCCATCAAAATTTGCTTCACAGTCACAACATTTTCTTCTGTCATTGATATTAAAGTCCTGCCAGGCCTTTCCTAATTTTCATGAGATGTACACTATATGACCAAAAGTATGTGGACACCCTTCCAAATTATTGAGTTCAGGGGCTTTAGCCACACCCATTGTTAGCAGGTTCTTAAAATGCGGTCTCTGTTGGCAGACATTGGCTGTAGAATGAGTCATAGTGAAATGTCCAGTGACTTACACACAGCAATGTCATAGGATGCCACCTTTGCCACAAGTCAACACTTGAAATTTCTGCTCTTCTAGATCTGCCCTGGTTAACTGTAAGTACTATTATTGTGAAGTGGAAGCTTTGAGGAGCAACAGCAGCTCAGCTACAAAATGGTAGACCCCATTAACACAGAGCAGGGCCGCGGAGTGCTGAAGCACATAGCGTGTAAAAATCACATATCCTCTGTGACAACAGAATTCCAGACTGCCTCTGGAAGCAACTTCAGTACCAGGACTGGGCATCAGAAGCTTCATAGAATGGGTTTCTGTAGCACCAAATGTTGGCTGGAGTGGTGGAAACATGTTTTGTCACTCTCTTCACTATCTGCCAGTCTGATGGGCGAATCTGGGTTTGGTGAATTCCTGGTAAATACAGTACTACCTTCAGGACTGCACAGTGCCCACTGTAAAGTATGATGGACGAGCTGTTTTACTAGGTTTGGTCTAGGACCCCTTGGTTCAAGTGAAGGATACTATTAATACATCAGCATATAAAGACATTTTAGGCAATTGTGTGCAACAGTTTGGGAAAGGCTCTTTTCTGTTCCAGCATGACTGTGCCGCTGTGCACAAAGCCGAGTCCATAACAGCATGGTTTGATGATTTTGTTGAGGAGGAACAGTTCTCTACACAGAGTCCTGACTGCAATCCTACTGAACAACTTTGAGATGAATTGGAACGCTGATTGTGAGTCAGGCTTTCTTGTTCAACATCACCACATGACCATCTCTTTTGGACGAATGGGCAGAAATTCCCACAGACACTCTTGAAAATCTTACGATAAGCCTTTCCAGAATAGTGGAGGCTGTTAGAGCCACAAAGGAGATGGGAGTAACTCCATATTAATGCTCATGGTTTTGGAATGAGATGTCCAACCAGCTCATATAGGTGTGGTGGTCAGGACTCCATAAAGCTTGATGATGAAATTCTGTAGCCCATCTCTATGTTTTGGTGCATTGGCTAGATTAAATTGAATCTTCAAAGACATATTATTCTATCATGTTAGAAATTCAGTGGTAGTACGGTGCTCGATTTCTTGATTTTATGGTTTTCATCAAAGACTTCAAAAACATTACATTATAACCCACAAATAGCAGAAACTGATAGTTCATATATTTTGGTTCACAGGAACCATCACAGAACCATCGAAGCAGAATGTCATCCTCAGGTTCAGGCTTAAAACATTTAAGCCCCTAAAAATATGCACAAAGGCAGTTCAAAATATTGACATATATATAGCCTTTAATAAAAAGGAAAAAACTAAAGATTTTGTTTTGTTTGGAAAGGTTAATCTCCTTAGAATTTTTCATATAGACATATTTTACAATACCATAACTCAATTTTTACTAGTGATGTTGAAGGTTAAACTGTTCATATAATCCCAATTAATCTCTGCACAGTGGCAGATATCACTTTACATTAAAAGAGGTTATCCCGATCATAACAATTATAAACCTAATAATCTTATATTGCATGTAAAATGGAGATTAATGTAAATATATTTTAATTAAGGTAACATGGAGATTATAATGAGATCATTAGTGCATTCCCTTGGGTATCTGTTATAGGACTAATCCTTTCCTAATTTATATTCTTAAATTATATACAGTATAGCATGTAGATTCAGTCAGAGTATATTACTGACATTTGCAGATAAAATGAAAATTCGTATAATTATTTACAGTGGATACAGGGACATGTTTAGGAATAGATTTTAGGGTGGGCCTGTTTTAAAATGGATGCTCTAGTTTTTAGTAGAATATATCAGGGCACTTTTCCAAAAAATACATCTATTCATACAGTGATACATTCACATAACTGAATTATTAGGACCAAAAATGATCAAGACAATCAAATGTTATTCTGCCACGGCGGAGATACACACAAAATCAGTCTGCAGAAATTATGAATCCACTACACCTGTATATTGAGGAGATTCGTATCAGTTAGAATTTATTAGAATTTAAATGTATTAGCACATAAAGCTGAACATATGGAGCTCCCTTTGTGTGACTTGGCCAGTGAGTCAGGATTTGGTGTGAACATAAACTTTATCAAAACATGAGACTCATGGGATACAGATCACAAAGTACTGCATATTTAATTTATATCTTTCTACTCTATCTATTCTTTCTCTCAACTTATTTGGGTTGGCTGTATTTTGATTCTGAAACAGCCAAAGGTTTAATTAGGATATTCAATCATTGTTTTTTAATTATTATTTTACACGGTCACACACTGCACAAAATGCATATGCAAAAACTAGAGGAAAAAAACTTTAAATGGGAGTTGTTTTGCTTTTATTTAGCAAACAAATCTGTCAATGGGGTAAGCAAAATTTACTTGACAAGATTTCTTAAAATAAGCCAAATAAATGTAAACAGAAAGTCAATCATTCTTACAATAAGGTGTGGCATGCGGCTGAGGGTGGTACCCAGCCGGGATGCACAAGAGGATCGAAGGAGGGCTTGCGCCTCCTCCAGACCACGAGGGGACGAGCGCCCTGGTTGCGTTGGGGACCACGGGTGCAGAGCTTGGAAGCTTAACCCTGTAGGGGCCCGTGGACACCGCCAGGGGGCGCCCTGGTGCCTGGAACGACCTGGACCTCAGCACTTCCGCCACACCCGGAAGTGCTGGGGGGAAGAGGATCGGGGACACCCGGAGTGCTTCCGGGTATACAGCCGGTGCTTCCGCCACACAGGGGCGTGTCGGCGGAAGGTTACTGGAGGACACCTGGAGCACATCCAGATGGCTGTAAAAGGGGCCTCCTCCTTCCATATGATGGCTGGAGTCGGGTGAGGAGTGGACAAAGTCTTGCTGGAGAGGAGTGGAGGCGGCCTGAAGAACAGAGGCACTGAAGAGAGAGGCCTGGACTTTGGGTGATTGGTGCTGAGGCAGTGGGTTGTGCACAGACTTGTAAATATTAGTGTGAATAAAATGTGTGTGTTGTGTGACCAAACGTTGTCTGTCTGTCCACAAAGGAAACCAAAATTTAATGTCATAATATAAATACTTTTCAGTTACTTAGCTTTCATTTTTTGCAGTGCACACGTCAACTGGCTTCCCACTGTTTTGATAGTTGACATTTTTTCAGCTTTTTTCTGGGCTTTGTACATTATTATCCTCCGAGACCTGATCATTTTTAACATGGTTTTGAGTTCAGGTATACCTTCATGTTCTGCTCATATTTCGATAAAGATTGGTTAATTAGCTCTTTTCATACTTCTGTATTTCAACTGTGAGACGTTTTCGACAGTTAGATTCTCTTCCGATTGTCTTAGCCAATGACAGACTTGTTTAAGAAATGCTTCTGTGGTGTCTTTTATGACACATGTGTGCGTGGGAGACAGTCAGTAGGCTTAACTTACTGTATCTATAAGTCGGACCAGGGGATGGCGACGCACGCCAACACCTTTTCTGCTAGCTCTATAGACCTTCAGAAGGAAATCTCGCTTGACCTCACTTCCCACTCCGACCCTCAAAGCACACTTCTTCCTGGCTGTCTTAACACGTGGGCACAATGGGCATAGGGACCCACGATGTTTAGGATGTCTACAAATGTTTCTGTTTTGCTTGGGGCCTATGATGATGTTAAGAAGGCTCTGCGCTGGCTGCCCTCTATAAATCCACCATATATTTCTCCTTTCCAGGGGCCTCATTTATAACGCCGTGCGTAGAACTCGCACTATAAAATGGCGTAAGCACAAAAGCCGAAATGTGTTTACGCACAGAAAAATCCAGATGCAGGAATCTGTGCGTACTCCAACTTCCACGTTCTTCCGTTACATAAATCCCGATCAGCGTGAAAACTAACGCTCGTGCACGCATTATGTAACGCCCCAAATCCTCCCAGAATTACGCCTATTTGAATATGCAAATCAATATAAATCGCCCTTAAGCGCAGCCTTCTGTGAAAAGACAATGGGAAAAGCACGGGGGAAAATATAAGAATTTCAGCGAATACCAAGTGGAGGCAAATGAAAAACATACTATTTGTTCAAATAAACTGTGGTATAATCAACAAAATGAAGTTGATCGAGTGACATAGCGTGTTGGAGAAACTTGAAAGCTCACATTCACAAATCGCACAGTGCCGGAAATAAAAAAGAAGTCACATATCAAAGTTGCCGTGAAAAGAAGAGTTGTAAGCCCACTGTCTGAGTGTCATATGAAAGCTTATTAGGGTACAGAGAAAAAAGGCACACGGTGGGGAAAAAGCACGAAATGTCAACTTTAATCTCGAATTTTCCACTTTAATCACGTAGTTTATTTTGTCATTAAAGTAGAACATCATAAACTTCATCTTAAAATCGTTTAATTAACCAGTTTCTCAAATCACATCGTAATTAAAGTAGCACGTTAAATGCTTTGTTTTGTATTTGATCTTCTATGTGCTCTATGTGTGTGAATCACTACTTGCTTTTAAACCGGCTCTCTTCCTCCAACTGGACACAGAATCAATTACATTCGTAATATTACAGTTCTCTGAATAACTAAAATACTGAGATGTATACGTGATATCATTTTCATGATGATAGGAGTTAAATCACATTATTAAACATGTGTTTCACTTCGATGAAATAATTTATTGCAGCAGTACAATCAGGGGCGGCTCTAGGCTTGTGGTGGCACTGGGCAGAGGAAGAATCGGTGGCTCCTTCGCCCTCCCGTCAGTAAGGTAGCTTATGCACAGTGGATGGCTACGTCCGTTGCGGACACTGCATAGCCACCTCGTGCTCATGACACAAGCATTTAACTTTTGCCGAAATTTGTCGCTGTGTTTTTAGCTGTGTTGTTATTTTCTCTTTCTGTTTTATATTCAATATATATTGGCGTAGCCATCACTGCAGTCAGTGCTTTTCTTTCCCCAAGTAACCGATTGCCATAAAATCAGCTCTGTAATAGACGTTAAGCCATCTGTAAGCTTAGCGCCGATTCTTCAAAACGTTTAAAGAACATTGAAATATCTTCGTAGTACATGTTTAATTATTCTATCCTTAACGACACTCCCAGTGAAGAATATAGATTATTTAAATGAAGTTAAAGTTTTATCTGTATAATTTAATAAACACATTTTGCTGAATTTCACCTTATAAATGATATCGTTTCTGTTTCTGAACCGCGAGGTCCGTACAGGAAAGGCTTTAAAACATTTTGCAGTGGCTGAGACAGCGTGTCCTTGAAGCTGTATACCGATAATTCCCTTTCCGATCAGCTGCTGCTGTGATTCACACTTAGATACAGTGATATAAATACTCTGAGTGGTGCAGTGAGAGAAATATTGAAAAAGATGATCCGCTGTGGCAACTCCTAACAAGAGGAGCTGAAAGAAGAAGAAGAAGAAGAAGAAGAAGAAGTGAGAGTAACAACGCTAAAGCAGTTATGGTATTTGGAATACTATGGCTGTTCCCTCTACCATTATATTGTTACAAGTTAATTACAATCAGATGCATTACACTAATAAACAATATGTGGTTAGTTTCGGTGTATTTATAAAGCCGCGTCAGGAAAATAAGGTGTAACCACACAGGAACAGTAGCACTGCTTTGACGCTGGGTACCGAGCGGAGAACTTACGTACGACAAGGTATGAGGTACCGTGGAAAAGTGCGTGGATTTACAGCAAGTGTAGGTTTTATACATCTCGATTTGAACGTGGAAAAGTTCTTACGCAACGTTTCTGTGCGTACGCACCGTTTATACATGAGGCCACAGGTCAGTTGTGGAATCAGTCTGTTAAGACTACTGTAATTGTGCTCTTGCATATAGTATACGGGATGGATACCTCAAACATTTTTCTGGATTTTGTTGCTTTCTTAGACTTTCTGTGTTCAACTTCTAAACCAAAACATCATTGGCCAAGTTTCAAGACCTTTCCAACTGATCAAACACAAAGAAGAAAATGGATCCAAGTAATCAAAAGAACAAAATATGTATACATCATTGCAGCCCTTATGTTTGTAGCTGGCACTTTACAGTCAAAGTAAAAAGCATGTGAACCCTTTGGAATGATCTGGTTTACTGCATGAATTGGTCATAAATAGTGATCTGATCTTCAGCTAAGTCACAGGTACTGATGATATACACAATGAGCTTAAGCCTATGACACACAAAAAATTCTACTCTTTCATGTCTTTATTTTACAAACGCATTCAACGTTCACAGTGGTAGTGGAAAAAGTAAGTAAACCTTGGGATTTAATAAGTGGTTGACCCTCCTTTGGCAGCAATGACCTCAACCAGGTGCTTCCTGTAACTGCAGATCACACCTGCACATCGTGCGGGGGGGGAATTTGACCCCATTCTTCCCTGCAGAACTGCCTTAACTCTTCCATACTCTTTGGTTGTCTACTGTGTGCGGCTCTCTGTCTTCAAGTCATTCCACAGCATCTTGATAGGACTGAGATCTCTGCTCTGACTGGGCCACTCCAAAAGGCGGAGTTTGTTCTTCTGAAGCCATTGTGCTGCGGATTTGCTGCGATGTTTTGGCTCATTGTTCTGTTGCATCACCCAGCCTCTTCTGAGCTTAAGTTGATGGACAGGCACCCTCACATTATCCTGGAGAATTTGTTGATAAACTTGTGAATTCATGTTCCCCTCAATGATGGCAAGCTGTCCAGGCCCTGATGCAGCAAAGCAGGCCCAAATCATGATGTTGCCTCCACCATACTTTAGTGTAGGGATGATCTTTTGATGTTAATATGCAGTGCCCTTTTTACGCCAAATGAAGTTCTGCTTGTTTCTTCCAAGTAGTTCAATTTTGGTTTCATCACTCCACAAAACATTTCCCAGTGGAGTGTCCAAGTGCTCTTTCGCAAACCAAACGTTCAGCAATGTTCTTATTTGATAGCAGTGGCTTCCTCCTTGGTGTCCTGCCATGGACTCGTTTCTTGTTCAATGTTTTGCATATAGTTGACTCATGAACAGAGATGTTAGCCAGTTCTAATGACTTCTTCAAGACCTTCGCTGACACTCTACGATTCTTCTTTACCTCATTGCTGACTTTGCATTGTGCTCTTGGGGTCAACTTGGCAGGGTGCTCACTTCTTGACAGAGTAGCCACAATAACAAATTGTCTCCATTTATAGACAACTTGCCTAACAGTAGACTGATGAATATCTAAAATCTTTGAGATGACTTTGTAACCCTTTCCAGCCTTATGTAGATGAACAATTCTCGATCGTTGCTCTTCAGCCAGCACTTTTGTGTGAGGCATGATTCCCATCTGGATATGCTTTTTGTCAAAAGCTCAAACTAAAACTTTACAGTGTTTTTTATCAATCAAAGTAGTTCTATTCCACACCTCTGAACTAATTTTATTAAATGGACTCCAGGTGCACTAAATTTGGACTGTAACAAGCTTTTTAAAGAGTCATTAGCTTAGGGTTCACTTACTTTTTCCAACCTTCAGTTTCACAGTTTGAATGATTTATTCAGTATGGTCAAAAATTCTCTGAAAATCTGCATATCTTTAGTTATAGGAGACTGTGTTTGTTCATTATTGTGACTGACATGAAGATATGGCCATGTTTTATATGGGAATTAGACATCAATCCATCCATCCATTATCCAACCCGCTATATCCTAACCACAGGGTCATTGGGGTCTGCTGGAGCCAATCCCGGCCAACACAGGGCGCTAGGCAGGAAACAAACCCTGGGCAGGGCGCCAGCCCACCGCAGGGAATTAGACATAAATATAGATAATTACTAGGGGTTCACATACTTTTTACTTTGACTGTAAGTCTGATGAGTGCAGCCTTAAGACTGATGCTGCGTCTTTTTAGTAGAAAACGTTTGGTGGCCTACTGACATGGAAATCGGCTTTTAAAAAGGCAAATGCTTGTCTCAGAGTTAATGTGTGGGAGTCTGTGCTGATGGAAAACACAACAGCAGGCCCCTTCTCAATGGAGTGCGACTATGCAACAGCCCTGCTCCTGGTCAGTAGATCCAAATTAATGTAACTGAAATGTGATTAAATGAATTTCATCTATCTCACAATATGAACAGTCATTTTAAATGCAGGATGTCTTGACATTTCATGTCAGTAACATAATAACTCCCATACAACAAACATAGAAAAACTTCTGAAAGCAATATGAAGATAACTGGTCGCTAGTTAAACACTGATCATAATATGGTAATTTTATAAAACTACAGCTAATTCACCTTGTTTATTCTATAGTACAATATACTTAAGTGTCGAAACGAAACAAACTAACGTGAAATGTAAAACAAAAATGAATTAACTGAAACTGTGACCATACTGCCATAAGAAAGTTAACAGACTTACCTTGGCAATTAAAAAGGAATTCCTCCATGAAATTTCACTGCCTTTGTCCACTTTTGTTGCTTTTGGTGTAAAGTGCTTTTCAACAACACTTCAAGTGAGACTAGAGAAATGGAATAAACAACATCCATTGCAGGCTAACTAACAGGAAGTACAGTAAATTTACTTATTGATGTGTCACTTAGGAATTTTGTAAAAAGGGCCAGTTTTATTAATGGTTACGTTTGAAAAAAAAAATACCTTTACGCCATCTTGTTTTAATCAGAGAGTCGCTGCTGTGAGGCAGTGACCCGTTACTAAGAGCCGTGTTCCCAAAGGTTACGCTGTGTAATGTCAGTCATCAGTGCAACGATATTTAAGGCAGCTTTGCAAGTTCTTCATTGTCAAAGTTTGTGGATATTTTCAAGAAACCATTTGAATGGTGTTTATCATAGTTATACTCATTACAAACTTTACGCTCAGGAATATTTGATATTTTGCTCATGTTCTGTTACAAACAGCCAGAGTCTGGGTCAAGATTATTGCAAATAAAGTGACCAGGAGATTACAAGAGTTAAATGGATGGAGAAACAAGGGCAGGCAAAGCTAGCAAGATAAGAAAACCATGCAGTTTTCTGTGACAAAAAAAAACATTAAAGTCAAAAACGTAAGCAGAATTAAGCAAGCAAACTAACCAAGAATACATTCAAAACCAAAGAAAGCTCAAGCATACACTTAAACCCGAAAGTAGGATAGCCAGAGGCTATGCCAGTGTTTTATATATGGTGTCTGTGATGATGTCACACATCACAAATTGGAGTCACATGACCAAAAGCAGTCAATCAAGCCCCAACTAAAAAGGAAATATGACCTCACCAAAATGGAGGCAGCACCATGACAAAAAATAATAAAAAGCTAACCCAAAAAACCTAATTACAATCTCAAAATGACAAATGAAATTGATAAATAAGAAAAATAATAGCATTCACAGAACAGTCATATAATCATTTTGACATTTGGCATCGACTCTTTTCTTAATTCCTGGTTTACACTTATTTTATCAGCTGGTTTACAGTACATTACTCTGAAACTGCCTGCCAAATCCAATTAATGGCAGATTGGACTGTATAAGGTGGTACAGTCCATTCCTGTTTGGGACCCTGAGGCCTAGTTTTGGAGGAATCACCTCATTGAGAATTTAGCAAACCCTGCTACAATGTTAGCAATATCAGGTTATCAGTAAAATGGGACCCCGCGCCACACTATATTGTTTTGGACTTCACAATCTACTGTCAAAGATGAACCAGGGCTGGTTCCAATTAAAGATAACATTGAAGAATACGAACATTCCATCAATTAGAGAGTAACACAGAAAATGATGAAGAGAGTAGGGCTGAGACGACACCACTGCCATGTGCCACTGAATTTGAGGTTTGAGCTTTGTTTGTTATGCATGAGTTTACCTAATATTGTGTCACATTTATTAAGCACACACTTTTTCATTCACTCTTTATTTCCACAGGAGACTAAGTCAAGAAAAACTTAAAAGGGGGGTAGTTAAGAAAACTTGGTTCATTGTGGTTGGTGGCTGTCACAGGTGTGAACGCCTTAAGGGTTCTGTCCCTCTGTGTCTCACGTCCTCCCATAAAGAGACTAGCTGCAAATCCAAGCCCCCTGAATTAGGAAACACCACTTTACACTGTTATGATAAAACAGATCTGTTTTATTCAGCTAAGCTAGCAGACTTCAGAACTAAGAGTAGGTGATACACTTCATCATCCATAGTGCAATTGCAGTGAATTTGGAGAGAGAAAGAGACTTTTTGACCAATAGGTGGCAGCACCAGCTCCCTAGATACCAAAACTAGGACCAATATTGTCCAAAATCCACTTCCATTGGAGCTGTCAGTGTGGTCATGGATGTCTGCTGGTTGTTTAGATCATCGGCGCAGCTCTAATATCTGCTATCAGATATCAGACCCTGACTTATATGCCCGTTCAAAAATGTGACACTTAATTTCTTTTTTTTTACATCTTCTTGCCTCCTCCAATCTCGCATCAGTTTTTCTGATACATCAAATTTTGTTGCAGCAGCACAATTACCAATTTTGTTCAATATTTGAACGATGTTTAATTTCAAACCCGCTTCATATTTTCTTCTGATCAAACGCTCCATTGTTGATAAGGGATGCTCTTACAATAAAGGTGTATGAGGGTGTGAGATACAAAAAAACCCCAAATCAGTGCAAATGTCGCTTCGGAATCGTTCAGGTATTACCGTGTGGTCACGTAGGCACAATACAAAGGTAAACAATAGGGTTTGTGGTTACTCTCTCAGATTAATATTAGCATATCATCATCTCTTGGACCAATAGCGTGAGTTTTTCGACTTCTACTACCAACATTATAAAATATCAGCAATTATATGGTTAAATTAAGTCCCGACTGATCCATGGGAGAACTTATCCATGAGTATATACGGTAATTTCCTTGTGACTGGCTGGTGGCTGAAGCAATCCTATGGATGATTGGACATTACTTCTCATAGCATCTGCCAACAGGACTCGATGACCCTAAGGTGTCTGCTATAGATGATCTATACTTCTGACTCATATAGTAAGGTGTCAGATAAAGGGAAATTCATTCAAGATGGAATCTAGAAAACACTTCTTCACTCAAAGGGTTATGACAGCACGCTAAAAAGTGATTTAGCTGAAGCAGAAACCTTGACAACATTTAAAACGTGAATGAAATGACAGTATCTGCCAACTAATCAAACAAGATTGATGGATGAAATGGCCATCTTTCATTTCCTAAACTCATGATCTTATATTCTTGTATACACTAGTAGCTTTACTCTCATGTGAATGTCATGGACCTTCAATTCTCTTCTCTTTAACTTGTTGACGGCCTTGTAAGTGCAATGTGTGCAGTGGTGTATTTAGACTTACTATATTCTCATTAGGCTTGTGACATGCTATAATAGATTACTGCATTAGCTGATTTGCATTTTGCAATCTGTATAATCCTCTGCGCTCACATACTGTGAAAGGCTTTATATAAGAATCAGAAGAAATGAAATAAATAAATAAAGAGACTCTTTGAAGCAGCACTTAGCACTATTGGCCACAGCTCCAGGGATCTCAGATTCAAATGCCATTATATTTGTGTGGAGTTTGCATGTTCTCCACTATGTTTGTATGTATTTGTGTATTTTTTCCCCTTGATGTTTCTCATCACATCCTAATATTCTACAGGTTAGAATGATGTGTAACTATAGATTGTTTCAGTGAGTATGAGTGTGTATTGACGTCCCTTCCAGACTTGGTCCCTGCCTTCCACTTGATAGACTTTGGCTTCCTTTGACATTTTCATGGAATAAGCAATAGAAAGTGGATCTGTTGACACAAGTTCATGGAGGTATGCCTAACCAGTCTACGTGTGTTTTGTGGACTTGGAAAAGGCATACGACCTCAGGGGGCACCTCAGCGTGCGCTTTGCTGGTTGTTTATGGAATATGGGACACCAGGCTTACTGTTATGAGCTACTTGGTTCCTTTTCAACTTTTCAAGAGAGAGAGCTTGGTTTCAATTACTGGCAGTAAGTCAGACTTGTTCCTGGTAAATGTGGGACTCTGCCCTTTGCCACCAATTCTGTTTCTCAATTTTTATGGACAGAATTTCTAGACACAGCCAGTGGTTTGAGGGGTCCCAGTTCAGTGACCTCAGTATCACAGCTGAGCCTTTTGCTCATGATATGGTCCTATTGACTTCATGGGGTAGTTTGCACATGAGTGTGAGGCAGGCAGGATGAGGATCAACACCTCCAAGTCTGAAATCATGGCGCTCAGCTGGAAAAGGGTGTAATGTCCTTTTTGAGTTGAGGTGTTACCTCAAGTATCTCAGGGTCTTATTTATGAGGGAGAGAAGAAGTGAGCCAGAGATGGACAGGTGAAGATTGGAGCAGTGTCATCAGTTATGCAGATGTTGTACAGTCAGTCACAGTAAAGAGAGAACTCAGTTTATGTTCCTACTCTTACCTATGGCCATGAGCTTTGGGTAATGACCAAAAGAATTAGATTGTGGATACAAGAGGCAGAAATGAGCTTCCTATGAAGGGTGTCTGGGCTTAGCCTTAGAGGTACGGTGAGGAGGACAGACGTTTGTGAGGAGCTCAAATTAGAATCACTGCTCCTCCATATTGAAAGGAACCAGCTGAGGTGGTTCATGCATCAGATTGGGATGCCTCCTGCCTGACTCCCTCCCCAGGTGTTTCAGGCAGGTCCAGCCAGGAGCAGACCTTGGGACAGACCAAGAACTTGCTGGAGATATTATCTCCCAGTTGTCCTGGAAATGCCTCAGTATACCCCCAGAAACGTTTGTGGAGGTGGCTGGAAAATGAGGGGTGTGGTTATCTTTACTTAGACTGCAGCCCCCATGACCCAGGAAAGTGGTAGAAAATGGATGGATGGATAAACTACACAGATTGTAGTGCTTAATAAGTAAACATTGAGTTTTGATTTAATAGAAACTACAGGTTAGCTGGTCTCAGTGGTGCTGGGAGCCCTTCACGTGACTTGCACTGAGCAAAGGTTTTATATGTTCAGTATACATCTGGAGCTCAATATTAAAAATGAGACTTTTTAAGAGAGTGACAAAACAAGCATATGTGGGGATGAGGAGCAGATCTGTGAAATGTTTTGTAATCCAGCTCCATTCAGGACTCTTGTGTCTCTCATAAAACCAACACAAAAGGATGATTCGGCTGATCACGTTCCTGCCATTATGTGCCAAGTGTTCATTGTTGCAATTTAAATAACCGAATCGGGCAAGTGATGTATAAAATAATGGAAAACATGGTGCTGCTCTCTATTCCTTGGAGTAAGCCCAGCTTTTTGATCTGGAAGTGATTAATTGACCCTGACATTCATATGTTTAACATCTAAACTGAGTCTACGCTTGGATCGAGTCTGTGTTGATTATCCATGTGCTCAAACCTTGCTGTAGCATGGCAACCTCTAACAGGCTGGCAGACTCCACTGACTTCAAACCAAAGTTCGGCTGCTGTTTTTCGTTTCTGTCTTTTACTAAATATTGATGAATTAAAATAGAAACAAGCTTGCTTCAAAGAGGCCATTATTTAAAGAACAACAATAATTGTGTTGCCCATCTGAAAGTAAATGAGACTTTGAATGACATCTGGTCCTAGAAATCCAAACAAAGCCTCTTAAAAATATATTCTTGGAAACAGAAAGTAAAGCCAAGGAGCTAACCAACATATTCCACAGTCATCCGCGACTTGCCCTTTACTACACAACAAAACAAAAAATTGAATAATCAAATAATAAAGTATTGTAAAATAACAAGCCCTTGCTTCAATCCATGCATTTCCTAGCACACTTAATCCATTTTAGAATCCTTGGAGCCAGAAAGTAACCTTGGACTCTTCAGGTACAAATCAACAATCAGCTTAGGACAGGGTGCTACAGGGACAAACCGACAATCAGCCCAGGCCAGGGTACCACAGGGGCAAATCGACAATCAGCTTAGGACAAGGTATCACAGGGGCTCACAAACACCATATTTCTCTGATTTAGAGTCATCAGTTAACCTACCACACCACAGTGAAACTGGAGTGCACAGATAAAAACTCACACGGACATGGAGGTGACATACAAATTCTATGGAGTTCGTGACTAGGCCAGGATTCATACCTGGGTTCCAGAAGCAGTGCTTTTTTTTATTCGTGTATTAATTAGGTAAATATCTAAAACAATTTCATTAATGTGTATACTGTGAGAGTGTGTGGTTAAAAGTGTGCCTAGGACTCTGAATCCCTAACACTTTCAGGGAGCCATCCAGTTTCTTTCTGCCCCGTACCGGAATAAGAATCATTGGAAAATGGACCAGTGGATCTTTTTTCTGGTTATGTAATTAATTGTCATCATTTTTTCAAAGTAAGATGACTAAAGATTTATGATGAGTGCTTGAATTTTACTGGCCCTGTGATGAACTGCTATCCCATCTAAGGCTGGACCCCGACTTGTGCCCATTGCTCCAGCTCCCAGGTTAAGATTGTTTTCAAAATTGGATTAATGAATTATTGAAAAATTTACATTAAAATGAATGTTTCTCCTCCTTGTGTTAACTATTTTATATATATATATATATATATATATATACAGTACAGGCCAAAAGTTTGGACACACCTCCTCATTCAATGTGTTTTCTTTATTTTCATGACCATTTACAGCACTCCATCACTCTCCTTTTTGGTCAAATAGCCCTCACACAGCCTGGAGGTGTGTTTGGGGTCATTGTCCTGTTGAAAAATAAATGATCGTCCAACTAACCTGACTTCTGCACAACACAACTGCTGGTCCCAACCCCATTGATAAAGCAAGAAATTCCACTAAATAACCCTGATAAGGCACGCCTGTGAAGTGAAAACCATTTCAGGTGACTACCTGTTGAAGCTCATCGAGAGAATGCCAAGAGTTTGCAAAGCAGTAATTGGAGCAAAGGGTGGCTGTTTTGAAGAAACTAGAATATAAAACATGTTTTCAGTTATTTTACCTTTTTTTGTTAAGTAGATAACTCCACATGTGTTCATTCATAGTTTTGATGCCTTCAGTGAGAATCTACCAATGTAAATGGTCATGAAAATAAAGAAAACACATTGAATGAGGAGGTGTGTCCAGACTTTTGGCCTGTACTGTATGTATGTATATATATATATATGTATGTGTATGTGTGTGTGTGTATATATATATATATATATCAGTGTCAATCACCCAGTTTGTATTTTTGTATCTGAGGTTGGAGGGAGGAATGAGATTTTGGCGCAAGTCAGGAAGGAGGATAGCATTCTGTCTGATGGAGGAATGAAGATGGTGTTTATGTCAGAGGCTGGATGCTGTTTTGAAAGAGGCATGAGGGTGGATGGAGTTTTTCTAAAGTGACGATGGCATTTTGTTGTAGAGAGAGAATGATGTCCTAAAATGAATACGATAAGCGTCAGCAACAATTATGCCTCATAGTGGTTAGCACTACTTAGACACAACTCCAGTGGACAAGTCTGAATTCCCTGCCCAGTCAATGGCTTTGTAAACTTTGCATGTTCTCCTTGCATCTGTGTTGGTTTTCCTGGGCATTCCAGTTAGTTTTCAAAGTATAAGGAAGTGTATTCATGAATGTGCAATATTGGGTACTTATTTGGTAATGAATGAATGAAGCAGATATATCAAGAATGATACGTTCACTATAGACCAGCAGGTTCTACACCACGGGTGTCAAACTCTGGGCCTGGAGGGCCGCAGTGGCTTCAGGTTTTCGTTCAGCCATCTTCTTCATTAGTGACAAGTTATTGCTGCTAATTAACTTCATTTAATTTAGTTTTAATTAACTTCACTCAGGCCCCTTAGTTGTTTCTTTTTTCCTTAATTAGCAGCCAAACAATAATGAGACACGAAACAAGCTGCCACATGACCAGCTCATCTTTGTCCATCACACAATATCTGAAAATAAAGAAAGGTGATGATCTCAGTAAGGTTGATCTCTCAGATCACCAAAACGTTTTGACGGTGTTCTTAGAAAAAACAGAAAAATCAACTGTTTTGGAAATGTCTGCTGTGGCAGAATGAGAGGAGCAGCAAGCCATGGAATTAAACAACGGGTTTAATTAACACCAAGAATCAGCTTCTCATTAAGAGATTGGTTGGAGTTTGAAATCCCAGTTTAGCTGGTCATCCGTTGGCTCGTTTAACATCTCATTTCTGTTTGGCTGTCATTTAATGAAGAAAGGAATAAATTTAGAGGACTGAATCCTTAAAAACAGGGCTATTTAAATGAAGGGTAAAGAAGTTAATTAGCAATGAAAACTGGTCACTGATCAGGAAAGAATAGCCACTGCGGCCCTCCAGGCCTGGAGTTTGACACCCCTGTCTAGACTTTTCCGTAGTGACCTGCCAAGGTCTTTATAATTTCTGTACCCCAGCATAATAGCTCTGTGTTTGTACACATAAGGCTAGATTTTAGAAAGGACTTAGAGGAGGGAAAAGCCATGTTTACAATTCAATTTTTTTAAAACATTTTTTGTTGTTATTGATTTGCATTTGAGGGTGGCACAGTGGTAGCGCTCTTGCCTTGTAGTACGGAGACCAGGGTGTGCATCCTGGGTCCTCCCTGTGTGAAGTTTGCATGTTCTCCCCGTGTCAGCATAGGTTTCCCTCCAAGATGCTCCAGTTTCCTCCTGCAGTCCAAAGACATGCATGTTTTGTGAACTGGTGACGCTAACTTGGCCGTAGTGTGTGGTTGGTGTGTGGATGTTTCTGCGCTCGCTCTGTCCAAGGTTTGTTCCTGCATCACTCCCTATGTTAGCTGGGATGGGCTCCAGCAGACCCACGTGACCCTGTCCAGGACTAAACGGGTTTGAAAATGACTGACTGACTGATTCACATTTGACTGGTGAATTTTACACATTTCTTTGACTACAGGTCAAATGTGAAACAAGTCAACTTGCATTTCTTTGTTAAGCATTTGTAAAAGATCTGCTTTTTAATATTTATGCACAGTACTGTACAGTAATCCCTCGCTACATTGCGCTTCGACTTTAGCGGCTTCACTCTATCACGGATTTTAAATGTAAGTATATCTAAATATATATCACCAATTTTTCCCTGGTTCGCGGATTTCTGCGGACAATGGGTCTTTTAATTTATGGTACATGCTTCCTCAGTTTGTTTGCCCAGTTGATTT
Organism: Polypterus senegalus; assembly: GCF_016835505.1. Taxonomy (NCBI): domain Eukaryota; kingdom Metazoa; phylum Chordata; class Cladistia; order Polypteriformes; family Polypteridae; genus Polypterus; species Polypterus senegalus. Next base: position 50,355,431 of record NC_053158.1, read on the forward strand.
CATACAAGGGACGCTATTGGCGGATGGCTTAGAAGCTACCCAATCAGAGCATGTATTACATATTAACTAAAACTCCTCAATGATATACGATATGCTTCCCGCGCGGTGCTTGATTGTTTGCTTTTCTCGTTCTCTCTCACCCTCTCTGACATTCTCTGCGCCTGACGGAGGAGATGTGAGCAGAGGGGCAGTTTGCACAGAGGCTGTTTGCTTAGAAGATACGGACCCTCCTCTACAAAATGCCGCTTTATCGCGGTGCTTCAGCATACTTAAAAGCCCAAAAGCACTTATTGATTTTTTGATTGTTTGCTTTTCTGTCGCGTTCTCTCTCTGACATTCTCTGCTCCTGACACGCATTCTTTGAAGAGAAGATATGTTTGCATTCTTTGAATTGTGAGAAAGAACTGTCATCTCTGTCTTGTCATGGAGCACAGTTTAAACTTTTGACTAAAGGGTGTTATTTCATGTCTAGAGGGCTCTAATAATGTTAATAGTGTGGGGGAGTTTATAAGGGCTTAAAATATATAAAAATAACCATACAAACATATGGTTTCTACTTCGGGGATTTTCATCTATCGCGGGGGGTTCTGGAACGCAACCCCCACGATCGAGGAGGGATTACTGTAATCCTAATTTCACTCCTGTTATTAAAACGGCTTTAAAGTCACATTTTAAGGAGCCTTTTCAGTGTCAGGAGAGTTTATTTTAGCAGCTCAACCAACATGCAGTTAACAGACAATCTGCATATTAACTTGCTGCTTACTTGATACACGAATATACAAAGAAAAACAAATGAAGCTCACCTGTGTTACATGAACCTGGGGTGGGGTCTTAGGGGGTTTAGTTTAGTCACACAAGTTATTGCTTGACAGCCTTGAGGTCAGGTCCAGGTGTAGCAGTTGGGTTTTTTATTGCTCTTGACGTGTCTGAGTGACCCCCAGTGACTACGTCCGGGTCGTGTTATGTGTGAACCACAGCCTGTTCCACATCGTGCCCCCAGTTCTGGGTTTTGATGTGCCACTTTGGTTTGAGTGCTGCAGTTTCCACCTGCTTATTTTAAGGGACTGTACCTGAATCATGAGCATGTTAAACTTTGTAAAAAAACTAAACATTAATTATACCAAATAAAAAGCACATATGATGCAAACAGAGTATTTAAGCATTTTTCTAAAATAATTGAATTTATAATTACTTTTAATAAAAGTACTCAAATCTTAATTTTTGGCTAATTTGATGGGTCCACTGTAGGTTTATTTGTTCAATATTGAAATTCGAAATTGAAGATAAAAATAAAAAAATAAATAAAAAATAGAGCTTTGCTTCTGTGACAGTCCCTCGTGCTTCCCAGGTCTGTAAGTTCTGTTGGTCTTCTGATCCTTTTGATTTTGCTCCTTTTGGCTTTTGACCTTTTACTTTTGTTCTTGCTTCGTTCTGTTCAGTTTTACGATTTTGCTTTAGTTATTGCTGCACTTCCTTTTTTGGTTTCTTTAGTATTTAAATTTACCTTTGTTGCTTTTAAATTAAATTCATGTTTTGGATTTGTTTCTGATTTTTTTGATTACTTTGGAAATGATGGGCTCTTGCTTTATTTTGAATTTTCTTTAATGAATGCAATTAAACAATTAATAGTCTTGTTTTGAAGAGTTGTGGCTGCTTGGAATTTGTTAGGCCTAAATCATGACAAAATCAAAATCGATTTCAAAGCAACACTAAACAAAGTTTAAAGTTGTTTTCTTTGGGTGATTTTGTATTTCTTTTAGTTGCTTGAATGCTAGGTTTCTTACCAACGCCTTTCTTATGTTTGAATCAAAGTTCTGACAATATATGTTTATAATAAATGTGAGCAGACATCTTTTAAACCGTAATCACAATGTACCCAGCAGGCCAAGGCATCCATAATTATATGTTATTTTCTTAATTCATGATATTCTTGTTATTGTATTGATTATGTTTTAAATATATTTTTAATGTGTCTTTCCTTGTTTTTTATTGTTTTCCACAGGTTATTTATTATTGCCGCCTTGGTTGCCATCACATCTTTTGAATTCTACTGTGTGACTTCACATGTGACCGACGCTATAATCGACACAGCTCACATTATCCCAGTTTTGGAGCACAATTCAATTTTCTACTAAATCAACTTCTGTTTCTTTCTGTAGTTAAGGACTAAAGCAATGGTTTCAAACTCCTGTCATGGAGGGCCACAGTGGCTGCAGGTTTTCATTCTAAGCCTTTTCTTAATTAGTGACCTGTTTTTGCTGCTAATTAACTTCTTTTGAATTCATTTTATTTGACTTGCTCTTGAGGACTCAGAACCCTCACTTGTTTCTTTTTTCCTTAATTAGCAGCCAAACAATAATGAGATATAAAATGAGCCAAAACATGACCAGCAAACTTTGATCATCATACAATATCTGAAAGTAAAGAAAGGTGAAGGTCTCAGGAATGCTGATCTGCTCAGGTCCCCAAAACATTTGAACAGCGCCCTTAGAAAACGACAATCAACAATTCTGGAAATGTCTGCTATTGCACAATGAGAGCAGCAACAAGCCATGGAATTAAAGAACGAGTTTAGTTAACGACAAGACTCGGCACCTCATTAAACAACAGATTGGAGTAAAATTGGTTGGAGTCTGAGGCCCTGACTTAGTTGGTCTTCTGTTGTGTTCTCACTCTCTTCTCATTTCATTTCTGTTTGGGTGCCATTTAAGGAAAGAAATGAAGCAATTCAGAGAAACGATGAAGAAATTTAGGGGAAGAAATCTAAAAAACAAGTCAATTAAAATTAAAGGAAAAGGAATTAATTAGCAGCAAAAACAGGTCACTAATTAAGAAAAGGGTTAGAATGAAGGCTTGTCATGAATATTTCTGAACTTTTCTTAACATTTTTATTACACAATTTTATTCAACTTGTCATCTCTGTTTGTCTGGGTCAAATTTTGCAACCAGTTTTTTTACACACTTTTACCAAACCAATTTAATTCAAACTCTGCATGTATGCTGATCTCTGGTGACAATGCAATATTTCATCCGTTTTGACTTGGGATCTGTAACTTAATTCTATCAAATTAAAATTTCTCATTTCCTCATATTATACTTTTAGTGATTACAAATATATATATATATATATATATATATATATATATATATATATATATATATATATATAATGCTTTTAGCCAGGACACCTATATATGAATTTGTGGTGTTGGTCAAGTGGTTAACGTGTTGGACTTTCAATCAAATGGTTGAAGGTTCAAGGTCAATGTAGACAACTTAATAAAAAAAACAATTTTGATTAATTGATATTAAAGCTTTGTCAGATTACTTCAATATGACAGTTAAGCAGCATTGGTCAATTGCTTAGCGTGTTGGACATTCAATCAAATGGTCGAAGGTTCGAGAGCAATGTAAACAAACTTTTTTTTTCAGTTTTACCATTTTTGTATCATTTGTGTACAAATCTGGCAAAATACTCTTTTCAGTTATCTGGAGATATTGGCTCAGTGGATAAAGTGTTGCGTTTTTCGCCAAAAGACAAAAGCACATTTCCAATAATTCATACGTGTAAGGTTTCACTGTGGTTAGGATTTTCTGAAATGAGAAATGAACAGGAATGTATGTTACGTTTCACTTTAAGATGTAGATTCGATTCCACTCTATTCCGAATGCCATTTCTGTCAAATCACCTTCCAACCCAAGTCAAGGTTTGTGTAAAGTGCCGACTGAGTGGCATTAGGGTGGCTAAAATATATATAAATATATATAAAAAGATATTTAGGTGACACAATTTTATTTAAAATGCACTAAAAAGTAAAAAATATTTTTTTTCTTATACATTTACTAAGATTTTGTTAATCACATATGACTAAAAATAGAATTGTGGGGCACTTATAAAAGAATTAATTTAATTTGATTAAAATGCATAGATTCCTTAAACGATTCCAAAAAAGTAACTCTTACAATATGAAAATGTCTCCAATTGTACTACATATTTGAATCAACTTTTATAGCATGTGTCATTTTCTTTCACTTTAACGAACTTGCTGACAGGGCCGACTTAACAGCATCATAGGCCCCCAGGTAAAGTAGTGCGCTGCTAGCAAAACAGTAACATACAAAGGCAACAGAAACATCATGGGACCCTTTGGTGCTGAGGCCCCCTGGCCTGTGTCCATTTGCCCCATACGTTAAGACGGCCCTGCTTGCTGCAAACAGCCTGGATGATGGCCCACCTACTCTTCTTGTGTTGGTGAATGCCAGAGCTTCTTTGAGGTTTTTAGCTCACATTAAAGCAGTTTGTTTTTCTCATTTTGCTTTCTTATTGAAAGAGATTAAGTGAGCAGATGACAAACTACTGTGTGGTACCAGAACACATCATGGAATCTCCGCATCACCAAATCAACTATAAAGAAGTGGCTGTGAATATGCACCACAGAATGGTCAAGTACGGCAAAATGCAGTGTGCTTAAGTCACCGTCATATCAAACACAACGAAAAAAAAAATACAGCTATATATAACTGCTCTACACATGATAAATATTAATTCTGCAGTTGTGTGAGCATAAATCCACAACATCTTTGCTAAAAGCTGCATTGAGGTGAGCATCTCATCCACTGGAGTGAACTTCGACTGTGAGGAGCCCAGCAAGAACTTGAAGCTGGGACTCACAAAACTGACGTAGATGAAGTGGGTGGACAATCGCCAACTGAACACAAGAATAAATCTCACAAGCAGGTCTTCTAACATTTAATTTTAGTCTGACTAACATGAGTGATGCCATTTCTAAATCACTTTAAAATAGAAGCATAATAGTTTTAGAAGCTCGTATTGTCTTTGTAAAGAACTTTCCAAAAGATGGAAGGAGCTTATAATCAGGTGATATTACATTATTCGCTCCTTCTTGTGATCTTTTCACTCTTTTTCACCTTGCTAATTGTTTAATGGTTGCAGTGGCAGCATGCTGAAGTGCTTCCCTTTCTTTAACAGCTTTTTCCACTTCTTCTATGGGATTCCAAAATCATCCCTGGTTAGGTGGGAAATCCTTCCCACATGTTCACGATCTGCACTGTGTCTTCTCTCTATTGGCATCACTTTATACACCTTCAGAAAGAAGAGCCCACGGGACATCCTGACTATATCTGGCTAAGCTGGCCACTCTCATTCCCTTTACTCAAAGGTCAACAACAACAACAACATTTATTTATATAGCACATCTTCATACAAAAAGTAGCTCAAAGTGCTTAACATAATGAAGAATAGAAAAATGAAAGACACAGTAAGAAAATAAAATAAGTCAACATTAATTAACATAGAATAAGAGTAAGGTCCAATGGCCAGGGTGGACAGAAAAAACAAAAAAACTCCAGACGGCTGGAGAAAAAAATTAAATCTGTAGGGATTCCAGACCATTAGACTGCCCAGTCCCCTATGGGTATTCTACCTAACATAAATGAAACAGTCCTCTTTAGATTTAGGGTTCTCACAGAAGGACTTGATGATGATGGTCACGTAGACTTCTGGCTTTTGATCCATCCATCATTGTTGGAGCATCATGATGCTTTGAGTAGGTGGAGGTGGCGCTGGCCACCACCACGAAGAAACCGGAAAAAGAAACAGAAGAGAAAGTAGGGGTCAGTACGGATTCTAGAGCCACCATGAATAGTTATTATGAAGAATTGAACATACATATAGGTCCTCCTCTATCGCCAGGCTGCTCTCCCTATCCATGAGATAAAGTCCAGCAAGAACAAGCAGAAAACTCATTTTGGTCATCTCTACTCAAAATCACATTCTTTCATTCTGATTGACCAGTTAAATGGACCACTTCACTAGCACAGTCAGCGTTACATTAACATTTACTGTTTCATGTTAGTCAGTATTACAGTCAGGTTTTATTCATGTTACGTTAATTGAAGGTGGTTGACAAATCAGAGTGCAGAAGTTGTTTCTGTATTTCTGCTTTTAGTCTGTTAAATACTGTATGAGTCAGTCAATAGTGCATTCAAATGTATTTGTTGAGCAGACTGTATTATCTAGGGTTGCACAGACATTGTTTCCTGTGTTTGAATCACTTTTTCTGTGCAATGGGGTAAACCATTCAAATGTCTAAATTTACTAATTTCATATCAATCAATATTTCTTTAATACCTTTGTGTATCAAAGATGACTTACAGGTAACAACATTACATTTTTTTTAAATGTTATATTAGCCCAGATTCATTAAGCTGATTCGTTTATTTAATGTTGCGTACGGCTCACAACGGCGCAGTTGTTTCTGATCTCTACAGCTGGTGTGTTTTGTGCAGTACGTTTACAAGAAACACTCAGAAATTAAGTCAATTAGGTTAACCAACTAATGTTATCTACAGATTACATAGGTGGAATTTCATGACAATCTTATGAAATGTTGACTTGAAATTTGCCATTATTTGTATAATGAATTTGTTACATTGAATATATCCATATATCACTATTAGCCAGTGTCCAGAACAGCTTACAAATGACGTTTGTTTCTATAGTGCTAAATTTTGAAGAAATGTGGCTCATTACTTCAGCCACAGTGAACTTCTCTATATTTCTACAATTGATATGTGGCATTAAAAACAAGCACATTCATTTCAATTTAAACATTCATCAGAAACGACCAATTGTTTGTACAGTTTTCCATTTTTAACTCTGTCAGGTTATGTGACTTACAGGGACACACAGGCAGACACTGGCGTCTGGTGAAAAGACAGGCTGTGGTTTATAGGGTTATGATTTACCACCCTGTGTTTTCAGCTACTTACTAGATGGGTTTATAATCATAATAAATTCCTTAAAAATAATTTGGTATATTTATACACAGGTATACACACCAATGCAAACCAATATATACATTCTGGTTATTAGAGAAACCTTTGTACTTGCATTAGCACCATTGAAATATGTTATTCTCTTCTGTAATGTCTTTCCAAGGGTTGCAAGGTACTGGCATTCCTAAAATTCAGTTCTGGGTTTAAAAATGGCCAAAAATGAAACAGCATTCTCAAAGATGTCAGTTAGTCAATTGCGTTTTCGCAAAATTAAAGTTAGTTCATGTGGCAGATTGCCAAGAAACTGAAAATTTCATACAAAGGTGTCTTGATAGAAGGGAGCAATCAGGATGTAACCAGGATTAAAGAAGAAGAGGAAGTCTTCGATGCACAACTGCTTAAGAGGATAAGAACATTAGAGTGTTGAGTTTGAGAAACAAACATCTTACATGTTCTCAGTTGGCTGCTGTCTTAAATCTGTAAAGTCAACTCCAGGATTGCTGACCAAAATATGCTTTTCTAGTCATTTTCTGTACAAAGTCTGTTTCGTTTTGCTCATTTTAACTGTTTTCAGTTTCAAACATGGCTTTATCTTTGAAACCCTGCCATTAAGGACAGCATCCCAGAGTTTTTCTTTTCACCATTTCAGAAAAGAAAAAATGGGTTTCAGTGGTGCAAATGCAATTGGAAAGTTTTAGCATTTAAACTTGAGTAATTAAGGATGAGCTAAAGTAGTTGGCCATTTGGACACTGCAGGAATGCGTGCTGTAAACGGGGCTTTGCAGTCATTCGTGAATAATAAATTAAAAACCAGTCATTTCAAGCCGTAATAACCATTAGTAATGCCTTGGCTATATTATTAAATCAGTTAAAAGGTATATTGATCAAAAATGTATTAATTTCTATGGAAAACACCGATGATTCCAAACTTTTTACCAGTATACACACTTTCTCTATGTATAGTAATCTAACCAATCATTACCTTTATATTTAGATTAAAAAAAAGATGTGTGCAATGCATTTCTAACTTTTTTCACTGGTTTTTTTCTTTAATCATTCCTTTTAATACACTTTCAATTAGCACCTTTTTCACTTTGCTTTTAGTTGAGTGGACGTTTTAATGTTGAACGCCACCTCAATAATTTACGTTCAAAGTGATGATGTTCCTCAAAGTGAGCCTCTCGGTCGCGCCCCGTTACTCCGCTCGCCCCCAGTGTTTTGCGGTGTTCCAGGTGCCTTTTGCGCTCTTGCGTGCTCGCGCACAGCCCCGACTCTCTCGGAATTGTCCTCCCTCTGCCGCTATCTTTTTGTCAGGCGCGCAACATTGGCACGCAACTATTCCCAGGACCATATTTCCTGTGCTTTTTCCTGAGTTTTTGGGGGTGGATTCAATAAGGTCTGGCAGTCACATGGATGCAAGTTTTTTTTTTTCTTGTTGTTGGGGGGTGTGAATGTCCAAATGCGAGTGTTGCCTGGTTTAAAGTTGCAAGTACGGGCACCACTGGAGCAGTTTGGCTCCTTCTTAAAGTCGCTATTTTTATTTTTCGTAAATAGTTTGTGTTATGTATTTCGAGTAATTTGGATGCAACTTTTCAATAGTTTTCGGCAGTGTTACTGTTGTTGCAGCCATCGATTTCTTTCAATCATGTAACTCTGTGACATTTTATTTTTGTGTTCGACACACATTGGAAACTTTACTTCCTAAACGGGAAGACTCGGACGGGAATACAGAAATAATATAAAGAAGACCCTGGAGTAAAAGAGACGGGAGCGGAGAAGGAAACTTTGATGAATCCGAGCTGCATAATGACTGAAGAAGGGAAAGCGGAGCATCGGAGTGAAAGCGGGAAAGACCTGGAAAAGCAGCTCCGCTTACGGGTGTGCGTTTTAAGCGAGCTGCTCAAGACGGAGCGGGATTACGTGGGCACGCTCGAGTTCCTCACGGTGAGTTCGTGCGCGCGTGGGAACGATGGGAATCGAGTGACTTGGAGAGAGGGGGGCGCTTGGGAAAAGGCTGTTTGAAAAGCGGGGAGTGGGGGAATGAAAGCGCTTTCTTCGTGTTACGCCTGTCAATGGACGGAGAGCCTGTCTGAGTTGTGTGCGCGCGTGTGTGCGCGTGAGATTGGAACACAATCGGCGTGCACCGGCGCGCGCTCGAAGCGGGGCTTTTCTCATTGCAGCATCTGTGTTTTCCCACGCCGTCGCTATTCAGCCAAGCCCGGTACTGCGCCGCTAGCTGCGCTTGTGTCTCCAGACTGAACTTTTGTGAGCGCCCTGCCTACCATTCAGCAAGTGCCGCTTGTAAACATGAAGCTTTGATTCCAAGTACCACCCCCATACCCTTCGACGTGCCCTCTTATCAGCACAGAGCGCCCTCCACCTCGATCGCTCCAAAAGTACCCATCTGGCAAGGGAGCGCAGCTCGTAAGAAGTGCTGTAGTTTACGGGCACAAAACACCCAGACTACAAAAAATATTAGACCAATTTTTGAACCTTTGTCTGTAAAGTTATAATCCGTTAGACTGAGGTAGAGGTAACATCCGATTCGCACACTTTTGTTTTACTTTACCCAGAAACCTTTAAAATATTGGAAGGCGATTAGATCAATTGGCAGGAGCGTACAACATTGTGGCTGGTCATCCGTGAATCCTCTTGGACATCGGTGCCAGAACAGTTGCTCTTTCTGGTTATTATTTACTCGTTGATAAGTCTGTGTTATATTGAGCCAGTAGGAACACACATCGTCGCAGAAAACCATTTACATAAACCAGTTTAATATCGACAGGAGCCTATCCACGCAGCAGTAGGCACGTGTGTAGCAAGGTTTCTTTTCTAAGATGGAACGTTATGTTTCACTTAAGGATTTAAATGTCCATTGTATTAGAATGGGGAAATGTATATATCCACATTTAATATAATGATCAATTACCTCTCTAATTTAATCCTTAAGTGGCAACATAACTTTACATGTAGAAGGAAAAAACCTGGATCTGGTGTCAGATGTAAAGTCACCCAGTAAATTAAAACAAATAATAATAAAATAAAGCGTTAAAACAGTAGTGCAGCCAGACGCAGTTAGGTACCATTGACTGAGACCAGATGCAGCCTCTAGCAGTCGGTATGAGTGGGGAAGAAGAAGAGGAGAAGCTGTAGCCATCCATTCATCCATAGGCTTCCTGAACCTGCCTAAATCATTACTGCAGCCAGAGCCTACAAAAATACAATAAAAAGTTTGGTACTGTATATCTAATTGTTGTATTAACAGAAACCATGAAGTGGCTCTGTTTGCTACAAAAAGAAAAAAGTAATTTGGAGCCAGATAAGCCGAGCCAGTTTCAGTAAATTAAATGTCATCCATCAGTTTCCCAAACCATTTTAACCAATGTGAGAACAGACTTTAAGATGGGTTTGTGCTCCACCATGGGGTACACAGATCTTATTAATAAACCTACATTTACCAAGCACGTTTTAAATGATTTGGAAGACATTTGGGGAAACCCAGAGAGAGATGCACACAGACATGGGGCCCAAACTTACATTTTTTTTTTTTTTTAATTTAAGAAATGTATTGAATAAAATTGTTGGATTTTCAAGGTGAAGGCTATCAATACAAAGATGTGACTTGTCTTCTAAAATGGACAAACGCATGAAAAGTGTAAAATGGTGAAGTTCTTAGAGGTAAAGGGAATGTTATTTACAGTATTACTATATGATGGACAATACTGAGTTCAGACTCTGAAAAGGATTTAGGGGTTTGACAGGATAAACGGGAGCCACGGGAAAAAGGAAATTCAGAAAATTGCAAATGGGTGATTGGTGATGCAAACTGTCATTTTCTTGGCAATGTGTAAACGCAGTAGAAAGGAGAATTCAGCTTATATTGTAGGAATCATTGGCTGTAAACAAAAGGCCAATTTGCTAATCCTGTATGACGTTTGGAGTACTGCATCCTCTCTAGTTGCTATTCTTCATAGAGGACATGACAGCACTAGAGGATGTGCGTCTAAGAAAGATAACCAAGTGCATCCTTGAAGGGTATGACCTACTCAGATGGGGCAAAGGGTCTGAGTTGGGCAGCGGTTCTTCACAAAGGGAGCCATGAGAGTCTGGAACAAACTAATAAGTCATGTAGTGTGAAGTGGAGACCTTGATAACTTAAGATAGATACTGCATGTCTGGGTATGATGTTGTGGCGGTTTAACTACTAGTCAGCCACTCATTGCTGGTTCACTGAATCTTTGTCTTTTACTTGTAGAATTTTTTTGATTTTCCTTGGCTAAGCCTCCATCTTTGCGACATTTCCCTCTGCAGAGATTTTTTCTCAGGATGTTCTGGTATTTTTCTCACAGTTAAGAGATTTGCTTGATAGATTTATTGACAATGATTAATTAATTCACTGTGATTGAGTGTGCTTCGTGATGGACTGGGGCCCTGTAGGGTTGGTTACTGCTTTGTACCCTAACTTTAATTAACCAAGTTTAGATAATGGATGGATGGATGAAGTACCCACCATATGTTGACTCTTTAGAATTTATTAATATTTTGTAAATCTTTGATTTTTAACCATGAGGTGATTACAGATACAATGATGGGAATGTACTGTAAGTGAAATGTAAATATTTATCATGGCACTGGAGAGTGATGATGTGGTGCATGTACTGTAGATTGCACATGCAAGTAAAAATTTCACCGTACGTTGTACTTGTGGAACTACTGCCATTATTATCACCGTTTTTATAAAACTGCCATAGTTTGAGTCTTGGCCTCAAGGTTGCATGTGTTTCCACTGGGACATCCTCCCAGACTATAATTAAGGATGGATAGACTTTTATGGTGTATCAGGGAATTGCATGACATTTCATAGCAAGTAAAATCTACCACATAATAAAACACTAATGTCCGTACGCCCTACTCCTCTGAGCAATCTGATTGGTCAGTTTGACTTTGGTGACGTGACGATAGAAGAAGTGCAGGTGTAAGACACACAAGGAGGAGAAACAGCATGGGAAGCAGGCAGAGAGTCACCTCTGAAGACTGCAAGTATAAAAGTGAACAGCATTTGAGAATGCTGCCTTGGAAATATTTGCCATTACAGGAATACGCTGGTGAGAGGGAGAAGAAATGTACTGAAAGTGCACGTAGGGCAAGAGATAGCAAATATTTTTAAATGATTCTATTACCTGTCTTTGACAGGTTTCTGTGGCTTGTCATATATAATGAAACAAAAATCTGTACAAAGAAATGTTATGATGGTGTTTCCTGTACTTTAACAGTTTATTTTGACTCAGACAAATTTTTCCTTAACCGTTGTTACAGTTTTTAAGTGTTTTGGATGAGGAATCTGATTTTGTTTTGGATATTTTCCCTCCGTAATTTTTATTTTCTATAGTGGGGTTTTCTCTTCATATATCCACCCATTTTCCTAACCCACTACTTTACGCTACTTCAATCCAGCCTTTACTGGGCACAAGGCAGGAGCAGTCCCTGGACAGGGTGTCATCCCATCACAGGGCAACACACACACACACACGTGGGCAAATTTAGCAATATCAGTTGCCCAATCTGCATGTCTTCAGACAGTGGAAACTGCAGGAAACCCATATGGACAAGAGGAGAACATGCAAACTCTGGAAACCCATAGTGACTTTTTTGTTGTCCTTAACTTTTGTTACTACTGCATTGCTTTATTTTCTTTTTGTGTATGTTTCTACTTCAGAAATTGTACATATGACATTATACATATGTTACTTTAGACCAGGGGTGTCCAATGTGTCAATCGCGATCGACTGGTAGATCGCAAAGGTAGTGCAGGTAGATTGCGTTGCATTCAAAAAAAAAAATTAAAAAAAATTAAACGTTAGTCGGGGCGGCACGGTGGCGCAGTGGTAACGCTGCTGCCTCGCAGTTAGGAGATCCGGGTTCGCTTCCCGGGTCCTCCCTGCGTGGAGTTTGCATGTTCTCCCCGTGTCTGCGTGGGTGTTTCCTCCGGGCGCTCCGGTCTCCTCCCACAATCCAAAGACATGCAGGTTAGGTGGATTGGCGATTCTAAATTGGCCCTAGTGTGTGCTTGGTGTGTGGGTGTGTTTGTGTGTGTCCTGCGGTGGGTTGGCACCCTGCCCAAGATTGGTTCCTGCCTTGTGCCCTGTGTTGGCTGGGATTGGCTCCAGCAGACCCCCGTGACCCTATTCGGATTCAGCGGGTTAGACAATGGATGGATGGATAAACGTTAGTCTATCATACTGTATATCCTCCCTATGGCATTTGCCACTTGATTGACATACAGGCCAGTCTGAGATCTCCTTTCTTCTAACACACTGGTCATCCCGCACACACGCTACTGCAAAACTCCGGCTGTGATCTGGTTAGCCTTCCAATTTACATCGACTAAAGAAGAGATTTAAAAAAAAATGTTTGGGGAGGATATGGGCTGGATGTGGAATTGGAAGAGATTTTTTTTTTTCTCACAATGTCACAATCGAAGTGCGTTTGTCTGACGTCCGAGGTTCGATCCCCGATGAGGGGTGCAGTGGAGTGTGTACGCCTGATGAGCCTAAAATAGGGCGAAACACGTGTCGTGTACTCTTTACATTATTTGACAGTTAACTATGTAACATTCTATGATCTGCTTCTCGCAACTGAGAGGGCACCTGTGGCGGATGTTTGCCGACTTGCAGACCAAACCACACGCGTTACCTGGTAGGTAACCACCCATACAATCAGATTGTGTTTCAGACTTCGAATGCTATGTGTATACTGTGTGTATATATATATATATATATATATATATATATATATATATATATATATATATATATATATATATATATATATATAATATAGCATTTTTAATCTAGGTAGATCATTTCGACCTGGTCATTTTAAAAGTAGCTTGCAAGCCGAAAAAGTGGGGGCACCCCTGCTTTAGACACTGTTTAACATGTTGTGCCAAGTTATGAGATTGCAGATTACAGGTACTTTTTTGTAATGATGTCTGGTTAACAATTTCTTTTAAGCCATATTTTGTACTGACTGTTGGTTAATGATTTGGTTAAGATAGTTGTATTTTTAATCTTCCAGTTTTGACCATGGAAAAGTTTTTGATACATGTTTATGTTCTGGTCCTCCTTTATTGCCTTCGTGGCCGGTCATCTCTTTCTCTTCTCTGGCAGAATGGTAAATAATGAGGTGAAACAGATGGTATTGATTACGTTATAAGTTATTACACACTGTAGATAGGTGCCTAATTAGGATGGGAAATACAGGAAAAATGGACCAAAAAGACAGAGAGATTATGGCAACAAAAGAATTATGGGCTCTGGAAAAAAATATGCCAGAGCCAAGAATGAAACGCTGCAACTGACGATAGTAATACTGAGTACCTTCAGAGTAGTTATTTCAGTAGAAAAAGTGAAGGTAGTCAGAAAGGAGAAATATTAAATAAATGTCCCCTGTGCACTAGGGGGCAGCAAGGAACCCCTCTATAGTATGTGTGAACCTTTTCTATATACTGTGAAGGACAGACTACCTTACTGTACTTGTCACTTTAAGAGGTGGCAGGATGAACCTAGGGCTGTATGCTGATCTGTAGGAGTGCTTTTGGGGATTGCCCTCATAGTGCCTCACCCAAACGTTAGCTAAACTTTGAGTTAGATAGTGAGAGCAAGCAAGGCCTTGAATGGCAGGAAGAGAACTGATGGTAAGAAAGGGTGTGTTTGTGGACAATTGGGCCAGCCATACCACCTGTAAGATAGGGGTCTTGATCCATTTAGAGAGGCCTAGAGAGACTGTCGGGTTTTAATTACTTCCTGATATTTTTAGTACTCTTTCTCTAGTTTTATGTTAGTTATTATAACGCCATTCTTTATAGTTTGATCTTTACTTGGTTAATAGTTTTGTGTCTGAGTGGTCAGTATCATGGTTACTGTCAAAGCAATCATCTGAAAATCATAAATTGACAAGTTTAAATCAAACCCAGACTTTCTGTAGAGGCTCTCTAGAACCGTCTATTATCCATTTCTGTTACAGAGTACCTCTAAGTTCAACAAGATTTTTTTTCCACTGATAAAACAGCGTGTGCAACATTAACTAAAAAAGTTCTGTCTTTTCAGTGTCCATGCATTCGTAGTCTTGGTAAGGATTGCAGTGGAGTTTAGGCCAGTCCTAGGAAAAATAAGAGCAAGGCAGGGACCAACTCTGATGCCACATCATATTCTCTCCGGGCATGACATTACCCTACACAGCAGTACGCCAGTTTAGGGTCAAGCATGTTCTTTGGACAGTGTGAAAACCTGACAGCATCACTGAAGACCCACATGGATGTTTGAACATTACACAGACTCCAAACAGAAGGCAAACAAGTCAGAAACTGAAACGAGATCCAAGTGATGAGAGACAGTTACACTGTTAAGTTCCTTTAACTTAAAAACTGATATCCAATATAAAGTAAAGATTGGTAAGCAGTTTCCAAATTATTCACAGGAGTTAAATCAACACTCCAGTTTCACAGTGCATTTAACTATCAACCTTTATTTATTTATTTTTTTAAGAAACAATGAATTAGACATGCATAGAAAATAAAAAAACAGAGCAAAGGGAGATCCAGAAAAAGAGTTAAGAGTGTTTCAGCTAAAAGTGAAAATGACAAACTGTGTAGAATGTTGGAAGCAATGTAAAATTTATTATAAGTGGAGTTCAGCATATGGTGCAGAATACGACATATACTGTATGTAAGTTGATTTTAATACTATTTTTAAAACTTTGCAGCATTGCTAATGGCACAGTAGAGAATTAAGGCTCATTAGTTGCTTGACTGATTGATGGCTTCAAAGGATTCCAGGATGAAATATCATATAAATTGAACTAGGTAGGGTTCTTTTAGAAAATTTTGTCATTTGCACTTTAGTCTGATTTATACCAAAAAGCGATGATGAATGTATTTCTTTTGATTATATTTGTTTACATTTTCAAGGTATCAGTTTAGTTAAAGTTGTTAGGTGATAGGAATAGTGTCCAGAGCTAAACAAGCATTGTGCTTTAGTTTTTGATGTCCGCTGTCAGCCACTCTACCTTCAGAGGTGGTTGCCCATTTGGTGACCGAGAGATTGAACCTTAAGGACAGAGAGCGAGGACAAAGTACCCTGTCACTACCAGCAGACAGCATTGACTTATTTGTTCTTTGTTTTATAACTTGAATCACAAATATGTTGATACTAGTGGTGGGTAATGGTGGGATTCGCAAAGCTTTTCTTGGCAGTATTTGACATAATTTAGAGATTTAATAATTAAGATTACACCACAACAGAGTCAAAGAGTCAAAGGTGTAGGAAGAGTTATGACTGTAGACTCCGCAGCCTAACTCTAATTTTCCACTTTTACAAGAGTCTGAAAACTCCATGTGTTTTATGTGAGCAATGAGTAGAACCTATTCATGACACCTAGGCTTCCACGTGACTTAAGATAACTGGTGTAGTCCTGGAAGCCATTAAGTGAGACATCTGTGCTGGAAGAATAGAAGAAAAGGAAAACTACATCATATTTTAAGAGGTCCAGCACCTGTAGTAAATTGGGCCCTAAAAGCAAAAATGGAGAAAGTGTATTTTGCTAGCATTTACGCAGTATCTTTCAACAGTAGCACTATTTAGATGTCGTAGATAAGGCTAAATCATGGGACCTCTGTTTAGATATGGATCTAACAAAGGGAAATGTGACTAAACATAACCTGGCACCATAGAACATTTGCTAAATTTAATCGGACACAGAAGACTGACTAAATTTATTAGTATACTAAAAATGGTGCCTGTTCTTAGCAAGTTACTGCAGGTTTTTCCAAATACTAAGCAGACACATTCTAGGAACCATTATGTTAACTTTACAAGACTAAGGAAGAGTGCTTCCATTTTTTACCCATTATGAAGCGCCAGTTTCTAAATGTAATTATTGAAATGCAGCAACTTGAGAGAAGTAAAATCTACCAGGTATAACGGAAACAATACTAATACCAATACTACTACTAATACTAACACTAGTACTTCAGTAATTGGTGTTCTCGTTCATTTCATTTATTTATTTTGTATTGTGTTTGTGGTAATTTTGTTTTTGTTGACATTTGGTGTGATATTTGGTGTGTTTTCTATAAGCGGTAGAGCTATAGTGCAGTATAATGCAGTATATAGAAATTAAAAATATTTTTTTTGGAAATAATCTTCATTGAAGAGTTTAAGTGCAGCAGCAGTAATTAATCATCCTGATTCTGTGGGCTGAGAGTCAATTTCATTGTGATTTTCATGCCAAATGGACTAATTAATCAGATTATTTTTTACACTGATAAGATGCTTAGACTCTAATGATATCAAGAATGGCCTGCCGTTCCTTTATTCTGCAGTTATAGTGTACACTTTTCCATCTGTCAGTATGGTGAGCAAGTGTCGCTGCCCAAACATCACATCCAGTGGATCATAATGTACGGAATATTGTTGGTGTATGGGTGAGCAATTCCATTATCTAGAGCTGTGCTCATGCCATCTGTTGTTGACATAATAAATTAAATAATATACTTACGTTATGCTAAATATATTTTCTGCTGCATCTTTTGGATTTAATTTTTTTTGCCTTTCTGCCTTCCCAAGGAAATAAAATCAACATCGGCAGACACAAACAATATTTACCCAACAAGGCTGTACTTTATGTGGATTTTCAATGTATGGCTTTACATTATACAGTGTGCCCTCTTTCAGGGCATGCCTGATTGTGGACAAATTTAAGTTGGGGAAAACTGCAGACAGTCAGTGCGACAGCCTATTACAGTGCAGTGATAACATTTCCTTGGCAGACAACAAATAGTGTGGTGTTTTTTTTTTTGTTGTTACTTAAAACACACTATATTATTCAGTAACTATGTTATTTTATGTATGGGTTGTATTCAGGACCTAAATCTAACATGGACAGAATAACATGCAGGCTGTAGATTGAGTCTGCTGATCAAGGAAATGTGGCTGAGTAGTTTTAGTCATTTTGCAGCTAACAGGCAGTGCAAGGTTGTGGGTTTGCAGGTTTGTCCCTAGGTGGGGATAATCCAGCTTTGAATAACCTGCAAACCTACAAGTCCCATACATCCAGTTGTTTTCATTCCATCCAAAACACTGGGAGAGTTCAAAGGAGTGGTTATGATTTTGGGATTACGTGACTTCTTGTGAGAAACAAAACGTGTGAACCTCTTATATAAACTAAAACACAATCCTCATGCCATTGCTCAGTTTATTCATTATTTTCATTATATGCTAAAAAGGATCTATAAGCCAAGGCTTACCTGTGCGTGCAATATTTATTATTTAAACAACAACATTTATGTCTATAGCAGATAAACAGAATGTAGCTCAAAGTGCTTTTACAAGACATCAAAGAAATTATTACAATAAAAGAAAAAAGCTAAATTAGGCAAGAATAATAATGAAAAATGTAATAAAAAATACATCAATACAGGCAAACGTAACATAGATATATAGTAAGTAGAAAAGCAGTGTCTAATGTATGTCTACAGGAATCTGAGCCAATCTGAATTCTCTTCTGTGATATCATCTGCTCTTTCCTTTTTGCTCTGTACTTGTACTATTGTATTGTATTCGTGAGGTGCTCATCTAGATCTGTGAAGAGAATTACTTGTGTTCTGTTTTGTGTATTGTATTTACCCCAATTTTTGACACCCATTGCAAGTCTAATCTTCCTGGAAAGGGGTCTCTCTCTGAATTTCCTTTCTCAAGAGTTTTTCCATTTTTTCCATACAAGGGTGTTTTCGTGGGAGTTTTTTCATGTCTTCTTAGGGAGTCAAGGCTGTGGGGCTGTCAAAAATGGCCTGGTAGGGCCCATTGTAGCGCTCCTTGTTTGATTTTTGAGCCTTTAAAAAAATGTAGTAATATTTAATGTTCTATTCTAAGCTTCTAAAGATGAGTATGATGATAAAGTCATAAAAAAGGAGACTTCCAGTACAACATATGTTACTGTATGTTATAATGTAATTTTAAAGCACCTGCCTTGGTAAAAGTTCATTATTTCTCCACAAAATGCCACCATTCCCACCCTCTACCACTTGCTTATCTTCTCTGCTTTCTCCACTTCAGATGTAAACCTGATGAAAATACATCAGCTGGAATGGTGTGCTGCTCCCTGTAGCTTAAACTTCATTAGTTATGATGGATTCCACATAAAAATATAGATTGACTAGTAGTGACATCACAGTGCCGACAGGCTTATTTGAAGAGCCTAATTCAAGCAATCATCAGCTGCAGTTTTTGGTTATTTGTGCCATCTTTATGATTTTTTGGAATTAATTTTGGGGCTTAGCTATTTCCAGGTTTTAAAAGTTCAATTACCTTTAAGATATTTTAGATTTGGAAGAGTTCCCATCAGGTAATCACAGTTTACTTGGCAGACACATGCATGTGAGTAAATTGAAAAATGAAACCAAAATTTAAGCATAGAAGAGAATGTCAGAAGCTCGTGTGAAGGCACTGGAATCTTAGCTGAAACTGAGATTTTCATGCCAGGGTTTTAGCAGGCATGCAGAAGATTAGCTTTTTGTGCTGCTGTTCCATTTTACGCCATGCAAATTGCATGAGAGTTTAAAGAGCCCAACAGAAGTGTGGATGGTAAATCAAGTAATTTATCCCAATTTGGAAGATTGAATGGAATGAAAATTAGAAGGTTATGTTGATTCTTGGTACAATTATACACCCGTACTGACCAGATTTTTCAGAGCTATTATGCTTAACTGCTGTTCTAGAAGAGGCTCATAGGATTCTGGTTTCAATTCTTGACAGAGCATTATTAGCTGATTAGTATAATTATTTGATTAATAAGATTCACTCCACATTTTTACAGACTCCAAGTGCTATTAAGTTCTATGATTCACTGTACAATCTCATTATCAGTCAACAGCCGGCAGTGGAGTATTTTTTTTTTTAAATATTAGCTGTTTAAATAATTTGGAGGAGATGTTCTTTTGAAGTATGGTGTCTGAAACCTACAGATTGTCAGTTTCATTTACCTACATCATTTCTTATTTGTCTTACTTTTTTTTCTTCTTATTTCTTATTTGTCTTAGTTTTTTTTTCTTCTTATTTGTCTTACTAGTTGTTTGTGTCAGAGAGCTAATCAATTTTAGTGCCTTGATATAGTGTCTTTCAGTGTGTAAAGTAGAAATGGGTTATATGGCTTAAAAGCAAAATGTCCATATCTGTAGCTTATCTA
Organism: Polypterus senegalus; assembly: GCF_016835505.1. Taxonomy (NCBI): domain Eukaryota; kingdom Metazoa; phylum Chordata; class Cladistia; order Polypteriformes; family Polypteridae; genus Polypterus; species Polypterus senegalus. Next base: position 50,375,471 of record NC_053158.1, read on the forward strand.
ATGATATTTGATATGTATCAATTAAATTTTTCTAAAATACTGTGGTATAAGTTATAGGCAGAACCATTTCAAAATGAACAGTGTTTTTATTTGTAACATTAACATTTCTCTCTATAATTGGCAACACGCACAGACACAATACACCATTATACACCATTAATTATATACTGTACATATTTTGGTATTGGTAAACATCGGGCTCTTAGATATTTGTCTTTCACACACAAACACACAAATCTTTTAGTTATATAAAGTTTTAAAATATGTATTTTTTGGTATTATTGCATTACATCTGTTAATTTGCAGCCTGTCTCTTTCTCATTTTCTCTCTTATATACACACATCGGTTAATCAGGTGTAAACCACTAGGGGGAGTCTAACAGACTCAAACACTTGACACAACTTCACAGACACAGTTCCAAGACAAATAAATGGTTTTAATTTCATAAATACATTATGCATATTTCTTCCTTCCAAGAATTCATAACTCAAGAGTACAATTCTGTCCTCCTCCACTCCTCCCACATGAGCTTCATCTGACTCCTCTCCCGACTCTGACTCTGTGGAGAAGGTCCTGGCAGTACTTACGGGGCAACAAGTCTGTCACATGGCAGAACTTCTCCCTGACAGAGGAGTTTGTCCCCAGCCACTCCCTCTAGTGGCACCTGAGGACCCCAACAGCACTACCCACTAGAACTACAACACCCATGCAGTCCTATGGGTATCCAAATTTTCCATTGTCCTTCTGTTATGACTAACAACCCGGCTAGGAAGCTCATCCATCCACATCCTTCTATTATACAGGCATCCCAGCCAGGCAAGGAGCCATCCATCCCAGCCTGGATGCTAGCCACATCATGCACAAGGCTAAAGCCTTTGATAATGTCACACGTACTGCTGGCTACATAATTCAAAATTAAATAAAAGTTGGTCTGCAATTTTGATTTAAGTAAAGCAGGATACAGCCTACTTCCCAATGGCAAAGTTAAGCCAACACCCAAAACACTGCAGTCTCTCATCCATTTATTCCATCTCACTGCTTTGATTACTTTGCTGCCATTACCTGTGGTAACGCACACTTGTTTGATTTCTTTTAACATCCAAGTGCATTTTGAAGGCCTTGTGTAATGATCTTGCAAGTGTGATCTTCCAAAAAGTAGCTTGTTTGTAGACACCAATATTTAGCTCCAGTGTTTCTATCAAATGTACAGTGAGGCTCAGGTAAGGCTCACCTGCTCTGCTAGAGCACAAATCTGTGTTGCTTGCAAATAGTTTTCTCTTGGACCTCAGCATATATCTTCGGTATTGCTTTGGCAGAAAACAAAAATTAGATCCATCGTTTTAAGTAGACACTTCAATTTGTTTTTTTGACTATACTGATGGGAAATCATATCCTTCGCTATGTCTTCTCTCCATTTTGCACTGTTCTTTTTGTAAGGTACGCAATGATAAAATGCGATGTAACTTGTTTTAAAATGACAGGTTGGTGCTTGTCTATTTCTGCCAGATAAGATCAGATGTGTGAGAGGTAAATTGTTGAACCTACATTAGGGGCATGGTCTAGGAAACGGACCTACCATAACTTAAAAGAAGATAGCTGGAGCTTCAGCCTTTTGGATGAGGATGTACAATATACACATGCCTGATAGTTGATTTTAATAACAAGGCCAACCATACATTAGGAAAAGTGTCAGGGTGATGAAGTGCTGCAGATGCTCAAATAATAATGCACTGTTGAGTGAACACTGTAGGCTCAAAACAATTGACAAAACTTAGTGTACGTCCTCCAAAAAGTTTGAACTTAAAAAATGTATTGAATATAATCTTAATATTCTTCATATCTCCCAGCTTTAGTGTAAGGTCTGGATGGCATATGGGGAAGTAATAATAGTGACTGCCTCATGGACCTAGCATTCTGGGTTTGATTCTTGCATCTGGTTGTTGTCAAATGGAGGTTGCATGCTTTCTCCATGCTTCCCCAAGGTTATCCACTTTTTTCCTTCCAGATTCCCAAAGTCATGCAGGTTAATGTAATTAATAATTCTAAATTGACCTTGTCTAGGTGTGTGCATAAGTGGAGCCCTGGTTATGCCTAGCTCATCTAGGGTAGGCTGTGACTTCCCCAAGAGCCTGAATTAGTTTGTGTGCCTTATGTTTAAGGTCGGCCCTCTAAAACACCACCCCAAACACTTCATTAAAATTTTATTGGCAAAACAGACAAAAACAATCCTTTACTTATTATTGTTCACAGAGTTTTTGCATTCTCAGTGTATGCCAGGGAGTGGTTAAATTAGTTGCAGGTGAGCATCAGAGTCATTTTTTCTTTCTGCGCCGTGCCTGATTTAATGAATTATTGGAAAAACTGAATAAATGTAATACTACAGCATGACTCCATTTACAATCCACATACCAAAAGTAAGTTATATGAATAAGACACCAGCTGCAACAAATTTATTAAATATGTTCATAATTTGATCAATTAAATTGACTGACAGCCAAAACTAATAGAGCATTTAATTCAGAGTGGATTTTACATTTGTATGTTCCTTTAATCAAGTGACAGATATGCTAGCTTATAGCATGCCAGATTTTCAACTCAATCTTCAGTTGTGTCATGGGTTTTAAGACAAAAAAGAAGTTTTTTCTAGCATAGACTGGAGAATCAGCATAACTATTTAAGTTTTGTAATGATTTTTTGCAGCATCATACAGAATAATACAGTATGTGCTATTCTGGCCACCCTACTGTGAAAGAGACGCAGCAGTTTTTGAAGTTGTACAGAAAAGGATGATTTGGAACATCCTTGGATTAAAGAGCTTGTACTATTTTTAGACACATAAGGGGAATATATGGGTAATATAAATTATTTTGCTGATTTCTTTATCCAAGATAACTTACAGCATTTGAGATACAATTGGTTACATTTCTTTTTTCAGCTGGAGCACAGGCAGGTGAAGTGACTTGCCAGTGCTCACAAAGTGTCAGTAGCAGGATTTCAATCCAGACCTCAGGGTTTAAAGTCCAAAGCCTTAACCAATATGCCACACTGGCTCTGCTATGGCACAATGCCTGGGAACACGTTCAAGTTGTTGGTATTAGGCTGGTGTCGTGTTCAGGATGTTTATATTTTTTTCAGCTTTTCCTTGGCCTTTAAAAATAGTGCATGTACATTATCATTTTAAGGGTTTTAGAGGTCAAAGATTTTAATGATGAGGTTGGTTTCCTGATTTAGAGTATTTTTGAAGATATTATTTTTGAAGTATATCTTGCCACAGCACCATTTTGTTTTTATTATGGGTGTCGTCATTGTTTAGTGTTTGTGATGCCGGGTTGCCAGGCTCTACCATGAATGTATAAAGCTCAGCGTCATACTGTCCTAAGTATTTGCCTGTCATCACTGTCCAAGTTTTTGAATATATCAAAACTAAATAAAACCCAACTTTATTAGTTTTTAAAGCTTTCACTGGTTATGAATTCTTTTCTGTTCTTGACTTTGATTTGAGTCACGTGTGTTGGCTGCATGGAATATTCTGGTTACTAATGATTTCACTACATTTCTCAATCTGTAGTTTTGGTCTTGCTTCCTGGCTTCTGGCTCTCAATCTTTTGGTTCCATCCCTGCACAGTCAGAACAACTGGATCTCTCAAGTGGAGTTTTGCACTGCCCACTACTGTGGAGTTAAACTAGGTTAGACTACAGTCACATGAATAGGGCCATGGAGATTAAAGGGAGTTTTGAACATTTCATTTTAGCTTGTTTATGTTTCTACCCCCATATTGGATCACGTAATCTAAAAAGTGAGATGAGGTTAATGTCTTGCTCTATGTCTTTCTGGAATGGGACTGAAAAGTTACCCTGAGAGGACAAACCACCACTCAAACAGCAGCTGAGCTGACAGAGGTGTTCAAATTCTTAAAGCTACTTTATTAATAATTGTGATCCAGTAGAATTGTTTTTTGTTAAACATGGAATAAGTGATACAATGAGGAAAAAACAAAAGAAATGTAACCAGTCAATCAGTCATTTCCCAACGTGCTATATCCTAACACAGGGTCATGGGGGGGTCTGCTGGAGCCAATCCCAACCAGCACAGGGTGCAAGGCAGGAACAAACCCCGGGCAGGGTTCCAGCCCACCACAGGAGAAATGTAACCAATTATATCTCAAATGTTGTAAGTTGTCTTGGTAAAGATGTCAGCCAGATAGGTAAATAACAATGGTGCAGTAGATAGTGTTTCTGCTTTACAGCTTCTGGGGGTCAAATCGTAGCCTGTCACTGTTCTGGTTGAGTTTGCATGTCCTCCTTTGTTTGTATATTTCTTTTTGTTTCCCGCTAGATACTCCTGTTTTTTCATCTGCATTCCAAATATAATGACTCTAAACTGGCCTAGTCTGTGTTAGAGTGGCACTCCATTGAGGTTTGGTTTCTTCCTCATGAAAGAAACTTTTAGTCAGATGTTTCCACTTTCTAAGGAAGCTCTGGAGCAAGAGAGTGCCCCCATTTAAGAGTAAGTATAGGAATGAGAGGGAAAATCGAAGTGGAAGCCGAACAAAGGGATACAACAGTGGAAGGAAACCAGAGAACAAGCAACTCCACCAAAGCACAGAATGAACAGTAAAGTCCAGAAAGCAAAGCAAATATTCTACCACTAAAGAAATTTTGGAAGTGCCTTTAACTTCTCTAATGCTGGAAAGAAAAGAAATTTGTAGTTTTTGACTTCCTCGATTTAAATGAAGGAAATTTTCATGTATATGCCACAGTTTTAATTCGGAGCTATACAGTGTAACTGTTATAATCCCATTTTTATTTTTCTTTATTTAAATTAATGTTTTTTGCTGTAAGCTTACTCTCTGTATGGGGGTTTTGAATTTACTTTTCTTCTTTTTCTCTCTCCTTCTCTCCTCCAAGTATGTAGCCCACTGCCTCCTAACTCTGAGTTGCCTTTCTTTTAAGCACAGAGCCAGGAATTGCTTCCGGCCTCTTGTCCCAATCATCCACAACACTTCCGGGTCATATGGAATTTAGGGCAGTTCGTCCCAAAAAGCAGTGCCCTCTGGTAGACTGGATTGCATTTCTGGACTCTCTTTCTCATCTAACTATCTGGGTATCCTAATCGGGTTTAGCCCTGAGGAACACTGCCACACTGCCTTGTGGGAGAATGACCTACTCCTGGCGAGTCCATTTACCCTGTCATTCCATTATGGCCTTCTGGCCAGTTATGCTTTTATCCTGGCCTGGAGGCCAGTTCTTCCTCCGGGACACTGGTAGTTATAATAATTTTGAATTGTTTTTGACTCCATCTTTGTTTCTTCTGGGCATAAAAACTTTGAAGCTTTTTGCTGTTGTATTATGAGGTAATAAACCAAAGACACTTAGTGTGTAATGTCAACCGTATGACAGGATAAAAGTTATTTTTTCTGTGGAATTTTTTCACATCATTTGCTGTTGCACAGTACTAGTCATGACTGGGTTCTGTTATATCATAAACTTCTTTCTGTCATTTTGCATGAAAAGGTGAGATTAAATTTTGTTTTCTCCTACACTACAAACTACATGAAGTAAGTGACATATATAAAAATATAGCTTTTTTTTTTTTTTTGGTGGAATATTCTCTTACACTCCACCCCTTACACCTGATGGCCACACTGTAGACTGTGGCTTTTTAGTTTAAGGGTTTTTACTTGTTATTTAAATTCAGTTTTAGAAAGCTAAGTGATGCTTAATTTATCATTATTGAAATATCTTTGCTGTTGTGCCTCAAATTTTTACGCACTGCAAATTGTTATATGACAGTTATGTACAGTAGATGTGAAACCTGTCCATGGCTCCACCTCTCAGTTCAATTTTTGTAGAATGTGTTTATTTAGTAGAATTACAGATCTTTTCTTTATTTATAAATCTTTGTGTGGATATTTGAAATATTTGCAGTTGCTTCATAAACAAAGAAACAAAATGAATAAATAAATCATAAGCAAACAAATAAAGAAATAACACACCCTCTACAAATGTATTGGTAGGATGCTAGCTGGTGACTCCAGTCCCCACGTTTGCTCCCACAGAGGTCTAATTCAGTTCTTGCTCCCATATTGCTGTCACTGTCAGCAGAAACAGCAGACTCCAGCATGTGAGCTGTTCCTTTTCATTTCTATTTCCCAGACTGCATACACTGTGCTCTGATGAATGATATGCTTGATTTTTGTCGCCAAAATGCTTACATTAATTTAAACTCTTTAAGTTGAATTGCTTTTTTATTAAATTATGGAGGGCTTCATCATTGCTATATACAGATATTTTTAAACTGCACAGAAAAAAAATATTTACTAATTTTTGTCTTGTGTAGTTACTCATATATTTGCTTTGCAGAGGTTTATTTAGCATCATATTGATTTTTTTCATTGGAGGTAAAATACATTGCCCTGCCATGGCTCCAGCTATCTGACAAAGGGAGTATTGATATCATTGGTTGGAAAGGCAGCTGTTGTAACCTCCATGGTGGCAATGGAAATTAAAGGGGATTATGGACTTTCAGAGGGGTGAGCGTTAACTGCTAGTGGAATTTGGCAACACAGGTGTCATAGCATATGACAGTGCTGCAAGCATGGGGTGTGTTTCTCTTTTTTTCTCATTTGAAAGCAATCTGTTCTTTGTTTTAGTCTTCCTTGTGACTGTAATGCAAGCATTTGACTTCCAATCTGCATGGCGACTTGCTAAAGAGCTTCTGTGTTTTACAGCAGAACTGTGCCTGTAGTTGTTCTTATGGAAAATTAAAGATGCCATGTTCACTATTTCCTATGTCATTTTCAACATAAAGGTAGATTTTGACTCTTGGTTGCACCATTTAAACATGGCTTTAGATTCACTTTCATTAGCACTGAATTCAAGTTACATCATTGAGTTTTCCATTGCAGAGAGCTTCATCCTGCAATGTATTTTATCACTATGATAAATTTATTTAATCGGACAAATCCTTGTGTAGAGCATATTTTTCATATTAAGTGCAAAAAAAAAAATCCTCACATTCCAATTTAGCTTTCTTACTTAATAGTGCACCTCCTGAAGCTAGATGTGGATCCTGGAGCAGCAGTTATCTGCTTTAACACTTCAGTTTTGGCCTTGACATCTTTATATCAAAAAGAACAAGGCTGTTTCGATCCGTTTTTCAGGAAAACAAGATTAATTTATCAATGATTGTCCTTCGCATTTAAGCAGGTTTATTCTCTTTTTATTTTTTGCCTTTTTGCTTCAGATATATTAAACTGACCTTCTCCCTGACCTGCAACTATTCCCCTGTCTGATGTTGTTGTTTCTTGTTTGCCAGCGTAGGTTATTGACCTCCTGCCTGCTTGGTGATCCTCCACTTGGTTTGTTCTGTGCTTCAGACCTTGACTCCTCCTTATGTGTGTGGCAGCAGGAGCCATAATGAAGAGGCCACTTTTTTCAGTTTTGCTGTGCGGAGCTCTTACAATATTAGTAGCTGCACTGCTCTGTCAGTACGTTTTTCTTTCAAGTTGCAAAGGAGACAGAGTAACATGGTTTGGGGTAGCTTTCACCATGTTGTCATCTGAAACAAATCAATAAATGGTGGAACACCGTATTAACACATAGTGTTGATGGTACATGGTTTAGTGCCGTTTATACAGTACTAGCAAAATACCCACACTTCGCAGCAGAGAAGTAGTGTGTTAAAGAAGTTATGAAAAAGAAAATTTTAAAAATAAAGGAACATGATTGTCAATGTAATTGTTTTGTCACTGTTATCTATATCAATATATCTTTATATATATATATGTCAATATATCTATATATCTATATATATATATATACTGTATCTATATATATATATATCTCTATATCTATATCTCTATATCTATCTATACTAATAAAAGGCAAAGCCCTCACTGACTCAATCACTTACTGACTCACTCACTCACTCACTCACTCACTGACTCATCACTAATTCTCCAACTTCCCGTGTAGGTAGAAGGCTGAAATTTGGCAGGCTTATTCCTTACAGCTTACTTACAAAAGTTAAGTAGGCGGCTTCCCTGCGCTAACCGAAACCGATATACGTACTTACAGTATTTCGATGGTATGACGCCACTGTTGGCCGCAGGGCGGGATTTAGACTTGATAAGGCCCTAAGCTATTTGAGACATGGGGCCCTTTATAAGTCCAGATATTCTATGTAAGTGCCAAATATGATTTGTTTTGGGGGCCCCCCAAGAAGGCGGGGGCCCTAAGCTATAGCTTGTGTAGCTTATACATAAATCCTGCACTGGTTGGCCGCCATATTGAACTTTCCAACGTCACTAATTTTCCAACTTCTCGTGTAGGTAGAAGGGAACATTTTAAAAATAACGTAACATGACTGTCAATATACAGTATTTGTTTTGTGAGTGTTACTGAGTGTTGCTGTCATCAAAGATTTGATTATCATTATTTCTTTCAATCAGGTTCGTATTTGTAGGATGTGTTGTGTTCAAGTTACATTCCGTGTTTGTCAATCGTTGTAAAGATGACAGGTTTCATTCATCGATTCGTTTCTTACTGCATCAATAAACAGCTCGTCTTCTTCTTTATCTGAGACCTGACACACTGCATGCACGGGTTTTTTTTACACTGTCTTCCTTTAGCGGGACATTGACTTTTTCCACCGTGTGCTTTGTTTCCACAGTAGCTGCATTTATGAATATGCTTATCAGGCGCTTCATATTTTTGCTGCCTTTTCAATTGTGTAATTCAGTTTTGTTCAGCTCTTTGGAACTGTTGCTTTTATCTGTGCACTCGCCAGTTCACGTGAGCCGCTCGGTGTACTTGCATCGAAGGTTCCCAGCTGTGCTGGTGCCATCTCGTGCTATGTCCATAGCTTTATTTAATGTTACCTTAGTCCTGGCACTTAAAACTTTCTCTCGCAGTTTTGCTGAGTTTGTGTCAAACACCACCCTGACCATCTCATCTTCCTCTCCATAAGCACAGTCCTTCACCCGTGAATATTTACCCGTGGCAGTTTGCTATTGGATTGCCGCTGACGGACGGCCTTATATGGGCAGGCACTAAATTACAAACGCCAGCGGCAGCCTGTCTATGAACTTAATTTAAAGTGTAGGTTTACATCGTGCTTTGTTTCAGTAGCAGAACTCATGAATATGGTTGTATATGTCACTCGCTCGCTTCTTATTGTTTCGCTGCCTTCTCAATTATATAATGCATGTTTTCTTGAGCGCTTTTTTGAGGTCTTCCTGGTTTTCTATGTACTGCGTGATTACGTGGGAGGCGTGATGATGTCACACGAAACTCCGCCCCCACGGCGTTGAAGCTCATCTCCATTACAGTAAATGGAGAAAAACTGCTTCCAGTTATGACCATTACGCGTAGAATTTCGATATAAAACCTGCCCAACTTTTGTAAGGAAGCTGTAAGGAATGAACCTGCCAAATTTCAGCCTTCCACCCACACAGGAAGTTGGAGAATTAGTGATGAGTGAGTGAGTGAGTGAGTGAGTGAGGGCTTTGCCTTTTATTAGTATAGATTACGTGGATGTGTTCTTCTCATATTCACTTGATTTTTCTCTATGGGTCTAAGCAATCCAAAGACAAGCCATTATGTAAATCAGCACATCTTAATTGGCCACAGTATTCACTAAAGATGGCCGTCATATTGAAACTGTTAATTTGGGATAATCTTCAATTCACAGAAGAATTGACCAGGAGAAGATATGCATCGAAAATTGATAAATTATGTGCTTTAATTTTGCGGCTGTTTCCTCTGTGTTATTCTTCACTCAACAAACTTTGCTGTTAAATGACCTATTGTATAATAATTCAAAAACACATACAGTATAATGTTCCAGTCATCTAAATCAGTGGTCCTTAGACTTGGTTCTGAGGGCCACAATGGTGGAAGGTTTTTGTTCCAACCTAATTTCTTATTTCAAAGCTAATTCTTCTTGTTAACAGAATTTATTATTTATTTCTAAATTCATTTTGTTCTGTCACAAGATTTTTCCTTTCTGAGGATATGATGCAAATAATGTGTAGCCTGGAGTAAATTTGTAATTCTCAGTCCTTCAGTTTTTTTCTCTTCCCTTTCTTTCAGAATGTTTTTATTGCAGCAGATTCTACTAAATGAAGAACTTTGTTCCAAAAGAATTTATGTACATTATCTCAAAAGTTTCATTTATTTTTAACATTTTCGGCAGTGTTGTTTGCAGCTATTATTTCCAAGAAGAGTAATACAAAAATCACAGACTTTCTATCTGAGTGAAATTATGTGTGCTTTTCCTTTTCCATGCCACCTCCTTAAACCCAGGGGAAATTTAGAACTTCTAAAAATGTTTTTCAACTCACAGTATATAAATAAGCAAGGGCCCCCTGGTGTACTAATTTTTCTTTTGGGATGGTGTCCAAGTAAACAAATCAAAAGATTATCCTCAGTAAATAAACATGCTGGCAGAATGTAACCACCTAGAATAAGAATCTCTGACTTGCAGACTAATTTGCAAGCTCCACACCCAGCAGAATTTTTCCTTTGCAAACCATTTTCAAAAATGATTCCTCTAAGATTATGTCAATACAGCAATCATTTAATCTTGTTGAACTAAAAGGCACATCCTGGATGTTAAATATAATACACTTTTATGATAATAGTATTACTACTTTGATAAATATTATCTCTTGTGTTTATTAAAAGATGTACGCCTTAATTGTTACAGAGAATCAGTCAGAATTGCTGATAATGAAAATGCTGCCATTTGGATTTTCTGACACAGACTAAACAGCCTACTAAAGAAGCATCTCTCATTAGACTTTTGCAAGACTTTATTACATAGATGCTGAAATAGGTCTTTGTAAAGATTTTTATTTGAAGTTTTGCTTTTCTCACGTTTTGTCCGGGTTGTTTTCTTAGTTTGTGTAATCTGGCACCTCATTTACGTATGCATCTTGAGCTATTTATGGATACCGCAAGCACTGCAAATCTGATGATATGGTTTTTTGTTTCTGGCTGTAATATCATGATTGACAACCGAGTAGAGTCTAGAGCTGTGGCGTCAGCTTTGGAAAGCTGGTCATGGTGTTTTAAACAAGCAAGGATGAGGCTTGGTTTCCTATACAGGTAGTCCCCAGGTTACAGACATCTGACCTATGACTTACGAACGAGGCTGCAGCTGCGACGTGTAAGCCTCAGTAACTGCCGCTCTGTCATCTTCGGCCTGGTGACGATGCAAGCGGTGGCTGGAGGGGGGCGATTTCGCTGCTCACAAAGTGTAGCGTTAAACCGTTGTACATAGTCACATGGGCCACAACTGTCACTTGTGTGCAGGACGATGGTTCGCTGCCTGCCAACTATGCTGCCGCAGCTACTGCTTCTGACTGGACGCAGGCTGGATGGAGCGGAGGGGGGATGTTTCACTGCCCACCCAGCACACACGACTGGTAATGCTGTAAGCGGTGATCCGGTTGTGCCTGAATGGAGGCCACTTAGGGTGAACGGGGCGGCAGGGGTAGCATTGTAGTATGCCTCGGATGGCTGCCTGTTGAATTGGGGTTGGGCGATTTACCACCTGCCTTTGGCCGCACCGTATTCGTTCTCGGTGGGCGAACGGTGCAGGCAGCATACTGTAGTGGAGGTGACTGTGTGGTGGGTGAGTGATGAACCCCCCACGCCACCCCCAGTCATTCTCAATAGTATGCCTGCTTGTATTTTTACGCACATAGCAGGAAGTTGTCTCTTGTCAGTACATCAGACGTGTTGACAGGTGCCTTCCTGCTGTGATAGCGTGCACTGTATAGCGCTGCGCAGAAGAGCTCATCTTAACCTTTTGTCTTCACCCTTCAAGAATGTCTCTCAAACACAAATCTGATGCAAGTGCTGGTGATACAGCAAAGAAGAGAAAAATCATCACCATTGAAAATAAAGTAGAAATAATAAAAAGGTCAGAGAGAGGTGAAACTCCATCATTCATTGGCAGAGCCCTTAGTTGCAGTCGGTCAACAACAGCATTTATTAAAATAATGTACCTGTTCTGACTTACATACAAATTCAACTTAAGTACAATCCTACAGTCCCTATCTCGCACCTAACCCCGGGGGATGCCTGTATTTCAAAGTCCATTGGTGAATTATAAAGGTACTGTAGTTGCACAGTTCCAGTTTGTTGTTAAGGCCCAAAACCATGAACAACTGTTTTGAAGGCAAAGCTGGCATCAGTTAAAGGCATGATATCATATAGCTATCCGAATGTGCAAGGTGTGTATGTTGGGCTAGCATGAGGTGCCGTCCAGTGATGTGTTAATGTGATATGCAAACTACACTGTGTGCACAATTATTAGGCAAGTGAGTATTTTGACCATATCATCATTTTTAATGCGTATATTCCAACTCCAAGCTGTATTAACTTGAATGCTTATTGGATTTAAGCACGCCAGGTGATGTGTATTTGTGTAATGAGGGAGGGTGTGGCCTAAGGAGATCAACACCCTATATCAAGGTGTGCAGAATTATTAGGCAGCTAGTTTTCCTCAGGCAAAATGGGCCAAAAAGAGATTTAACTGACTCTGAAAAGTCAAAAATTGTAAAAAGTCTTTCAGAGGGATGCAGCACTTTTGGAATTGCTAAGATATTGGTGTGTGATCACAGAACCATCAAACATTTTGTTGCAAATAGTCAACAGGGTCGCAAGAAACGTGTTGAGAACAAAAGACGCAAATTAGCTGCCAAAGATTTGAGAAGAATCAAACGTGAAGCTACCAGGAACCTATTATCCTCCAGTACTTTCATATTCCAGAGCTGCAACCTACCTGGAGTGCCCAGAAGTACAAGGTGTTCAGTGCTCAAAGACATGGCCAAGGTAAGGAGGGCTGAAACCCAACCACCACTGAACAAGAAACATAAGTTGAAACGTCAAAACTGGGCCAAGAAATATCTGAAGACAGATTTTTTCAAAGGTTTTATGGACCATGAGATGAGAGTGACTCTTGATGGACCAGATGGATGGACCTGTGGATCAGTAATGGCACAGAGCTCCACTCCAACGTGGAGGTGGGGTACTGGTATGAGCTGGTATTTTTAAAGATGAGCTAGTTGGACCTTTTGCATTGAAGATGAACTCAAAATCAACTCCCAAACCTACTGCCAGTTTTTCAAGACACTTTCTTCAAACAGTGATACAGGAAAAGACCATGATTTTTATGCAGGCCAATGCTCCATCACTTGCATCGAAGTTCTCACTGTGGCCAGCCAGTAAAGGCCTTAAAGATGAAGGAATAATGACATGGCCCCTTCCTCATCTGACCTAAACCCTATCGAGAACTTGTGGGCACTTCTTAAACGCTAGATTTACGGGGGAGAAAAACAATACACCTCTCTGAAGAGTGTCTGGGAGGCTGTAGTCACTGCTCCACAAAAAGCTGATCGTCAACAGATCAAGAAACTGACAGACTCCATGAATGGAAAGGCTTATGACTGTTATTGGAAAGAAGGGTGGCTATATTGGTCATTGATTGATTGATTGATTTTTTGAAATGTCAGAGATGTTTATTTGTAAATTTTGAGGTGTTTGTTTATTATTCTCACTATAACAGATGAAAATAAACAAATGAGATGGGAAAATTTTCATTTTTCCTTTAGTTGCATAATAAATCTGCACACTAATAGTTGCCTAATAATTGTGCGCATATGTATTCCCCTGATGATGTTCACACTCACATTTCCGTTGTGAAACATTCAGGTTTCAGGTTTATTAACATTTTGGATTGACTGATAGCACTGTGTTTGTTCCATATTAAAATTAATCCTCAAAAATACAACTTGCCTAATAATTCTGCACTCCCTGTAGAATGGGTCTAGTGCACCTGAATACAACTGTTACAGTATATATGAGCCTCTCCATGCACTTCGTGCAAACAAGAAAGTCTCTGATTGGTATTTCAGTCAAAGTGTGTGGCTTTACTGGGCAATAAAGTAGCTTTATCAAAATACACAGGTATAACAGACAAGTACAGCAAATTGTTTAACAAATGTCTGGGAATCCACGCATTAACTAATGTAGAAAAAGTTTGAAAATGTAGATAACCTACTTTTTGTGTTTTGACCTTGTTTATTCATCCTGCATATGTCATGCTCACTGAAATGGTTTGTTTGGAGCTTTGATGAAAGGCTTTGTATTTTGTATTTCAAAACAGAAGAAAACGTTTTTCAGTTCATCTGAAAGGTGAGGTGTTAGTTGTTTCACTGGATTTGCCGTTATAGTTTGTGATTGCTTGTTGTGAATTGTTTACATTTTTCCTTGTGTTGGGTTTTTGCCTATTTTTGGCTTTTTTGTACAGTTCACGGTGACCAGAATATGATATAGCAGTCTTGCTTTGAAGTTTGGTGTTTACTTCATTATAATGCAGGGTTTTAATTAGGAGATAGCTGGGCTAATGAAAGAGCCTTTGAATGCCTTTTATTTAGTTGTTTCAAAGCTGTTCATTCATTTTTTTTACTTTGCTGGACCTAACCATCTTTGTACATTTGTATATGTGGACAGTACAGTCTATAGGGTTTGTTTTTAGGCTGGAATAGGATAAATAAAGGATTGGTAATTGGACTTACTGAATTACTGCGTACATAAGCCATGCAAGGGGATTGTATGCCACATTAATCCAACAGCAGCAGAGAATCGGACTAATATTTCCTGTTGTAGGTAAGGAAACATGCTAATAGTACTGTGGTGGCACTTTTTTTTTTTCAAGATTGCAACCGTTGAAATTTGCTTTAGAGAAATGACCCTCCAGGTACATGTTTTCACATTTATAAAAGACTTCTGTGTATCCATTGAGTGCTAGCCAGAATGCGGAAAAATTCCCATGAAATGCACAAGGGTTCACTTTCAGCTATTTCTCTGCAAATTGGAGCAGCCAGCCATCTCCTGCTTTGCATTTTGACTTTTTCCACATTATACTTAGTCGAACTTTGAGATCCTGTGATTGACCATTTGCCAGCAGGATGCGAGGTGGTCTGTTTGAATCCACATTTAAGCCAACTCTATCATCATCAAATGCTGAAAATCTTGTTTTAGGTGACTCCAATCTATTGTACTGATCAGTAAATGAAAGGGAGCCCTTGGTTGAAAGTAAGTGAAGATGCCTTCTGTAGAAAACAACCAAAAACCACCATCAAACCACAGGTACATGAAAACCTCTCCTCCTGGTCTGCCTGGGCATCAATGATTTTTGACCCTTTAGGGACCTCTGTTTTCCCGGCAGTTTAAGCTAGGATAGGTACTGGGGAAAGGGTTGTTTTACTACTTAGATGTACATTTTTGATTTGTATCAGATTTCATGGCTGTTCTTTTTTTAGCTTAACGTAAAAAAATTTGATCATCCAAAAAAGTTAAAAACTTGTCCTGATTTTGCCAGTGTTTTTCTCCCATTCACATAATTTTACATAGAACTCTTCATCCAAATAGTGGTCACATTAAGCCCTTCGTAACCTTTTTAAAGAGAAATATTTTAAGAAAGTAATTGTTTAAAAAAAGGTTTTAACAAAAATGGTGCCGCACAGATTGTTAGAAATTTGTAGACATGAATGCCTTAATCTTGTACATCATTGTTATAACAGGACGCCATGAGTCAGCAGAAGGCTGGATAAACTTTGTTCATTCATTAGCTTGCAATAAAGAAATAAAAGCAAATGCTAAATTTAAAGAGTTATTGGAGTCTTAAACAATGCAAGGCTTCAATGCTTGTTCACAGAGGGACACTCCCTATCTTTGTCTCTCATTGAATTCAAGTTAATACTACACATGACCAATCCTAGTTACTCAGTAGGTTACAGTAAGTGGCTGGTATTGCAGACTTCCTTGTTTGGAAGAGGGGGTTTTATGTAACGTTTTTTGTGCTAAACTGATTCTGTTTCCCCTAAAACAGAAAAGAAGAATTCATGTTAAGTCCTGGGAAGCATGAAATTTAAAACCAGAGTAATATTTATAATGTATTAAATTATGCCTTCCTAGACACTCAAGGATACCTGTAAATGTTCAATGATAAGTAATTAGAAAATATATCCTCTCTATTTTATATGTTGGCTATTTTTCAAACTTCTGTGTAATCGTCCATCCATTTTCCAACCCGCTGAATCCAAACACAGGGTCATGGGGGTCTGCTGGAGCCAATCCCAGCCAACACAGGGCACAAGGCAGGAACCAATCCCAGGCAGGGTGCCAACCCACTGCAGGACACACACAAACACACACACATACCAAGCACACACTAGGGCCAATTTAGAATCACCAATCCACCTAACCTGCATGTCTTTGGACTGTGGGAGGAAACCCACGCAGACACGGGGAGAACATGCAAACTCCACGCACGGAGGACCCGGGAAGCAAACCCGGGTCTCCTAACTGTGAGGCAGCAGCGCTACCACTGCGCCACAGTGCCGCCCTCTGTGTAATCGTGTATAGTATAATTAGTACATCCATCCATTCATTCATTATCCAACCCGCTATATCCTAACTACAGGTTCACGGGGGTCGTATAGTATAGTAGAATTCTGTTTTAGATGAGCTCCACAAGAAAAGGGATGTGGCAGGGTAAATAAACATCTAAAAAGTGTCATTTTGTACTAATTTAGACAGATATGAATAATGCATTTTAAAATGTTTAACATAGTAAGATATTGACAATATTAAGACAGATGTCTTTCTTATTTGTAGACTGATGTTATGACCTATTTTTTTATGGCCTCGTGCTCCAAGGCAGGGTTCTTCCACTTTACAGGATAATCTGTTAAGATTTCAGAAGGTGGACAATGCCGGAGAAGTGTTACCCTTGGCAGGGCAACCTAAAGGGAAATAGAGTAGCTACTGGAGTTAGTGTCATCCATCCATCTGTGAATTCATTTTCTAACCAGTTAAGGGTTATGGGACTATGGCAACTATCCCAGCAGCATTTTGGTACAAAGTGGAGCCAACCCAGGTAGGGCACCAATCCACAGAAGAGCTTATTCAAGCACAGACAAAAAGATACCCACACTCACTCACACAAGACCCTTCCAGAGTCACAAATTCCCCTTAATTCATGTATGTTTGGAATGTGAGAAGAAAAACTGAGCTTTCAGAGAAACAACCCATATCGGCATTGGGAAAACGTGCAAACACTCTACAGACTGTGATGAGGCTGTAATTTAAATTGAGCAAGATGCTACCAAGTAGCTTTAATTAGTCAGTAAATGATCCTTGGAGACCCTTTGACCAGAAATTTTCAACTTCTTGGCTAGAAACAATGTGACACAAGGCTGCAAATGAGCTCGACCTGCAGATAAAGTGGCAGATGTGGACTTCAAAGGATTCTTGATCAAGCTTTTCCAAAGAAGGGTTGCCCTTTTGATATCTGATTTGAATGCTTTAAGCAGTGTTGCTCAGAGGTGAATGTCGCATATTTGATTTATTTTTGCACACTTGTTTGTTTTAATGTTTTGTTTAAGTTTTATGTTGTACTCTCTATGTTACTTGGCTTCACTGATTAAATTTCATAAGACAATTAGCCTCAGTTAATCAGATGTATCAGAAGTACTATGTAACTAAGTACGGTTTTGTCCTGTACAAAACATTTGTAGGTTTTTGCCAAGGGCTAATATTCTTGTCAGTCAATGTGGTGTAGTGGTTAAGGCTGTGGACCTAGGACTTCATGTCCTGAGGTTGTGGGTTCAAATCCTGCTATTGACACTTTGTGACCAGGAGCAATTCACTTAACCTGCCTGGGGTCCAACATAAAGCAAAAGAAATGTAACTCATAATATCTCAAATATTGTTAGTCACTCTGGATAAAGGTGTCACTCAAAAATAAGTAGGAATAATAATATTAGGTTATTGGAGCTGCCTTCTCATGAACATGGTATACACAGTTGTCCATGAATAAAACATTCCTGCATTAGGTCAATTTCTGGTTTTCCTAGTGACTTGGCTTCTGTTGATGGTCACTGGAAAACACAGATGTATAAGTCTGGCACTTGAACTTCACTGAATTTTCTGTTTCCATTTCACATCTTAAAATATACGGCTAGTGTGATCATGTCTCTTTTTGCCTGACCAGGACACCGCTTCACTTCTCTCATCTGCCAACCGTTTGCAGAGAGCCACATCTAAGCACAGTGCACAGCATGTACATTAGCATAATATTACTTAATATAAAAAAATAAAAAATTTTGTGACAAATTTAAAACGTGGGTTGGCTAATTTTCATTTTTCTATAATATCACCAAATTTCAATAAAATCAGTTAAAGCATTTTTGAGATTTTGGGGTATTTAATTTCTCTTTTGTGCTGGGGTACACCCCTAAATATTTATATATCAAAATGTCCTTTCTTAGCGGAGCCCTACTGCCCTAGATGTACTGTATAATCCTGCCAAAACAAAAAATAGTTATTTTCTTGATGAGTGAGTGAATGAGTCAGTCAACTTTGCATTATACTGTGTGTGTGTGTGTAATATATATAATATGATATAAAACAAACAAGTATATAGGAGTGTCACTTGCGTTGAAGTGTGAACTGGATGTGAAACTCTGGTGACAAATACCATTTTGGAAACTAAGTATATGTAAACCTTGAACATATCAAAGTTTTTGGCGCACAGATACCTGCCTGGTTAATAATAATTAGTCATCATTACCTTGGTGGATGCTTTACAGGGTACTTGGCTATTGTGTATTGTTTGAACACTTAAATAAATTTAAAGCTAATACATGATAACACTAAGAGACTAAACTGCACACATTTTCTGATCAATTGAAGTTTCTAGGAACTTCTGGTTAATTTAAGTTTTTCAGCACAGTTTATAAATTGCAGCGCCTCTTGCAGATTTCTCACACTTTTCATTTTTGTTCATAGACTGATGGATGTAATTTTTGATAACCCCATTTATTTGTGACTTGATACTCTCGTGTTTCATATTTTTGTCCACATTTGACCACTCCTTTTGTCCGTTTGTTCCTTCATTTTATTCTATCAGTTAGTGACTTTTTGTTTCTTCAATGAGGTCACACTTGTACCTCTGTGCTGGCATAACTTCTTTTTGTTTACTTAATCCTAAAAATCTAAGTGAAAGGAAGGATTGAGCACATGCAACGGAAAATAGAGTACTAATGTCTGGGCAGACTCCAAATACAATGAAGTCATTTTCAATAAGTTCCTTTATCATCATCCTTATATCCTAAAATAAACAAAACAAGAAACTTTAATCACTAGTGACGTTTCTTTTTCCCCTGTTATGACCTTCAGGTTGCTGTCAAGATGCTATGCTGATGAATGCCTTCAAGAATAATATTTCTGGATTTATCTGCATGACCTGCCATTCTAACGTTGTAGAAACATTAATATAAATAATTTAAGAGCAATTGTTACCCTGTTTTTAGACTATAATGGAATTATAGCATTTCCCAAACTTCCTCTCATAAAAGATCTTCTTGACCTGCTAAATTGCTCCTTTGAAATATCCCAAACAACCTTTAAGAAAGGAGCCTGACTGATGCAAACAGTCTCTTCCCATTATAAATATTTATGTTGTTATGTGTCCAGATTATAGAGGAAATAAGGCATTGCAGGAAGAAAATGACCTGCTGCTGGATACTTCCTGTGTATAAGTCAAATGTAAAGAAGTATAATTCTGAAGTATTATGATTTCAATTTACTGTTTTTAAAAAACAGACCAAATATTACTACTCTGTCCTTTACCATTACCCTGGCAGGTGCAATATTGAAATATAGTATTATATGAAACGCCTTTCTCACATGGTGCAAAACAGTCACATATTTTATAGATTTCTAAGCTCTTGATTGTCATGTGTGCAGAGGACAGTGAAATTCTTCCTTGCATGTGCTAAGCCCTTACTTTTATATCAAAGTGCCATAACAAGTATGCTATAGGAACAGAGGAGTTACATTCTGGGTAGGCATTGCTTTTGTCATAATCGGAGTATCTTTTACTAATGGTAAATGGTAATGATGTTTGTGACCTTTCAGGCTGTATTTTAAGGGGTTATTGATTCATTTTTTGCACCGTAGAATGTCTAGAGCATCCTGTGATTTTTTTTTTTTTTTTTCTTGAATTTCTTCCATAGTAACAAATCATCTTCCCTTTAGTTTTAATTTGAATTTTTGTAACAAATGGGAGCAAAATCTGGTGAATCCAGGTGTGTAAAGCAGCAACCCCATTAACTTTGGTCACAAGTTCTTTGACAGTGTGGTGAGTACAGGCACACTGTCTCAGTGTAGCAGTTTGCACAGATGCATTGTCATGGTGCAAAATGCAGTTTTGTGTGTGCCACTGTTGTGGATGTTTTTTTTCCTGATGCTTCCCCGCAGATACCTCAGCAGATCAATGTAATATTGCTGATTAACAGCCTGTTCACAGGCATCAAACTCTTTATTAACAATCCTACAATAAGAAAAAACACAGTCAACATTGATTTGATGTTCGATATGACCCTATTGTGCTTTTTTTGGCTTAGAGAAAAAAAATCACATAAGTCATACATACAATTGTAGAATAAATGTTCTCTTGATCAACTAAATTGTCACTTGACAAATTGATTAACAAGACTGTAGACAAGCGATACCTGGCAACAGGTACACATACTATACCTGTCACCTTGTCACCACGGCCAATACCCCCAGGCAGCCAGATGGAGCTCTCCCTGCAGCATGGAGGTGCCCCGGATGCCAGCAGGGAATCATGGACCATGGAGGTTTCCCTTACAAACCTGCTGGATACCCCAGGGGCCAACAGCGGACACTGCAGGGAGGAATAGAGAGTCATAAGTGCCCTATAACCCGGAAGTGCGTCATAGGCAGAGCGACCGCAGAAGTGACGTACTTCCGGAATGAAGAAAAGGACTTTTTATCTGACCCGGAAGTGATAAGGCTCACATGAACTGGGGATTGGAACACTTCCGGGTCAGGGACTATAAAAAGACTGTGTCAGCTCCCAGGGAGCTGAGCTGGGTGGTAGGAGGGCAACGCGTCTGGGAGTTGGAGGAGTGTTTATCATTGGGGTATTGTGTTTATTTAATGAGTATAGTGGTGGAGAGGGTACTTTGTGCACTGTGGATAATAAATAAAGTCATCTTTTGGACTTTTACTTGGTGTTTGACGTCTTGGAGAAGGGTTCAAGGGAGCGATAGCGCCCCCTTTTTCTGTCACAATACATACATACATACTAACATACACACATATTATATGGAACAGAAGGTCTGTGATACGGTTTGCATATTTGCAGCTGAAGATCCATATGTGCTGGGCATTTGAAAATGTTTTTGGCAGCAAAGACCTTGTGATAGAAGTCCTCACAGGCAGAGCGTATTATGGAATGTAAAGGAGTACATAGTGAGAACTCAAGAAACTTCCTGTCTTAAACTGTCTTTTGAACAGAATTTCACTGATAATGAACACCTTACAATGCAACTTTTAACATAATGTATGTGTTTTTATTTTCTTATGGTAAAAGATATACTGTACCTACAATTTCATGACAGAGATACATTTATTGTAAGGGACAATGTCAATTAGGTGAAATTTGTGGAAATGCTGCACATTTTCAGTTTTTTTTTCTGTAAATTGTTAGAAATATAGAATCATTAATTCCTTTTTAAAAAATATGTTAAAATAAGTGTTATTAAACTTGACTGTTAATGTCCAGACAAACTTCATTTTATGCAGCACCTTTCATTTTGAGTGCTGGCATAAAGCAGTTCACCTTCTGAAGACTAGGAACATTGAAACAGAGTTCTTGTGGCTGCCTCTAGATGCTGCAGTGAAGTCAAAAGAAGCGTGCATTCAAAAGGAATGAGTGAGCTCTGGCGTAAGTTGTGCAAATTGTAATATACATGCTACATAAAAAATTGTCAGTAGATCTCCAATATATTGCATGCTTGTCTGTATTATATGTTTCATTTACTTTCCAGTTGCTTAAAAACATGCACAGATAAGCCATGCAAAGTCTCTTAACAGGATCCTTCCAGTGAAAATGTTTTCATTCAGTTCAGAGTCCCACAAATAGGTCCTGTTGTTTTCTTAAGCAAGGCTCTGGTTTCTGGTTTAGCCCATTTCCTGGACTTGCCTGATTAAGTTTTGGTTGTTTACTTTGAGAGACTCTTTTGGATGTGTCTGGCTGCATGTCATCGGGTGACTTATTTTTATTTTAATGCATCTGTTTTTTGGTTTTTTTGTTTTATTTTTATGATCATTTTGGCTCATATTGGCAGGGTCAATTGTATTGTGCCTCTCTATTCCATGCTTATTTTTCATACCCAGCCAGGTCACACAAAAGCCTGCTTTCCCGGGGCAGTCAGTGGGAGGTACAGCACACGGACGTTACATTCTCATGCTGTTCAGTCTTCCTTACTGAGACAATGCTCTAATAAGACTCTTTAACAGTACATCAAGATTACATTTATTTAATTTTTGTTAATTTCCTTGTCACGTCATTTAGAATTGTAGCAGCTTCTCTTAGAGAAGGCTGCAATAATTCTTTCTAATTTTAAGCCAAGAAATACAAATTGTGCTTTCTTAATTTGTTTGCTGGTTCACGTTTTGTATTGTTTAACCTTCAAATACATATAATTGAGGAAGTATTTTTATTATTTAGTTACTTTTCTAAATGCTTCTATGTTATTGCCTTTTGTAGTTGTACTTAAAACTACTTTAGAAGCACATTCACATGGATTGATGAACACAGTATATCACTCCTTGAACATATGTTGTATACTTGTATGGATACTTTTTCAGTATAATTAAATTTTAAGCTAGTCTTGGCAATTGCCATGTTAAAAGTTCAAAAGGCTTATGTTAAAAGTTCCTCAAAAGTAATGTTGTTCACTTCAGACTGTAGGTATCTGCAGGGGATTGACAAATATTTAATTATATAGGTGACAGTGACCAAACCAATGCCCTTGGTGCTTGTGGTGAGCCTTTTAACAGTAGCTCTGCGTTCTATTTGTTTTTCTTTTTGTTTCCAAATTTGTTTTACTAGTTACTTGTTTTGATTAAGCTGTGGAACCAGATGGAGTCAGTTCTTGAATTCTTAAGGCCTTTGCCAACCAGCTTTTGAGGTAGCCTCTGGCACCTGTTGACTCTTCACTTCATGACTGCAGACCAGTGGCACTTATGTTTTAATTTATATCATGAACCTCTTTGAGACTTTGCTCCTTTAGTGATGTAACACTTTGACTCAATTGCATATTTTGCCTATACATCTGTCTGCTCCACAAGACTTATTCTCACCTGGACAAAGCTAGCAGCAACACTGTGATGATTATGTATTTTAATTTCTCCAGTGCCTTCAGTACCATTCAGCCATCTGCGTTAAGAGGTAAGCTCAGAGATATGCAGGTGGATGAGCCTATGGTGTCCTAGATAATGGACTGTCTGTCAGACAAACTGTAGTTTGTAAGACTTGAGGGTTTCTGACATGGGTGTGAGCAGCACTGGAGCACAACATGGAACAGTCCTGACCTCAGGCTAGGAAGGAAATCACTATAATACACTAATTGGGTTTATAACTAAGCATGTATTTTTCAGCATTTAATAGCATGAGAGTCATAACTACATAAAAAAATTTACAAATGAGAGGAGACCATTCATTCCATGATGCTTGTTTATTTAGTTTAATAGCAAAACTATTCCAGTTTTTCATCCAGATACCTGTTAAAGGTTATCAATGTTTCTCCTCCAACTACATGTCTCAATAGTTTGTTCCAGATTCCCACAACTATTTGCATAAAGAAATGCTTCCTGGCTTCAGTCCTGAATGATCTTTCTGCAAGGCCCACTGGTGTCCTTGAGTCCATGATTCACCATTAAATGGAAAAAATTCTGCTGGATTGACTTTCTCCATGCCTTTGTGGATTTTGAAGACCTGGATTAGTCTCCTCTGCTCAAGACTAAACATGTTTATTTCTCTGAATCTATCAAACTTTTCCCCTTAAGTCCTGAGATGGACCTGGTTGCGCTCTTCTGCACAACTTCAAGTGTACTTGTAGCGTTGTGACTAGAATTGCATATACTGTACTACTCCAGATGTGGTCTCAGTAGGGCATAATATAATTTAAGCACAGTGTCACTCAATTTATATTCATCAGTTTTTACAATATTATTTAACATTTTATTTGCCTTTGTAATTGCTTCTGCACATTGCATAGACAAATAAAATGTATCAGCATAAACTAAGTAGGTATTTATGAAGCAAATTGATGTGAAGAAACCTTTTAGACCTAAAGAATGACATACAGCGCATCCGGAAAGTATTCACAGCGCATCACTTTTTCCACATGTTATGTTACAGCCTAATTCCAGAATGGATTAAATTCATTTGTTTCTTCAGAATTCTACACACAACACCCCATAATGAAAACGTGAAAAACATTTACTTGTGGTTTTGCAAATTTATTAAAAATAAAAAAACTGAGAAATCACATATACATAAGTATTCACAGCCTTTGCTCAATACTTTGTCGATGCACCTTTGGCAGCAATTACAGCCTCAAGTCCTTTTGAATATGATGCCACAAGCTTGGCACACCTATCCTTGGCCAGTTTCGCCCATTCCTCTTTGCAGCACCTCTCAAGCTCCATCAGGTTGGATTAGAAGCGTCGGTGCACAGTTATTTTAAGATCTCCCCAGAGATGTTCAATTGGATTCAAGTCTGGGCTCTGACTGGGCCACTCAAGGACATTCACAGAGTTGTCCTGAAGCCACTCCGTTGATATCTTGGCTGTGTGCTTAGGGTCGTTGTCCTGCTGAAAGATGAACCGTCGCCCCAGTCTGAGGTCAAGAGCGCTCTGGAGCAGGTTTTCATCCAGGATGTCTCTGTACATTTCTGCAGTCATCTTTCCTGACTAGTCTCCCAGTTCCTGCCGCTGAAAAACATTCCCACAGCATGATGCTGCCACCATGCTTCACTGTAGGGATGGTATTGGCCTGGTGATGAGCGGTGCCTGGTTTCCTCCAAACGTGACGCCTGGCATTCACACCAAAGAGTTCTATCTTTGTCTCATTAGACCAGAGAATTTTATTTCTCATGGTCTGAGAGTCCTTCAGGTGCCTTTTGGCAAACTTCAGGCAGGCTGCCATGTGCCTTTAACTAAGGAGTGGCTTCTGTCTGGCCACTGTACCATACAGGCCTGATTGGTGGATTGCTGCAGAGATGGTTGTCCTTCTGGAAGGTTCTCCTCTCTCCACAGAGGACCTCTGGAGCTCTGACAGAGTGACCATTGGGTTCTTGGTCACCTCCCTGACTAAGGCCCTTCTCCTCCGATCGCTCAGTTTATATGGCTGGCCAGCTCTAGGAAGAGTCCTGGTGGTGTCGAACTTCTTCCACTTACGGATGATGGAGGCCACTGTGCTCATTGGGACCTTTAAAGCAGCAGAAGTGTTTCTGTAACCTTCCCCAGATTTGTGCCTCAAGACAATCATATCTCGGAGGTCTACAGACAATTCCTTTGACTTCATGCTTGGTTTGTGCTCTGACATGAACTGTCAACTGTGGGACCTTATATAGACAGGAGTGTGCCTTTCCAAATCATGTCCAATCAACTGAATTTACCACAGGTGGACTCCAATTAAGCTGCAGAAACATCTCAAGGATGATCAGGGGAAACAGGATGCACCTGAGCTCAATTTTGAGCTTCATGGCAAAGGCTGTGAATACTTATGTACATGTGCTTTCTCAATTTTTTTATTTTTAATAAATTTGCAGAAA
The DNA here is from genome assembly GCF_016835505.1 of Polypterus senegalus. Lineage (NCBI taxonomy): Eukaryota > Metazoa > Chordata > Cladistia > Polypteriformes > Polypteridae > Polypterus > Polypterus senegalus. The sequence continues at coordinate 50,401,208 of NC_053158.1, forward strand.
TTTCAAGTAAACGTTTTTCACGTTGTCATTATGGGGTGTTGTGTGTAGAATTCTAAGGAAAAAAATGAATTTAATCCATTTTGGAATAAGGCTGTAACATAACAAAATGTGAAAAAGTGATGCGCTGTGAATACTTTCCGGATGCACTGTAGAATGCTGCTATATTGTAACCCTTTGATACACATAGTTTAATAGCCCAAGTTACAAACAATTATGATTTTTTTGTCTTAACCACCAGGGCAAACTGAGTAATACTGCATGTATTTAAAGAAGTTTAATGCCATTTAACTTTTTAAATCTCTTGTTTCAAATGTTTCTCCCCTTATTGTGATGGGTTCTCAGGTAGACAAGGGATTTAAAAAGAAAGAGAAAGGGTGACAGGGCAAAGGTAGGTTGAGGTAAGCCCATGAACAGAGAGAAAGAGAGATTGAAAAGCATGCACAGGCAGTAGAGATGAAGGTTGCCATATAAGTACACCTATGAAAGGTTGGTAAGCACTGTTAATTTTCTTAGTCTCAATGGATGGGCCAAGGTTTTCCAAGAGGACAGGAGACCAGGTAAGGAAATTAAACAGTTCCTACTCAATAAAAAGCAGCATATGATCCTTTGCTGGGAGGATAGAGACCTGATGATCTCTTTGAAGGAACTCGCAGCAGGGGAATTTCCTTTTTAACTGAAATTGTAACTGAAGTCTCAGGGGTGCAGGAACAACAAGGACTGAAAAGCAATGGCAGGGCCTGGCTAGAAGTGGGCCCTCTGGTTCATGGAGTCTCAAGTTGGGAAGTGTGTTAGAGAAAGAACTTAAGTGGCAAGAGGTATAGAGCTCAGGATGAAAAAGAGAGAGCTGGGAGCTAAGAGAAGGGACTACTTTGAGCAAGCCACCCTATCTAGAGGACAGGAACCTATATCGGTTAAAGCAGAATAACAGCAACTGCAAGTAGTATTGCTTTAGTTGTTTTGTTTCTGCTTTCCTTATCTCTCAGAGATCCCTGTATGTGGATTCTGTTACAAACAATTTCTTGTGCATTTTGCCTCTTTTTGTGTCAACTGGCCATAGTTCAAAAATGTATTAATAGATGGAAATTGTTGGGTTCCATTAATGTTAATTAGTTTCAAACTACATTGTTTTCCTGTCTGTTTAAACAAATCTGTGTCTTTATATGCACTCATTATGCAATTAGTAATTTGTAAAGTTTGTATTTGCAGAACTTGTTGCAGTGCTCTGTGCCTGAACTCAGTGAAAAGTGCTATACAAAAGTAAATAGAATTAAATTTAATTCTGGGTAGGAGAATCAGCAGTGTCCTATCGTTATAGCATGTTATTCAGATATATTTGCTAAACATGAAGGGCTGTGAAGTTTTATCTAAGTGTTGGTTGTTGTATTGTTTTTTGGTTTTGAATTCATGAAAATTAGACTTTTTTTAAATATGTTTGCCAAATCTGATTACATCTTGTACTGCTGGAAGTCAGATTGGCCTTGTACAGAGTGTTCCTTCCGTTCACCTTCATTTTTTTTTTATAACATTTTTTAATAAGCAACAAGTAGGTTAAAATTATTGGACTTTTAATAGCCATGCATTCTGTATTCTTTATTCGTCATATTTTATAAAAAATATTCCTTCCCATTCCAAAGATGTTGATTATGGACTGGAGCTCACCTCAATATGGAGTCCTCTCTTACACACAGTGCTATGGGGATGATCTACAGACTGCAACCCATTATTGGAATTGGGAGGTTAAGGAAATGAATGAATACATGAAAGTGGGTGGATATTATTTGTAGACCTGACTATTCAAGTAAATACTTGCTCGCAAGCTTTATTGGCCATTTTCTGCCTTGGTAAATTGGAGTTTTGAAGTCAGGAAGACGTGAAGTGTCACTTACTCAGTAGCCTCAGCAACTTGCTGCATGAAATGTAAACCAAACGGGGGAATTAAATAACACTATGTAACCTATCACGTCTTCTCATATCTTTGAACTATTGGAACAAACTGATACAGCATACACATTGTCATCTCAAATTCAAATCTTTGAACTTAATAGTTTGAGATGACAATTCTCAAAGAGCAACCAGTTTGTAAGGATGATAATTAAATGCATTATGAGGACTTTTCTTCCATATTTTGTTTATTCCGCCATCATGCAGTGAGTTTATCTCCACTTTTCTAAGAAATTGATCATTTGAACAGCACATTAAAATAATGAAATGCATTTATTAGGGTTAACAGATTTCTTGTTCCTATATAGGGAGAAATCTGTTTGTATTGTCTGCTGCGGTTGGATTAGAGTTCATTTCACATAGTGGGATTAAGCTGGCAATAAAAATGATGGATGGTTGGATGGAAGAACTGGTGCCTGGAGCACATGAAAAAGAAATACTCAATATTAATAACCTCTTTGTTGCAGACTTGCATATCTTATTGCAGTAATGAATTTAATATTCTTTAAAAAATAATGTGGCTTATAAAACTTAGCAAACTAGGAATTTGAGTACACATTTATTTATACAGTAGACCTTGAGCCATATATTTGATCCTGTAGGAAACAATCCATTTCATAAACAAAATACAGTCATGTTGTGGTGTTTGAAAGATAGCATAATGCAGGCATTTTTAATACTCTGTCAGGAGCACCTGCTGACTCTAATGGACTTGCCGAACACTTTGCCAAACTAATATTCATGCATCAAATTTAGTTTGTTATTGGTCACTGTGCTTGCAGATTTTTATTTTGAGATGACTTTTCATGAGTTGCAGAATGATTTAATTTTTTGGAACACAATTCATTGTCTTCAGAACTCAAGTTGAGTTTATTGCCTGCTTTATTTTCTATTTCCTTTGTGGAACCCAAAGCTGCAGTGTATTTTGATATACATGCTGCTCTCCGGTACGCCTGCCAAGGAAAGCATGTCTCCAATGTCATTCAATTATCACAGTTTGTAAGGCAATACTCTGCAAGTGGTGAAAGCTGTGTTGGGAGTGGAGAGTAAATGAAATTGCATCGTCTTATTGATGTATACTGTATATTTCTCATTTTCAAAGTAAAGAACAGTCAGAGGAGGCCCCAGAGCCATTGCTTTTCAGATTACAGATAAGGTTTGTAAAAATATGGCAGACCTTCATTTTTTGTAGACAATTGTGATGGTTCAGAGGGCTTTAGATTGTAATTGCCATTGCAGAGATTAATTTATCAAAATTTGCTTACTACAAATACAAAAGCTTATGTAGACAAGAAAATAGTATATCAATAAGGAAAGAAAAGTAAGAAGTCTGCCAGAGACAGATTTAGAATTAAAGAGTCAAGACAAGGGATTTTCAGCCTGATAGAGAATGGGATTCATAAGGAGACCTCAGCAGAGTGGTTTCTAAAGTATGAAAGCTGCAAAATTGAGTGTACTATAGACCACTAAGATTTTGGAGTAATGCGAAGGCCACTTTAAAAAAGACAGAGGTATTACTCAAAATCGAAATGCATGATTTGAAGGCCTCCATGTCAAATAAGATAGATGTCTTCTGCCCGGACACTTTTTTTTTTGTGTGATTATGCCAACACTCATCTCAAAAAGGTCAAACTACAGGGTTAGCCATATGGTGAAAAATAAAAGAATGTTAGAATCTCTTTTTTTTGTACTGTAGGTTTTTATCAGCTGTCATCTTTACAAACTGTGATCTTCCTCTGGCCAATATTAATTAGTCTTTTTATGTAATCAAAAATATCAGGGCAAATTACAAAATAATGTTGTAGGTGTACATTACCTTTCATAATTAGTGAGATGATGTTTCTAACTGTTGTCACAACTGGGTGGTTAGATAAGGAAGACATCTGATATATTATGAAATATCAATATGTATTACCTCAGAGCGACAGTATGATCAGAAACTGCTGTGTCACTCACAGCAAGGAGTAATAATAATAATAAAAAAATCATTTGGAATTCCATGATCAACACTTGTCTTTTCTGAACCATTCACTAATAATCTCAGACCTTCACTCTGCTATTGGCAATATAAAAAAGAATTTTAATACTTTAGGCTAAAATTGGAATTCCTTTACAAAACAATCCGACCAAACAAAACATACATTTCCAACCTAAACCAAGGGTGACAAATTATTTTATATGATGATTTCACAAATATTAAACCATTTCAACATCGACCAGAGGTAAAGTTTGAATATAACAGTCCAGGTTTGAAGCTTCTCAGTTCAGAGTGAGATTGAAGGTACTAAGAAGATTTCATCAGCAAGCCACCGTAATTATCAGAAAAATGATTTGTCCTACCATGAAATATTTGTATGCTCCAGACCATGGGTGTCAGAAAGAACATCACCAATCATATACAATTCTAATCTATATGAAAGAATTCGTTTTTGACATTTGGTTGTTAAAGAACAGTATTTTTTTTTTCCTTTTAACCTCACACTAATTTCGGCATTGTGATACTCCAGACATGCTATGCTGTAATACTTTTGTATTTTCCATGTGTTTGAACATTATTTTCATAATCATTGTTTTCAAAACTTTTAATTGGTACTTTGTATAATCATTTATAAAATGGACAGATTTTTTTACTGTACAGCTCTGCTTTTTGGTTAATACTAACAACAGATTTTAATTTAAACACTTCTCCAATATCCCTAAAAGTATCATTTTGCTCCTGATGTGGTTCTGTTTTAGTCTTGAATCTTAGATTCCTTGTTGTTTTATAGTAAATCCATTAAGCATTTAATCATTACAAACAAAAGCTGTTTCCTTTTCTCATTAAACATAATGAGAAATAACTAGCTTATTTCTGATTTTCATTTTTATTACTGCTTATAAACAAACACTTTAAAGGAGCTTTTTCAGTGTCAGGAAAGCTACCTCAACCAACATGTGTCTTATGGAAGCTGCTGGCTTGACACCTTATATGTGGTATATTTTTGCTGCATCTGTAAATGGTAAAAATAATCCTGTTGAGTTTAACCCTGTATGTCATTCTTTGACCACTGGACCCCCTCCAAAGAGCTCAGCTAGTGCCCCACTCTACAAACTTATCAAATTAAGCTGCTCCACAATTTTGATCAACCTTACACAAACTGTTTTTTTTATTATAACTTATAATGCTTTTTGTGATTTGTTTTAAAATTTTGCTATGTGTTATTTTTTTTTTTTACCTTAAACTGATTTTTTTAAGTTACAGTTTATGAAAGTTGCCAATTAATAAAATAATGATGAGGTAACACTTAAATTATTATTACAATGCAACATTTAATACTTTCAGTAATTCCTTTTGTGGAATGTGAATAGACTCACCATGCCTCACCTTATTTAAAATGCAGACGGGCCCTGACTTCACATCTTTTGCAGTCAAGGACCAGAAAGGCACACAGTGGAATGGAAAGCTGGAGGAGGGAGGGTGCAGAGGACTAAAGTAACGAGTGCATTTAACATTTTTAACTACATAATCAGCAGTGATTGTGTTTGGATTTTATATGTGCATTACAAGCATGGGAAGTGTTCTGGTTCCACTTTTCCCTTTGATCAAGTCGCTTTCCATGCACAGAAAATCATGTTTTTTGTGAAGGAGCATTTGTGGGTTTTTTTTTTTCAGCCTGACTGGAGTTTTTTTTTTTTCCATCCTTCTGGCCATCTGACCATACCTTTTTCTTTGTTATATACTGTATAATATTATTGCTTAATCTTGTTTGTTGATGTTGTATATTAACTTTCTTTTTATTTAATCTTGTAAAGCAGTTTGAGCTCCGTTGTTTGAATAAAATGTGCTATATAAATAAACGTTGTTGTTGTGCACCAGTCATAAGCTTTGCATACTTAGCAGACAAACCGTGAGAAAAATATTAATAGTAATGAAGCATACATAGGCATGCTAGATACAAATGCACATGTAGGATTTTCCTCTTAGTGAGGGGTTATGAACTAGAAGACCTGTGCATTTTTAAAGCACACAGCAATTCTACTTAAATATGCATTAGTGCTGTGACAATTTATTATACTATTATTTATGAATAATAATTTGGAATTTGCCTATTTTGGTAGACATTTATAGATATACAATTCTGTGCCTTAGATTTTCTAAGCTTTCAAGTAGCAGTTCCTCTTACAGTAACATTTTCAAAATTAAAATTTTTTTGCCTGTTGTGTAGCTGTTATATTTTAGTTTGCTCATGGACTGTTTGTTATGGTATAAAATAAACAGTTGCTTTCCGTATTTTCCAGGGACAATTTCTGTCTAATTGTGTTTACTCAGCTCAGTTTGTTAGCTCACAGGGGACTAGAGCTTATCCTGGTAGTATCAACAGCAAAGGGAAGAGCCCTCAGTGAGAAAGATTCATCTTTATGGCAGGACACGCTTGTGCACACTTCCAGCCTTCCTCATTCAGGGCCTCTTTAGAGCTGCTGATAAACTTATCTTACATGTCTTTAAGATTTGGGTAGAGATCGTAGTACCAGGTGGTTTATTTAACATTTTCTACAAAGTGAATTAAAAATAATGAAATGTTGGTTGAATGGTCCGGTGAATTAAAAGATTGGCAACATGGATGGATGTGCTGGCATCATTCATTTGTGTGCTTTTTGTGTGCTATTTTGTTA